>NC_086325.1:161713555-162363555 GCF_036172605.1 Pelobates fuscus
CCTGAAAGCGGTGTCAACACTAAAAGTCGAACATGTAGGCTGGATTTGGGGAGGAGGGATATTGGGGTGAGTTTTCTAACGTATGAAGAATTGCAATTTCCTTCAGTGCAAAACCCTCAATATGTATATGGAATTTAATCGAATGGAACCCTAATTAAGTCAGTTTACTGAAATGCCTTATGTGTGAAAAATGTATGTTCTCTTTTTTCATTTTACAAAAAGTGCAGATTTCAGTAGAAATTGGTAAGTTTATAAAATAACCTGGTTGCACCCTCCCCCCCAAATGTCAATCAGATAATAGGTCCTACTACCTGGTTATTTTGGTCAGTGGATCTAAGCTTAAGAGGTAGCAATTGCCCAGAGCACCTGCCTTGCAAAGATTTCTCATTGAGCTGCAATGGGAAGTCTGTGATTGGACAGCCACAGAAAGTATGGGCGGGGTTAGAAGGGGAGGGTTTGTAAAGGCTGCAGACAATAGATCTGCAGGTTTTGCAAGGTTTAATTTGTGGTATATCTACTAAATAGCAATGTCATTTATTTCTGTATTTAGGCAGTGGAGTGTCCCTTTAATGAGTTCTGTTAACACTTTTTTGTTTAGTTTTTTTTTTAATAAAAGCACAATTAATAGGTAACTTACCTAAAAAAAAAAAAAAAAAAAAAAAAAAGATTCTCATTCAAAATTAAAAGACTGGATACTTATGAAAATAAAATTCATTGTAATAAATGTATTAAAACTGTACTGTTATCCACCAGGAAATGTATAAAAGTACTTTTCTTACCTCGATTAGGTAGTCATGCGGGTCACAGGTGGAGAAGGCCCTCTTAAACACGATGTAGAGACCCTCTGGAGCCTGTTGTGCCATGAGCAGCTGGTAGTCTTGTTGTGAATCGATATGAATTCGTCCCTCCTGGTCACTCCATGCATCCTGTTGGTATAAGACCAATACAAACCATTATATAGTATGGGTTCCTGATGGCCAACGGCCACCATAATCCAGAGACCACCATTATTATGTATGTCGACTCCCTGTGTTTCAGACGATAGACCTTGTTTAGTGATAGGTAAGGTTCCTAATGTCCTTCTTATGTTAATTGTTACTGGTTTTTATATTTGCATTGCCAATTAAAATTTTCATCAATAAACGCACTTTTGATTATTAAATTATGGGTGTAACCAGAGTATTTTTTCATAGTTCACCTTGGCAGAAAGATTGCTCCCACATTACACTAAAGACACCCCTTTTACAATAGGCGAGAAGGGAATATAGTGGTTAAGGACATCCCCGCCAAACTGGCCTAAAATTTTCTATCTGTTGTATATGCTTTGGACAATTTCAAATTTAGTGAATAAACCATAATGTTTCCCCTCTCCTTATTGTTCGTCTTTTTCCTCCGCTGCGTAAATCGCATACATTTGGACAGATAATGCCGAATGCTTGGAAGCTATTATACTGCGTTAGCTTTTCCGATCAACCTATTTCTATACGTATATATTATGTAAATTCCCACCATTCTGCTCGATGCTAAATTCACTCTTCACAATAGAAGCAATTGAATTTTTAATGCCATGGGGGAAACTCGATGCCCCTGGGAGTTGTCGTGAATATTGTATTCAAGTCTAGAGTCAATATTATGATGAATTCCTTGTCAGTCAGTAAACGGGGGAATTGAATGAAGCTTAAGACAATCATTTTTCCAATGGAATGTATGAAAAAGAATAGGCATTCCAGTCAATAGCAAACAATACGTTGCATGTACAACTTATATATATAAATATCTTACAGTGACAGTACAACGGGGAGCGCCATTTGTCATTCCTTTAGCTGCCGCCAACAATGAAAATGCAGGGAAAGTTCATTCTTTTTGAAATAGGGTCCAAAAAATCCCCACGCTGCTCAGGATATGTGCAAACTAAACTTAAATCTCGATCATAATCCGCTTTACGTTCATAGTCTAACGCGGGGCAAACAGGTAGATAGGTGGTCATTTTATAATATACTGGATCACGGGTAATAAATGTAGCATTTTATAATCTTGTCATAACTCTTAGCAAGATTAACCTTTTATGATTGGGGTCCAAATCACGCACACAATTATTTTACAGCAAATTAGCTCACAGACCCATGTCTCAGTATTAATACAACTAATCGAAAACTAAGCGTGAAAAAGGAACCTTCATTATTTTCTTCCCAATATTGCAGTCCTATATAGAAGAAGCGGTCCTAAACTTAGGTATGAGACATAAAATAATAAGCTTTCTAAAAAAACACAGAAGTCTGATGGGAGGGAAAAGACACACAGTACGAGGGCGGCTTACTGTGTCAATCTATGTAGAGTAATAACATTCTAGAATGTTACAGTTACATAGCTGAAAAGAGACTTGCGTACATCAAGTTCAGCCTTCCTCACATTTGTTTTTGCTGTTGATCCAAAAGAAGGCAAAAAACTCAGTCTGAAGCGCTTCCAATTTTGCAACAAACTAGGAAAAATACTTCTTGACCCCAAATAATTCTTGACCCCAAAATAGCAGTCAGATGTCTCCTTGGATCAAGCAGCTATTACCCCACTAATTAGAAATTATATCCCTGTATGTTATGTTTTTGGAAGTATTTATCCAATTGCAGTTTAAACATCTGTATAGACTCTGACAAAACCACCTGTTCAGGCATGTTTGCTGATACTTTGCTCACACAAAGCTAATTAATAATTATTATCTTTGCACTATAACCACTGCAGCTTGATGTGTGTGATTAGAGTTCAATTAACAGAGCAGAAGATGAGAGCTAAAGTGAAAACACTGCATGTCTAGCAGTGCCATTAGCGGAAAAAAATCTAATTAAACACACTGTGCTGATTGAAAATGAAACCATTTTTTTCCATGGAGAGACTGTGCAAGTCATGTGCGGGGAGATGTGGCTAAGGCTGCAAATACAAAGGGATTTAACTCCAAAATTGAAGAGAATTGAGCAATGAGACTGCAGAGGCAAAATCTATACACCACAATCACTTCATTAAGCTAGAGTTGCCTTAAAGCTTAGACTGTCCCTTTAAAGATTTAGCAAATTACATCAAAACCCAGTTCAGACAAGGCAAAGCCAGGGTACAAATTGCAAATGAAGGGAAAAAATAGTAACATTGGGGGATATTTATCAAAGTGGTCTGAAATTTGTTTTTTTTTTATTCCATAATTCTTTTGATCATATTTATTTAAGTAATCTAAAAAGTGACTTTTTCCTTCATAGCAAATTCCACCATTTTCTGTTTCAGAAGACCACCAAATTTATAGTGAAAAAATTCTGCCAATTTTCGGTGTGAAAAAGCGACCAAATTACTCATAAACCCGAATAAATTAGGTCGGAAATTTGTGACACTTTGATAAATCTCTCACATTGTTTAATTTCTCCTCTTCTCTGTCTGCTCTTTCTATTTTGACTGACAGGTGTGAAAGGCGGAGCTTATAACAATGATTGACAGGGGGCTTCCCCTTTAAACGAAGACTGGTTGTTACAGATCTAAGATTCAGACATGTCTGTAACGTAAAAAGGATTGTTGTAGACAAATAGTTGTCTTGGCACTTTGCTTTTTGAATCTTTCCAATTATTTCATAATTTTATAGGAATGTGTTTTTTTTTTATTATAATATTTTCTTTAAATAGTCTCAGGGGGAAAACATGTGATGTGATTAAAACGTGTATTATTTCTTTTAGTAACACGCTGAGGATTCACCAATGTACAAAAAGCAGGTTGATGGATACAAATGAATTTGAGTGCTGTTGTCTTAGTCCTGCAATGTAAAAACACAGCAGTTTTGTAGATACGGCAACGTTTAAATTTCAGGGCCTTCCTGACAGCCGCTAGAGGCGCTTTTGCCGCTATAACGGAGTCAGACTCAATTATGTGACTTTACAGCGTCCTCACGCTTTGCACGATCATAGGGAAGCACTGGATTCAATGTTTCCCTATGAGAAGCATATGATTGGATGAGGCGGCTCTCACTGCACATGTGCCTCTTATCCCCAATGCCGAGTGGGCAGTTGCAATCTAGGCACTAGAAAAAACAGTACGTAATAAACGTTTTTGTTTTTTTTAAACTACATTTAGGGTGGAGCAATAATCTAAAATTGGAATAGAACTCTATAACATTAGGGACATAAGTTTGTATTTCTAATGCTATAATGCTCATTTAAATTGGTTTATAAAAATCAGTTCTGTGACAAAAGTTCTTAAAGTGGAGCAGTGGCAGCAACATTCCATTGGTTTCTATGGTAACTGCTCAGCATTTGGACTTCTGCTCCAGAATATGCATCCATATCGATACTTTGCTACGTTTTTTTCTGGATCAAATATCTGAATATCTAAACGCAATTCCGAAGGCTAATTTTAGATATGTTTAGCAATTTAAATACCGGTAGGTCTTAGTGCTTTAAGCTAATGATGTTATGTTTTATAAAGTGTAATTGACAATTTGTAGCAACTAATACAAATATAATTTCTTTCAGTCACTTAATTGACCTTTTTAGCATATTTATGATATATTTAAGAAAGTTTATTCTAGTACCTTTAGTATATATATATATATGCAGAAATCGAGAAATTTGAGATCAACAGGTCAATTTTTCAGCTCTACGGAAAAACTCTACAATCATCGCACATTCTGTATCTCCCGCTTCTGTTCCGCAAAAAATAGCACTGTATAGAAAGAGTAGGAGAAAATATACCATATACCCTACAGAGACAGTAAAGGATAACAGTGATATAGAAAAGGGGGTAGATACCTGGAATAGCCTTCCAGTGGGAGCAGTAACAGTGATATAGAAAAGGGGGTAGATACCTGGAATAGCCTTCCAGTGGGAGCAGTAACAGTGATATAGAAAGGAGAGTAGATACCTAGAATAGCCTTCCAGTGGGAGCAGTAACAGTGATATAGAAAGGGTAGTAGATACTTGGAATAGCCTTCCAGTGGGAGCAGTAACAGTGATATAGAAAGGGTAGTAGATACCAGGAATAGCCTTCCAGTGGGAGCAGTAACAGTGATATAGAAAGGGGAGTAGATGCCTGGAATAGCCTTCCAGTGGGAGCAGTAACAGTGATATAGAAAGGGGAGTAGATACCTGGAATAGCCTTCCAGTGGGAGCAGTAACAGTGATATAGAAAGGGTAGTAGATACCTGGAATAGCCTTCCAGTGGGAGCAGTAACAGTGATATAGAAAGGGGAGTAGATACCTGGAATAGCCTTCCAGTGGGAGCAGTAACAGTGATATAGAAAGGGTAGTAGATACATGGAATAGCCTTCCAGTGGGAGCAGTAACAGTGATATAGAAAGGGGAGTAGATGCCTGGAATAGCCTTCCAGTGGGAGCAGTAACAGTGATATAGAAAGGGTAGTAGATACCAGGAATAGCCTTCCAGTGGGAGCAGTAACAGTGATATAGAAAGGGTAGTAGATACCTGGAATAGCCTTCCAGTGGGAGCAGTAACAGTGATATAGAAAGGGTAGTAGATACCTGGAATAGCCTCCCAGTGGAAGTAGTAACAGTGATATAGAAAGGGTAGTAGATACCTGGGATAGCCTTCCAGTGGGAGCAGTAACAGTGATATAGAAAGGGTAGTAGATACCTGGGATAGCCTTCCAGTTGAATCAGTTACAGTGATATAGAAAGTGTAGTAGATGACAGTAAAGTAAAGGCAAATAGGGATTTAGACACAGGGTGGTGTTTTGCAGTTGCTAGTGTTTGAAATTGTAACGTACCAAATATATAAACGTGCTTTTGCCTTCCGCAGTGCCAATAAAGTGCATAAAAATCTGTTACAATTGGTAAATCACAAATCATCAAAAAATTTCCATAAGGAGTAACTTACACCAAAAAAGGAACTAAACCCGTTACTCCACAGGATGGCTAAATCAGCATCTTCAAAGTCTCCCCTGTCCGACATGCCGAAGATCATCCCAGCCTTGAGGTCTTTAATCAGGATCTGAAAATACACCACCTTTTCAGGGTAACTCACGTTCCAATAAAGTTCCATCATGCCTTTCGGATCCAGCGGTACCTTGTACGGGAAGGAACTCTCTACCGGAGAGGTCCCATGGAGAGACACCAGTAAGACGGTTAAGAAAGCTGCCACCATGGTGAAATAGATGGGGACCACCTTTCTGATGGTGAGACGAGGCATGTAGCAAGACCTCTCTTTCACCATGTTCTGGATAGATGAACGAACGGAATGAAAGTGCAATTGGCTTGTGACATTTATAATTCCATGTGCCATGCAGGTTAGGGCTGAATTGGTTTATAATCGAATTTGGCTCATAGCAAATTGGATTGGCTTTTTTTGGCCCTCGGGGCCTTGGATTCTCATTGGCTGATGCCAACAAAGAGACTGGATTTCTTGAGAATACGGTCAATAAAAAGTAGACATGCAGGTGTAACATTATCTCACAATCTTTTAGATATTCCATTGCCTGTTTGTATACAAAACACAGATTTTACCAATCGTCAGCCCAGATGACACAATTTAAGTCCATTATTTATTTGATGTATTGTAAAAACCATCATTACAGATGTGAAAAAAATAAACATTTATAAAAACAGCTGGGATTTAAATAACCAGGTGACTGATGGATTAGAACAATCATTGAAAGCCCTTTGGGGTCAGAAAGAACTGCATCACCCCAATTAATTAGACTAGGAGCTGTCAGGTTATAGAACTCAGAAAATGACAGGACAAAAGGAACCCGTCTCTTCTCTCCCAAAGACCTTTCTGTCACTCAAACAGCGCTCAATAATTTTATACTAATCGAGCATAAATATCTGGTACGCTGGTGAATGTGTTTTTTTTTTTTTTTTTTAACGCGCAGATTTAATTTATATTTTTGTACCAGTTTTCCACGCACACAGAATAAATATAAACTGGTTGTTGATGTCTGCTCGCTCGTTACTGGAAATTAGGAACTGTGAGACTGTGAGAATTTAACTTGTTTGACTCTTTCACGTGTTCTTATATATGTGTTTTTATTATTTATACAGCACCGACATGTTATGTACATACGGGATCTAAACCAAATCAAAGAAATAAGTTACAACAAACAGTTGTACGCATACAGAAGGAGAGGTAAGCTGTGGCTGTTCAAAAGAGCTTACAATCGAGAGGAAATGGAGTCTAAGAGCAAAGACCCAGACATCGTTCAGAACATTTGGTCAGGGTTATTTACTACAGAGTGAATTTGAGGATTTGAAAGACTGACATCGGCTTTTTCCTTGCAATCACTGTAATATCAAGAATCTGACGGGTGTTTGCCGTAAATGGCCCATGGCGGGCACACTACCAATCTGCAGAGACGAGACACTGTAACTGTTAGGCATTCATTTATATCATAGTGAGGTCAATCGTTAGGGCGGCCTCTTGCCCCCTCTTGCCCTTTGCTGCAGACACCAACATGAGCGGGCAGTACGATAAGGTGGCTTGCAGTATGAATGCATATTCAGGCATGTGGTGCCCTGAGGATCTGTTTTCTGTGTCTGAGCTGTCAACGTTTAAGAATAAGTAAAATATTTAACCGGCAGAAGGCGTGTGGGTTTGTGGAACTCAGCAGGTCCTGTTACTGCTGTGCAAGGCATACGTTCCGAGCTGATCTGTGTGTTCCAAACACGAGGAGCGGTTTGTCTTAAAAACACCGTCTTGACAATTTAATAGAAGGCTGATCCATAGAGTGTTTTAATAAAAATACCCGGCACCATAGGGTTTTTGTTTAGGATCACTCCACAGTTATGTTAACAACAATAATTAATATACGTTGCCTTCATTTTTATACTGTTTTGGACTGCTTCTAGTCTGCCCTCCCATCTAAATCAGCGATATTATAATTTACTTCACTGTTACTGTGAAGACATGTTTCATTTTAGCTCTTTGATTTTACTCCTTTAATTAATGAGATTCTCTATGGAATGGGAAACACAGCTTCCTCCCGCAACGCCATTGACCGCTGTAGATGTACATGGTTTTTGGACATTGCTACAAGTAAGTAAACGCTCCATCATATACAGTGATGGCAAAGTAAGTGTTCGAAAGGCTGGTGTTTGTTTTTGTATTTCTTTTACTTTGCACATAAATTGAGTATTGAGAATATAAATGAATTATGTTGAACAGCCCAAACTAAAGCTATAATAGTTGAATGGAGGAAACCACACTCACAAGGCTGCCAACAGGGGCGGTCTGGGCCTGGGGGCAGGGAGGCAATTGCCCCCCAGCCTGCCAAGGTGGACCGGATCCAGGAAAGGCCAAACCCCACGTCACGTATGGAATAAACAAACAGCAACGTTTCAACCCAACCTGATCTTTGTGAAGCTTGACAAAGATCCAGTTGGGTCGAAACGTTGCTGTTTGTTAGCTCCAAAAAAAACTGCTTTTTTAGCTATCACCTTGAGTGCCTGGACCACTACTTTATTTCAGACCAAAGCTATAGACAATTGTTTGATAAACAAAAGGGAGGCTGGGGATGAACATCACCCCCATTCCCAACACCCACAAATAAATTCAACACTCTGGCAGCTTATCTGCTATGTTTGTTATTACAGTTATTACAAAAAGGCAAAGGTTCAGTCGGAGTGAGATTAAAGCAGCTTGAGAAAGATAACATTGACCAAAATGTTGCCTCGTCTTTGAGAGCATGACCTACACGTTTCACAACATTCAGTGGCTTCCTCTGGAATTGGGTAAATGGTAAACCGTGTGGGGTATGATCATTTCCCAAATGGAAAAACTGGATTTCCATTGTTAATCCCTCCAGAACAACCCCAGATTCTGATTCAAATATTATATTATTGGCTCTTACTTTGGCAAGAATTCTTGCTCCAAGCCTTCAAAGACCCTGAAGAGGCAAAAAGGCAGAGAGTGAAGTTGTGAAGAGGATAAGGTTTAGGACTGAAAAAATACCCAATATCGAATTAGCGAGCAGGTTAAGGACAAAAGATATATAAAAAAAATAGGTCTCGTATACGACAAGACATGTCTCAGACAGGCAGGAAAGATAAGGCTGAACTGGACAAGACACAGAACTGGAGGCCAACTAGAGTTAACCATTGTGATTTCCGTGGCACAAATCATTATTTCAGGTTAATGGGCAGTATGAAGAATTCATATGCTGCAGGATTCTGCAATGATTATGACCTGATATCCCAAATGCAGCATTTAAATTCTACTTACTGCAGGGCAGCACTTGTCATGTCCAGCCTATCAATATGTATAGGTTCGTTAAATTGTGTTTAGTGAATACTCACAATAGTATGAAAAAAGCAGTCATTAATTCCATCTAAATTAGGAACAATTTATTGACGTGTGTTTTAAACAATTATATAAAAAAAGAAAAGTAAAAATGAGGCTAAAAATATCCGAGCGGAGTTGGACATTTTTCCCCCCTAATTAGTTATTTTGAGCTTAATTGTGCAAATCTGAAGTCTTCACTACAATTTGTTGTTTAGTGAATAAATCCCTTTAAAGTGTGAGCCTCAAATCGACCTACAAAAATATTGCAGTTTTTAGGAAATGTAATTGGCAGTTATATTTCACCATTTTACATAACGACTGAAAATTTAGTAAGAACTAATCTACATTTCTGCCTCTGAAAATGTTGCTCAATAATATTCTCGGCTATATACATTAAAGACCCCTGAGGCAACGTACAATAGGATGATGCGCAGTAGCTTCCCGCTGTCACATAGTATTTAACATGAGTTTATAGGGATGTGGTTACATTAAACTGGGCATCGCCATATCTGTTGCAATAAAACAAACTCTGTACATGACAGCTAATTGGATAACGAGGCTGAGCCAGCCACCTGCTCGTCAGAGATGGGACTAGTGCTTTGAGCGGGTTTCCATTGCCCGAGGAGTTTGACATTTCCATTACAACAGATATCCCTGTAACATGAACAGCTTATTGAATTTACCTGATGAGTTTACAGACAGTCAGGGGCGCAAATGGAATACGCCCCAGAGGGCTATGGCTGACATGTGACCCAGCACACGTACCAGCAGCAGCAAATGACCTGCAACTGGAAAATAAGAAACAATTAGCACGGTTTCTGCCAAAGGGTCTAATAATTAACTGATTTTTCAGTGGAGAAAATGGATTTTCGAAACCAGTTATCATATTCTCTACATTAACTCCAGATTTAATATCCCACACGCCTTATACGCCTATTGTACACCTCCCTGGCGCTAGCAGGGTTAATCAAAAGGACAAAAAAATAATAATTTGAGCAGAATTTTCAATAGCACACATTAGGTTAGTGATAGATAACATGGGCCGGTATTGTTAGCCACAATTCCCATCAAGCTCAGCCGGCCGTCACTCAGCCAGACACAAGCAATTTTTTATAAATCCATGCAGACACAGTTCATTGATGTTAAAATGTATCCCTGATCTTGACGACGTATTTGTCTACCATTTCTATATACAGAGCACGTATTATTCCTAATGTATTCAAGGAACGCTACGAAAATTTGCAGTTGGGGAAAATAAAAATAAAGTATCATTAAATCTTTCCCGTTAGCAGAACATTAGACGATTTCTCCATCGCTAGAAAAGTTATTCCCTGAACTCCAAAGTTCAGTTTCATTCAAGAACTAATTGCAAAACTTAGGCAACGCTGTCAATATTTGCAATTCACTACAAGTCACTGTTTAGTGTACGAACCCCTGGAGTTTCATTCGCAGTTACACGATTGCACCATCATATATTTTGAGATATTTATTAACAAGCATTTTGATGTAAAGTCCCCGGGAATGCCATTCTCTTTTGTAGTGGATTATCTACTTAACAATGCGACGGGGAAATACATTTTGAAATTTTTACGTGCAAGACTTTCTGTGTTTGTTTGTGTATGTCTTAACTAGACATTTTACAGACTGTACACACACCCTGATGGTATATTTTATGTCCAGTTTAAGTTGTTATAGCAGATCTCAGGGAAGGACGAAGCGTAAGAATCCCTTTCTCCCAGAAGGATCACAGATCACGTATATTATATCTATCTTAGTAACTTTTATTCCCTTATAAACAGTCCTCCTCTCTGAGGGGAGGCTTACCTTTGGAATCTATGAGAAGTTTTAATTAAGTCTAACCATTTTTTTTATTTTTTGTTTTGTTTTCTGTACAAACAGCTTAATTGGATGGCGGTTGTGAGCCTTGAGAAATGTAATTAAAATTGAAAATATTTTGCGAAGTCTTTAATTCGCAGAGTGCGGATTACCTGAAATTACGTTCAGACTGTTAGGGTAATTAGAAGCAGTCTTGGATATGACCTCGGCAGTTAAACGCCGCTGTAGCAGCTGTGAGTTTGGAAAGATTTTATAAAACTGATCTGCCGTTACTTCTAATCTTTATGCCGCCTGTATTAGATTGCTGAGTCGTCGTTTGACGGGGAAAATATCCACCTTGCCATAAATAACGGCTGGAGTAGAACTAATACGTTTACTGGACACATATCAACTAGTCATGCATTCCAAGGAAGGAAGGGAGACGTGCTGTCCTACTGTATATAGCATTCATATGCAGTAGGAAAATAAATCAGTGTATTAAGAGATCCCACAGGAACTGCCTGGATTAGTCAAATGATTTCCTATCTGCAGCATATGAATGCTACGTGCAGCAGGACAGCACTCTCCAGGAATTGTCATTCAGCATTAAAAATAGATTTATTTAATTACCTTGCAGGGTTAACTCCTCCTCTAGTGACTGTCTACTAGACAGCCACTAGAGGGCACTTCGTGGTCTATAGCACAGGTTTTCTGTGCTATAGCGTCGCTGGACGTCCTCACACTATGTGAGGACCTCCAGCGTCGCTAAAATCCCCAAAGGAAAGCATTGAAAGCATTTTCAATGCTTTCCTATGGGGAGGTCTAATGCGCGTGCGTGGCATTAGGTCTCATCCCGCCGGCGGCCGCGCAATCGGTCTCCCCTGCCGGCTGACGTCGGCGGGGGAGGAGCGTGGGCTGACCCTAAACCACCACCGTGATCACAGGTAAATCACTGAAGGGGTTTTCACCCCTTCAGCAACATGGAATAGGGGGTGGGAGGGAGAGGGGACCTGCAGTGCCAGGAAAAAAAAAAAATTCCTGCCACTGGAGTGTCCCTTTAAGTTCCATGTGGCTAGGAAGACGGTATTAGATGCTGATCCATCTGGCTACTAACATTCACAGGATTTTTCATTATAGGAAAACTTTATTGTTAGCGATACAAAGATGTATTACTGCTAAAGGGTCCCTCTGCCCCTACTCCCTTGCGGCTCCCCTGGTGGCAAGTAAAGGGTTAAATAACCCTTTTCCACTTGCCTGATTCCAGCACTGAAGTTGTTTGGCGCTGGGTTGGGCTACTCCTCCGCCAACATTAGCTGATGGGGGGACTGAATGCACATTAAGCCATCCCCAAAGGAAAGAATTGACTAAATGCTTTCCTATACTGTTTTAGAAGATGCTGGGCTTCTGCATGCAAAGCGTGAGGACGTCCAGCATCGTTTCCCTGAGTCAACCTCCGGAAAACAACAGGAAGCGCCTCTAGTGGCTGTCTTAACCCCGCATTGTAAACAAGGCCATCCACCATTCACAGCCAACCTGCCCACCTGAGAGCATTATGCACCAGAGACCAGGTATCCTTAGGCGGGGATTATACCGCACAGGCGCAACAAAGCAGAGTTATTCGAGCTCTACACTCAGTAAGTGCACTTCTTATTACTCTGAACTACCACATACAGAATATACTACTACTGATATTTACTACATTTTGCTATATTTTTCCCCTTTTGTTTATTGAGTTACCACCAAGACTACTTCTACCTTCGAGAACATGCCAAGGGGCTACTACACTCCTAGCTCAGTTGTCAGTGGCAACAATATAAAATATCTAATCATTTATTTGTTTTACCATTCTTCTCCCCATCACTGTTCACACATTTATTTATCATAGGTGTTCGCATAGGGTGTGCCAATACCCAGCTCAATGATATACCTCTAACTTTAATTTTAGGGGTGTGACGTGTGAGTGGGGTTGTGGCTAGCGGGGGGCACAAGAAATTATAGGCACTAATAACAATTTATAGAAATATTACTGGGAGTGTTATTGCTGTGGAGCTCTGTTATACCCTCAGACACATTACTGGGAGTATTATTGCTGTGGAGCTCTGTTATACCCTCAGACACATTACTGGGAGAATTATTACTGTGGAGCTCTGTTATACACTCAGACACATTACTGGGAGAATTATTACTGTGGAGCTCTGTTATACATGCAGACACACCAACAATATGGAGCTCCTAGAAAAGAGGGAACTTAGGATAGGAAAGAGGGACAGAGAGATTCAGGCCCAAAATAGGGACTGTCCCTTCTAAATAGGGACACTCAGGTATGCAATTATCCACACAGTCCTCCATTTAGTTTCCTAACTGCACTAATATACCAGTCTGAAATAGCACATTAACTGGTTGACGATTTTTGATTTTGACTTGTGAAAATAAAGTTATTTATCCTTTTTTGAAGTTTGTCTTCATAAAACAAATAATTTAGCAATGTTTTAGCCCTTTGCTCATACAATACTCTGATTGCAGAAGGAATTAAATGAATACATACCGTTTTTGTTATTCATGCGAATTTCAAGTAATTGGGAAAGAATGTGCGAATGGTTTTAATTACATTGTTTTATTAATGCAGACTACCTTCACATTATGGAAGTGGGGTAAAAACACCACATTGCACTGATGTGATGACATTGTTCCTGATAATAAATTCAAACTTTCGACTTTTGTTTTCTAGATAATTAATTGATGAAACCATGCAAAAAACTGTGTTCTGTTCTTTATTTTTTTGCTTTTTTTGGCAGATCAACTTGTACACACACAAATATATATCCCAACGATTCTGTACAGAAAGCCAGGATTTATTGCCTGAGCGAACGAGGGAATATATCATTTAAAAGAGACAGTAAAGAGTGATGTAACGAGTGGCTGAGATTTGATTCTGATGAGGTGCACAGGATTTTACATTAGGTAATCAGAAAATGGAATTGCTTGCAAGACTTGCCTTAAAGGGACACCATGGGGACCGTTTCTGCTTCATATGATTTAAGTGGTTATAATGTCTGGAATCTCCTGGCCCCATTCTTCCACTCAGAGTTAGATTGCTTTTAATCACTTAATGCTAAATTAGAGACCCGGCAGCCCACCCCCCTGTGCTGCTTGGACTAATGAGGAAGTAGTAACCTGTGCAGCAATGGGCAGCTGTGATTGGCTGATGAAGTCAGCTGACTGCTTTTAGCCTATCACAGCGCCCCTTGCTGGTATGAATCTGTATGGCTACAAGTAAGTATGTAATCCCTGCCTTAGTCACACCTATAATAGGGGCCTGGCTGTGAGTGACCAAGGACCCTCGTTTTATTGTTAAACTGCTTGAACATGGTTTAACACTGAATCTAGGGACAGCGCCAGCACTATAACCAATTCAATGAGATGAAATGGTTATATTGTTGACAGTCAGGGCTGCCATCAGGGGGTGACAGAGTTTTCCTGTAAGGTTGAGTAATTGTGTTTGCATGGAGCGGACCACATTGCTGTACCCCAGTAGACCAGGCACCATTACGGAGTGTGGGGATATTTATGGGATGATAATAGTAAACAGTCGAGAATCGGCCACTATTTCAATTCTCTTAGATCTAGAAGATCGTTATTATGTAAGTGAAATGTATTCCATACAAATAAAATCACAATTTGTTATAAAAATAGATATAATTTATTGTGACAAATAATTAGGCAGCATGCATGATAATAATTAGTGAATATTTTGGTATAACATGAATATGCAATACAATGGCATGGCTATACACGTTCAATGGCTAACACAGTACAAGGCTGTCAAGACTTTAGATTTATGAGGGTACTTCGCAGACAGAAAGTTAAACTCCAGCGAACAGCCATAAAACCTTGGCTAACAGTTAGATCAACTGAGTAACCCTTTCAACGCTGGTTAGATCCTCCTAGGCATATAATACCTATTCTCATGTAATTTTAATTAAAATAACATTTAAACCAGCTCATTAATCATTTCCTGGAACCATCCAATAAGAATAATCTACCAGATTCTATAAGCCGAATTTTCATTTGCCTAAAAAGATATCTTATTTTAGAGCAAATCAATACATCTGGATAAAAACATCGGTATGCTAACACGTGATAATATCACACTCATATATATAATTATTCTTAATTCCACCTGCAGAATGGAATGTTTATAACTATACATTCTTTAGTTAACTAAGATTTCTAAATATTGAAATCTGACCGTGATTTATCCAGTCATATATCATGCTATTAGATTTTTAATTAATTTAGGTTAATTAAATAAAACCAGCATAATTACCAGTTAAGTAAGATGTTCTCATCAGATGAGTAGGTAGTCCCAGGATTGGTTGTATGCGTGTATGATTGATTGAATGGAGGTGTGTAAGTAATATTGATAAATAGTGTTGTTTGGAAGTAAGAATAAAATTCTAAGTGTTTCTTGAGTTGGGTCCAAGAGAGTTTGAATGTTAGTTAGTCCCAGAGTGAATATCTGTCATAGATTTCTCTGCATGTCCGAATCTGAAAGCCCATTCTCCAACTTCAACTACTAAGTTCTCCAACTAACTCTTCTTCCCTTTGTCCTAACTTTTAAAGGGCCAGACTCTCTGTACGTCATCAGTTGATAAGGCCAATAGGAAACTGAAGGTGTGGTCACCCTGCATATAGCAATTTAGGTATTTGGTCCATAGAGGGCAGTCTAGTCTCACTAAACTTTCCTATCCAGGAAAGAGTTAACTTTTCCTGATGGCTATTTTGACGTCATTTGGCTTATCTATATGGCTACCATAACTTAAATTTACTTGTCAGTTCAAATCGTTTCTTTGGGTTTTCTCCAGACAGTGCGTCGACAATTTCTGTTGTAATTTCTAAAATGATAGAAACTAAAATTGACCCCTAACTTACAGAGGGACCTTGTGAAATTTAGAAAGTAAAATTAAATTATTTAATCTTCTCTGTCACTAATGTCTGGGTTTAGAATTATTTCTATTCCATTAACATCTAGGCAGAGCATCCATCCCCGTCTCATTTCTTATCACTTGGTTTGTTTATACAAAGCATTCCTTAGCTCAGGCTATGTGGTTAGTGTTACAGAAAGGATAGACATTTTGTGTCTTTGTTAGCTTGAAGATAGCAAAATGGAGTCTGCTCTGTTCTGAGTGACTCTGGCAATATACACTTTTAATTTCTATCATAGCACAAAATGTCTGCCGATATAAATATCCTGACAGGAGCGCACTGACTGCCTTCCTTCCTCCTCTCTCGTGTACGGCAGATCAAGTCCTCACATCGCTTGTGGAAGCCGCGTGAAAGGTTAGAAGAGGCACCAGGAGCCCACAGGCCCGTACCTGCAGATTTCCACTATATCCCAAGGTAGAAACCCTCCAGCTGTAAAAACGTGGCTTAAAATAAGGTGGCTAAATAAAATCTACATTGTAATGGGTTTATATTGTGTGTATGTAGCTTTGTATACGTGTAGGATTGTGTATGTGTGTAGCAGTAATGTATGTGTATAGAGCTGGGTGTGTATGTTTCACTAATCTCTCCTATTCCCTCTAGATTGTAAGCCTGTGAGCCAAGCTCTATTTATACCTATACGTTTTTCTTTACTACATTCTCTCTAGATTGCAAGCTTGTGAGTCAGGTTGGAGATTTCAAGTTTAGAATAGCTTGTCTAAAACATAATTTCAATTTTGTCAAACTGAGTTTAAACTGCACTTTAGGTACTGCACCAGGAGCAGTCCAAATATTTGGTATTTTATATAAATGTAAAGACACCATTAAAATACTATTATCTGTCTATTTTGGAAGAGGTTAGGCTTGTCACTCTCGTTATATTTCAATTCCCCTTAAACGGAGCTAAAGAGAATTGTGATTTGTTGTACGAGCAGATAATAATGTCAGTCACCTCTGATCTGGTGTAAAGGATCTCTTGAAACACAAAAAGGACACAACGAGCAGACATTTCTCCAGGCCAGAGCAAATTGGTACCAGCAGAGCCTCCCCCGGGAAATAACCTCCACCACTCAAACACTTGAATAGTGATGGATATTTGTCCTTCAGGGTTGCACGCCTATGGCACTCAAAGGGTCCACTATCCATCTCCGAAACACCATGGCTATAATTTACAATGACTTATTCCCCCCCCCCCCCCTAAGATTACAGTTTATTGAATAACCCTCGTAGATTTCTTTGCAATATGAATTACTATTTACTGTCTGCTCTTTTAACTGAATTTAAAAATATTAAAACGGAAAAAAAAAGCAACCTTTCTTGACAATCTACTAATATATTAAAACAGCCTGGATATATCACGCGTTTTTTCACTAAATAAGCATATTGAGATACCATAAAGGCAAATTGTAAAATTTTGAGAAAACTTGCCAAACTGTGACTATTCCCGAGCTGGATAATGTTTTTACATGAGCTATTTTTGTCCTATTTTTTTTAGCCCAGTTTCAATTCACTATTATGTGTTTTCTGAATGAAGGGGTTAAATACCAAGTTTAAGATGGGATTCAGGGAAAGTTGGTTTTTGGAGAAAAATCTTTCTGGGTGTTTACGAAGAAACGCCATTCAACGGAGTTCCTGTACTCTGACAGAGTACCTCCGCCTGGTTCCTCTTTCTCGCTGCCACAGGGGACCCTGGAACTCTTTAATCTTAGACGCCAAAGCTAGACTGGGGTCTCTTTGGAACTCTTCCACCCAGATCTCTCCTTCCAGGCAGGAGGCAGGTATCACCTCCTCTGCCTCAGTTCCTCTCCCAGGCAGGTATCAACAAGTCTACTTATAGCTCCTTTAGATACTGCCTTTATAAAGGCAATTGTGGCTCTCAGGGTTAGCTCTTTTGCACTTGTCCTGGACTAGCTACAGGGACCACGCAACCAGCCAACAGTTCTGAAGACTGTCACTGGGATCCTTAAACAAATCCACACAATACACAGAGTTGGCAGAAAAGAAAAAAAAAAGGAAATAATGTATATACAGTCCCAGTGTGTACACACTAAAAGTAGCAAAACAAGCATCCACTAGTGGATGGTATTGGATAGATCTCACCACCCGTGTTATTGAGGAAAGTCCTGGATGTGGTAGAGTTGGGGTGCCTGGGCTCTCTCTCTTATCGTAGATGGGGTGCCTGGGCTGCGCGCTCGGGACATGGATCAGGGCCTTCGAAGGGACAATCCAGGTCCCTAACGTGCAGCCCAGGCACCCCATGTACAATAAGAGAGAGAGCCCAGGCACCCCATCCACTACAAGGCAGAACAAGTGATCACTGTGACCTACACCAAGGAGCAGCTATCCAGATCCACACAGGAACGCAAGATTACTCCCCTGCAGGCTCGGACAAGCCATTACACTCAGCAACTCTACCACATCTGCCAAGTAGACAACAATTGTTGATTACATACAGGACTCATTCATATAGTGTTTATTCACACTATTAATACTGACACAGAGTCAGTTTTTGATTAGGGATATTTTATTTATTTATCTTGTGTTGTTTAGGCATATCACCTAAGGTGTTACATGTTGTGATCACATAGATACAATATAAGGAACCATTTGTAATATATCATACGTTGCCATATTCGCATACTCCACTGATTTAAAGAAATATCTGGCTGAAAATAGGCAGAACAATAACTAATCATTTTAGCTTTATATCTAATATTGAGTGCGGTATCATATGTTCTAATTATAGTTATATCCTGAGTGAGGGGATTTATTATATACCCAGGTGATGTATTATAGTTCTATCCTGAGTGAGGGGATTGATTATATACCCAGGTGATATATTATATCCTGAGTGAGGGGATTTATTATATACCCAGGTGATATATTATAGTTATATCCTGAGTGAGGGGATTTATTATATACCCAGGTGATATATTATAGTTATATCCTGAGTGAGGGGATTTATTATATACCCAGGTGATATATTATAGTTATATCCTGAGTGAGGGGATTTATTATATACCCAGGTGATATATTATAGTTATATCCTGAGTGAGGGGATTTATTTTATACCCAGGTGATATATTATAGTTATATGCTGAGTGAGGGGATTTATTATATACCCAGCTGATATATTATAATTATATCCTGAGTGAGGGGATTTATTATATACCCAGGTGATATATTATAATTATATCCTGAGTGAGTGGATTTATTATATACCCAGGTGATATATTATAATTATATCCTGAGTGAGTGGATTTATTATATACCCAGGTGATATATTATAGTTATATCCTGAGTGAGGGGATTTATTATATACCCAGGTGATATATTATAATTATATCCTGAGTGAGGGGATTTATTATATACCCAGGTGATATATTATAATTATATCCTGAGTGAGTGGATTTATTATATACCCAGGTGATATATTATAATTATATCCTGAGTGAGGGGATTTATTATATACCCAGGTGATATATTATAGTTATATCCTGAGTGAGGGGATTTATTATTATATACCCAGGTGATATATTATAGTTATATCCTGAGTAAAGGGATTTATTATATACCCAGATATTATAGTTATATCCTGAGTGAGTGGATTTATTATATACCCAGGTGATATATTATAGTTATATCCTGAGTGAGGGAATTTATTATATACCCAGGTGATATATTATAGTTATATCCTGAGTGAGGGGATTTATTATATACCCAGGTGATATATTATATCCTGAGTGAGGGGATTTATTATATACCCAGGTGATATATTATATCCTGAGTGGGGGGATTTATTATTATATACCCAGGTGATATATTATAGTTATATCCTGAGTGAGGGAATTTATTATATACCCAGGTGATATATTATAGTTATATCCTGAGTGAGGGGATTTATTATATACCCAGGTGATATATTATAGTTATATCCTGAGTGAGGGGATTTATTTTATACCCAGGTCATATATTATAGTTATATGCTGAGTGAGTGGATTTATTATATACCCAGCTGATATATTATAATTATATCCTGAGTGAGTGGATTTATTATATACCCAGGTGATATATTATAGTTATATCCCGAGTGAGTGGATTTATTATATACCCATGTGATATATTATAGTTATATCCTGAGTGAGGGGATTTATTAAATACCCAGGTGATCTATTATAGTTATATCCTGAGTGAGGGGATTTATTATATACCCAGGTGATATATTATAGTTATATCCTGAGTGAGGGGATTTATTATTATATACCCAGGTGATATATTATAGTTATATCCTGAGTGAGGGGATTTATTATATACCCAGGTGATATATTAGTTATATCCTGAGTGAGGGGATTTATTATATACCCAGATATTATAGTTATATCCTGAGTGAGTGGATTTATTATACACCCAGGTGATATATTATAGTTATATCCTGAGTGAGGGAATTTATTATATACCCAGGTGATATATTATAGTTATATCCTGAGTGAGGGGATTTATTATATACCCAGATTACATATTATAGTTATATCCCGAGTGAGTGGATTTATTATATACCCAAATTATATATTATTATTATATCCTGAGTGAGGGGATTTATTATATACCCAGGTGATATATTATATCCTGAGTGAGGGGATTTATTTTATACCCAGGTGATATATTATAGTTATATCCTGAGTGAGTGGATTTATTATATACCCAGGTGATATATTATAGTTATATTCTGAGTGAGTGGATTTATTATATACCCAGATGATATATTATAATTATATCCTGAGTGAGGGGATTTATTATATACCCAGGTGATATATTATATCCTGAGTGAGGGGATTAATTATATACCCAGATGACATATTATAGTTATATCCCGAGTGAGTGGATTTATTATATACCCAGTTGATATATTATAGTTTTATCCTGAGTAAGGAAATCCTGAGTTTAGAAAATTGGGCAGACTAGATGGGCCGAATGGTTCTTATCTGCCATCACATTCTATGTTTCTATGTTTCTATGAGGGGATTTATTATATACCCATGTGATATATTATATAGTTATATCCTGAGTGAGGGAATTTATTATATACCCAGGTGATATATTCTAGTTATAACCTGAGTGAGGGGATTTATTATATACCCAGGTGATATATTATAGTTATATCCTGAGGGAGGGGATTTATTATATACCCAGGCGATATATTATAGTTATATCCTGAGTGAGTGGATTTATTTTATACCCAGGTGATATATTATAGTTATAACCTGAGTGAGGGGATTTATTATATACCCAGGTGATATATTACACTGCGTGCAGAATTATTAGGCAAATGAGTATTTTGACCACATCATCCTCTTTATGCATGTTGTCTTACTCCAAGCTGTATAGGCTCGAAAGCCTACTACCAATTAAGCATATTAGGTGATGTGCATCTCTGTAATGAGAAGGGGTGTGGTCTAATGACATTAACACCCTATATCAGGTGTGCATAATTATTAGGCAACCTCCTTTCCTTTGGCAAAATGGGTCAAAAGAAGGACTTGACAGGCTCAGAAAAGTTAAAAATAGTGAGATATCTTGCAGAGGGATGCAGCACTCTTAAAATTGCAAAGCTTCTGAAGCGTGATCATCGAACAATCAAGCGTTTCATTCAAAATAGTCAACAGGGTTGCAAGAAGCGTGTGGAGAAACCAAGGCGCAAAATAACTGCCCATGAACTGAGAAAAGTCAAGCGTGCAGCTGCCAAGATGCCACTTGCCACCAGTTTGGCCATATTTCAGAGCTGCAACATCACTGGAGTGCCCGAAAGCACAAGGTGTGCAATACTCAGAGACATGGCCAAGGTAAGAAAGGCTGAAAGACGACCACCACTGAACAAGACACACAAGCTGAAACGTCAAGACTGGGCCAAGAAATATCTCAAGACTGATTTTTCTAAGGTTTTATGGACTGATGAAATGAGAGTGAGTCTTGATGGGCCAGATGGATGGATTGGTAAAGGGCAGAGAGCTCCAGTCCGACTCAGACGCCAGCAAGGTGGAGGTGGAGTACTGGTTTGGGCTGGTATCATCAAAGATGAGCTTGTGGGGCCTTTTCGGGTTGAGGATGGAGTCAAGCTCAACTCCCAGTTTCTGGAAGACACCTTCTTCAAGCAGTGGTACAGGAAGAAGTCTGCATCCTTCAAGAAAAACATGATTTTCATGCAGGACAATGCTCCATCACATGCGTCCAAGTACTCCACAGCGTGGCTGGCAAGAAAGGGTATAAAAGAAGTAAATCTAATGACATGGCCTCCTTGTTCACCTGATCTGAACCCCATTGAGAACCTGTGGTCCATCATCAAATGTGAGATTTACAAGGAGGGAAAACAGTACACCTCTCTGAACAGTGTCTGGGAGGCTGTGGTTGCTGCTGCACGCAATGCTGATGGTGAACAGATCAAAACACTGACAGAATCCATGGATGGCAGGCTTTTGAGTGTCCTTGCAAAGAAAGGTGGCTATATTGGTCACTGATTTGTTTTTGTTATGTTTTTGAATGTCAGAAATGTATATTTGTGAATGTTGAGATGTTATATTGGTTTCACTGGTAAAAATAAATAATTGAAATGGGTATATATTTGTTTTTTGTTAAAGGGAAACTCCAGTGCCAGGAAAACGATCCGTTTTCCTGGCACTGGAGGGTCCCTCTCCCTCCCACCCCCCAATGCCCGGTTGCTGAAGGGCTGAAAACCCCTTCAGTGACTTACCAGGGGCAGCGACAGGTCCCACGTCGCTGCTTCCTCCTCCCCCGCCGCTCCTCCTTCTGCTTACGTCGGCCAGTGGGCGAGACTGATCTCGCCCGCCGGCCGAGGAGACCTAATGCGCATGCGCGGCAATGCCGCGCATGCGCATTAGCGCACCCCATAGGAAAGCATTGAAAATGAATTTCAATGCTTCCCTATGGGGAATAGAGCGACGCTGGAGGTCCTCACACAGCGTGAGGACGTCCAGCGACGCTCTAGCACAGAAAACCTGTGCTATAGAGCAGGAAGTGTCCTCTAGTGGCTGTCTAATAGACAGCCACTAGGGGAGGACTTAACCCTGCAAGGTAATTATTGCAGTTTAAAAAAAAATGCAATAATTACACTTGCAGGGTTAAGGGTAGTGGGAGTTGGCACCCAGACCACTCCAATGAGCAGAAGTGGTCTGGGTGCCTGGAGTGTCCCTTTAAGTTGCCTAATAATTATGCACAGTAATAGTCACCTGCACACACAGATATCCCCCTAAAATAGCTATAACTAAAAACAAACTAAAAACTACTTCCAAAAATATTCAGCTTTGATATTAATGAGTTTTTTGGGTTCATTGAGAACATGGTTGTTGTTCAATAATAAAATTAATCCTCAAAAATACAACTTGCCTAATAATTCTGCACTCCCTGTATAGTTATATGCTGAGTGAGGGGATTTATTATATACCCAGGTGATCTATTATATTTATATTCTGAGTGAGTGGATTTATTATATACCCAGATGATATATTATAGTTATATCCTGAGTGAGGGGATTTATTATATACCCAGGTGATATATTATAGCTATAACCTGAGTGAGTGAATTTATTATATACCCAGGTGATATATTATAGTTATATGCTGAGTGAGGGGATTTATTATATACCCAGGTGTATTATTCTATGCCCAGGTGAGGTGTGATAATATTGTTATTATTACTATAATTACTCCCACTCGCTGCAGATGCGCGTGCCCGGCTGGCTGTTCTCTCCAGGAGGACGCGCGTGCACGGACTCGCGGGACTGACTGGGGCGCGCGCTCCGCTCGTTCACCGACAATAACATCAGCAGCGGGAAGAACCTGCATCAGTCAAATAGCGGCATCTCTTACAATGCACCCCAACAACTGACTGCAAGCAGGACTGCACCCCAACATCTCACTACAGGCAGGACTGCACCCCAACATCCCACTACAGGCAGGACTGCACCCCAACATCCCACTACAGGCAGGACTGCACCCCAACATCCCACTACAGGCAGGACTGCACCCCAACATCCAACTACAGGCAAGACTGCACCCCAACACCTGACTGCAAGCAGGACTGCACCCAACATCTCACTACAGCCAGTACTGCACCCCAACATCCGACTGCAAGCAAGACTGCACCGCAACATCCGACTGCTGACAGGACTGTACCCCAACATCTCACTACAGCCAGTACTGCACCCCAACATCTCACTACAGCCAGTACTGCACCCCAACATCTCACTACAGCCAGTACTGCACCCCAACATCTCACTTCAGCCAGTACTGCACCCCAACATCTCACTTCAGCCAGTACTGCACCCCAACATCCGACTGCAAGCAAGACTGCACCGCAACATCCGACTGCTGACAGGACTGTACCCCAACATCTCACTACAGCCAGGACTGCACCCCCAACATCTCACTGCAAGCAGGACTGCACCTCAACATCTTACTGCAAGCAGGACTGCACCTCAACATCTTACTGCAAGCAGGACTGCACCCCAACATCTTACTGCAAGCAGGACTGCACCCCAACATCTTACTGCAAGCAGGACTGCACCCCCAACATCTGACTTTAAGCAGGACTGCACCCCAACATCTTACTGCAAGCAGGACTGCACCCCCAACATCTGACTTTAAGCAGGACTGCACCCCAACATCTTACTGCAAGCAGGACTGCACCCCAACATCTGACTTTAAGCAGGACTGCACCACAACATCTGACTGCAGGCAAGTCTGTACCCCAAAATCTGACTGCAGGCAGGACAGAACCCCAACACCCCACTTCCGGAGTACTGCACCCAAAATGTTAGTGCAGGCAGGGCTTTCCCCCCCACAATTTCACTGCAGACAGGAGTGCACCCCAAAACCTAATTGTAGATAAGACTGCACCTCAAAATCTGTCAACAGACAGGACTGCTACCCCAACATCTCACTGTAGGCAGGACTGCACCCCAACATATCTCTGCATAGAGAGCGACCTTCAAGTTTCTCTATGTTGCTAAAACCGCACCTTAAAACTTTTTTGCAGGTTGGACTGCACCCCAGCACCTCTCTGTAGACAGGACTCAATTCCAACATTTTATTGTCCGACAGGACTGCACCCCATAATCTAAGTGCAGGGAGGGCATCACCTCAACATTCCTCACTAGACAGGTATGCCCTCCGCACCTCACTAAAGGCAGGGCACCTCCCCTACACCTATCTGCAGGCAGGAGTGCTACCCAACACCTCACTGCAGGCAGGACTATACCACAACACTGGACCTTTTGCAAGCAGTTCCATACTCACACAGGATGCTCCCTGCACCCCAAGTCTGACCTCCCTCTGGCAAGCCTAGAGTACTAAATTAAACCTTTAAATCCTCCCTGACCACCCATTCAATCCTCACTTCCCTCCCCTAGCTACATCTATACACTCCCCAAATCTGGAAGAAGCCTCTCCCCCCACCCCTGGTCCCTGCAAGACTTGGACAAGAAGCAGCAGCAGCCTCATGGTGTGGAAGCTGGACCTCACCTAGCCACCAGGGGATCCCCAATGTTTAAAGGTGAGATTAGCACAAGGTGACAGCAATCCAGAAATCCTGGCTCCAAGCCTGTCAGGCTAATTAGTGAGTTCACTGTCTCTAACAGCAATGCATGTGCTTTTATTAGACACACACTGGTGTTACAGCCTAGAAATGCATGATATATTGAATGGGAGAGGTGATCTGTCTGACAGTTATTATGTATCGTTGGTAAAAGTTGTGTCTGTGTACATGGCAATGCAATATATGGTCTTCATATCACTGTGAGAGCTTCTAAGATAATGGTATTTTACCACCATTCACCTCTATAGGTTGTGCATTCACTGTATGGGGAAATGAGACTAGCATTGTGGCATGGTAATGTGATTGCTGAATCAGGTGCAGGTCCCATGTCAGGGTCAGGGTCCTGTGATAATTAGACATCAGATCTCAGCAGATCCAACCTGCTTCATTTTCACTGATTACATTTCAGCTCCTAGATACAGTGATCTCAGCCTGTGTTCCAGTTACCCCCTGCATCCTATGGCAGTATACTGCACAGTGCTGCTATGTAACAGAGGGTTAATATGTTCATCATATACTAATGTTATGTAACCCCTATCTGCTCAATGCCCCTCGAATCTGCCCTGACCCATTCTATGTACATGTAAAACGTGATTAGTGGCTTATTCACTAAGCTGTGACTTGTGGAGAATTGACACAGGGGTTGTAGAATTCTGGTAAAAAAAAAAAAAAGCCCAAATCAGAGTAGATTCTTCAACTCAGGTATTTTGGTTTAACATTTCGTCTCCCCTCGTCCATTCTTCATTCACGGTTCGCAGTTTAGTTAATAAATCAACATCAGTTTTTCCCCATAATATTTTTAATCGCATACGCCTCACCTGAGATGACACTTATCATAATGTTTTTATGTCATATTTAACTTAATGTTCTTCTTGACTCCGTCCATGCATTTAATTTTGTGTTTTTCAGCCCATTTTTTGGGGATTCTCAGAAAAATCGGGTTTTAACGTACAAGGAATATTTGATGGGATTTACAGTAGCAGATGTTGGCTTTAGCAATATATATTTATATGTATACATTTTACAAGGAAATAAGACTGCGGCATCATCTGCTTAGTCTCTTTGCTGAAAAATTGGATTAAAAGCTTGAAAAATCCTCGTTTTTTTTCTTTACTCCCTTTTGATTTTGCAAGTTTCTCTCAGTCAAGTATTGAATGTTTGACTGCCAGAGAGGAGCTACACAGCTCTTACACTCAAATGGTTAAGATCAGGGATACCTGAAAGCTGTCAAGGCATGATGGGAGTTGTAGTTGCAGCAGAAGAGATTTCTTTTGGCCACCCCAGATGTAATTCTAATATTTGAATTGGGTTAGCAGGTAGAAGAATAGAGGGCAGGATATTAACTGTTTCTGTAACAGTGCTAACATACTAAAATATCCTTACTAATGAACCATTTGTATGGGTTAATGTTCTTGTCGGGAAATAATAAAAGACAACACTATGATTATCCAGTATTGACCTGAATTTGGTTGCTGTTAAAAATAAACCATTAGGTTAAAACTTTGGATGCAGTCAGTATTCCTGCTTGACTAAGCATCATATGAGCATAACAGAACCATGTAAGTATTTTATGGCTAGTATCTCAAAGATTACTGTGTACTGTACTTGTATTTAAGGGGAGAGGGGGTTAAGTACCATAACCACTAATGCTTATTGTAGTTGTTTGGGAGCAAAGGGTATGTTGTTACTGCTGTTCTCCCTTCCCAACACGGTTTGTTATGTCAAACCCTTTTCGAGTTGGTTGCCAAAATTCGGGTTCTTTGGCATTTCAGGGGGGTCCCTCAAAAGGTTAAACCTATCCAAGGCTACAATAGGCTGGGGTAGCCTGCCACTGCAGCCCAAAGGTGGATGACCCAATTAGCTGAGTGGCAGGCTACCCCAGCCTTGGATAGGTTTAACCTTTTGAGTGCTAGATACCCAACATATTGCATATCAAGGTAAAAATACATCTTCAATGGGTTAATAGAGAATCAATACTATAAAGGAACAAAATAACAAATATGTATTATGCTGCAAGTCAGGCACATTATAGAATACTCTTGCTGACGCGTTTTATGTCCAGTAAGGACGCCTATTGTGAGTATGGGTGTGAAACGCGTTAGACTTTCATCTTCTCCTTGCTGTGTCTATAAAGTACACTGTTTGCATTTAAGGTTCTGTCCCTTAAATGCTGTTTGTATATTTTCGATATTCAGTTACTTGTTCTTCTGACGTGTGGGAAATCCTGGCACATCGAGACATTTCTAGCAGAATCCTGCATATTTCCTTCTGTAATTTGATAGGTTTATTATGTCCAAGATTTATGAGATATCATGGAAAAATGTATGAGGAACTCTTTTCGTGAATACGTCATATTTGATAATACCGGTATTTGTCAAATAATAATATATATATATTATTTTTTTTGCCTAAATATTGTGTTTTTTATTGGCATGTTAAGTGTGGGGACAGCTTAGCCCTGTTCTGGTCTAACCGCTTTCTCTTTCTGAAGGCAATCTAAGACAGAATTAGCCTCCTGTACTTTAGCTTATGTGTAAAATAGACCGATGACTGATCTCAGCCATCAATCGAGATGCATAGCAGGGCAATCACTTAATCAAATAGCACTTCCAGGAAGCAAATCCCATAACAAAAATATTTCTACTGTTACACACCAACAATCTGAAACCAGTCCACACTAAAACGAAATGAAAAAAGACAAATAGACAAGCACACAATGTATAGGCAGAATATATATATATATATATATATTTTAAAATCATGATTCTGCTTTATTTTGTAAGGTTAAAAGGTGTCTGGAAGATGCTTTGCCTTGGTACTGTTAAACTGCTAAAGAAAGAATTTTCTCAGCATTTGATCAGTGTGTACATAACAGAAAAATTATTTCTTTAAAATCATTATTCTCCCTTTTAAAAGCACAGGCCAGTAAGTCCATTAAATCAGATCTAGGGGAAGAGCAGAAGGATCGTATAAAACTCGAGAGGTCAGGGGACATTGCAATAAAATGCATGGTTGAGCTGGGATTATTTATGTTCTACCGCATGAATTATTCTGCTTGGCGGAATAAGATAGGATGTACGAGATTAAAGTTAAATTTTACTCCCTGACCTGTCAGGAGAATGGCATTGAATTTGTCCTTCGATCAATTCTGTGCTCAGCTGTTTATATGTGATGCCATACACAATATCTCAGCACTAAAATGAAAATTAGCTTTATTCTGTAACATATTTATTATAGAAAAAACAATATATGCTTAATAGAACCAGGGGCCTTTAACCTTCCCAATACCAGGTGAGTATTTAATGCATTACTTTGCACCTGCCATTTAGAAGGGTTAACGTGATGCATTTTTTATCATGATTTCATTTAATAATGAAAAATGTAATAAAATCTGGTTTAAGATTGTGATGTAATAAATGTTAGGCCTTTAAAGACCCATTACCAGCATAACATATTCCACCTAACTGGCTTCAAACCTTTTCTAGCTCCTTCTGCCTATATATGCTATAAGCAGATTGTGATGAAGGCATAGACCTGGTTTGGCCAAAACGTAGAATCCATCAGTTTTATGTTTTTACCTTGTGGTTTCTTAGAGAGGAGTGAAAAGGAGATTTGTTGGTATTATTTCCCGTATCCCTGCACAATTACAGCCATGTCTCATTACGGCATTCAGTGTATAGTTGAGGGCCTGTATCTGGGTCCAAGCTCAAAGAACTTTTTTATTTTAGAATGCACTTAAAAATCACTTAAAAATCAAGAATAAACTCACTTGGAATCCAGCCCTGGGTGAAACTTCTCTCGCTGCTTTCCACACCCCTTCTGACGTCACTCCTTCCCTCTCCATGGTCCAATCAAATGCTTCCCATACAATGGACAAAGCGAGGAGAAAAAAAAAAAAAAGCAAGGCATGGATTGCATGGAGGCAGGGAGAGGTAGTGCACCGAGGGTGGGGAGATCTAGGTTCCCCTTTACGTTTGTCGCCAATAAGCTGACGCCAGGCAGCCCGGAACTGAGTTCTGAGCTGCCTAAATCACATACGCCGGCGTGTAACTTGCCCCCCGGCACTGGAGTGCCCTTTTCTCTGTATTCGCAGCATTTCAAGCAGAAAAGCAGCACGCAAAGGTTCCTGGCACCACGACCACTTCTAAAACTAGACCTGGTCCTTGTGGTTGGAGTAACCCTTTACATTTTTTTAGTTCGATCAACCTTTTTTTTTTAATTCTTTATTTTTGGCAGTGCAGTAGTAAGTACATCTTTCAGTAATGACAAGGATAAGATACATTAACAACAGGTTATAGACAGTATTGGTGTGTACATAGTTTAAAGCATACTGCACTGGTATTTTAAGGATAAAGTAGTGAAAAACAATATTCACTATTGTTACCAACAAAGTGGTAACATATCTCAGTTTGTACATCAGTTGGTCATAATCTTTCTGTGATCGTGGTTACTGAGACTATGACGGCAGTCGGCGCCGCATTAGCTGAGGCAGAGATAAACCTAACATATTAATGAAAAGGTAAAATAAATAAAAACAATACTGGGCATAATGGCAGCGCAGTAGTAAGTACATCATTCGATAATGACAGGGCTAAGATACATCAACAGCAGGTAATATACAGTATTGGTGTGTACATAGTTTAAAGTATACTGCGCTGGATTTTTGCGGGTAAAAAAGTGAAGAACAATATTCATGATCAAGGTAGTAACATGACTCAGTTTGTACCTCAGTTGGTCTTAATCTTTCTGTGATCGTGGTTACTGAGACTATGGCGGTAGTCGGCGCCGCATTAGCAGGGTCAGTGATAAACCAAACTTATTAATGAAAAGGTAATATAAATAAAAACAATACTGGGCATAATGGCAGCGCAGTAGTAAATACATCATTTGGTAATGACAAGGATAATATACATCAGCATCAGGTGATAGACAGTATTGGTGTGTACATTGTTTAAAGCATACTGCACTGGTATTTTAAAGGTGAAGTAGAGAAAAGCAATATGCATGAACAAAGTAATAACATAACTAATTAATAAAAAAAATAATATATATAAAAACAATAATGGGCATTTAGATGTATCCTACATTCTGGGTAAGGATGTATTATTAAGAGCATACTTGGTGTTCGACCGTGAGATCCTATGTGAGTGTGCAGACAGAGTAGGGTAAACATGTGTGTCCTTACATAAGAGAGATCCACCCCTGCGTTGCCGTTTGGAGCTTATGCTTGCCCGAAGGGGCTCAACTATGACTCGGCAGGGGGGGTGGGAGGGGGTGCATTGATAATGTCAACCACTAGGGGGGGGTATCGGGAGTGAACTACCGAAGCATCTAAACTGAAACAAACTAAAACATTTCACATCATATCAAAAGTTTGTGTTTGTAGGAGTCTTAGGTAACATAAAGTAAGGTTATCTTTGATGGTGGGTCAGCGGATCAGGAGAAAGCATTGAACGACTCAAGTCGGCGGGCTGGCCGGTGATGATCTCGGAGTTTCCCTCGGAGTGAACTCCTTTACGGTAGCCGGGTTGATTCTGGACAGTCCTGGCCGCTCTGCAGGTGCAGCTTGGAGTAAACCCGTGGACGTTAGGAGTGAAGCCAGTTCTTGATAGCTCTGTGCTTTATGTGTGGTCCCTTGGTAAGTGAACGATACCGCTCTCGGGTTCCCCCAACGGTAGGGTAGCTCTCTGGAGCGGAGGTGGTGCAATAACGGTTGCAATGATTTACGCCAGGTAAGGGTGTTCTTGGTGATGTCCTGAAAAAACGTTAGGCTGCTGCCCTCAAACGAGAAGGGAGTTTTGCCCCTCAGTGCGGCCAGGAGTGCTGCTTTGTCTGACATGCCCTGAAATCGCAAGATGAGGTCTGCAGTGGCAGTTGCTGGAGCTCGGGTCGGCTTCGGCAGTCTGAACAGCCCGTCAAGCCTCAGGGACTTCGTCTGTTTTGGCGGGAGCAGGGCGCCCAGAAGGCGCCTGATGTAGTGGGGTAGCTCGGTGAAGCTGACTGAGTCCGGTATACCTCGGACTTTTAAATTGTGGCGTCTCCTCTGATCCTCCATGACATCCAGGCGGTCTGCTGTGTCATGTTGCTGTTTTGCCAGTTCAGCTACTTGTTGTTCCACCTTTGTTAATCTGGAGTCCTGGGTGCTTGTACAGGCCTCCAGCTGGGTGATTTTTGTCTTTGCCCCTTCTATGGCCGCTTTGTAGCAGGCCATGTCAGCAGAAAGGTCCTTGCGCAACTCAGCCAGCATTTCCTTAATTTGGCTCGCTGTGACCGGGTCTCCGGGTGTCTTGGGCCCTGTAGTACGGCTTGGCCCGAAGGACGCTGCCTCCATGAGGTCTGTGTCAAAGTCGCCTGATGAGTACGAAGCAATATCTTCCTCCAGCGCCATCTTGGACCATGCGGCCTGCTGCGTGTTCCGCAGCATTTCGCCGATATCCCGGCCGGGAGGGCTTCTGTCAGCCTTTGGTTTTTTAGACTTTCTGCCCATATTACTCCTTGCTTTTGCGGTCGGGTTTGCAGGTATTTTGCAGGTATTTTCCCCCGATTAGGGTCAGTGAAGGTAAGTTGGAGTCGGAGCTCCCAAAGATGCGTCCGCTCCGTTGCTCTGCTGGCTTCGCCCCCCCAGTTCGATCAACCTTTTGATTAATATGTATCATCTTGATTAGATATTGCTTTTCCAAATTGTGCATAAACAAACTCTTGTCATCCACAGAGCATGTTGGTGACAGTCCCCTTCATGGCGGCTTGCAAATAATCTATATATTGTGCTGGCGAAACGATGTAGATATGTGAAATCGGTGAATGTCTTATTCATGATGGTCTCTTCAGCCACCTGCTCCCAAATTACTTGCGTTACATTTCTTTGCACACTTGTCAGGAAGTGTCCCTGATGATTATCTTCAAATGTGCCATCTACACACCTGAGCTTCATATGCATCGTTTAAGACTCATTTGCAGCATTTTTGTAGTTTTTCATGTAACATTACAAACGCGAAAGTTTTTTTTTTTTGTTTTTTTTTAATTCAATTCTAAAATTATTAATAAATCTCATTCAGAGAGAATGAAAATGGTCACCATCCTTGGAAGAGGTTCATCCTTCTACAGTTTGCATTTAATAGGAAACAATAATCATAAGATCAAGTGCGTCTGCAGAAAATCATGTGGGTCATAAACGCACCCGATAGGAGTTTGTAATTAACAACCTTGATTAGAGAGGGAGGTTGTTGAGCTGATAATGAATGTATCAGGAACTTTAATCATACCGTTATCAGTATAAAGGTCTAATTTTTTTGTATCAATTTCTATTTTAGAAGAATTGGAGTTATAAAGATGACTAAACGTTGCATTTGACAAAAGTTGTCATAAGACCTCTTGAATGGTTTAAAAAAGTTTAATCTATCACTTTCAGGAAGAATTTGATACAATTTTAAGATTTTTTTATTTTTGTTGTTAAACATCAGGGCACTAGAATTCCTGCAAAGTGTGAAATAAGCAACAATTTTCAGAATTTCCTTAGCTTTCTGTAATATCTGCGAAAATTGCCTCCCATTGATGTCCATCTGATCGAGAATGCGTTTTGAATCTCGCCGAAAACCGCTTGAGAGGCGTTTTTTTTTTTTTTACATGCTTGTCACCATGTCACCCTTTACACTTCTCACTTGTGCAAAAAAGGAAATTCTAAGATCGAGAGCTTTAGTTAGAGAAAATAATGTATTCGCTATGTATATCTCAAGCCTCAACTGTCAGGCACACGGTAAAAAAGAAAGTACACATAAAAAAAACAAGCCGGCTCTTGCATCGACATAATTATCCTTAAAATCTCCTGTAGCCTTTTGGTTCTGCAGAGCAGGAGACCAACATAAAATAATTAAATTCTGTAATAAAGAGCAGAATTACTGACCGTGATCTATTGCCTCTCTGCAAATTATTTTTGACTTCAGAGAACTTTTCTGTAGAATGAAAACCAGAGGAACGAGGATTGCATTGTTTTACCCCTTGTATAGAGAGAACACAGTATTGGATTGCGTGTCTCCGTACCGTAGCATGAGCTTTGCGTTATATTTTATTTGAACGTAATGCTGTGCTGTTACCTTGTTTATTATCGGTGACCTGCAAGAATAACACTTTCTCTTTTTTTATTTGAGGATTCAATCTTTTCTGGTGGGACTATCTGATCGTGGCTTCCTTTTCTTTTAAACGTTTAAGCCTTGAAGTTGATCTGACATGTTTATTAATGGCGCCAATTTATTAAACTCACGGTTTGCAGTCAAACAGTTTTCAAAAAGTTTGCACTTACTTTTGGCCGGGCACCCACTGGCACAGCCTCTAATTCTGAGATCGCTGATGCAGAAGTTAGGGATATTAAAGGATCACTATAGGGTCAGGAACACAAACATGTATTCCTGACCATATAGGGTATAAACCACCATCTAGCCACCCTGGGCCCCTCATGCCTCTCTAAAAATAGCCAAACCTTACTTTTATTCAAGCCTGAAGCTGTATCTCTGCATGCTGTTTGACTCAGAAAAACAAGCAGTCTGCAGACATCATCAGAAGTGGTAGCCTGATCCAATCACAATGCTTCCCCTTAGGATTGGCTGAGACTGACAAGGAGGCAGATCAGGGGCAGAGCCAGCAGGATTCAAACACAGCCCTGGCCAATCAGCATCTCCTCATAGAGAGGAATTGAATCAATGAATCTCTATGAGGATAGTTCAGCATGTCTGCATGCAGAGGGAGGAGACACTGAATGTTTGGATGCATTTTAGGCAGCCATGACCCAGGAAGGATCTCTAACAGCCATCTGAGGAGTGGCCAGTGAAGTTATCACTAGGCTGTAATGTAAACACTGCATTTTCTCTGAAAAGACAGGTGTTTACAGCAAAAAGCCTGAAGGTAATGATTCTACTCACCAGAACAAATTCAATAAGCTGTAGTTGTTCTGGTGACTATAGTGTCCCTTTAATTACACTAATTACACTTAGTTAATTTGTGGGAAAGGGTAAGTTCTTCTTTAGGTGTAACATGAGGTCAGACTGTAGGCAGACCCAGGTAAGTACCAAACAGGGTTACTCGCAAAAGTGAAATGGTCAAAATAGCCAGACTGGGAAAACTCTCTTCTTCTCTAGTCAGCTATGATTCCAGCTTGGCTACTCTGGCCTTAAACTTAAAATTTACTTTGAATTCTCACTTCAGTAAATAACCCAGAAAATGTTCGCCACTTTCAGACTACCTACTGTAAGATGATTCTGTGGTAATCATGGCACCATAACTACTATAGAAGTGGTGCACAAGTTTTTAAGAGAGGGGGCGAGATGAGAGACTGAAATTCTTACCCGGGGCCCGTGTTGTCGATGAGACTGCTGTGCTTCATCTTGGAAGGGATATTTCTGACGTCCGGCTGCTGGTCGAATCAGTAAAATTGTTTAACGATTTTCATCTACCTCTTATCCTCCTAATTTTGCCTTTCTTCTCCCCCCCCCACGTGTCCTTCCCCCAAACTCTTCACAATTGCCCCCTTCCCTTGTGTCTTTCCCCGTCACCCCCTTTCCCTGTGTCTCTTTTTATCACTCCCTGACTTGTGTCTCTCCCCATTATTCCTTTTCCCTGTACCTTGTGTCTCTCCACAGCCCCCCATTTTACAGTGCTAGTCCGCCACAAGCTTCATATCTAGTAGTTTCCCAATTTCTGCGCCGGGCTGCTGCTCCCCTCCCCACCATTATCCCCAGCGGCTCAGCATGTGACGAGAGAGCAAGTGATGTGAGGTCATCTCCATTACCCACCTCTCATCCTTCACACACAGCGCGAGCCATAAAGTTGAGAAAGAAACCTGTCCCAGGTCTCACATGACAGAGGCCCAACATCGGCTTATTTCCATTGGCTGACTGTGGTGATTCAGTTTCCATTGACAGCAGGTGCGCATGCTTTGTATTGATATAAGTGTATTGGTGAACTGGAACCCTAGTGGAGAGGACCGCTAGCTCCCAATGTACATCCAAATGTATACAACCACAGGCTTCTCACTGCCAGGTGCAAGATCAAATCGATTTTACTATGGTCCAAGAGACAAAATAGAGTATGTGTTTAAAGGCTTACGGCCTAAAACGTATCCTTGTTTTGTCTCTTGGACTATAATAAAATGCATTTGATCTTTCACCCTGCTCTGAGAAGCCTGCGGTTCTATACATTTGCACTAGGGATGCACTGAAATTTTCGATTACCATTTTTGAGTTGTTTCGACACCCAAGGTTCTCCTCCGCACCCAAAGCCTTGTCCCACTTCTGCCCTTTAACTATGGAAATTGTAGGATTTAGTTGTGTTTGTGATATGTAGGTGTGTGGTGTGTGCAGGCTGTATGTAGTGTGTGTGTGATATGTGTGTGGTGTGTGCAGGCTGTGTGTGGTGTGTGTGGTGTGTGCAGGCTGTATGTAGTGTGTGTGATATGTGTGTGGTGTGTGCAGGCTGTGTGTGGTGTGTGCAGGCTGTATGTAGTGTGTGTGGTATGTGTGTGGTGTGTGCAGGCTGTATGTAGTGTGTGTGGTATGTGTGTGGTGTGTGCAGGCTGTATGTAGTGTGTGTGGTATGTGTGTGGTGTGTGCAGGCTGTATGTAGTGTGTGTGGTATGTGTGTGGTGTGTGCAGGCTGTATGTAGTGTGTGCGATATGTATGTGTGTGGTGGCTGTATGTAGTGTGTGCGATATGTATGTGTGTGGTGGCTGTATGTGGTGTGTGCTGGCAGTATGTAGTGTGTTCTAACCATATGTAATGTGTGCTGGATATATGACGTGTGTGTGTGCTGGCTGTGTGTAGTGTGTGCTCGCTGTGTGTAGTGTGTGCTGGCTGTATGCAGAGCCAGTGAAAGTAGCAATGCAATTTGCGTGATGTGCGCTCTCAATTCTTGCACTATCTATTACACTTGCAGACATTCATTTACAACGAGCAACGCCTGTAAGTCCTTTAAAGTCAGCATGCTATGCGTGCTGACACAGTAATTATGGTATGAGATCTGGGAAGTATAATTCCTGGCTCCCTGACTCAGAAGGCTTGGGGGCATGTCTCGAGAGTACAGCATTGAGATCTATGGAGGATCTCACAAGATTGGGGGATGACCCACAGATAAAACTGATTCCCTAAAGCTGACACTTCTAGATGGCTTTAGCTCCTCCCAGTGTCTACAAAAGTCAGGCGTAGGAAAAATACTGAGACAAAGTAGTCCCTGTATTGTCTCAGTATATCTCTTGACTAGATTGGCAATTGACAACTTGGGAACATGAGTATTGCATAAACATTCTATCTTTATAAAATACACATTTTAAGGGGGGGGGGGAGGGAGGTGACAGTGCCGCTTTAATACACATTTATCCCCTGTGTTTTCTACCGCTGATGCCGCTCCACCCCCTACATGCGATGTCTCTGTGTAACACGATTGCTCTGGACGGTATTTTAACCTGGACCACGTTTCTGTCTCTGGCTGTGTCCCTGCTTGTTTTCTTCAGATATTTCCTCCAAAAATGTATTTCAACACGAGTCATTAGCAGGAGCTAGTTTAGAGAGGTCTTTATCATCCCCTCTTAATGTCACCAGCACACTCCTGTGAGTTTTTTTAGGGTGTCCATCATTTGGTTAAAAACTAATAAAAACTAATTTCCTTTTTTTCTTTTTCCTATTAGAGGCATATTGTTCTAGTTCTCATGGTTTGAAGCTTTTCTGGGACAGAGATGAGTGTAGAGAACTATCTGTTTGCTAGAATCAATGGGTGAGGTCCTCAGCATCTGGACAGCTCCCGGTTGGCTCCAATCAAGGAGGTTAGAATCCCCAACATGTGGAGATGAACCTGTTGGCAATGGTCAACTGTGGCTTCGATCCTCAACATCTGGCGAGGTCAAGGGTGTTAGGATTTGGTAACATTTGGAGAGCTGCCTGTTAATGTGTTATTACTTGGAATACAATGTGTTCGTATTGATGTTGCTCTGGAAATAGATTCCTCTTTCAATGCTAAAAAGACAGCAATGGCTTGATATTATCTTGCTCGGGAGTAATTGGTGGTCTGGTGGAAGAACCTAGGGAATGATGGATGGCAGAATGACATAATCCATCTCGTACTCTCATTGTGCTCAGTGTGTTCCCCCCCCTACCAGCCGCAGCCCTGTCACATTTAAATCTTCTGCATGAAAAGGATTTATGATGTACTGTGTGGACTAGTAACAAGTCTCGTGGTACAACTCTTCCCCCCCCTTACACTACACCCTCCAGCCCTTCATAAGCAAAGCTCAGTTATCGCTTTTTATGCCCTATTTCCAGCCAGGTTCAATATTTCTATAAAATTACACTCAAGGCATGACTAACCTCCCTTCACACATTTTAACGGTTATTATACCTCTGGTGCACATCACTCTCTCTCATTGCTGTTAGACCAAAAAGAGAGTGCTGAGTTTGGGCCCCTCTCCTGCTCTGTGGGTTCTTGTACTGGGTTTGTTTTTCCCTGGTATCATTATAGTAGTAGAGAGCTCTGCCAGGCTCCACCAGGTGACTGTCGGCTGAGGGTGTTTGGAAACAGAACTTTGCTGCACACCGCTCTATTAGGTGACTACATGGCTGTAATATATTGTATCTGGCTGTGCTTTCATTGAGACGCCCCTTACATACCTGTCAGCATGTTGGAGAGTTATACCGTATACATACCTGTCAGCATGTTGGATAGTTATACCGTATACATACCTGTCAGCATGTTGGATAGTTATACCGTATACATACCTGTCAGCATGTTGGATAGTTATACCGTATACATACCTGTCAGCATGTTGGATAGTTATACCGTATACATACCTGTCAGCATGTTGGATAGTTATACCGTATACATACCTGTCAGCATGTTGGATAGTTATACTGTATACATACCTGTCAGCATGTTGGATAGTTATACCGTATACATACCTGTCAGCATGTTTGATAGTTATACCGTATACATACCTGTCAGCATGTTGGATAGTTATACCGTATACATACCTGTCAGCATGTTGGATAGTTATACCGTATACATACCTGTCAGCATGTTGGATAGTTATACCGTCAGCATGTTGGATAGTTATACCGTATACATACCTGTCAGCATGTTGGATATACCTGTCAGCATGTTGGATAGTTATACCGTATACATACCTGTCAGCATGTTGGATAGTTATACTGTATACATACCTGTCAGCATGTTGGGTAGTTATACTGTATACATACCTGTCAGCATGTTGGATAGTTATACCGTATACATACCTGTCAGCATGTTGGATAGTTATACTGTATACATACCTGTCAGCATGTTGGATAGTTATACCGTATACATACCTGTCAGCATGTTGGATAGTTATACCGTATACATACCTGTCAGTATGTTGGATAGTTATACCGTATACATACCTGTCAGCATGTTGGATAGTTATACTGTATACATACCTGTCAGCATGTTGGATAGTTATACTGTATACATACCAGTCAGCATGTTGGATAGTTATACCGTATACATACCTGTCAGCATGTTGGATAGTTATACCGTATACATACCAGTCAGCATGTTGGTGTCACGACACTCCTTAGTCGACATGCCCTCGTGCAGTACTCGCACTCACCACTCTTTCTGTTTGGCACTGTTCTCATTTCCTTTCGTTAGGCACTACACCTGGCCCTTGTTTAGCACCTATATATTCTGGTTTCTCCCCTCACTCCCGGTCAGATCATTATCCTCTATCCTTGACCCTGTACCTGCTGTTTCCTGGCTCCCGTGATTCTGTCTCCTGTCTCCTGTCTCCTGTGTCTTGTTTCCTGAGTATCCTGAGTATCTTGTGTTTCCTGATCTGGTGTTCCGATGTCCTTATGGTCCTGTGTCCTGTGCCTCCTGTTCCAGTGTTCGCCTGCAGTGTTCCTGTCTAGACTCCTTCTCCAGTGATTCTGACCTTGCTGCATTATTTCTGTGTGACCTGCTTAGGACTTTGCCCCTTGATGTTCATTTTGTACTTGGTGGCTGCACTAACCTGACTAAGCCTTTACCTTTGCCTAGGACTATCGTGGACTCTGCCTGCTCTATTGTATATATTGGGTTATTGTATATATTTATATATTTGTGGCATTGTCATATTTTGTTTTGTATATATTATATATATCTATATCCTTTTGGCTTGCCTTAATACATTTTCTTTATTACTCCATTTATCGTGTCCTAGAATTATTTCTCTGCTAAGTTGGTTCCCACACTTAAAGGGACAGTGCTGTTGCAGGGCAGCACCCCTTCATGCCATGACAGTTGGATAGTTATACTGTATACATACCAGTCAGCATGTTGGATAGTTATACCGTATACATACCTGTCAGTATGTTGGATAGTTATACTGTATACATACCAGTCAGCATGTTGGATAGTTATACCGTATACATACCTGTCAGCATGTTGGATAGTTATACCGTATACATACCTGTCAGCATGTTGGGTAGTTATACCGTATACATACCTGTCAGCATGTTGGGTAGTTATACCGTATACATACCTGTCAGCATGTTGGATAGTTATACCGTATACATACCTGTCAGCATGTTGGATAGTTATACCGTATACATACCTGTCAGCATGTTGGATAGTTATACTGTATACATACCTGTCAGCATGTTGGATAGTTATACTGTATACATACCTGTCAGCATGTTGGATAGTTATACTGTATACATACCTGTCAGCATGTTGGATAGTTATACCGTATACATACCTGTCAGCATGTTGGATAGTTATACTGTATACATACCTGTCAGCATGTTGGATAGTTATACTGTATACATACCTGTCAGCATGTTGGATAGTTATACCGTATACATACCTGTCAGCATGTTGGATAGTTATACTGTATACATACCTGTCAGCATGTTGGATAGTTATACTGTATACATACCTGTCAGCATGTTGGATAGTTATACCGTATACATACCTGTCAGCATGTTGGATAGTTATACCGTATACATACCTGTCAGTATGTTGGATAGTTATACTGTATACATACCTGTCAGCATGTTGGATAGTTATACTGTATATCTCAGAACTCTCTCTTGAGCTTGGGTTCGTGGAATATTAGCAGCTCTCCTTTTGAAGACACAAGTCAGAGTGTTATTGGCTACAGAACCCGGATCCTGGATTCAACAGTGCCAGTTTATGTGTCGTTTTTTATTTTTTTTTTATGTATCTTTACCACCCCACCCCACCCCGTCACACACACACACAGCACCCCTCCCCCACACACAGCACCCCTCCCCCACACACAGCACCCCTCCCCCACACACAGCACCCCTCCCCCACACACAGCACCCCTCCCCCACACACAGCACTCCTCCCCCACTCACAGCACTCCTCCCCCACTCACAGCACTCCTCCCCCACACACAGCACTCCTCTCCCACACACAGCACTCCTCTCCCACACACAGCACTCCTCTCCCACACACAGCACTCCTCTCCCACACACAGCACTCCTCTCCCACACACAGCACTCCTCTCCCACACACACAGCACCCTTGCCCTCACACACAGCACCCTTGCCCTCACACACAGCACACCTCTCCCCCCCACACACACACCTCTCCCCCCACACACACACACCTCTCCCCCCACACACACACACCTCTCCCCCCACACACACACCTCTCCCCCCACACGCGCACACACACACAGCACTCCACACACACAGCACTCCGCACACAAACACATAAACTGCACCACTCAATGCAGTGTGTGTGTGTATTCAGCAGTCTGTGTGTATTCAGCAGTCTGTGTGTATTCAGCAGTCTGTGTGTATTCAGCAGTCTGTGTGTATTCAGCAGTCTGTGTGTATTCAGCAGTCTGTGTGTATTCAGCAGTCTGTGTGTATTCAGCAGTCTGTGTGTGTGTATATTTAGCGGACTGTGTGTGTATATTTAGCGGACTGTGTGTATATTTAGCGGACTGTGTGTGTATTTAGCGGACTGTGTGTGTATTTAGCGGACTGTGTGTATATTTAGCGTACTGTGTGTGTATTTAGCGGACTGTGTGTGTATTTAGCGGACTGTGTGAGTGTATTTAGCGGACTGTGTGAGTGTATTTAGCGGACTGTGTGAGTGTATTTAGCGGACTGTGTGAGTGTATTTAGCAGACAGTGTGTGTGTATTCAGCAGACAGTGTGTGTGTATTCAGCAGACAGTGTGTGTGTATTCAGCAGACAGTGTGTGTGTATTCAGCAGACAGTGTGTGTGTATTCAGCAGACAGTGTGTGTGTATTCAGCAGACAGTGTGTGTGTATTCAGCAGACAGTGTGTGTGTATTCAGCAGACAGTGTGTGTGTATTCAGCAGACAGTGTGTGTGTATTCAGCAGACAGTGTGTGTGTATTCAGCAGACAGTGTGTGTGTATTCAGCAGACAGTGTGTGTGTATTCAGCAGACAGTGTGTGTGTATTCAGCAGACAGTGTGTGTGTATTCAGCAGACAGTGTGTGTGTATTCAGCAGACAGTGTGTGTGTATTCAGCAGACAGTGTGTGTGTATTCAGCAGACAGTGTGTGTGTATTCAGCAGACAGTGTGTGTGTATTCAGCAGACAGTGTGTGTGTATTCAGCAGACAGTGTGTGTGTATTCAGCAGACAGTGTGTGTGTATTCAGCAGACAGTGTGTGTGTATTCAGCAGACAGTGTGTGTGTATTCAGCAGACAGTGTGTGTGTATTCAGCAGACAGTGTGTGTGTATTCAGCAGACAGTGTGTGTGTATTCAGCAGACAGTGTGTGTGTATTCAGCAGACAGTGTGTGTGTATTCAGCAGACAGTGTGTGTGTATTCAGCAGACAGTGTGTGTGTATTCAGCAGACAGTGTGTGTGTATTCAGCAGACAGTGTGTGTGTATTCAGCAGACAGTGTGTGTGTATTCAGCAGACAGTGTGTGTGTATTCAGCAGACAGTGTGTGTGTATTCAGCAGACAGTGTGTGTGTATTCAGCAGACAGTGTGTGTGTATTCAGCAGACAGTGTGTGTGTATTCAGCAGACAGTGTGTGTGTATTCAGCAGACAGTGTGTGTGTATTCAGCAGACAGTGTGTGTGTATTCAGCAGACAGTGTGTGTGTATTCAGCAGACAGTGTGTGTGTATTCAGCAGACAGTGTGTGTGTATTCAGCAGACAGTGTGTGTGTATTCAGCAGACAGTGTGTGTGTATTCAGCAGACAGTGTGTGTGTATTCAGCAGACAGTGTGTGTGTATTCAGCAGACAGTGTGTGTGTATTCAGCAGACAGTGTGTGTGTATTCAGCAGACAGTGTGTGTGTATTCAGCAGACAGTGTGTGTGTATTCAGCAGACAGTGTGTGTGTATTCAGCAGACAGTGTGTGTGTATTCAGCAGACAGTGTGTGTGTATTCAGCAGACAGTGTGTGTGTATTCAGCAGACAGTGTGTGTGTATTCAGCAGACAGTGTGTGTGTATTCAGCAGACAGTGTGTGTGTATTCAGCAGACAGTGTGTGTGTATTCAGCAGACAGTGTGTGTGTATTCAGCAGACAGTGTGTGTGTATTCAGCAGACAGTGTGTGTGTATTCAGCAGACAGTGTGTGTGTATTCAGCAGACAGTGTGTGTGTATTCAGCAGACAGTGTGTGTGTATTCAGCAGACAGTGTGTGTGTATTCAGCAGACAGTGTGTGTGTATTCAGCAGACAGTGTGTGTGTATTCAGCAGACAGTGTGTGTGTATTCAGCAGACAGTGTGTGTGTATTCAGCAGACAGTGTGTGTGTATTCAGCAGACAGTGTGTGTGTATTCAGCAGACAGTGTGTGTGTATTCAGCAGACAGTGTGTGTGTATTCAGCAGACAGTGTGTGTGTATTCAGCAGACAGTGTGTGTGTATTCAGCAGACAGTGTGTGTGTATTCAGCAGACAGTGTGTGTGTATTCAGCAGACAGTGTGTGTGTGTATTCAGCAGACAGTGTGTGTGTGTATTCAGCAGACAGTGTGTGTGTGTATTCAGCAGACAGTGTGTGTGTGTATTCAGCAGACAGTGTGTGTGTGTATTCAGCAGACAGTGTGTGTGTGTATTCAGCAGACAGTGTGTGTGTATTCAGCAGACAGTGTGTGTGTATTCAGCAGACAGTGTGTGTGTATTCAGCAGACAGTGCGTGTGTATTCAGCAGACAGTGCGTGTGTATTCAGCAGACAGTGCGTGTGTATTCAGCAGACAGTGCGTGTGTATTCAGCAGTCTGTGCGTGTGTATTCAGCAGTCTGTGCGTGTGTATTCAGCAGTCTGTGCGTGTGTATTCAGCAGTCTGTGCGTGTGTATTCAGCAGTCTGTGCGTGTGTATTCAGCAGACCGTGCGTGTGTATTCAGCAGACCGTGCGTGTGTATTCAGCAGTCCGTGCGTGTGTATTCAGCAGTCTGTGTGTGTGTGTGTGTATTTAGCAGTCTGTGTGTGAATGTGTTCAGCAGTCTGTGTGTATGTATTGTATGTATGTATGTATGTATTGCATTTGTTGGAGATACTAATAAATATTTAATTTTATCTATTATTTATATAATTATTTAAAATTTGTATCATTGAACTCTCTGTTGTTGTGTTCTTTTAAAACATGTTAAGATGTTAATTAGTTCGGACAACTGTACGAGTTGTTTTTTCTAAACGTAATCCTCAGAATTCAGGTTTAATTGACGTGTTGGCACTTTGAGGGAAAAAAAGTTGGCATGTATTCCTGTTTGGGCACTCGGGCTCCAAAAGGTTCGCCACCGCTGCCCTAGGGTGTCTACTTTTCAAAAATATATGGTTTGATGGGGTAAATTTCATTGGCCGGCTTCAAAAATTTCCCAAATAGAACATGGGTCCACGATGACCAGCCATAAAAATTCCAAGTTGGAAAACTGGAATGTGCACCCTCCAAATAAGGTCTTTTAGACCTCAGAGAACCTGACACACCTATACATGGGTGGTATCACTGTACTCAGTAGATGTTGCTGAACACATATTGGGGTGTTTTTTTGGCAGTAACACTTAAGGTTCTCAGTACATGTATTTTTAAATTGCTACGTGTGTCAAAAACATCACCAATTATTATTTTTAATTCGGCATAGATTGGTGGTGTATTTTGACTCTTTTCATGCAACAATTTTACCAAATTTAATACCTTGGGTTGTCTTCTTTAAAAAAAGATATACACGTGAAGGGTTATTCAGGGATTCCTAAAAGATATCAGTGTTACAATTTAACTTTTGTTAAATTAGGGGGAAAAATGGTTTGGAAATGGCAAAGTGCTACTTGCACTTATTGCCCTATAACTTGCAAAAAAAAAAAGCTAAGAACATGTTAACATTGGGTATTTCTAAACTCAGGACAAAATTTTTAAACTATTTATCACAGGTGTTTTTTTGGCGGTTGTAGATGTGGGGGTCAGATTTTGGGGGTCAAAGTTAGAAAAAGTGTGTTTTAAAAAAGAAAATTCATCATATTTTATAATTTCTTCATAGTAAATGATATGATAGGATAAAAATAGTGGTATCTTTAGAAAGACCATTTAATGGCGAGAAAAACTGTATATAAGAGGAAAATTACAGCTAAACACAAACACTGCAGAAATGTAAAAACAGCCCTGGTCCTTAACGGTAAGAAAATTGAAAAACGGTCTGGTCACTAAGGGGTTAAAGTGGCGCTCTCACCTTCTGGGGTCTTTCCATATTTTGCAAAGGCCATAATGGCCATTGCCATGTCAGGTGTTGAGCCCCCCTGGAATGCAAAGGAGGATTACAAAACTGAAACCTATGGAGGATGCCACGAGACCGCAGCAGCCTCCACAGACAATGTCTTTTTAGTTATAGCCGCCACTAATGACTTCTGGAGGGATTGAGAAAACTTGACAGCGATAACTTCAGTTTAAGTTTTGCCAAGCGGAAGGAAAATACCGGTACATAAGACAAAATAGTCTTTGTCTCAGTGTAACTTTAATTCCAACAGAGTCAATATGAGTATTCCATAAAGATTTTATCACTGAATGAAACAATGGTCCCAGGGGGCTCCAGACACGATAACTACTTTAAAGGGACACCGTAAGCACTGTATCTGCTTCAACTCATTAAACTGTTTATAGTGTCTGGAGTCCCCTGGTACCAACATTTATTTCGGCAATAAACCGTTTTTAAAGTTTTAATGTTTTAATGCTAAACGAGTCCCCGGCAGTGCCTCCCCTCTGTGCTGCTTTGGCTAATAAGGAAATATTAACCTGAGCAGCAATGGGCAGCTGTGATTGGCTGAGAGAGTCAGCTGACTGCTCTTTGCCTGTCAGAGCTCCAACTGATGGTATGAATGGGTATGACAACAAGGAACTGTGTAATCTCTGCCTTAGCTACACATACAGAAGGAGCCGGACTGTGGGTAGCCAGGGACTCTTATTTTGTGGCATACTGCATGACCATGGTGCAACACTGAATGGAGGGACAGGGGCACTCCAGGCACTATAACCAATTCAAAGAGATGAAAGAGATGGTTATAGTGACTACAGTGTCCCTTTAAGCAGTTAGCTGAAGTAATCACAATTGCTCCAAACAAAAATGTAACAAAGACATTTTTTTTTCTTTCTTGAATTCAACATCCATCTGTAGACAACACTTTTCCACAAATTAAGAAATTCTCTGAGCCTCAGTGACTCCTCATTCACAAAACTGGCTTGCAAAAGGTACGATTCTTTCCAAGCCAGTTTTGTGAATTTGGAGAAACCGATTAACTGAGAGCGACATCTGACCGCTCTCAGCCAATCGGTGGCGCCCCTGCCTGGCAGTACTCCGCGCTTCCTAGAAGGTAAATGTCAGAAAGCCGGAAGCCATGATGGGGGGGGGGGAGCTGTGATCCCCACTGGAGGCAACTTCGGATTTGAAAACGTTCGAAAACAGTTTAACCTCTGAAGGTCCTGGCACCATAACAACTTAATTTAGATACAATTGTTTTGGTGCCTTGGTGTTACTTTAAGGTCTGATTGAAAATCAAATCCTGTTTTTTCATGGCGTTTGTGTCAGTCACAGCCAGGGAAGGTGTGGCTAGGAGAGCATGGACAGAAACAAAAGTCATTAATCTCCTATATGGCAGAACATTGAGCAGTGAGACTGCAGGGGCACGATCTATACACCAAAACTGCTTCATTAAGCTAAAGTTGTTTTGATGACTATAGTGTCCCTTTAACCTCAGTTTAGCTTGGCTTTAAGTTGATAATGATTTATTTCTGTGGCGTTGACTGCAGAGAAAGGTTTAGACGTTTTTGTATTGTTATTCTAAACAAACACACAATACAAACAGAAGGTTAGAAAACGTTATCTAATTGAAACAAGTGTGGAAATGGGATTGGGTCTGATACACATAAAAAGGATATAGTTCAAGGCCATCTCCAACTCTAACCAAGCTCTTTCGAGTTTCTGATAAATACTAACAGAAAACAATAAATCCGTATTTAGCGATGCAAATCACTAAATAGCTGTTTGGGTAAAATAATGGAGTCTCAACGCACCTTTACAGCCTGATATTTTCTAACTGCTTTGAAGCCTTCAAAAACCAGTAATGTTACATTTACAAAATAAATTGAATTCTTAGGCATATGATTTGACTTTTATGCTCCAAACGTCTTTTTATTTTTATTTCTGCAAGTGTGCAGTTTTATACGGATTGTAGGTGGAAATAAAATCGCTAATAGAATCTAAGAAACGCGTGTTGGAGCTGTTATTACACCGCCTCGCTCTGTCCCTTGGGGCAGGTCCCACGCTAAGCAAACACTTGTGAAGATGAAGAAATATATTGATATGTATATCAGGCGAGACGATTGGAGACTTACGGTAATTACATGCTGATATGTGCACATTTACCATCCGTAGCCAGACCGAATGATGCTCTGAGCTGGAAAGCTGTGCTATTTGATAATGTTTAGTTCATTTATTCCTCTATCTCCTGGCACCCTGTCCTTACTTCAAGGGTGTATGGCATCAAATAAGTTGTAGGAATCAAGCAGACTTTTTCCACCTTTCATTTATTAATTGTATTTTATTCACTGGAATGGATACAGTCACACGGCACTCCAGCTGGTAATACATACATTTCCCATAATTCTTAGCCAGATCTGGCCCCCCATTTAGTGTCATTAATAGATTGTGTGTATACAGTAAGTGCAGTGGGTATACAGTGTATGTATATTTTATTTATATAGCACTAACAGGTGTACTCAGCACTTTACAGGTTACATTACAGTAGAGGGAGGTACAGTGAGTGCAGTAGGTATACAGTGTATGTATATTATATTTATATAGCGCTAACAGGTGTACTCAGCACTTTACAGTAGAGGGCGGTACAGTGAGTGCAGTAGGTATACAGTGTATGTATATTTTATTTATATAGCGCTAACAGGTGTACTCAGCACTTTACAGATTACATTACAGTAGAGGGAGGTACAGTAAGTGCAGTAGGTATACAGTGTATGTATATTTTATTTATATAGCGCTAACAGGTGTATTCATCATTTTATGGTTACATTACAGTAGAGGGAGGTACAGTTGGTTCAGACAGAGTTGTGGGTTGTAGAGAGGCTATGAGTGGCACTTGTACCCCAATTAAGAAGTCAAACTGTTAAAAAACATGTTGATAGCTTACATAGTGCACTCAGTGGTTATGGTGTGTGGAGTGATCCTTAACGTGAATAAACCATTCATCAGGCCCAGTATTCTGCAGGGATAGATTTGCCTGCTCTAAACCCAAACACATTATCATTTCAATCTAATTGTCAGGGTTCTTTATTCCTGGAGTGATATTGCAGAGCCACGTGTTGCTAATTAACATTGTATAAATTGCAAAAGCAAACCAGCTCATTTGTAAGAATAAGGCAATTATAAATCACCTCTCTCCACCTGCCAGTTTAACCAATGGTGCATTTTAGACACCTCTGGCAGAGAAAGGGTTAATGCCTTTTGAATCCAATGTCAAATCTTCAACTAGCTCCCCAGATGTAATATATTCTGAGGATGTCTCGGTGTTCCCCTGGGGTAAGCAAATATGGATGTTAAATTATGGCCAGCATAATTGATAAGACAAGAGCTTCCGTGTCCAGTACCATAGGCCTGGGATCTGTGTCTTAACGCCTGGATAAGCTCGCTGGTAAAATACGAGAGAGAATCAGCATGCTCTTATCAGTACCAGAACACACATTAGCCAGTTAGGATCATTTAAAAAGCAGTATGTGCCGTGAAAAAAACAAAACATTACTATTTTATTTTTTATTTTATATTCAGGGCTTACAAAAATGTGCATTTTTTTTGTTTATGTATTCTTTATTTAAAATTTTTCGGAATCATAAGTAATATACAAGTAAATCAACAAGCACGTTAAGGGATTAAAAAAAAATAAAAAAACCCAGGGGAAAAATAAACATAAATATTTCAATACGGAAAAAGGGGGAAACACTTGGTCAATATAAAAGTGATTCAGTATTGACTATTCTAGTTAAGTAATCATTACTTGTCTCACATACAATGGAAGCCTGTGTACAATGTCGATTAGAGCATTTTTTGACCTCAGTGCTATGACCGGTAGTGGGGAGTTTAGTAAGGGTGACCCCCCCCCCAAGTGAAAGTTGGGGAATAAGAGTAGTGGGTCTAATTTGACTGTGATCCCCAATGTCTGTTTTGGGGAGGAGGGGCATCCTGAGTATTGGCCAGGAAGGTGATGGGTGCCTCTGAGGAAAAAGGGGAATGAGCAGTAATTACAAATCCCTTCGGTTGCGATATGGAGTTAGGAAGGGATGGGAATAAGGAGAGGTTCGAGGATAAAGTAAAAGAGGGAAAACGGGTGGGAAGGAATGGCGGGAAAGGGAGAAGAAAGAGGAGGATTGCTTTTGCACGTTACACAATTTGAGAAGGTAAGATGTCAGCGCTATGTGAATTATAATAACGAGGTGTAGGGGTGTCTCCATGTATCCAAGGATCCCGTATTTTATCGATGGATTTGGAGCATCGTGTAGTTGAGCTGTCAGTCTGTCTGTGTACCTGTATGGCCTAATTTTTTGTTCTGTGATCGTAGACACACTAGGAATGTCTTCTTTAGCCCATAATTCACCAATGGCTCTGTGAGCTGTTAATGCAACTCTCGCTGCTAACTTGCTCACAGCCCTGGTGAAGTTATCCAGGGGTTTAGATAGTAATAAAGCCCATGTGTCCTTTGGGTAGGGTTTGCCTAGAAGATGGGTGAGCAGGGGTTTAGTGGTTTGAATCTGGGGTAGAATCACCAACAATGCAGAAAAGCCCCGGTTGCTCCACACAATTTTCATCAGTTTACTCGGTTGGATACATATTTGACATAATTTGTATGGTGTAATAAGGTATCAGTGAAACAGCATTTTGTAAGCTTGTTCATTGTGTGTTACACAAATCATGAGAGATGTTATTGTTTCCCAAATATCTGACCAATCTCCCTCTTATGGACCCAGACCCTTCTCCAACGTAGCAATATAGGACAAGGAAATGTGCGAATCTCCAGATAATGGGAACAAATTAAAGTTAACATGAAAAGTAAACTTTTTTTAAAATTTATTATCAGGTGAGCGTGACTGCAAATGTAGAGCTATTAAAGAATATTGGTAAACTAGAATTTAATGTACTTCTAAGCATCATGGGATAAATATCAGTTAACTAGTAGGCTGTATATTGTTGAGAGCATGATATAGCAACAGCTCAACCGTCTGGAGAACATTCTACGTCGGTTCCACGGCAGTCCTCAAATCTGCTCACCATTGGCAGAAATAAAAAAAAGGGTGGTGAGTTTAAAAGGGTGGCCCCATGCATAGCAAAGCCTGTGGGGATTTGGGGCCCGGGTAAGAGGGGCACAGAGGGCTAAGGGCCACGTCTTGAAAAAGGTGGACCCAGTGTCCACCAATCTGCAGTGGAGAGTCATGATCTGCCCTCATGAGAGCCTCATTGGAATGGAAATAGAACATCTGCACTATGATGTTTCTCGGTTGGGTTGTAGGAGCAGCTGGTGGATGGAGTGCTCTATGGACACGGTCCATCACAAGTGCAGCAGGAGGAGTATCTGGATTTAAGCCGCAGAAGGCTGTTTGTGGTTCTTAGATTGCTCTTTCAACTCTCTCAGTGGGAACTCACTTACATCTGCCTTAAAATCAGTTTTCTTCTAGGAACATTCTAGGCGCCAAAACAGCTACACGAATCCCTCTCAGAATAAGTAGTCAAACCGTTCAAAGACCGCTTACCTGGCTTTCTCTGAGATCTCGCTGCCACTTCCCCCGCCGTCGAAAGATCCTACACTGAACTAAGCCCGGCTGTGCAGAACCACACTCATTGGCTGAGAGTGCTCGGCTAACTCTCACAAACAATGACCACAGCCCTGAACGACTGGGCTTGGCTAACTGACGATAACATGAAGCACGCCTTCCAACTTCGACATCCTGTAAATTGGGATGCAACTGGTAGGGGTAAAAGAGGTGGGCTAGTGACGTGATTCGCCCCCTAATGTTAAACTGTTCTTTAATGTTTTGACTACTTACTCTGTGAGAGCGCCAGTACATCCCCGGTATCATTACCACTACAGCAAGCTGTAGTAGTTATGGTGCTTGTTGGAATCCTTTGTAAGCATAATTTGCATAGCACATATATTTTCCCCATTCTGTCTGTATACTTTTATTTCTTTATAATTTCCATTTGTTTTATATTGTGGAAATTAAGGGGCTTTTCTTCCTGGTAATATGCAAAAGTACATTTTCTTCCCTTGCAGTGTGACTTGATTGACGGCTGAGGTCAACCATTAGTGAGAAAGAAGGTCGGTTTGTGCACTAAAGGCTAATTAACATTCTGACTGGACATTAAATGACCTACAGAAAGGAGGCCAATAAGATATATTCGCTCCTACATTTAAATTACAATAACAGAAAAAAAGAGGCACAAAAAATGAAAATCTGAACACAAGGACAGTTTTGACAATAATCCAATTATACAAAATAGAAAGAGAGTCGCTTTTGTGTTGCTTTTTCAAGAGCTTTAAATGTACAGAATATCGGAAGCGGTTATCAGCACCGGCCTTTACCTTGACTCTCTACTTCCGTTCAGCTCTCCTTTGGTATCTAGATGGGCCAGTAAGTAAAATAATATAAAATGATACATTTTGCATATGGTGCTTTAAACCCCGAGCTTAAAATGGCGGCATAGACCGCGCATACGTATCTTCCTGAAAACACACTAGTAGTATTTTATAACCTAAAACCAGCGCTTGTAAACTCTTACTGTACGGCATGCGCCAGATCTGCCATGCGTTTGCATTGCGGCGTTTTTGTTTAGGTTTCTTTTAACCATTATAAATGCATTTATTCGATATATTTTAAACGGCAACCGACCCACCCGTATGTGATTCTAAATTTACATTACACCACGTGATGAAGTTGGATGGCTTCGCGATTTTTAGGGCTGCCAACCATAAAATAAAAGGAAAAAGTAATGGTCTTTGAAAAGCTTTATGACATCTGCTGTGAAACGCCATCTGTGCAGGATGGCATCTCTTATCTTTGGAAGCTGACGCTCACTGCGCAAAATAGGTTTATTAACCCATTCTTTTCTTAAAATACTCGTTCAAACGGGCAAAACACAGCTGCCCATCCTTTCCGAAGAATAAAACAGCCGTCATTGTCGCAGAATAAAAATCACAAAATCTATGCACATTGCTAATGAATTAAAAAAATAGAATTGAATATGAATATGTATAATGCAGCAGAGTTACAAGTGTGAATCAAAGCAGATTCAATGTGGATTTCAAATGTTATTCCAAAATACTCAAGCTGGGAGTCAGGCTTGTGATCTTAAAGGGACATGACTAAAAACACCAAGACAACCTCTGCTTATTTAAGTGGTTGTGGTGTGTATATCATTGCTAAATTCAATGCTATTAGTTAAAGTTGCTTCGTTTTATGCAGCCCTAGTCATATCTCCCTGCATGTCACTTACACAGCCTCTCTACACACTTCCTGAAAAAGAAGCCTGCGTTTTATGTAGCTTTACTTTGTTTAATTTAGAATTTATTATGTCCTGAGCTGCTAATTGCCTACTAGAGCCTACAGCTTAAACTTCATTAGTATAGAGAGTCAGCTGATCGCTCTTGGCAAGTGAGCTAAAACCTGCACTGTAGGGCTTAGCTTAAAGGAACACTGTATGCACTGGGAATACTTCACCTCACCGAAGTGGTCTTGGTGCACTGTCCCTGTCCTCTTAACATATATAAAACATTGCAGGGTTAATGTTTAGAATGTTTATATTGCAGGGTTATTGTTTAGAATGTTTATATTGCAGGGTTATTGTTTAGAATGTTTATATTGCAGGGTTAATGTTTAGAATGTTTGTTTATATTGCAGGGTTAAGACTGCCTGTAGTGACTGTCTATCTGACAGAGTAAAGCTGGTCGCTTTACATGAGGACGTTCAACGCCTTCAAATCCCCCATAACATTGAAATTATTAGGTTCCCCCTCCGTGCCTATGTTGGAGGAGGCGGAGAGGTAGCCAGACCCGAGGGGTCTCGGCACTTGTTTCCCGCAGGGGTGTACGAGGGGGAGAGGAACACATTAATGTTAGCAATACAGCTTTATATTCCTAACCCTAAAGTGTTCCTTTAAGAGAGCTAAGGGAAGTTCCTGCTTAAGAACTTCCAGTTCTCTGGCGTTAGTAGTGGAGGCGGTCTGGTACCGTTCTCAATCTAAACTTCTTTTAGTGGGGGAAGGGGCCCCAATGTGGTTCTGATGCTTGGAGTGCTCCTTTCAAGGAGCAAGAGATAATATCTTCTAAAGTAAACAAACTGTGCTGAAAAAATATTTTTTTTCATGGAGGCTGTGTGACTTACAGCCAGGGAAGGTGTGACTAGGGCTGAATAAACAACGTGATTTAACTCCTAAATGGCAGAGAATTGAGCTGTGAGACTGCAGGAACATGATCTATACACCAAAACTGCTTCATTAAGCTAAAGCTGTGTTAAATTCCTTTGCTAGTTCTCCACAGTTCCCTGTTAAAGTGAACCTTGCAAAAGATAAAAGCGTCTTTTTAGCGGTAACGAGGTCACCATCAAAAAATATGTAATTTCCTGCAATTCTGCTTTAAAATTCAAAATATGTTTTTCCCTCTAACCTTTTTAAGCTTTTTGCTACTGCTGCAGAACCATGTGCGGCTATTTGATGCAAAACACCTAATGGGGTCTGTTTCTCATCGATTTTTGTTTCTATCCCTGCTGTAAAAGTCCATCTTTGGATGTAATCATCAGATGTCTCTGAAGCAGTCGTATATTTCCCCTACCAAGTCTGTCAGTTGATTTATCGCTCTTCAATGGGCGCTGGCTGTACATATTAGTGAATCAAAGTCTCTGTTTTATGTCTCCAAGGTTTAGTTTAATGATTAGTTAAGGTCGTTATCCGTTCTTTGACCAGATCCTGCAAAGCCTTATATTCCTGGATTGTATTTAGAAACTTCACATTTTAATATCTTCCATTAACCTTTCTTTCTTCATTGTTTAATTACAGAGAAAGTACAGAAACAAATAAAATACTCCCTCATCAATTTCAAACACTCTATCAAAGCATCTCTTTAGTGAGCCTTAGAAATCATTCTTGCTCGCATTCCACGCCTCGCGTTTCATCTATTATATTCTACTTTAGATTGTAAGCTGGAGGTACCATTGCTTGTTTGTAAAATACGATTTGACGGCTCAATATTTGTCGTTCCACTTCGAAATGAGGTATAAGTGACTAGGAGGTTAGTCCAATGTTTTAAATCAAACCACTACCTGGAAATTGGGGTAGGACTGCCGAAATTCTTTAATTGCTATAGGCTGCCAGAGAGGAATTGGTGAGGTTGGCAAATTATGCAAATTTGGAGAATATGGCCACCCCCCCAGAAGGTAAGCATTTAGAATGGTGGCAAATTACCATTAACTCATCTAACTAATATTACAAAATTTCTTGTTGCAGTTTAATAGTAACAATCATATGTGTAATGCGTCTGGCATAAATTTAGATCAAAGCTACATTTTATAGTTTTCACAGTTAGGAATAGGAATTTGAATGTATGCTGCTTGTATTTCTGTCTTTGTGATTTTGCTCCAATGTACAGATTCCCTAAATGCGGTCCAAGTCGAGGGGAATACTTGCTATGTGTCCCTTATCGTGCCCAGTTTTTCAGGGGAAATGCAATCTCGTGAATTGGAGTGGTTAGACAGCTAATTGTACAAAATGTCAGTATAAAGAGCAGCAGTGATTCGTTTGTCACGCTTATTGATTCTCACTGTGCGCCATTAAGATAAAACGTGGGTGCAGTGTAGAGTAAAAAAAAAAAAAAACCAGAATAGAATAAAATACAAGCGAGAGAGCAAACAGAGATAAATAAAGAAAACTGGAGCGAACATTGAACAAATAAGGAAAGTTTTATTTTTTTCAAAAAAGCTTGGATTGGAAGTGAACTCCACGGACAAGATTGTCAGCCCTCACAGCTGGGTAGAGGTACTTAAATATATTTAGTTGTATTGACTATTTCAGAAACCGCTGATTTTCCTGTCATTCTCCTACTTTTACACTTGCTTTTTTAAAACTGCTGAGCATATTCTATGTCCCTAGTTGCAGGAGATTGGGGCTGACCCAGTATAGGATACCAGCCAGAAGACCCTGGGAACTTGTTAATCATACTTTGTCTGCTTGACGTTTAATATGTATATCTGTCAGTACGCAACGCTGTAATTGACGCTTCCTTCCAAGGATCAAACGGAGCCAAATCAGAAAGATTTTAGCATGTCTGGTACAGGATTCTAGGGGTAAGTCCCAGATATTCCAATTATGAAACCTTGGTCAATAATGTAATTTGCGAAGTTGGGGAATTTAAATCTGGCAAGTTTGCATCCAGGGCCTTTTATAAGCAGAATGGTTCAAAAGCATTTGTAACTTTTAGATGTTTGCCCTGCGTGGCTGGATCCGGGGCAGTTGGTGGCTCCATGAAACGTTATCTGCGTGTCAGACGACACGCAGACCTACAATGTGTAATCTCACCATTGTCTTGTCTTGTTGGGTATTGTTGGCTATTGTAGGTATGGGGTTATGGTAAACTTTCCCTTTCTTGGCAGTGACTCACGCTGAAGCCCTTCGGGCGTATTTTGCATTTGCGTGCAGAAATTAATTTAATCAGCACAGAATCTTTTAAATTCTTTATTTTTCATTGTGCATGAGGTAACAGAACATTTGACAATGCCACGACGGCATATAAAAACTCAAGTATAACACAGTTTGTCACAAATATGGCATGAAAGTAACGGCACATTTTTACATTTATTTTTATCAGGCTAGGCAAACACGTCCATTTATGGTTCTCAGCAATTTAAAATGATATACAGATCTATGCTTGCAAGACGTGGTGAATAATATGTTAGATTTAATTATCGAGTGTCGTATGGGTAGGGCACAGGGTAGGAACATTAGTTTGCATCACCAGATCAGTGTAGCGATGATGGGTTAATCGATGTCTTGTTAAGCTAAAGGTCGGAGGCTTCCGATTGTTTATGAAAAATGTATTACTGCAGTGAGGCATTGCCCAATGTGTATCTGGCAGCATGTTAGATCCAGGGAGATTAGGAAATAAAAGGGGCTAAGATATAGTATGGGTGGCGAGAATATCTTCACCTGTTATGTAAAGTAAACATTTCGTATGGTGCTGTAACCTATCCAGGGGTATGTACACTCGAGCGCCAGTTAATGCTGAGGTGAGAGATAATAGGTATTAGCTGGGGTACATGGTAAGTTTCATGGGCCAAATAAACTGAAACTGCTATCTAAGGTTTATAGGATTTATATGATCGGCTGGTAGGTAAACCTTGCCTAATGGTTTAACTTGCTCACACTCAAACTGAGGAATAAAATAAGATAAGAAGGTAAACAAAAAGAAAATTCACTCTGCCCACGGGGTGATATCTATCTCGGAATGGATGGTTGGCTACGTTGCCCTCTGTGATTGTGGGAGTATTGGAAGTAGCCAGTCTGATGTTACAAGTCCCACAGAGTCCCACTCTGCCCGAGCTTCAGCCTATCCCCAGAACAGTCAGCTCCCAGGCTTGCAATGTACCGGTCTGACCTTCTTGCCAGGGTGAGAGTCGATCAGTGCGTGGGCGGAGGAGGCATGTGTGAAGTCCGGGTAGGCCTGCGGGATGTTTCAAGTGAGTGCTCTGTGTGGTGAGATGCAGAGTGGCCGTCGCGGCCTTTCTGTAAGTTTCCATGAGTAGGCCTTCCCCTGAGTCGTGCACCAGGGAGAATCGGGCACCTGATTGCAGTTCCTTGCGTGGGTATGGTTCCCTTCTGCCCCCTGGCCCGTCAGAGGACCTGTGCTGGTCGAGGAGTTAAGCCCTGCAGGCGGTCGGGGTGAGGTTTGGCAGCGCGGGGTCTCCGTGATTGAGGTACTTGCCGCTTCTTCCTCCTCCTCCTGCTTGTTACCGGAGCAGTATCATGGCCCTGCATAGCAGGCTGTGGGTTGGGGGTATTTCTTGGGTTTGTAAGAGTGGGGCTTGCCTCTGCCTCCTTCTCTGTTCTTTGGCCCACTGTAGACCAGAATTGGGACCAGAAGCGCTTGAAGGCCTTTTCTATCCCCTTGTGGAAGGCCATGGATGTTGCGGCAGACATCTTGCAAAGTTGGTCACGGTGAATAGGGTGCACAGTTACTGTCGCTGTTTGCTCTTGATGATTGCGTTCCACTGTAGTAGGTTAGTCCACCAGTGGGGACGGGGATATACCTCAGGGCACAGCAGTGAGCACAGAATCTTTTAATGCGTAAAAGAGATTTCAGGAGAGATTTTACATGCAGTCACACAATACATCATATGCTTAGCTTTTTTGTAATTCTTTATTTTTGTTGGGTTTCAATGTAATACACAAGATATCCGTAGTCATGACATTGCTTAGTGACAGTAGTATCCAGTATTTACATGTCGAAAAAAGAAACTGCACATTTTGTACGAAAGACAGGTATACATCATACTGCTAAAGCGATTAATGAATATTAAGTTGGCATGAAAGCGAGTCTATCTAGACACAAAGATTTATAATTAAAAAAAAGGTTATGATACATTCTTAGTTACGCATGGTTAGCATTAATAAAGGGTAGAGTCTTTAAGGGGGCAAGCTTGTTCGGATGCTGCACATCCATTATGGCTCATTTAGGTATATCAGGCAAGGCATAAACATCAAGGCGTGGTACATTTTAACTGTCTGCCCAACCACAGATACATGATCGGAGAGGTAGCGGGTGTTATGTTATGTGGGTACTGGGTCATTTAATTCTGATAGGTTAGGCTTGGATGGTGAGTCCCCAGCCTGGTACTGCCGGCCCGCTACATTAGTAATTAAAAAGCTTGGTAGCCAGTATGACAAGGGGAAAAGCTAAGTTAAAGGCCTATCTGTTTGCAAGTCGAGCGACTATTGGGGTCACAAAACGAGCAACTTCGTCTGCTTGTTAGTATGTCTGGTATCTATGCGGCGTCAATGCCATAGTGGGAGACATAAGTTATGGGTTACCCCTGAATTAGTGACACTCGACTAACTGCCAATATAATGCTGCTGATGTCGGGCAGTCCTGCAGTGGGGTACTCTAAATAAAATGAGATACAAGGAACAGTATTTAGTTGGTCAAGTAGTGCCGTATGGCTCACTCATATTAGTGTAGCTTAACGAGGGATAATAACCTAATGGGTGCGTGTATCCGCTGGTGATGGCCTATTGGGTCAGATTGGTTGTCTCTAGCGCCCGGGAAAGGATCGCCTATGCCTCTCGTACCAAGACTCCCCTCTCTTAGCTGTATGCATCATGTACATATAATAGTAAGATAAAATGCAAATAAAGGAAACATAATAAAGGAAACATAATGAATTGTTAAATAAAAAACGTAGAACTATAAAGTCCCGGCTTAGAGTCTTTATCTGGAGGTATTGCCGTAAAGTCCTCATATGTCGTTTGCAGCCGTGCAGCTGGTTTGCGGTAAGAGTCAGAAGTCACCTGTTCGTTCAGGTCTGTGGGAGGTTGTATGGGTGCTGTCTGCTCCTTTTCCTCTCTGCCTTGCTGACGCTTCCCCGGTTCTTGGCCTCCTGGATCTCCGTTTCTCCCATCATGGGTGTCTGCTGCTGTAGCTGGAGGGTTTGGATAAACCCTGAAGGGTCTTCGTCTGCGGACAGCGTGAGTATCAAGTCTTTTTGTTGGACCACCAATGTGCCTGTTGCGCCCCACCTGTACCGGATTCCCTTGTCTCGCAGTTGTTGGGTGATTGGCGAGAGTTTCCTCCGCTCAAGCAGAGTTGTGAATGGAATGTCTGCGAATACTCTTACTTGGTGGTTGTTCACGGTGACGGTGGGGGTTTTCCTGGAGTGGGCCATCAGCGTCGCTTTAACTGCGACGTTTCGGGTAACTGCTATTATGTCTCTTGAGGCATCCGCTGGGGCGGTCGGGGATTTCCGGATTCGGAACGCGGCCGTTATCGGCCTTGTGTCTCCATCTGGTTGTGCTCCCATTGCCGCTGCCACTTGGTTTGAGTAATCTAGTAGGGCCTCTGAGTCTATGTCCTCAGGGGCTCCGCGTATGCGGACATTCCGTTTACGGTGGCGTGTGTCTATCATCGTGACTGTGCGCGTGAGCCCCTGCAGCTGGAGTGTCAGCGCCTCCACCTGCCTTCTGGTGTCTGTCAGGGAGTCATCTCTGTTACCCTCTCGGGTTTCTATTGCGTCTAGGCGCCCCTTCAGTCCAGTGACCTCCGTCGTCACTCCGGCCAAGTCGGATTTCCACATCTCCCGGAGATCGATGAGGAGCTTCTTGATGTCACCTTTTGTGGAGGGTGAATCATCAGAGTCCGAGGTCTCCGACCCGTATAATGCGGGAGTCGGGGTTGCGGTCTGGGTTTCCTCTCTCTCCACCGAGGAGTCAGAGTCACTTTCGCTGCGGGGCCTACTCGGCGCCATTTTGGCTTGCATAGCTGGTTGCGGCCTTTCAAAGGAGCGCCTAATGTCGGGCTGGTAGGAGCTCTCTTGGCGGACGGTTTTCTTATTTTTTTTCCCCATCCCTATGTCGGGGGTTTGGGGTTTATTGCTGTCTGCTTTTGTGGGATTTAGTTCGGCTTTTTTGTGGCTTTTGGGTCAGTTTTGTCTTCGTGAAGCAGGAGCTCCAAGTAAACATGTCTGGTGTGCTGCTCTGCTGGCCACGCCCCCCCCATGCTTAGCTTTTTTGCTGCTGTCTTTGTCTTCCCGAACACCCAGTGTATCAATATAGACCTCGCCACACGGACATCGCACATACATTTTAATATCCTTTAGTTTCTCAAACTCAAAAGAGTTCATAAAATGAGATACTAACAATTTAAAAGGAATATTGAGAAAGATTGGGTTGATGTGTGTTTTATCTCTATTTCAATGTATAGTAAAAACACCGGCAAACTAAAATCATAATATGTACTAATCTGGACTTTCACAGTGATGGAGGATTTGCATGGCCAAGATTCTTGGAGGGTTAAAGCAGCACTGTCATGCCGAATCCCGTTTTTTTTAACCCCCCTCCCGCCTCCACTACATCCAATTGACCCCCTAGTTACCCTCAAATGCCCCTAAGCCCCCCAGATTACCTATTTTTAAATCTGTATCTTCTGCCCCGATCTTTATTCAGGGCGCCGCCATCTTTGTGTGGGTAGGTGAAGTCCCTGTGGGACACGTCATCTACCCACACTAGACAGACTGTGAGATTCCCGCACATGCCCAGTGAAACACCTGGACATGCGAACGGGAATTTCATCTATTCATTCATTCATCAGACAGACGAATGAATGAATAGAAAAAATCAGACGAACAAACTAACACTGAGTATCAGTGTTCGTTTGTTCGATCAGTTTATTACAAGGAGGGAGCTACCGGCGTGCAGCTCCCTCCTTGTAATATGTAAAGACAGAAGCGGTGGGGAGCTGTGCTCCCCACCACTTCATAAGCCCCCCAGGTCCCCCCCTCACTCTATGGGGGTTAATATGACCCCCATAATAGCACAAGGGAGATTAAAATCTCCCCAATGCCCCTACTCGCTATACCGCGAGTAGGGGCATGTCCACTAAACAGTGAGCAGCCTGTGGCTGCTCACTGTAAAATCATAAATGGTAATAAGGGGGGGGGGGGACCTACTGTCCTCCCCCCTGGCCCCCACCCCTGTGCGGTGGGTGGGGGCACTAATAAAATAATAAGGGGGGGACCTACTGTCCTCCCCCCCGGCCCCCACCCCTGCGCGGTGGGTGGGGGCCCTAATAAAACAATAAGGGGGGGGGACCTACTGTCCTCCCCCCGGCCCCCACTCCTGCGTGGTGGGTGGGGGCCCTAATAAAACAATAAGGGGGGGGACCTACTGTACTCCCCCCCCGGCCCCCACCCCTGCGCGGTGGGTGGGGGCCCTAATAAAACAATAAGGGGGGGGACCTACTGTCCTCCCCCCCGGCCCCCACCCCTGCGCGGTGCGTGGGGGCCCTAATAAAATAATAAGGGGGGGGGACCTACTGTCCTCCCCCCCGGCCCCCAGCCCTGCGCGGTGGGTGGGGGCCCTAATAAAATAATAAGGGGGGGGACCTACTGTCCTCCCCCCCTGGCCCCCACCCCTGCGCTGTGGGTGGGGGCCCTAATAAAATAAAAGGGGGGGGACCTACTGTCCTCCCCCCCTGGCCCCCACCCCTGCGCTGTGGGTGGGGGCCCTAATAAAATAAAAGGGGGGGGACCTACTGTCCTCCCCCCCTGGCCCCCACCCCTGCGCTGTGGGTGGGGGCCCTAATAAAATAATAAGGGGGGGGACCTACTGTCCTCCCCCCCCCTGGCCCCCACCCCTGAGCGGTGGGTGGGGGCCCTAAATGAACCCCCCCCATCAAGGTGACTAGGGGTCCCAAGCCATTTTTATTGAAGCACAATATACATGTATACAGAGAATAAACAAGCATAGCTCTTACAAACGCCAAGTATAATACCGTATATATAGTAATGCTCACTCACATTTTCCCACCTGTATGTCCCCACCCCGTCTCTGTGGTTAACTGAACAACCAAGTGCAACTGCGCAAACTGAACTTTAGAACGTGTTCTATATTTACTTATAAGGGAAGGTAGGGAGGGGGTATCGTGTTTCACACCTTTTTTTAAGACCATGATTTTAAATAGTTCTACAATCTAGCTACTTGGTCCATTAGATTTTAGAATATATTAAAACCAACCCCTTCCTGGGAATTGGAGTAGGACTGTTGTAATTCTTTCATTGCCATAGGCTGCCAGACAGGAATTATGAGGTTGGCAAATTATGCAAATTAGGAGAATATGGCCACCCCCAGAAGGTAAAGCTCTTAGGGCCTGTGGCGATTCAACGAGGGGGAAGGAAGTGTGTCCAGCGTGACTGGCATAAGGGGGGATGCATTGAGTACTTTCCTCTTTCCCGTCACTCTTGGTACTTCTCTCCTTTGCCTGATGTGACAGGAAGCAGCTCACAGTGTGTTGTGATTGGCCAGAAAGGCTGGATAACGCTAGCGCCATTTTCCTGATTTTTCCACTCGCTGCTAGCAGCCCTTTCAGACCGGGCAGAAGATAATGAAGATCATCCGCCATAATCCCGTTAGGCCACGCTACAAAGAGTGACGGGGGGGGAGGGAGGGAGGGAAGTATTCTGTGCACCCCCTCATGCCTGTCACGATAAGCAGATCACCCCTTTTCCCCACGTCGGTACGCGCCTGGTGTGAAAGCTTTAAAATATTTTCACAAATAAAGCACCACGTAGCCGGATTTTTATACATACATTTTAAATCGACAGAAAAGCTGGATGTCTACAGAACAAAGCAAAGCGGATTCTCATCATCTGCAGAGAACTCTCAGCCGACACATTCAGCAAATGATCCCGGCTCTGTACGGCCCTTCTTAGCTCTCCGGAGCTAACCGGATTCTCAGCTGGCTGTAGTGTTTATAGTGCTTGTGATGTTACTTTAATTGTTTCACTGCTGCTACCGTGATTTTAAACTGTCCCTATATTTAAACAACTCTAAAACAAAAAATCATTTTGAAGATGTACTGTATATATACTAGAATTTTTCAATATTATTTTTATTATTTTAAAACCACTCTTCTTAATTCCAAAGTTAATAACGGCAGCCTACACATGATGGGAATTGTAGTTCATAACTGCAGTGCCAAAGAACAGGCATTCAAGAGTTTAGTAAAACCTAAAACTCAAGACAGTCACTGATTTATTGCAAGTCGTAATATTTAAAGCACAGGCCAGCAGGGTATAAATGATGGAATCAAACAATGGACATTTTTTCTTTTTTTTTTTTATAAACTATAAGCAATAAAAAAATATTTGCAATTTCACGTTGCAGGATGTGAATAGATGTCCTTCCAGGATTGAACAATCCTACGAGATTAACTGTGATCATTTAACTGTAACAGATTTCATTACAGACTGAATCTCACTTGTAATAAACAGGGCTAGTGGGTATCTTAAATGTTTTATTAAAAGGTAAGTTTTATGTAGATTACATGATACGAACCAACGCCAAGGTCAGAAATATAGAACAATTAGCTATCAGAGCGTGGCACCGCGGCTGTGGAACGTGCCATGTAAGAAGTGAATGTATTTACAGGGTCTCAGCAGATGTACATCTACATTCGTATTGTTTGGCCATTTACAAGATGAATACAGAATTCACAACGAGGGGGTTTACTCATTAAAAAGATCGTTGTGGGGAGATGACGAACAGATCGGGAATTGTAGACCTGATAACTAGTAAAATATGGTAATATTGATAATAAGTTGGGGATTTTTTTTCCATCTTGGATACTTCGGCCTAAAATATACAGTTCCCTTGTCAGTTCTTCATTTTGTGACTAGCTGCAAGCGGTTTTCATTAATAGATTGCCATCAAACACAGAGAATTACACGTGTAGGCCAAAGTAGCCGAACTGATCCAATTCTCTTTGACAGCTATTTGTTCAGCTCGTTTAACGTGGTAAGATGTACAATCTCCTCGTCATTTCTCCGCGGTTCACGCTTTAGTGAATATACTCAGTTTTCAAGTCACTAGCGTGGTCCTCTGCTTAAAGGACCAGTATAGGTGCCAGGAAATAGGTCCCCCCCACCCTCATGGCCCCCCTCCTGCCGGGCTGAAGGGGAAGGAAGGGGTTAATCTCTTACCTTTCTCCAGCGCCGGTGGGGTCTCTCCTCCTCCTTCCGACGTCATCGGCTGAATGCGCATGTGCGGCAAGAGCTGCGCGGGCATTCAGTCAGTCCATAGGAAAGCATTTCTCAATGCTTTCCTATGGACGGCAGCGTCTTCTCACTGTGAATATCACAGTGAGAAGCACCTCTAGCGGCTGTCAATGAGACAGCCACTAGAGGCTGGATTAACCCATATGTAAACATAGCAGTTTCTCTTTTTCATTCTGTAACCACAATCTTCTGTAATCTGTGTCTCTGAAACTGCTATGTTTACAGCAGGCAGGGTTAACCCTAGATGGACCTGGCACCCAGACCTGGGTGCCTATAGTGGTCCTTTAAATTAGCCTAGTCCTCTGCTTAGATCATCGTGGTCCTCTGCTTAGATTATCGTGGTCCTCTGCTTAGATTATCGTAGTCCTCTGCTTAGATTATCGTGGTCCTTGGCTTAAATTATCGTGGTCCTTGGCTTAAATTATCGTGGTCCTCTGCTTAGATTATCGTAGTCCTCTGCTTAGATTATCGTGGTCCTCTGCTTAAATTAGCGTGGTCCTCTGCTTAAATTATCGTGGTCCTCTGCTTATATTATCGTGGTCCTCTGCTTAGATTATCGTAGTCCTCTGCTTAAATTAGCGTGGTCCTTTGCTTAAATTAGCGTGGTCCTCTGCTGTCCTGATAGGTGGAGGTAGAACTTTCCATGTGGCTTGTCTGGAAGGTAATGGACAACCTCGTGCTTACATGACTTGCTGGTTAAAGGACCACTATAGGCTCCCAGACCACTTCAGCCAGGTCCCTCTAGTTTTAACCCTGCAGCTGAAATCAATGTTTACACTGAGGGTTTATCCAGCCTCTAGTGGCTGTCTCCTTGAACACCACTAGAGGCCGCTTCCGCGATTCTCACTGTGAAAATCACAGTGAGAAGACTCTGGACGTCAATGCTTTCCTATGGGCGGTTTGAATGTGCGCGGCACTGAATTCGGCGCTGACGTCGGCAGGAGGAGAAGAGGTCACCAGCGCCGGGAGAGCCCGGCGCTGGATTAAAGTAAGTTGCTGAAGGGGCTTTAACTTCTTCAGCCCAGCGGGAGGGGGGCCATGAGGGTGGGGGGGACCTAATAACCCCCTATAGTGGTCCTTTAAGAGGGCAATAGAGACTATGACAGTAGTCCCCATCACCAGGAGCGTAAGACCGCTTATGTACTTTTTGTGGATTCCCTTGACTTTTATGTTTAGGTCACACAATGCCCAATAAAAGTGCAAGCTGTTTTCTTAAATTGTATTTTTTATGTTATTTGTTAATTGTCTTGCGTGCTCACCTGACCTACTGGTGTTCTGTACCCACTGGGTGGATTTGGTTGTGGCGCTTGTGTAGCGCCACCTGTTGGCTGTGAAAGATCTTGCAAGCCTTTGCAACACCACCTGTTGGTTGCAACAATGATGTGCACTACTTGAATGGCAAGGCTACTCGATTTGCATATTCAGATAGATTTACTTATTACGGTTTATGCAAGCAGGGGACATATTTCTCTGTTAATTTAAAAGGGGCCTGAATACTATATCTGTGACTGCATGCTTAGTTCCATCTTCTATTCCTGTTATCTGCTATTGTATGTGCTATGCCACAAAGTTATTATAATACGGAATTTTTGTCCCCATATTTCACTGCTTTAATGACATGTATGCCTCAATAAAAATACTGATTGAAGAAAAGGTCACCTGGACCCAAACAGAGAAAAGCTGCATTTGACATTTTGTACGGGGCGGGAGATGAAAGCAGTCGTACTCAATGTCCGGCGAGATTATTGTTTTGTCTTGTTTAATGTTTCTATATTTCTACCTTTTTCTGTCTGTTCGGCTTCGCTTCGCTCATAGAAATGCTCGCCTGCTTTCTCCTCTCTAAATGTCAGGTCTTATAAACTTCCCGCTCCTGCCTGGACGATAACATATCTGGGGCACGTTGAAAGCCCCCCTCTCTCTGGTTTTCTTTCCTGTACTTTACAAGAAGGGCTGACTAGCAATCCAATCAGCGGCATGTCTTTTACTTTCATTCTGTAACCACAATCTACTGTGTTAAAAACAAATAGAAAGGAAATAATGTAACATTGCTTTCCATAGGATGTATTGGGGAGATACATCTCCTATCAATTTTTCATTTAAAAATTAGGAATTCTAAATGAGATTTAGGATCTGGGAGATAAGGTGGGGGCACAGAGTTATATTCTCAAAAGATTATTAGAAAGATCACAGGTTTAGTATATGTTATATCCGTGTTTACTGGGAAAAATGAGTTACTTCCAGAAGATGTTCACAAGTAATCTCATTGGTGATAGATTACATTGTGCTCCTTTAGATAATTGGGACACAAAGTGTGTGTTGATATATTTGTTATTACTTTTAGTGAGGCGTTGTAGCAACGTGTTTGCTTCAGACTTTATTCTTCATTCCTTGTTCTGATCGGAGCCAAGCCTGGTGTGCTAGCATCGCGCATGCCAGAAAACGAAGAGAAGTGATTGTGCCGTGATGCCCATTTAAGAACACCAATGGCACAATCCACCTTACAGAGAGTGTATCTGTCATAGTAACAATGTAACTAATACACAGAACAATAGATCTACTGCAGGAGACAATAGACATACTTGTAGTGGAAAAACTAAATTCATTTTTCCAGTTGGGGAGAATTGATAAGGAAAATGTAGTTTTTAAGATGCAAATCACCAATCTGTAAAAGTTGTGGTGAGTGAATTTCCTCCCTTAGCTCTCTTGATAACAATTCGCAATGTTTTAGATTGCTGCAGTTAGTGCCTGCAGGGTCCCTTTAATAACCGTCAGTGCACATTGTGTATTGAATTGGATTCATTGGGAAACAGCCAATATTTCTATAACAAATATTAATCTACATGCAATTTGTATACATTCTCGGGTACAATATGATCAATAGAAGGGCACAGTTCACTTGTTCGCCTGCAAGTAATCTTGTTACATATTGAAAATAGATGTACAAAGATTTTTTTCTATCTCTCTTGACGTAAATGTTCATTAATTTTTAGTTGGTATTGTATTTTTGTTATTGTCCCTGTTGCAGGATTGTCCCCCAGCTAAGAATTGTATCGTCAATCGAGTGCATTGATTTGGGTAAATTTGCATTGTTCCTGTAGTGGGCTGTGGCCTTCTGTTGAAATGATTTGAAAATGGAGGTAGAGGCTCCTTTAAAATATTTTACCCCATGCAATTTCAATCAACGTTGGAATTTCTGTTCCAAACTTAAAGTTACAGCATTGTTTCCCAAACCAGTACTTATACAGTGTATATTTCTAATATTATGAAATTCAAATTTTAGGAAAAAAATAGGATGAATTGGAAAAATTCTTCAACTCAACTGTGTTATGGAACAGCCATTTTGATCTAAAACGTAAAATTCACTTATAAGCCCCCTCCCGTACCTTGCAGACCGTTATATGGGTAGCATTATGCCCATATTAGTACAAAGGAAGGTCTTCAAGTTGTATCACACACACACACACACACATTTATATATATAAATATAGTATATAATTTATTCAGTTGGATTTCTGAACACAATTATTGTAGGTTAAAAGAAACATTTGTATTGCTGTGAAGCCCTGTTGCATCCTCAGACACGCTAACAATGGGGAACTCTTCAAATAAGGGATTTAAGGGTTGGACAAAATCATGTCTGCCTCTGTGAAACAGGGACACTTGGCATGTATGGATATAATAGCTATGGTGAGAGTTTAGTTATTTTTCTGTTATGTGCTGCTTACGCCCAGGGCAGACCGTTTTTCTTATAAAGCCCTGCATATCCCTTGCCGGCTTGTTGCTAAGTAAGCAAAATTACAAATTCTCAAATGAGCTGTGCAAACATTTTTATTTTCTGTTTTTCCCTGTCATTTAAAAGCGATTTTCAGTGAAAGCACGTAAACCCATTACTGTGTTAAGTGAGGACAGGCCGCCTCGTGTCCATCGACCTTCGCCTCACCACGCGGGCCTGTGTCTGCTCCTTTCAGATCTGTACAGCAAGTTCTTTGAAATCCAGAAACGTTCAGCCGCATTAGACATAATCAGGGGAGTATGGCTGATAACAGCTGCTCTGCGGAGTAAAAATATTGCCTTCCCCGGTAATTAGATTTCCTGGTGTGTAATTATTTTTTTCCCTCCAGTGCATAGTTTGTATTTAGGTTCATAGGAACGAAAGATCCTCAAAATGAACCGGTAGAAAAACAGCTGCGGAAAATTGAACAGCGTGTCACCTATCTATGACTCTGTGCTTAAATGACTGCTTAAGTCTGAATATTAAAAAAAATAGAAACAAACTTTATTTGCAGTATAACCTGTTTTCACTTTATCTTCAAATTCTTATTTTTGTACATCTACTGCCATTCATTGTACGATAATAAGTCTGTTACCCGGCATTAAATAATTTGTTAAATGTCCTGCTTTTAAGATAATTACGCTGCGTTAGCTGATACAGGGGAAAGTCAGGTAGTATTTTGTGCGATAAAGCGTTTTCTTCTGTTTAGCACGGCTCAGCGTTACCGGCTACATTTGAAAAAGTTATGGTAGGATGGTCTTGGAGGTGAGAACAGGTCACTGATAAAATAACACAGATTTATGGCCGTTAAATAAGTTTGTCTCGTTTAATTCTAAATTTTTATTATGCAGTGGTGGTAATCTAGCAGAAAATTCATAATGAACTATTTTATTTTAGTTTTACTACGTATTTCTAATTCCATTTGACCTTATTTTACTGGGTCGTCGGAAAGAAGGGTCATAAGATTAAAAAAAAAAGCTCTTTATCTCAGGAAACACAATCAAATAGAACAAAAATTATCAAACAATTTATACATCCAGATTTCAATGAATGGATTTGAAATGCTAAAAAAAAAAAACAATAAATAACAGTACGAATTTAGCCTCCTCTTTCCCAGCTCCAATACAAAACATATATCGGGCAAAAAGAAGACTTACATTTATTGCTCTTTGTTTTTAGTATGTCTCCTCACCAGCTGTAGAAATCAATTTCTCTGCAGTGACTATAATCATATCCTCTGCCTTATGCGGATAGACTATAAATTATGCCTCTTCCTCTGCACTAAACAGGTTGGAACTGTTTGTACAGCTAGAACATATGATTGTTTGAGTAGGGCTTTCTTCAATTCTTTTTTTTTTTGTAACTTATTTTTTATTGTTTTCAAATAGTATGGGGATACAGAAGGAAAGCGGGGTGGGGGATCAAAAAGGTTTTGTTCAATTTGACACAATTAGCATGTTTACAATGCATTTTTCATACAATGAGGAATCTTTCACAGTACACAACATAACATGGTGTCAGTATTAACAATTTGCGTCTTATGTGGTAGGTGCAAACATCAGATTAAACAATGGACGTGTGACATATTACCCTTGAGAGCGTGGTGCTTAAGTTTGTTCCAAGTGCTCAAGTCAGGTATGGGTTTGCTGTTCACTGTCTGGCTGTAGCTCCGTCATAAAGGTCTGACAGTTCAAATTACTAGGTGTTGTCTCCCATTCTAAGCCTATTGGGGCTTGTGATGTTTATACGTCTACGTGGCTCGAGCAACAAGAGATACCTGTGTGGGGTGGCTCTTTTGTAACACCTACGTTGATGTCGTGTGAGGGTCTGGAGCGTGTTGTCGTGTTCCTCGTCAAGGCTCGATGCCAAGGTTTGGGGGTTGAGGGGAGGGGTTGGGGGGTGGGAGGGAGAAGGTGGGGTAAAGAAACCTGGTGAAGGTAGTGGGCGCGGTACCTGGTGAAGTCTGTCCCGGCAGGGGTCAACTGAGGGATGAGAGTCGTGTCTAGGGTCATGCATTGTCATGTGGTGCGTTGGTGTATCATGTGAGTGGCAAGTGGAGACCTCTGGTCTTCGTGGTAAGCATTGTGTGGATTCTGAATTATGGTAGCCTTTCGTCGCAATAGGCTATGAAGGTTGTGTAGGTAACTTCTACTTTAATAGGTAGGTTTGCCACATCTCATCTATGGAAGGGCTCCATATCTTCATTTGGTTCTACATAAGGAGTTCATATTCAACTGTTGTCGACATCAGGGTTGTAATTTCTTGGATTGAGGGGAGAGTAGTGGTCTTCCAGTTTCTAGCTATTAGAGTGGACACTGTGCTCAATATGAGATATATCATTTTTTTTGCTTGTTTGGGGATGTTATCTGGTAGCGACCGTAAGAGTATCGTTTTTGGCTCGTGTGGTAGGGTACAGTCCGTAGTTTCTTGAACTAATCTCTCCGTTGTTTTCCAGAGTTCGTTTACAGTGTTGGAGGTCCACCATACATGCAACATTGTGCCTCTGTGTGACTTACGCCAGCATACATCTGTCGCTTCTGGGTACATGAAGTGTAATCGAGAGGGTACCATGTACCACCTATATAGTACTTTTCGTGACGTCCTGAAGTGGGCTGCGCAGGTGGACATTCCTTCGTGCGCTGTGAAGATTTTCTTCCATTCTTGTGGGGAGATAAGTGTTTGGAGATCTTCTTGCCAGTCATGAATTTCCAGGTTTCTCCCGTGTCAGTATTTGTGAGGCTATCATAGCAGTTGGAGAGCGCTTTCTTCGGGGGTAGTGCTGTCATGCATTGCAGTTCGAACTTCGTCGCTGTGGTCCGTAATGTCTGTCTCCTTGAGTTGAATTGAGTTATCATTCAGTAGAGCTTTTATTTGGAGGTAAGCGAACGTGAAGTTCGGAGGGAGAGCAAACTCGGTTTGTAAGTCCGGGAAGGGTTTCAGGCCTTCAGACGTGTAGAGGTGGAATATGTGTGTGATGCCTCTTTCTTCCCATTTTAGGTGCGGGAATGTGCCATTGCAATGGTGTGAGATTTTGATGGGAGCAGCTAGTGCCCAAGGGTGAGCCGAGCATAGCTTTTTTTCTGCAGCCGTCCCTCGTTGACAGTAAGAGTTTGGTGGTGGGCAACATGTCCATGTTTCTTGGTCTTGTGTGTTGGGGGGTCCACAGCGTGGAAGACAGGTCTTTGTTGGTGCAGAACTGGCTTTCTAATGCTACCCATTGTGGGGGGTGTTCTGTTGAGTGTGCGCTGATGGCATTCGTGAGTAGGGTCGAATAGTAGTATGATTTTAGGTTTGGAAATCCCATTCCCCCCTGTTTTGTGTGTCTGAAGTGCAGGGCCTTCGGAACTCTGGGGTGCTTCCCATTCCAGCTGAAGCGTAGTAGAATTGCTTGCAGGCTTGTCAAATAGTTTTGTGGGATCTTGATTTGCAGTGACCGGAAAAGACATAGTATTTTGGGGAGTATTGTCATTTTGATCGCAGCTATTCTCCCGACCCAGGAAAGGAACAGATTTTTCCAGCTGAGCAGTTGTTTTTCGATTTCACGTAACAATTTTGTGTAGTTTGCTGTGAATAGGTCAGTAGGTTTGTTAGTTATTCTGATGCCTAGGAACGTTAGGTGGTCTACTCTCCAGTCGTATTCGTGGGCTGATTTTAGGATGTCTTCCGTGGTTCTAGGTACGTTGAGGCACATCGCTTGTGTTTTGGTGATGTTAAGTTTGTAGTAGGATTGTTGACTGTATAAGTGTAATGCTATGTGTAGTGATGGGAGAGAAATGAGTGGTTGGGTGAGTGTGAGTAGTATGTAGTCCGCGAAGAGATTAAGTTTATACTCCGTTTGGCCAAGTGACACACCATGAATGCTATTGTTCTCGCGGATGGCTATCGCCAGGGGCTCTAGGGCTAGGACATACAGGAGGGGAGATAGGGTGCATCCTTGGCGTGTGCCGTTAGTGATCAGGAAGGGTTGAGAGCAGAATCCCGAGGTCAGCACTGTTGCCGTGGGGTTACTGTATAAGGCTCGGATGACAGATAGGAAGGGTGGTGGAAAGCCGTAGAGTGTCAGGGCTTCGTGTAGGAAATGCCAGTTAAGGCGATCAAACGCTTTTTCAGCGTCTAGCGAGAGCATAATGTTTTTGTCCATTTTAGGAGGTGGTATATGTTAAGGACTTTCCTGGTGTTTTCCGGGCCCTGCCTGCCTGCCTGCCACGAATCCCACTTGATCTGTGTGTATTAGGGAAGGTAGTATTGTTTTGAGGCGGTCAGCATGGATTTTTGCGTTTAGTTTAGCATCTGCGTTGAGCAGGGATATTGGTCTAAAGTTTTGGCATGTAGTTGGAGGTTTCCCTGGTTTAGGGATTGTGATGACGTGTGCTGACAGGGACTCGGTGGGGAAAGAGCCCTGTCTAGTCGCTTCGTTATAGAATTGAGTAAGAGGAGTGGCTAGTTCGTGTTTGAATGTTTTGTAATATGTATTAGTGTACCCATTGGGGCCTGGTGCTTTACCTCTGGGCATTGCGTCTATATGGTGGAGCACCTCCTCTGTGGTGATTGGGGCAACGAGTCGTGCTGTTTGTTGTGCGTCAATAGTGGGGAGTGCGAGTTTGTTAAGGTATGCTCTTATGGACGCTGGGGTGGGATGGGGCGAGTTTGGGTCGTCTTTCAGGTTGTAGAGAGTGCTGTAGTAGTGAGCATCTGCGTGGGTTGCATTACTTTTTGCCTGGTTTGTGTATTTAGGAATTGTGTTCTCGCTCGTGCTTGCTTGTCCCTAAGTCTTAGTGCCAGGAGTTTTGTAGCTTTGTTGCCTATTGAGTAGGAAGTGGCTTTAAGTTTCTTTAACGCTGCATTTGCCTTGCGGAGGTGGATGTCGTTGATTTCGTTTTGTGTGCTTTGTATTTGTTGTTGGAGCGCCTTTGTGGGATTTGCTTGATTTGATCTGTGGAGGTCCTGGACCTTTTTGAGGAGTGTGAGCAATGTGTTATTGTTAATCTTTTTGAGATATGCCGCTCTGCCTATCAGAATTCCCAGAATAACTGCTTTGTGTGCTAGCCACAGAGGGGCGGGGGTTGGGCCGGTGGGGGCATTGGAAGTGAAGTATAGGTCCATTTCATTCCTAATCTTTTCCTGGAAAGAATGTTCATTACGGAGGTGTTCGTTCAGTCTCCAGGGGCTGTGGTTTTTGAATTGGTACAAATCTGCGAGGACCAACGATACTGGGTTATGATCTGATATTGTGGACGTTTCTATGTCGCATGTCTTGGCCTGATGTAGGTGCGCGTTGCGTATGAGGAACCCGTCTATGCTGGAGTACGTATTGTGGACTTGGGAGTAGTGGGTATATTCTTTATTGTTAGGGTGAAGGGTTCTCCAGACATCATAGAGACCGTGTGATGACAGTATTTTGTTTAAAGAATTGCAATATTTGCGTAGTGTTTTTTTGTGCTTCGCTGAGTGTCGGGCTGTAGAGTCCGCATTAGGGTCCAAAATATCATTAAAGTCTCCACAGATGACTGTGGTGCCTGTTTGGGGCTTCTCTACTTTGTCTAAGAGGGAGGACAAGTAGGTTTTCTGGTTGTCATTCGGTGAGTAAGAGTTCACTATTGTGTATGTGGAGTTGTTCAGAGTGCATATTAGGATGAGAAATCTACCATTTGGATCTGATTCGATTTAGATTAGATCAAAGGCTAGAGTGTGGCTCAGTAGGATCGACACTCCCTTGCTTTTGGTCGGGGAGGTAGCGTGAAACTGGTGGGGGACGTTTTTGAGTCCCAGAGTGGGGTTAGAATCTTGTTTAAAATGTGTCTCCTGTAAACAGACGATGTCTGGTTGTGCGTTATTGAGCTCTTTGAGGAGAGTGTGTTGTTTGTTGGGCGAATTCAAGCCACGGATATTGTGGGTAATTATCTTCATTTTTCGTGGGTAGTGTATGTTGTGTATGAGTCTGGTGGCTGGTAGTTATGTGGTAGGGATGCGATTTCGCAGCCGTGGGGAGGAGGTGGTCACGGTCCTGTTGGTGTGGTGGGCCTGCCGGTATGTCAGGTGTGGGCGTCTGCATAGGTCAGTCAGTGGGTAACCGCAGTGTAGTGTTTGGTGATTGGAACCAGGTGTACAGGAGAAATTTCAGAACAAAGTGAAACAAATAAAAAAAATAACAATCCAACAGTAATTAAAGAAAGTATCTTACAATGGTGACTTTCAGAGGTATGTGCCTTGACTATGGCACTTCCTGAGTGGGGGTAATGTGGTCGGGTCGGGTCGAGCGGAGGTCGCTTCGGGCCCAACGTGAATCAGGTGTGCTCCGACCGCTTTTATATTTTAAGATTTAATGATTGGAGCATCCAGCGCCTCTGCGGGCAGTAGAGAGCCCGTATTGAAACGGTAGAGGTCATTACCATAGTGGTTGGTAACCGGTAGGCTGTGCTCTGCGTAAACGGTGCAGGGTTTATGATATGGCTCTATGGGAGTTCCCAGTTTTTGCCCCTTCCCTTCTGAAGAGGGGGGGTCTCAGGGGTGCAAGATGAGGGTGAACATATACAATTATCTGTGCATTAACATCACATTTTAACCCAGAGTATAACAGGTAAGCAATAAAGTGAACTTGTTTAAACTTGCTGTATCTCGCTGAGCATCATCAGTCTTCTCTTGGGGACGCGTGTCTCGTCTTCTGAAGGCGCCATTCTTCAGTTAGGGATTTCCCGGTATTCCAGAGGTTTGATTGTAGGTTCCGAGACATACCCCATTGCCGCAGGAGGTCCATTCCCTCTGCTGGTGTAGGTGCTGAGATGAGCTTTCCTCCTTTTGAGATAAGCAGCTTGGCCGGGTAGCCCCAGCGGTATGGAACATTATGTTGTCTCAGTGTGTTCGCTATGGTTTTGAAGGATCTCCTTCAGCGTAATGTCTCTGCGGATAAGTCCATGAACATGAGGATGTCTGTGAACTGAGCGGGTAAGTCCTTTTTGGTTCTATGTGCCCGTAGTATTTGGTCTTTGATGTGGTAGTAGTGGAGTCTCATGAGGACGTCCCTTGGAGTGGTGGGTGGCAGGTGCTGCGGTTTGGGGAGCCTATGGATGCGATCTAGTAGGAACATGTCTGCCGGGATATCAGGCAGAAAGCTTGGAATAGCTCTATGGTGTAGGCCGTTAGGTGTTGTGCTCCTATCTCTTCTGGTACTCCCCTTAGTCACAAGTTATTGCGGCGTGATCTGTCTTCTGCATCAGCAATTTTGGTCTCATGGTTGGAAAGTTGCTCTATTTAATTTTGCTGAGGCACGTTTCAGTTTCATTATGTGCCCCTGTGAGGCTTTCTATATTGCCTTCAAGGTGGGAGGCCCGTGCTTCTAGGTCAGTGAGGCCTTTCCTCATATCAGTTATAGCCTCTGAGATGGTAGTTTGCATTTTGGCAACTGCTGCATCTAGCATGGCTTGCAGGAGACTCTGTGTAAGGGGGCTATCTTCTTGCCTACTCACTGTGTAGTCTCGTTCTGCATCATCCTCCGTGTCGGCGCCATCTTGGGCCTGTTGCTCGGCGGGCTTGTGCTGTGAAGTTCTGGCCGCAAAGAAGGCAGATTTATCTTTTGCCTCCGCGTTTTTTTTTAGCACGGTGTTGGGACATCACTCCTGATGTTTTGGTCGGAAAATACACCGAAAATGTCTGGATTTAGCCGTGTTGTGGAGCCCGTAGAAGCGGAGCTCGTTCAGTGAGCTTCTATCTCCTCTTCAATTCTTTTTGTGTTCACGTTTGCATGTTCGCATTCATTTGTTTGCTATGGTAGGATTATAAAGCTTTGTGGTGTATTGTTGACACTATATAAAGAACAATAAAAATAATAATAAAATTCTTCACGGCAACCAGAGATGGTAATAGTTTTCACTAGGTTCAGGGAATATTTATGGGCACAGGTATGGCTGAATGCATTTTGAAATCTAGGTTGAGCCAGGCCACTACGCTTACTGCTTGTGAGCCGTATGCCAACGTAAGGTCATAATCCATCCATTCTACTGGCATTTGAAGAGCCCTCCCCCAACAAATATTTATACAAGGATCAACAAAATATCTTAGAATTGCAATCTATAAGCAAAATAATTTTGCCCTATATTGTATTCCTGTTTGTATCCCCTGTTTAAAATAAATGAATACACTTTAAAAAAACTTACTTTATAATGAAGGGTTAAGTGTGGTTTTACACTGAATAATGCGATTTGAAAGCCCTGTTTGTTTTATAATACGAGAAAGCTGGGCTGTGCACATGCTGTGAATAGATATGCTGTGGTATTATCCAGGTCTGATGTGTCTGTCTGGGCTGCAGAACATCAATTTAATCAGATTTTATTCCAGAATCCTCCCTCTCCTCGCCTCACTGGCTGGAACTCTTATTAATCTTTATTACAAGCCATTTAACCAGTTGGATTGAACCAAATGATGGCAAGTTTGCATCTGGAGCAATGTTAAAATCCTGTTTGGATTTGGGAATGGAGAATCAGCCCGTGGATATATTGTGGCTGTGAGTGAAAAGGTTAACGTTTGTTACGTTGAATGACTTGTTTTGTCTTGTCATCAACAATGTCTTTAGCCCTCATACTCAAAGAATTGTTCAGACAGAGTGATTCCAGCCCCCTCGAGGGAATACTCTGTAACTGTGTATGCCAGAGGCCACAGGAAATCCAAGAAACCGGCTAATATACAAAGGAGGCGCCATGGGAGCCCGATTCGGTGTCACTGTTAGTGATAACCATAGAAGCCATTTAGTTCTGAGCCTGTGCTGTTTAACTCTTTAAGGACTAGGGGTATTCATTGCTGTAATCCCAGGCTCGTCTGCATGTAACGTTCGGAATACACAAAGGACAAACCAAAAGGTTCATAATGCAACAGTGTCACCAAGTAAGCGGATTATTCAATGTTCGAACAGGATCTTTAAATATTGCATAGCTATGGCAGCATAGACCATCGTTGGTTCTTAATAGGACACTCTAGGCACCATCACTCTAGGGACTCTCGGTCAGTGTTCTCCGAGGATTTGACACCGAATCTGGGTCCCCGGGTGCATGAAGCCTGGCCCCTCTCTGATGTCCTTAATGTCCTTACACATATGTCCAAGTGATGATGTGCGTGAGTGATAGCCTATCACAGCCGCTCATGGCCTGTCAGCGCCGTCCATCATTGATATGAGTTAGCATGGCTAAGGATGAGTGTGACTCTGCCTTACCTCCAGATGGGGCCAGGCGGAAAGTGCCCAGAGGTAAACCTTTCCAAAATGGTTTAACATTGAACCATGAGCCAGCGCCATGGGACTCCAGACACCAAAACCATTTAAATTGAATAGCTCCCCATTAAGGGGTAAAAGTGGACCGTAATAGCTGTTAGTATGTATTTCATCTTCACCCCAGCCACACGTGTTTTTTTTTTTTGGTTTTTTTTTTATAATTCTTTATTTTTGGTAAGTCGGTGTGATACATTATACATTTGTTAGGAACACATACGCAATATGTACAACAATAAAGTCAGCATAAACATTTCCTGTTTTACTTTGTTGTGATGCTTTGCCCCTGTGAGAAGTAGCTTGCGTACTGACGACTTCAGTTTAGTTAATTCTAAATTATTTTTAACCAGTAACAATAAACAATTAACAATTTAACTGTTTCCAGGAGAGTTATTGTGGTTGCATTTGTTTTCTATCGGTCTACTTCCGCTTCGTAGACTTGTGCATTTTGTTTAGGCTTACTCTCCCTGGAGTGTCTAGGAACTAAGAGATCGTAAAGAAAGGAAGAAGAAGAAGAAACAAACAAACAAACAAACAAAAAAAAAGGGTAGGGTCCTTCTCGTGGTTGGGTCGGAGTGAAGCAAATTTTTCTGGTTCTCGTGCTCCTTTTGTCTTAGCTGCTGCGCAGTCTCCTGGAGGTTTGTTGGCCCGGCGGGTGCCCCATTGCCATTCCGGGTTCCTGGACCCCATGGCCGTTGTGTGGACCTTAGGGTGTGCATTGGTTGTGTAAGTGTGCGTATGCTGTCCCTATTTCCCTTTCTTCTCCTAGTCTCCCCAGTCCCCCGCCATCCATAGCTCCCATATCTTTTCATGTACATTTAGTGTGCCTCTAATTTGAGCTGTTAGTCGGTCCATTACGTGGGCGTCTTTTATCTTATCGATAACTGTATCTATCTGGGGGGTATCTGGCTTGAGCCAGCTCTGTGCCATTGTTCGTCTGGCTGCTAGGGTGATTTTGTTTAACAATTTTTGTTCCTTCCTCGGCCAGTTATCTAGTGTTCTAGACAGGAGGAATACCCATGGGTCTATGTTTATTTGTCTTTGGAACACTCTCTCCAGCAAGCCCTGCACCCCCACCCAGAAGGTCTTTGCTTTGTAGCAGTCCCACCACATGTGCTTGTACGTCCCTTTATGTCCACACACCCTCCAACACAGGTCGTCCATAGATTTGTGCATATGGTATAATTTAACTGGTGTGGTATACCATCTAAACATGGTTTTGTATGCTTGTTCCTGTTGTGTGACGCATATTGATGTAGCCTTGTTTGCTTCCCAGATTTCTCTCCATTCAAATGTCGTCCGCATATCCTGAAACTTTATATGTTTGTCTCCCCACTGTAATGCCCTCAATGCGGTAAGTTTTTGGGCCTATTGTCGGCAGGAGCTCTGCTCACACGCGTCCGTCCAGCTCCGTGTTCAGGCCACGCCCCCAGCCACACGTTTTACTGCAAACACTATTACAGGGGTGACCAAACTATTTCTCTTCCTCTCTCTATGACTGCGCTGTGCAAAGGACAGCACCTATATCAGTGATTGACAGAGAGCTAAGCTGGAGGCGCCCAATTTCAGGATAGCGATAAATACAGCAACATGGATTCTGAGTTCAAACTTTCTTTTTGAGCCGTCACAGACGCACATTTGTTATGTCTAGTGATAAAAGTATAAAAAATCCTGGAATGTGCCCGTTCTCCTAATGTAGCAAAGAGCCGTATAAAAAGAAAGCAAAGTTTTGGCTGCATAATCGGAGCAGGCTGGAGCTCTTGTGCGTCTCAGGGGAGTGAGCGTATATAATACCTGCCAAATGACACTGGTATTCAAGAAGATGTATACCTAAATTGTCACATATATCAGTTTTTTTTTGTGTAGGAAATGAGTCGAAAATATATTTTTTTCTGCACTAATGAAGCAGTATATGGCTTTCGAAAGAATTAATTTTGTGTCTTTTTCATGTTTCTTCAAGGCTTCTTGTAGTCACAAGCGTGACTAAGTGGATCTTCGCACAGAATGCCTGGCAAGGCTGTTGCAATCTTTTGGGGCATTGATGATTAGGATGCCAAACTCAGTCCAATATGGGCGCGCGTACAGAATTCTAACGGGGGTGCACGTGTATCCCAACCAATTCTTCTGATACAGTATGCATCACAGCACAGGGAAAGATAAACACAAGAGAAAGGCTCGTCACGATTTGGAACTGGACGCGGTACAATTGGACATCATTAGCAAAATAGATTAGGGATTGAATAGAAGACTCTGGAACAGTCATCTCGTATTATGTATCTGTTTGTCCGTTGTCTCTGCTTAGATGATAAAGGAAACGACTGTATTTTAATGTTTTATTACACACGATTTATTACAAAGTTGCAAAATACTTAGAAGAGTTCCCTCGGGGTATTTCTTTAGTTACTACATGCAGGATTTAATAAATTCAGGAGGTTTTCTAATATCTATGTAAGATTGTGTGTTTGTGTCCTGTGCTAGTATAGGGGACATTATTTGTGTCATTATTTAATCCCAAAGGATTAGCAATTTCTGGGCTATTATACGTCAGGCTGGAGTTTATCCTGTTTATGTAATACATTCTATGGATAATGCATTATAAATACGCAAGCAAGGAAAAAATTAAGATATAAAAGAAAAATAATTTTTTTTTTTTTTAGAATTCATCTCAAAAAACAGGTATGTTTTTCTTTGATGTTCCGCATTTGCTACCAATCTTAAGGGTTTTCAGTTTTTGTAGTGAGTGCTGCTTAGACCAGGAAGTGGCTTAGGTAACCGCTCCATTTATTTTAAATGTTCATTGATTAATGGAATGTCTGCCCAAGCTGATAGCAGTTGCAATGCAGCTCCATTTACAGGTTTATAAAATGAGATATCAGGCACAATCCCAGTACAGAAGAAGCTTCATTCATAGTCATACCCTAAAGTAGTAGTTGATCTCACATGCTAAAATACCAGTTGAAGTTTTGAAGATCTGTAGAGATAAGTCCTGTATTTTAGGACACAGGGTAGCTTGTCGACCAGTTATTCAACTGGACAATCCGACTCTTCCTGGAGAAATCTCCATTGCAATAAGTACGGTAATGAGGCTGATGCACTATCCAGTTTGTTTTTAGTTGCTTCGGGCATGGTGGATCTAATGTGACTTTCTGTCTGTTGGGGTCCCACTAATAGCAAGCTGACCAAAATAAGTTTGGTTCTGACCCAGGGTTAAAACCATTGTCTTAGGCTATGTCTTTCAAGTTTTGGGGATTTGTGTTAACATTACTAAAATGGCTCAAAGGAAATGTGCGGTGGTTATTTGATAGTGTTTTATAAAGGGCGGGAAGTTCTATAAAAGTCTCAAACCTCAGGCCATTAACCTGATTTCTAACCTTGCAATGCCCCTTTCATAATAGGTATGTGCCCTCTGTGAGTCCGAGAAGGGCCAGATATCTGCTATAATGTTTCTGACAGAATCCAAGCCTTTCTCAAATGCAACTTTTTTATCTTAATATAGTAAGCCTTTGCGGGAAGAATGGACCATGCACACAAGTTTACTTGTCTAAAATAAAAAGGTAGCGAGCAGAACAACCAAAGGGAAAAACAATGGTTATTCTCTATGGGAACAAAACATGTCCTTGGAGTGATGAGTGTTTGTTATGTGTAATTCAGAGTAAGCTAACAAAAGATAAAGTGTATGTGTATGTGTATGTGTGTGTATATATATATATATATATATATATATATATATATATATATATATATGTGTAGAAAGCAAGAGAACATGCATAATGATCAACTGTATGTTATTGGATAAGGCTGCGTTTGCAGGACTCACAATCACAATTACATTGTATTCATATAACACTTCACCTTTATTTGCAAAAATATAAGAAAAAAGTGTCTCTGGTGCAAGCTTTGTGTAAAGTGTCACATGATAATAAACACAGCTAAAGTGCTGGTGTAACAAAGAAGGGTTAACATTATCCTTTAAATAAAACAGTAGGTTCTCTTAAAAAGAAATAAATGAGAAAATGGCTAATAAATGTTGTAACACACAAACACGTAAAATCTTCCACTCAGTAGTAAAGTAAGGGACACCAAGACCCCTAAATCACTTTACTTTGCTGAAAAGCTTCATGTGTGAAGAGGGTGTCCTTTTTTTTTTTTTTGCAAAAAGTGCAGATTTTAATACAAATTTACACTTTTTTATTCTTTTTCTTTTTACATTTTTTTCTTTTTGCAGTGCATATAGACAGTACAAACAGGCCTGAGGTGCCCCAAAAGCAGTCCCCAGACATTTCCTCGCTTAACATGTGGGACATAAATTTATCATGCACAGTTTTTATAGTATAGAATAAATGTGTATAGTAAACAGACTTAATCAGTACAGTGCTAGTCTATGATTGATTCCGGTAATGCTGGTTTGCAACGCTAGTGACTTAGGCAGGCTAGTGCTATTATAACTTAAAATGACATTCAAACTATGCACATTTTTGTAGATATAACTGTAGGTTAGGACTATAACAATGAACAGGATATTTAATTTGTTCACAAGGATCGGGCAGGTATGTTTAGGCTTCATATTCTGCTCTTTGCATGCTATGACACAGGACTATTGTTAAACATGTTTATATCAGTCAATGAGTGGTCAGCAATAGCTATGTATACTCACTGCAGATAATCAGGATTGTAAGGTAATGATTACTCCTTTTGGTGGAGTGTCACATAGAGAAAACTAAGTGTAACCCTCAACATATTTGTAGCATTTAGTTCGCCCCTAATCCTGTATGCTAAAGGGTTTGACTGATTGAGGCAATGTTATACTGGGGGGATTTTACCCAAAGAGTATATGAGGCAGTCCACTAAGATTTGCCTGGGTTCGGTAATTGTTCTGCTGTTCGTGGCTGGTGCTGTATGGTGTAGGGCTTGGACCAGCAGTGGTGGTAAGTCCACCCTCCAGCCCCAGGCCGGTGAGAAGGCCGACATCTTCTGTCAACGGACCCGGTGTTCACATGGGGCCGGGTCCCTCTCCCTGTGGGAGTGGCGGGGGATCCCGGTAGTCAGCCGCTGGCTGCGGCAGCGGGCCCTCCGTCTGCGTGGGCGATGTTCCAGGGTCACGCCCATAGTGGCCTTCGGCCTGGGTAGGCCTGTAGGGGGTCTCCTGCCCCTTTCCTGCTCTCCCCCCTCCGATCCTCCACCCCTGGTCGTGCTAGTAAGATTATGCGGCGGTTCAGCAGTGCTTCCCAGAATCGCTGGAAGTGCATGTCTATTCTCTGCATGAGGTGGTCTGCTGCGTTAGATCAGTGACGATTGCTCATTGACAGTCTCATTGGGCCAGGGCGTCGTCGATATTTTGTTCGACTGGGTCCCAGTTTTGCTTAGTTGTTTTGTGCTCTGGCAGTCGATTAGAGTACACCGGTGTAGACCGGGATAAACCCCGCTGGGCAGGGGGGGGAAGGGTGATTTGCGTGGGTCTCAGCGCCAGGTCGTGAGCCCGAGGATTGGCCGTTTCCTCGTGGCTTAGCCGCGTGTATTCCTCGAGTGTCCAGTGGAGTAATCCTGCGTCGTATGCTTTTGAGAAAGGTACAGACTGGTGGAGCTTCCTTTCCTCGTTTTTTGTTGTGGGGTCACCGGTCTGTGTGCATAAATTGGTAGCTAGGGCCCCCCGGTTTTGGTCACCAGACGTGGGAGCTTGTGTCAAACATGTCTGTGCTGCTAGGCTCCGCCCCCCACAAATTTACACTTTTATAAATTTATATTGGTTTACAATCCTGTTACTTCCTGGTTTGGTTAGCTCAATGGAGCTAAACTCAAAGCAGCAATTGTCCAGAGCACCTGCCTTGTGAAGACTTCTCATTGAGCTGGATTGGGAAGTCTGTGATTGGACAGCCACAGAAAGTCTGGGCGGGGTTAGAAGATTAGGGTTGGGGTTAGGCTTGCAAAAGATGCAGACAACAGATCTGCAGGTTTTGCAAGCTTTTTTTTTTTATATATGCCTAAATGAAAAAATACATAATTAAATGCATGTAAGTTTTCATTTGGGGTATATCTATTAAACAGTGATTTAAAAAAAAAATATTTTCTATTTGGCCAGTGGAGTGTCCCTTTAAGCAGACCTTTGCTTTGTTCGTGAAAGGACGATAGTAAATGGCTGTGGTGGCTCAGCGCAGTGGCTATTCAGCATGGTGTGGTGCAAAAAAAAAGTACTGCGTATGGGTAGCCAAAAGGTGAACGCTAGAAGTTGTAAAACTACAAATCCCATAATGCTTTGTCAACTGGGGGACCTGTATTTGGCCATCCGTGGTACATACTCGCTGTGTCCCCAGGGGCTGTAAGTGACACCCCATGGTTGTGATGGCAGGCGATTGACCCTTTCTTTACTGTTGATGTTTGTCTTCACTGCCTCATAGTGTCTAGTCACCCATTACCTCTTTTAGATTGTAAGCTTTTAGGATCAGGTTTTAGTTTCTTCTTCTTGTTAAAGGATTCCTAATTGCACCCAGTCCACGTCATCTCAATGAAGGGGTCTGGGTGCTGTTGGCTTGTAGTTTTAACTCTGCAATGTAAAACTTTAACATTTAGTAGAAACTGTAATGTTTCCATTGCAGGTTTCTACACACCTCTAGTTGCCGTCTTCCTGACAACCACTAGAGGTGCTTAATCTAAAACGCGGTCATCTTACCAAACGCAGCTCATAGGAAATCATTGGTTGGATATGCATTAAGGAACCTTCGACTGGACCATCGACTAGAGAGCGATGCCTGCTGGGTGACGTCGCAGGAGATGGAATGGAAAGGAACACATAGGGAGTCTTAGTGCTGGAGAAAAGGTCCTTTTTTTTAACCATTTTTATTGCAGTTGTGGTTGCCCTCAACTATAGACTAGGACACACATTAGGAATACAGGTTTGTATTTCTAACGCCATAGTGTTCCTTTAAATAGGTTAAAACTTGCCGTTTGTATCCATGTTTCACTTTTTAAAATAAAGACCTCAATTTAAAATGTTTGGGTAATCTTTTCAAATGATTTAATATTTTGCGATAAGCTTTTAAAATGATTTCCGATTTTGATATTTTTGTATATTGCTATGTTTTTTCATATGTATTGTTTTGTGATATTTTAATATTTTGAAAAATCATTTTAAAAGTTTATCCAAAAATATGAAATCATTTGAAAATTTTATCCAGCAATGTTAAATCGGAACCTCTATAGCTTATTATTTTTTATTTTTTTGCCTGCCTCCTTCTGCCATCGTAACTGTGGCATTTTCCATTCTTGACTGAGGCTTCGGGACAAGATCTGTCACCGGCCACGTACCCTGATCAGTTTACTTACCTCGGCATCATTGACTGGATACAGTTGCAAAGGCCGTGACATTCGCATTACGAGGTTTGGAGTGTCATTCGATGATTTGTGGCAGTGATCAAGATATCCGCAACGCAGTGAAAACCTAAAATCCCGATTTTTGGATTCCTCCCTCTAAAACCTCAAAGGGTCTGTAAAGTCAAATTTGTAAAAAAAAAATTTTGCTATATACCATAATTTCTGGACAAACATTATTTATAATATAACTCTGTCTAATGTATCCCTTCTCTATGTTGCTCAGAGCCAATAGGGTTAATGGCAAAGAACGCAGGGTATCTGTTCCACAGGGCAAGAAGAGTGTGTGATTACATAGTCTAATTTAATATTCAAACTGCTAAATTAAGACAAAAGTAGCCAAAATGCGACTATCGTTAAATTTGAGAATTTCTCTATTTCATATGTTTGCCTTCATTTGCAATTCTGATTTGTATCCATCACATTTTATTACTGACCTAACTTTGTTTTGGAATTATCCGATCTCCTTGATTGTAAGCTCGATTGAGCCGGAAAAATTACTTAAATGCTAAACTTTCCCCCTCTTCACCTTCCTTCATCTGTATTTGCTTATCATTTATTTGTGTTTTTTTTTATATATAACTGTGTAAAACGCTGTGCTATATGTCTGTTTATTAGCAATAATTATAAATCCCAATAGATTCATCCAGGGCCTTGAATTATTCCTGCCCCTTGTTTTAAGGCCAGGCATGAAATTGACTTTATATGCATTATAGTCTCTTGAGTGATTGATTTCTTAGGATATAATTGGAGAGGGGGCTCTGTGTGTTGTATCACATCAGTGTTCTTAAAGCAGCGGAGCTGATGATTTGTCAAAGATTGATGATTGCAAATTTTACAACAAAAAAAGACTAACTGGAAAAAATCCTTTAATTTTTTATTTTTTATTTTTTTTATACCTCTGCTTTCGGCATATAATTTCCATGTTCCTTGTCGGTTCCCTACAATTCTTGGTTTACAATGTCTTTTTGGTTTTCTGAAATAGAAAAAAAACAATTGCAGTCTAGCCTTAGCCATGGCGTTCGCGTGGTTACTAGTTGGAACTAGATGTCCTGTGAAGTGTTGCTTTCTCCGTGATTTGAATTTTTTGGCTTTGTGCAGGACACGGCACCCGTCTTCCAGACCAAACAGAAAGGAGTGATTGAAAAATCATTTTTTTGTTTTGTTTACAGTAATCCACCAACGAGCAGCGTTGAAGCAAACTGCTGATCTCACGCAGAGTTGGTGAAAAGAGGCGACGTGGGCAAATTACTCAAAATGAAACAATCAATTTGATCAACTGCGCTGTCAGCATTTCAGAGAGAGAATCTGAACCTTAAAGGTTTAGTCCAAGCAGGGAACATCGCTATCTGAGCCAGGTCACGTTTGAGGACATAAAATAGCTGTAATTTAGAGGACAGACGGCTTGTCATCACGTAAGCCAGTTTATTGCAAAGTACAGGTCAGTGTACTTATTGATTCTGTGTATTTGGTAATAAAAGCATCTCTCCTTCTATCTGGTTTTGCTCCTATTGATATTTGCCCTAGTTGTGGCTTATCCGTGGCACTGTTTGGCCTTAAATTTGCATTTCCCTGGGGAACTCCCAATAATTCACAGTTTAGTAAATAGCTCCTATCCTGCTGTCTTGACTCTGTTTTCTGGTGTCCTTCTTTTGGGGACACCAAGGAACTGGCCCCCAAAAAGTGTAGTGAGAGAGCATCATTAGCCATCGCATCATTAGAAACTGTGCTCTCTGCATGGTCCACCCTCAGTGGGCCAACCAGGATGACGGGTAGCCTGCCGTGCATTCACGCCAGACTGATCTGCCAATTCTTAGGGCGGACTCGCCCCTTTCTGGGCAGGTCCACCCTCTTTTGGCAGCATCAGTGACGCATTATTGACTTTGAGAGTTTTTCCACTAAATGTTTGGTCGTGGTGAGCTGAAAGTGAAATCTCTAACTTAACTGAATCGGATTTATTGGCACTGTTTCGTTAATGAGCTTCTTACTGAAATATGGTGGCTGTAAGTTTGTCATTTAATCTTATTCAATCTTATTCAGCGCCAAAAAGAAACAAATTTTCCTTGGATAATAAAACCGTAAACATGTAAACAGTTAGTTAGTCATGCCCGTAGTGAGTAGCGATGGCTTGCTTTGGGTGAAATACAACCTTTTAACAGGCACATTTTTGTAATTGTTAAATTTTTACCGCGTCTTAAAAATGAAAATTGCAGAGAGGAAAAAAAGATTTTCCATCACGTGGGTGGCCCCCGGGTCATTACAGTTATATAATAACTCCAAGAACAGACATATGGAGCAGTATTATAAACACACTAGAAGTGGGTCAGCATTTTTTTCCCACTCGGTCTGTGAATCTGTTGCTTTGCTAAGCGGCTGAGTTTTCTTCTTAATACATACTTTATATTTTCGGAACCTGAGTTTGGTGGCGCGCAATAAAAAAAGGAATAAAGGAGGCCCAGTCTAATATGGCTGTCTACTGTCATTGCAGAAGTTTATGTGCGAAATTTTCGGATAACATGACTATGTTTTATGAAAATGATAACAGATAAGTTTTGTTGACGATTTGAAACATCTCTGTGCCTATTCTGAAGGGGGAAAAAAGTGTGTGACGTATGCTACGATTTGATAGAATGCAAGATATTAACGTATGCGTCCATGAGTTGAAAAATGCTTTGACCCTTTACATTTGGAATGTTAGGATGGAACGAACAAACCTAAAAACTGGGGGATTGGGCTTATGGACCTGCATCCCAAGTGTGTAATATATTTATGGTATGTGTTTCCTTCTGCAAGGCTTAAAATCATGTGTGTGTGGTGAAATTAACCTCGCCACTTGTGCCTGGAGAGGACTGCTTGCCAGCCTCTTGCCATGTGATTATGGTCCCTGGGTGGTTTGGCCCTTTAAATACAAGATTTGGGAACAATGGATTTTCATTGTGCTGCTGCTGGCCCTTTAACTCCCAGAGAAAGGATTTGTACTTTTAAATTGGACTTCGGATGCAGTCGAAGTGCCGAAGTAGTCGAAGTGGCCGCCATTCGAAAACCAAACACGTGGTGGCGGCCATTTTCATTTAGTGGAACGCGGTCGGCGGTGCGTGCCACTGAATCTATGGAACTAAAATCGGCTACGCATTTGCACGAACACCTTACCTTCTCAGGAACTTCGACGCTTCGGCTGGAATCGACTTAGACATTTTTCTGTGTGAAATTGACCGACCGCACAGCCCAACTCTATGGAACTCTTTTTGGGCATGAAAATGCGGTCGGTCAAAGGTGACTTATAACTATCTCCCGAACGGCTGGACGGATTCGAATGATTTTTGGGTATGTTTGTATTTGAAATGTGCTGATTAATAATATGTGAATATTGGATGTATAGTTTTAGAGTTATGAAAGTTGGGTAAAAAGTATGTTTTAAACTGTACGGCTAATTGGGTTACCTCTCAGGCTAAGGGGAGGACAGGGCCGGACTGGGGATACAAAGCAGCCCTGGGAAAAAAAAAATCTATGCCAGCCCCATAAGTCATTGCGACATATATTGTCGCATGTAATATGTAAGGCTATGTCTTGCCACCCCAGATGATTAAGTAATTTATATATATATATATATATATATATATATATAGCTTTTTCTAATATAATATATTGATCCTTTCAGAGTAAAACATTTAATTATACAGTAAGCATACTCACATGCAGACACAGACAATCTCACTGACACACAAGCTCATTGATACACAGCCTCATAGACAAACAATTTCACTAATATACATAAGCTCATTGACATAAAAACACAAGCTCACTCACTAGCAGACACACACACACATGCAAGCAAGCAAACTCACTAGCAGGCGCGCACACACACACAGCTTAATGTAGTGGTTCTGGTGTCTATAGCCTGTCCCTGCAGGCTTTTGAATGTAAACACTGACTTTTCAGAGAAAAGGCAGTGTTTACATTGCTTCCTAGTGACACCTCTAGTGACAGACACTCAGACGGTCACTAGAGGCGCTTCCTGTGTCAGTGCGGATTGGCTGAGATCATCAAGCTTGATGATCTCAGTCATAGAGGCAGAGACCAGCATGACTTTGGAAAAAAAAAAGTGAGTAAAACACTATTTTTACAAACACACACAGACACTACGACTGACACACACACACACACACCATGACACAGACAGACACACACACACCATGATACAGACACACAGTGACACAGAGACACACACACACACCATGACAAAGACACACAGTGACACAGAGACACACACACACCATGACACAGACAGACACACACACACACAGCATGACACAGACACACACACAGCATGACACAGACACAGACACACACACAGCATGACACAGAAACACACACACAGCATGACGCAGACAGACACACTCCCACTGACATACATACTTGTTGCTACCTGTGTGGGTGGGTGGGCAGACTGATAGGTGCCCCTCCCCTTCTGTGCCCTCTTTTGCCCCCTGTCCTCCTGTGTGCTTTTTAGCCCCTTCCCCTCCTGGGCCCTTATGTAGCACCCTCCCTTCCTGTGCCCTCTTTAGCCCCCTCCCGTGCCCTCTTTAGCCACCTCCCTTCCTGTGCCCTCTTTAGCCCATCCCGTGCCCTCTTTAGCCCCCCTTCCGACTTGTACCCTCTTCAGCCCCTTTTGTGCTCATCTTTTGGCCCCTCTCCCCTTCCTGTGACCTCTTAGCCCCCTCCCCTCCTGTGCCCTTTGTTACCCCCCCTCCCCTTCCTGTGACCTCTTAGCCCCCTCCCCTCCTTTGCCCTTTGTTACCCCCCTCCCCTTCCTGTGACCTCTTAGCCCCCTCCCCTCCTGTGCCCTTTGTTACCCCCCTCCCCTCCTGTGCCCTTTGTTACCCCCCTCCCCTTCCTGTGACCTCTTAGCCCCCTCCCCTCCTGTGCCATTTGTTACCCCCCCTCCCCTTCCTGTGACCTCTTAGCCCCCTCCCCTCCTTTGCCCTTTGTTACCCCCCTCCCCTTCCTGTGACCTCTTAGCCCCCTCCCCTCCTGTGCCCTTTGTTACCCCCCTCCCCTCCTGTGCCCTTTGTTACCCCCCTCCCCTTCCTGTGACCTCTTAGCCCCCTCCCCTCCTGTGCCATTTGTTACCCCCCCTCCCCTTCCTGTGACCTCTTAGCCCCCTCCCCTCCTGTGCCCTTTGTTACCCCCCCTCCCCGTGACCTCTTAGCCCCCTCCCCTCCTGTGCCCTTTGTTACCCCCCACCCCCTCCCCTCCTGTGACCTTTGTTACCCCCCACCCCCTCCCCTCCTGTGACCTTTGTTACCCCCCACCCCCTCCCCTCCTGTGACCTTTGTTACCCCCCCACCCCCTCCCCTCCTGTGACCTTTGTTACCCCCCCACCCCCTCCCCTCCTGTGACCTTTGTTACCCCCCCACCCCCTCCCCTCCTGTGCTCACCTTCCAGCCCAGACAGCCTTCCTGAAGCTCTTCTTGCGGCCGCAGGGGAAGCTCTTCTGGCGGCCGCTGGGGGAGCAGGCTGTTCTGTCTCTGCTCCCCCTCCCTCGCGCGCAGCTTAATGAGACCGGGGCCGGAATATGACGTCATATTCCGGTGCCGGTCTCTTTTTAGCGCGCGAGGGAGGGGGAGCAGAGACAGAACAGCCTGCTCCCCCAGCGGCCGCCAGAAGAGCTTCCCCTGCGGCCGCAAGGAGAGCTTCCCCTGCGGCCGCCATTCAAGCTCTCCATGCGGCCGCAGGACACCCACATGTCTCCCCGGCCCCAGGTGCCGACGGCCCACCGAGAAATTTCCCGGTATCCCGGGGGGCCTGTCCGGCCCTGGGGGAGGAGATGTGTGGGATGTAACCAGTGTGTGATTGGGTAATTCATAATTGTCTGTGGGCGTCTCTCTTGCATGGGAGAATTGCATAAAAGCAGAGTGTGTGTCATTAAAAAGCAGTCTTGTTCCAGCATTAAGCTTTGGCTCATGTGTGGATTATTTGGCGATACCAGCAATTTATTACTCTGTGGATTACTTGGTGATTTTATTTTATGGGAAGAAGGGAATGCTTGACAGAGTAAAGGATTGTACCGTCACAATGTGCATTCAGGTAGATAGGCCTACCTAACTTACATAGTACACCTCTCAACATTAAATGTTTCTCTCATATCCCCCCCGTCTCGTCTTTCCTCCAAGCTATATGTGTTAAGATCCTTTAACCTTTCCTGGACAGATAGAGTTATTGATGTATCTCTGTAAACTAATATATTCTCAGCTGGTGTGCAAATTTTGAGCTTCCTTCAAACAGTGCTTGAAAAATGTCTATACACAGCCATCCGTTTCCAGTGCGAAAAGTTCATCTAGAAAAAATGGTCATTGTTCACTGTGCTACACAGTCTATTTATTCTGCAATTTCCATCCATTAATGTACCCACAGTGTGGAACATGATTCCTGTATTACCCTTCTCTTCGAAATGTAACCTCCATTTTCCACTTCCATGCTCCATATAGTTAATTGACTCGTCTAATTATTAATCAAAGCTTCCTCCAAACCATCCATTTTTTTTCTTATTTTTCTCCTGCAACCACTAACTGTGGAGATGAGATTGCCGGGAGCTACCCTACACTTGAAAGCCCATGGCCTTGGAATAGAGGCCGCGGAAATGACTGGTCTTTGGGTTTAGAAAAACACTGAATTTCCGCGGAGAGCAGAGTCAAGATGGCCTTGGAGAAATGATGTATGACCCTTTATAGGCAGAGTCGTGCACCTACACGTTACTGACTACCTGCAAAGAAGTTAAATCTCCCAGCTGTGCTTGGAAAACTACAGTGAATCTACACATCGTCACTGTGCGAACTCTGAGCTCATGTCATGCAGCGGGAAGGCAGTAGATCGGTGTGAAGTTAATTCTCAAGGCCCACTTTACTTGTAATAAAGCTTTTAAGCTGTTTATAGTCCAGGGGGATATATTAAGAATTCAGCAGGATCTTCTGCAAGCTGTTTCGGCATGCACTACACAATATCTCGTTCCTGTGTGAATCGGAGGATGTACAGTAGGAGCCTGGTACCCATCCTGGCTGGTAATGAAGATTCCCAGTTGCTCCCGCGGTCCTGCAGATCGTATGATGACTTGTGCAAGGTTGGTGGGGAAGCTGCGCTGCAGGGAGGATCTTTGCAGATGTGATACACTGTGTCTTTTCCAAAACAGCAATTCTGCGATTCAAAAGATGGAAAACTCACACAGACACTTTTACTACAATGCAAGAAAAATGGATTGGAAAGGCAAACCATCCCTGCCCAGGATTTTTAACATTCGGTTTACTTTTAAATATGTGTTAAATATAGAAATCTACACACTTTATTTGCCTCTGTACCTCTGATGGAGTGCTTCCATCTTGTCTCCATCAATGAGGGAGGTTTTAACCTTTAACCCCTTAAGGACACATGACATGTGTGACATGTCATGATTCCCGTTTGGTCCTTAAGGGGTTAAACCTCCTGCAGGTGGGGGAATGTGTATTTATTGTGAGAAAAAATATAGCGCCCGGGCAGCCATTGCTGCCAAATCTCAAGAAAGCCCCCCATGGTGATAGGGACTGTGAAACAAGTTATTTAAAAGTCGCTCACCCAAAGCCCATAGGTGGGGGCACGGGAGGGGGACTTTGCCCACACCTTGTTATTTCATATAAACCAACACCACGGGGATCAGTTTATTAAAACCTCCCAATCCTACACATAGTATATGTATATGATTCTGATGCTAAAGCACTGATTTTAATTCAGACACCGAATGCATGCAGGCAATTGCTGCAAGTTCGCTCAGAGAGACAGAATTTTGACTGTATTTGAATTTATTAAAGGGACACTATAGGCACCCAGACCACTTCAGCTTGTTGAAGGGGTCTGGGTGAAGTGTGCCGGGTCCCTTAACCCTGAGCAGGTAATTATTGCAGTTTTTAAGAAACTGCAATAACTACCTGCTAGGGTTAACGCCACGTCTAGTGGCTGTTTACCAGACAGCCACTAGAGGAACTCCCGGATCGTTAGGCAACGTTTGGTCACTTAACTGATACTGGACGTCCTCACGCTATGCATGGGGATATCCAGCTTCACCCAAATCCCCATAGGAAAGCTTTGCAATGCAATGTGGATTAAGTCTCCCCCGTCAGCGGGGGAGGAGAGAAGGCGGACTCAAGCCAGGGCTTGAGGGACATCGGTGCTGGTCCCAGGTAAGTGACAGAAGGGTTTTTTAACCCCTTTGGCACAATGGGGGGAGGAGCCTTGACGAAGGCGGAAGCTATAGTACCAGGAAAACAAGTTTGTTTTCCTGGCACTATAGTTTCCCTTTTAATATGAGAATTGCCAAGGCTGTTGGAATTCGGTAATCCATTTAGTGAACAACCCTGTAAATGTTATAGTTACCAACGTACCCACAACTTGTATGTGGGTATTTGATGTTGGAAGTGCGTCATCGTAGAATTCCAAACACCGCTTATATACCACACTGCATTGTGAGTGCCGCCATATACACAGCAGTGTGGATTATATCCGTTTGGCGTAGAACGACAAGATAAAACCGAGTCCAATACAGTTTGATCTACACATTTGCTTGTAGTTAAAATCTTGTGAACGGGTATTAGAATCTAAAAAACGTAATAAGCAAACAAATTTGTCTCTGCTTTAGGCTACAATTACTTTATTTTATAGCTTAGTAAATTAAAATCAAGTATCTTTTATCCCCAGCATTATGAAGTAAATAATGCACATCACTGCCACACGCACAGATATCCCTCCAACATGTCTATTTCTAGATAAATGCTATACGACCCGTGTCACATTGCCTGACCTCCTTCGTCGGCTGTATGCATTCTGTATTTTCTGAACATTTTGACATGAAATCTGAATTATGCTATCCTGACACTAGGTGGTAGCAGTGATCAGCTTCACTACAGTTTTGCATTGAATAGATTTTGCCTAACTTGTAGAATTATTTGGGTCAGTATTTTCATATCAGTACAGCAGTATTACAAGAAACATATTCTTTATTTTAAGGCTTGTAGGCTAAAATATAAAAATAAACTTAACATTACTAGCCTTTACTAATCCTATTTGAAGGTACTGATCTCCTCTCCAACCATTCCTGTGTCAGTTTAAACCTTTGCAACATCCACAGAAAGGCCATTCTAGATATCTACTACCCTTTCTATATCACTGTCAGCCTTTACTCCTTCCACAGGAAGGCTATTCAAGGTATCTACTACCCTTTCTATATCACTGTTACTGCTCCCACTGGAAGGCTATTCCAGGTACCTACTACCCTTTCTATATCACTGTCAGCCTTTACTGCTTCCACTGGAAGGCTATTCTATGTATCTACTACCCTTTCTATATCACTGTTACTGCTCCCACTGGAAGGCTATTCCAGGTACCTACTACCCTTTCTATATCACTGTCAGCCTTTACTGCTTCCACTGGAAGGCTATTCTATGTATCTACTACCTTTTCTATATCACTGTTACTGCTCACACTGGAAGGCTATTCCAGGTACCTACTACCCTTTCTATATCACTGTTACTGCTTCCACTGGAAGGCTATTCCAGGTATCTACTACCCTTTCTATATCACTGTTACTGCTTCCACAGGAAGGCTATTCCAGGTATCTACTACCCTTTCTATATCACTGTTACTGCTCCCACTGGAAGGCTAGTCCAGATATCTACTACCCTTTCTATATCACTGTTACTGCTCCCACTGGAAGGCTATTCCATGTATCTACTACCCTTTCTATATCACTGTTACTGCTCCCACTGGAAGGCTATTCCAGGTATCTACTACCCTTTCTATATCGCTGTTACTGCTCCCACTGGAAGGCTATTCCATGTATCTACTACCCTTTCTATATCACTGTTACTGCTCCCACTGGAAGGCTATTCCATGTATCTACTACCCTTTCTATATCACTGTTACTGCTCCCACTGGAAGGCTATTCCATGTATCTACTACCCTTTCTATATCACTGTTACTGCTCCCACTGGAAGGCTATTCCAGGTTTCTACTACCCTTTCTATATCACTGTTACTGCTCCCACTGGAAGGCTATTCCTGGTATCTACTACCCTTTCTATATCACTGTTACTGCTCCCACTGGAAGGCTATTCCAGGTATCTACTACCCTTTCTATATCACTGTTACTGCTCCCACTGGAAGGCTATTCCAGGTATCTACTACCCTTTCTATATCACTGTTACTGCTTCCACTGGAAGGCTATGCCAGGTATCTACTACCCTTTCTATATCACTGTTACTGCTTCCACTGGAAGGCTATTCCATGTATCTACTACCCTTTCTATGTCACTGTTACTGCTCCCACTGGAAGGCTATTCCAGGTATCTACTACCCTTTCTATATCACTGTTACTGCTTCCACTGGAAGGCTATTCCAGGTATCTACTACCCTTTCTATATCACTGTTACTGCTCCCACTGGAAGGCTATTCCAGGTATCTACTACCCTTTCTATATCACTGTTACTGCTCCCACTGGAAGGCTATTCCATGTATCTACTACCCTTTCTATATCACTGTTACTGCTCCCACTGGAAGGCTATTCCATGTATCTACTACCCTTTTTATATCACTGTTACTGCTCCCACTGGAAGGCTATTCCAGGTATCTACTACCCTTTCTATGTCACTGTTACTGCTCCCACTGGAAGGCTATTCCAGGTATCTACTACCCTTTCTATATCACTGTTACTGCTCCCACTGGAAGGCTATTCCAGGTATCTAGTACCCTTTTTATATCACTGTTACTGCTCCCACTGGAAGGCTATTCCAGGTATCTACTACCCTTTCTATATCACTGTTACTGCTCCCACTGGAAGGCTATTCCTGGTATCTACTACCCTTTCTATATCACTGTTACTGCTCCCACTGGAAGGCTATTCCAGGTATCTACTACCCTTTCTATATCACTGTTACAGCTCTCACTGGAAGGTTATTCCAGGTATCTACTACCCTTTCTATATCACTGTTACTGCTCCCACTGGAAGGCTATTCCAGGTATCTACTACCCTTTCTATGTCACTGTTACTGCTCCCACTGGAAGGCTATTCCAGGTATCTACTACCCTTTCTATGTCACTGTTACTGCTCCCACTGGAAGGCTATTGCAGGTATCTACTACCCTTTCTATATCACTTTTACTGCTCCCACTGGGAGGCTATTCCAGGTATCTACTACCCTTTCTATATCACTGTTACTGCTCCCACTGGAAGGCTATTCCAGGTATCTACTACCCTTTCTATATCACTGTTACAGCTCCCACTGGAAGGTTATTCCAGGTATCTACTACCCTTTCTATATCACTGTTACTGCTCCCACTGGAAGGCTATTCCAGGTATCTACTACCCTTTCTATGTCACTGTTACTGCTTCCACTGGAAGGCTATTGCAGGTATCTAGGGTTAGTGGTTACCTAGGATTGGTGGTGTGTGATTCTCATGTTTAGGAGGTTATTGACTGATGAGCAGTGAGTTATAGGATGTAAACTGACTGCAGTGCCACAATCTGCTGGGGATACTTACTTCCTGGTCCCAGGAGACACTTTAGATTTGCGTCTAAACACAATGTATTGCTACTGTTTTGCTGTGAAGGGTTGGGGTAGCTGCTAATAGATTTGTTTCTTTTTCCCCTTTGATTTGAGTTGCTCGGCGCTAGTTTGTATGCACTCGACAGGCCCATTAAATGAAACAGTCACAAGTGTCCATAGAGCAGACCACTAATGTTTGGCAGCTTTATATGAGTTAACACTGCTGCATTGGGTTTATATTGTTTCATTTACTGAAATCTCAGAAATTGTTGTTTGCTTTTCCGTCCACCATGGTATATTAAATACATTTTACCCTTTATTCTCCTTAACTGAAATGAAGTAATAAAACATCCTCGTCTCTGTGATGTTACATATTGCTACACCTTGCAGAGCAATGCTTCCCTGAACCTCACCATCCCCAATAATTTATATCAACATGGTGGCAAAATACTAAAACCATTTGATTTTGTTATGATGGGTCAGGCTCTCCTCTGATATGCGAAGGGTTAATAGCAGCACAGCACCTGCTGTAGTGCCGTTTATTCTTAGTTTCTAGGGCAAAATCCAGGTAGGATGCAGCAGTGACAGGGTTAAAATTCTGGCACTCTAGTTGCGGCGTAGGCTCTCTTTCCAAAGTGTTATTATATAACGTATAAGAGTTAGTGTATCGCCTAGGAGCGCTGGACTGCACTAACAGCCATTACCGCTCTCACATGGTCAGATATGAACGCAGCCAGGTTTCCCAGAAGGCCCCCTGTCAGCTCGCATTATTCTAACTGGTGGTATGAGTATTAGGTCAGTGTAAGCGGCCACGGCGTGATGCTATTGCCCTCTCACTTCTACTTTTCTTATCTGACAAAACTAATCTATCACAGATTTATTAAATGGCTCTGCCGGCTGTCTGACATCCACACAGCTTGTGGAGCCAACACAAAGGGAACTCTGGGTAAAGTGGATCTGATGGGGGGGGTCTGCGGTCAATCCCAGCTCACCCCCATAAATAGCTGTTACCCCTTTGAATAAAAGCATGATCCTCACACAATATGCAATATGGGGTTCTGTGTAAGGAGGCGTTTGGAACAGTCTGTTGGTTTCCATGTACCCCTTAGAATCAGAACCTAGGCAAATCCTTTTACATCATGACATAGGGCAGCAATATAACTCCTCTACAGAACAGCCATTGTTTGAGAAAATATTTAGACATTCAGTTACCTGTCAGATAATGAGTTATGAGTTACGATTGAGAGCACAGAGTACGTACTGTGTTTTACTTTTATTGTGGGGTTTTCTGTGGATGTCTACGCATGTTATTATCTACCTGTTACAAGTCTTGTGCATTGAGTGTCCCAGCTGAGTGTTTAGACATTACAGTGTATATGCATTCAATGGACACATTATTACGTATGCTTTTCTAATAACAGACATTAACCCCTTTCGCCCTACAACACTGAATTCTTTGTGTTGTGCACCAAAACGGGTGAATGATCATCCTTTGGGAATCCGAGTCCATGCAGGATCGGTAGCATCATGGATGTGAACCTGCTGTTTCACCTCATTTCACTTGTTTTCTTTTAGACTGGGATCTGAGGACTGTGTATCTATTGGTGTCATGCCTGTTCAGCCAGCTCAAGGCGATGGTTTGCTTCGTGACATGGCATCAGGTCCTGCCAGCTCATCAGGCCCCTGTCTAAGCCCAGGCCCCAGGCGGCCGCTTATAGCCAGTTATGGGTAAAATGTCTCGGACTCTGCCTACTGAATCATGCATGTAAAACCCAAAGACTTCTAAATCGTTTCCCAAATTGAGGTACGGTTGTCTTTTTCTGGAGTGTCTCCTTGTGTTTTTGAGGCCTGGACACATTGCCCGGGTCTACCTACTTCCTACCTCTAGACAAAGAAGAAAATTATCATTTATGAGGAAAAAGGCATTTAAAAAAACTACTTCAGGCACCATAACAATTTAATTGTGATGCAGTTGTTATGGTGCCCGGGGTATCCCTTTAAGTTCTGTGGGATAAAGATGCTCTCTCACACTACAAATTAGTGTTGTTAATGCAATTCTTGACACACATCTGCGCATCCCAGTCTGAAATGCCAACCATTGTAATGGAGTGACAATAAACTCTTTTCAGATGATGAGTGTGTACCTATTTGTTTTTTCTCTTATTTCTTCCGCATCGAGATGTTTGAAATTTTTGAATCGGGAATCAGATATGTGTGAGCCATGAACTGGTGGGTTATCCGATTTATAAGATTTGTTTCCCTACCGCCTCCACTGGAAGGTACACAGCGCCTGCCACTATGCCATCACTTAGACAGCTACATGGTACCTCCCACTGGATTTAGAGAGACATAACATATCCATCAAGGAACCCTAAGGAGCTTTTCATTGGTGGTTCCACCTGGTACAAAATCAATTTAATTTTACAGCTTCTTCACAATAAAATAGCCTGCCTGTTTGCCCTCTCTATTAAATAGGTCATACATTTCTTTATTGCCGACCGAGCGCTGCCTTCTCTCCAGTGAACATATTCACATGGGCTCCCAATACTGCCAAAGATCTTTCTTTTTATTTAATTTGAACACAATTCCAATTACAGCGGACAATCCAAACAAAAGCCAATTGTAAGGGAATGACACAAACATGCCTGGACCACCGTGATTCCTGAAGATTTATATAAGCATATAAAATCTGCTTGACATTGTTAAATGAGAAAACAAAACCCTCATATTTCATAGAAAAATAAAGACAACTGGATCAGATGCATTGTGTGGGGATGTATTTTAATAAAAACTGATTTACGAGATGCTATCTGACCCTGCAGTTATATCAGCCAAGATTAAGAAATAAAGATGTTTATATGAAAAATGAAAAAACGTTCTTTAGGCCTTTAAATATCACATGCCTTTTGCTGTCATATAAATGGTTAAGGTGGCAGATTTGGGCTACTGGATGAGGTTGGTAATGTGTGGGTAACAAGGAGCCCCCCATCACATGCTTGCTGCAGTTCCCTTGAGGACGAGCTGAGTGTTTCTGTGCTAAATTCCATGTGAGCACACATTCTGCAGCCAGCTGTGTTGGTCTCTTCCCAAATCTCAAGGTCTAGACAAAAAAAATGTAAAAAGTATGCGTTTCATGACACCTATCTGAAGAACCTGCTACTTTTAATTCTTATGTTTTGTAAATCCAGGGTCTGCGTAACTCATACACATTGTGAGGAACCACCGTAGTGGTTTTGGTCCAGGAGTGCTCTGGTGCTCCCCCCATTGTAAGTAGTCAAACGGTTTTAGAATAGTTTGAATTTTTACCTTGGGTTACTGCCAACATCTCCAGAAACTTCTGCTAGCTCTCCTGTGCTAAGCCCTGCAGTCCAGGCCGAGCTTGTTGGTGGAGATCATGAACTGATTGCTCTCAGCCAGTGAGCTACTTGCAAGACTGGGCTTTTGGATCTCTGTTGTCAGAAGTAGTAGAGGCAGGCGTCGCCCAGTGGACCCCAAGTAAAGAACCACAATGTTCTAAACCGTCCTCGCTGAGTTCTCAAACAAGTCTTTGCTCACATGTGCCATTACATAGAGAATGTCCATCTGTCACCTATCATACAGATCTCATCTGCAAGTAATGTCCAGATGTGAAATGTCTGTGAAATTGTTAAAAAGAGCAAACCTTGAAAAAGGAGGCCCTAGTAACATTCCATTGGTTTCCATAGTGACTGCTATACCTTTAGAACTTTGGCTGACAGTTACTCTTTATACAAAACCCCACATTGACTAAGACACACTGGGTATCATGTCAGAATTCACATTGATTGGATCGGGAGCGGGCTGTAGCAGCGAGACAAGTTTTCACTCCACTCATCTCGCAACAGTGTAGTGATCACTGCTTCTGATGGAGAGCTATTGGATGATTCTCTATCAGATGTAGCTGGTTGAAGGGTCAAGTTGGTTGCCGTGCTTGCACCCAAGGTCCAACAGGTTATCTATGAGAAGCAATTGATTGGACCGTGGCCAGGGAATGGCTAATGCGGTGTGACCATGGAGGAGTGGAAAGATCCTCGGAGAGCTTGGCCTACTGGATTCAAGGTAAGTAAGTAAAATGTTTACCTTATTTTACAGAATTTTTTTACAAAATCTTCACAACCAAGGTCACTATTCTGTTTTATTTAGTGGTGACATTTGGTGCCAGATGCATACAGTATATGTCTATATCTGCACACAATATTTAACCCTGTAAGTGCCAGAGAGCATTGTGTGAATACACGCATCCATCAGCCTAGGGGTTAAGTGCCACTGCAGTTTGGTTCAGCCTGAACAGTTTTTTTACGGTAAATTGTTGCCAGCTGCTCCTTTTTCCCTTGTATTGCTGGATCAATAGCTATAAATGTGTTGTGCTGTGACTTATCCATCATGACAAGTCCCACTCATTGTCCTTAACTGTGTGTTGTAGGTGGTTAATGGAGAGAAGGTCGAATGACAGCCGGGACTGTTGTCATCACCGGTGGAATATTAGCGACTGTTATCCTTCTCTGTATAATCGCCGTTCTTTGCTACTGTAGGCTACAGGTAAGTGAGCGCAAGGGAGATGCACTAGGATTTTAGATGTTGTAATTAATGTAAAATTCATTAATTAGAATGGATTTGTCATGTCACTATTTAAGCATTGCTTACAGGGACACTCTAAGCACCTCAACGTTATCTTAATGAAGCAGTTTTTGTGTATAGATCACGGCCCCTGCAGTCTCTTTTGTTTCTGTTCATGCAACTCTAGCCACACCTCCCTTGGCTGAGGCTCACACAACTTGCATGAAAGAAATTTTAATTTTTATTCAGATCATACATCACAGTGTGTTTACTGTAGAAGTTCTGTTAGCATCTACTGCTCTGTCAGTTTAACTTTAATCACACATAGAGTGTTCCTAGAGGCCCTAGCATGCTATTAACAGAGCAGGAGAAACAAAATGCTAAATTAAACACAATGAGCAATTAAACAAGTTAAAAAATTAGATCTCTCATTACAGGAAGTGTGTAGGGAGACTGTGTAGGTCACATGCAAGGAGATGTGACTAAGGCTGCATAAAAAAAATGATTTAACTCCTAAATAGCAGAAAATTGAGCTGTGAGACTGCAGGGGTGTGATCTATACACCAAAACCACTTAATGGGGATAAAGTTGTTTTGTTGCTTAGATTGTCTCAATAAGTGTGAATTGTGAGGAATTTAAAATTTTAGGACAAAATAGCAAACTTGGAAAAAAAATTCAAGCCAGTTTTGATATTTTAGCCTAAAATTTTAAATTAATTTTACATTTGTTTTGATTTCCTGACAATCCACACATTAGTGAATTCTCAGAAGATTCTGTATAGGTATATTGCACGGTATGTTTATTTAGGAGAGTTCCGTGTATTATCTGGGGCTGAGGTCAACCCTGACATTCGGTGTCTCCACCCTCTGCATGCCGACACTGAACTTTCCTCATAGAGATGCATTGATTTAATGCATTTCTATGAGAAGATGCTGATTGGCCAGGGCTCTGCCCTGATCTGCCTCCGTAACAAGCTCAGGCAATCAAATGATTTCCTATGTAAAGCATTGTGATTGGCTTTGAATAACACTTCTGATGATGTCAGCCAAGCAGGCAGATCAGGGGCAGAGCGAGCACCAGCATCAGACCAGAATAAAGGTAAGATTATACTATATTTAGGGTGGCCAAGATGGTGGTTTTAACACTATAGGTTTAGGAATACATGTTTGCGTTCCTGGCCCTTTAGTGATCACCCCAATTCTATATACCTAAGTAAATGATATTTGGAGTAGTACATCACATTTCCTCTCTCTTATGTTTGGATACTCTACGTGGTTACCTACTAAACCTTTCTCAGTTCAGCTAAATAGCAATTTTGCAATTCTCTTGTCAATTCTCCAGAATTCAAGTTTAGTGAATAAACACTTTCTGATTTTAAGAGTGTTACACTCATCTTGTAATCAAGTATTTGTGTTTCCTTTTTCAGTATTACTGCTGCAAAAAGGAAGATTCGGAAGAGGATGAGGAGGAGCCTGACTTTGCCGTGCATTCTCGCTTCCCGCCGGTGCATTGTAACCGGAATGTAGTGCTGGCGAATGGCCCTTCCATCTATTCCTCGCCATATAACAAAAAGCACCAGCACTGCAGGAGTGTGTGCCAAGGCTGCACGCACCATGAGGCCCCTGCGTTCCTCCTGCACCCACCTGAGGAGATCCGCAATGGAGGGGAACGCATCACTTACAAGACAATCAGCCAGGAGGAGATTGAACTACCGGTGAATCTGGGTAACATGCAGGTGCTTAATCCCAACCGGCTATCTGCCATGAGGGAAGCTTTTTCCCGCAGCCGAAGCATAAGCACTGATGTGTAAGGAAAGAGGTCTTCCCTTCAAACTGGCCCAGGTTTTATCCTCAAGTTGGCATAGGTCCTCCTCCTCCTAACAAAGACCCACGTTGCAGACTGGCACAGACCATCCCTCCATAAGGCACACACCTACTGTCCAGATTGGCACTAAATCTTCTTCTAGACTACCACAGGCCATCTCTTTAGACTGGGACAGACCGTCCATCCAGAGAGCAAATGTCCACACTCCAGATTGGCCCAGAATTTCCTTCCAGTCTGGCAAAGACGGTCATTCCATGCTGGCACAGATTCTCCCTCCAGACTGGCTCAGACCCCCCCCCCCTACCCTATTCTGACAATGAGATTCACACGCTATCTCTTATTACATGTCTGTATTGTACGATCAAGCAAAAAAAAGAAGAAAAAAAAACCGCAACAAAGCACAGTGCTACTTCTTTATCAATCTGTGCTTGTCCCCCCCCCCCCCCCTCCCGTCACTCTGCTGTCCCCAATACCTGATGTTCTTTAAGCTTTTAAATTAATGGAAAAGTGTTTTTGAAAATATGAATGTATTTCTGCATTATATACATGATATAAGTATATATACAGTACATCACTATGTATATGTTTGGTATAAAGAAACTCAGAGGAATACAAATGCAGATTGCAATATGGAAGGATGAAAATGATAGGAAACAATTTTTTTTTATAACCATTAGAAAGCTGAATTTTGATATTGTGGTGTTTTATATCCAGAAACAGTGAGCGTGTCCAAATTATGAATGATAATGAACTTAGAATTGGGATTGAGATGTGGGAGTTGGGGTAAAAGTAAGGTTTTTTTTTTTGTGTGTGTGATCGAATGTTGCAAACACCAGATAAATAATGGTGATTAGGAATTTATGCAAGGGGAAGAGGGGCATCATCAAAATACATTGGATTAGCTAGACCTCAAACAATGTAGCTTTTGTTTAACCTACTGCCACTTTCTCTAAAGCTCTCACAAAACATAAAAAATGGATCCTAAAACATATATATATATATATATATATTTATTTTGCGTCTATATGCTAAATATTTTTGTTAAAAGGAGGAAAGAAGCTCGTTCACACAGAAACGAAAATCAATGTACATATCAGAAAAAAATAGTTTAAAAATGTTATATATTATTATGGTGGTTAAATTGATATCATAGGAAGTGACCCAAAGCAAATTATTTTATATATGTACTCCCGTTTTTAAAAAAAAAAGTCCATTTGGATTTATAGTGCTATATTCTGGCATCACGTCTGTCATTTAAAAAAGGCACCACCAGGGCATGCTTTCTGTACAAAGAAATCATGTCAGCATGCACGACTTTACAGCTTACAGCTTTGAGTCCCAGTTTTTCCAAAGTTATGAGTCCCCTTTAGTCAAACGGTTTCTTGGACTTAACTTATAAGCAGTCTGTGTGCTGTGCTTCCAGACCTCAGACATTGTACAGTACCAAATGCAAATGAACTACAAAGGAAAATGTTTAATTTGAACATGAAACCCTTTTTAGTTTCCAAATTTGATGGATCCATTAAATTTTTGATCTTTGCATTCAGGGAATAAATGGCTTTAAGATTTATAGATTGACTCACTACTGAATAAATCATAGCTAGAACCTTAAATATTTATATTAAAACAAAAATTAAGCTGTTTCCTACTGTTTTCTTACCATTTTTCATTAAAAGAACACTATTGTGATCTTTAAACCTGTATTATTTTGTACCCCAATGTGTCAGTAGGGTCTTTCAGATTTCAGGACCCCCTTTTTTACTAAATTAAATAGTTAAAATGTAACCCTTTACTTGCATGTAATCCAATACCAAGACAGCTTCCTTTCTGAAGCCCTGTCCTTCACCACTTAGATCATCAGGCATGAGGACCATTTTGTCCAATCAAATGCTTCTCATCATTGTGGGCTTAATGCGCAATGCACCATTTAGATGCTTCTCATAGAGACACACTAAATACAATGCTTCTCTATAACAGATATCAGAGGATGTTTGATATCCTCATGCAAGTGTGATGACATTGAATGTCAAGAACCAGGTCTGATTGCAGAGAGACCATCTAGTGACTATTAGTGTAACAGCCACAAGAGGTGTGTTAAAGGAACACTATAGTCACCTAAATTACTTTAGCTAAATAAAGCAGTTTTAGTGTATAGCTCATTCCCCTGCAATTTCACTGCTCAATTCACTGTCATTTAGGAGTTAAATCACCTTGTTTCTGTTTATGCAGCCCTAGCCACACCTCCCCTGGCTATGATTGACAGAGCCTGCATGGAAAAAAAAAACTGGTTTCACTTTCAAACAGATGTAATTTACCTTAAATAATTGTATCTCAATCTCTAAATTGAACTTTAATCACATACAGGAGGCTCTTGCAGGGTCTAGCAAGCTATTAACATAGCAGGGGATAAGAAAATCTTAATTAAACATAACTTGCAATAAAGAAAGCCTAAATAGGTCTCTCTTTACAGGAAGTGTTTATGGAAGGCTGTGCAAGTCACATGGAGGGAGGTGTGACTAGGGTTCATAAACAAAGGGATTTAACTCCTAAATGGCAGAGGATTGAGCAGTGAAGCTGCAGGGGCATGTTCTATACACCAAAACTGCTTCATTAAGCTAAAGTTGTTCAGGTGACTATAGTGTCCCTTTAAGCCCCAAAATAAAAACATTGCTGTTAATCCAAAACAACAGTGTTTTACATTACAGGAGTGAAAAGCAAATTACGTCATATTCCGGCTCCCAGCCTCACTCTGCAGCGCGCGAGGGAGCTGAGCAGACAGCTCAGAGGAAGAGCACCCTCGCCAGCCGCCCACCAGCCCAGCATGTCAGTTAGCCGCAAAGCTAACAAGGCATTTGCCCTGTGCATTTGGGGGCGGCCTTTTTTGGCCGCCCCCTAGAAAATGCCGCCCAAGGCAAATGCCTTGTTTGCCTCGCGGCTAAAACGTCCCTGGGTACACCACTAAAAGAAAATGTGAAATACCTTGTTGTAGGAATCTGCTGGTGTTTTTGAGAAAGCAGATTCTCAAAACGCCAGCATTCAGTAGGAGGGCAGCTATCTTGGAAGCATGTGAGGATAGCAGCTAATCAAACACTGTGGTTTGTAGAATTGCTTCCAAGATTTCAAGAAAATAGAAAACGGTTCGTTTATGTTTTGTACACTGTGCCTAAAGAATGGATCAAACATTTCAGGGTACTTATGAAAGTGAGGATTCAAAGTGAATTTCAAATTCAAGGCCAAATTTGCAAAAATGGAAGCATAGCCGACTTAGATAATTTTCCCAGTTTGGCTAATTTTACCTTGAGTTCACTTTGAATTCTCACTTAAGTAAATAACTCTACTTGTGTTGATCATTATTAAAAGTGCTCTTTGATGGCAGATGGAAAATGTACAATGACCGCTTCACTTTAAGCAAGGTCATTATTTTTTTTTTTTTTTTTATATTCTTTATTTTTAGTGTGCACAAAAAGGAACAGTAAGTCCCGGTGCGCCACAACAGCGACATCGGATTATAACACAATACATTCCATTTACATGTCATGGTTATCATTGGTCAGGCACATTTTTGATTAAAAGTAAAACATAGTGAGAATACAACAGTGTGGACATTTGTTACGTTTAAACATTGAGTTGCGTAGCGCTGAATTAGTGAGATTTAAGTGTGGGAATCGTGGTTCTATAAGTGGGCACTGTGTTTCAGACTGGCTTAGTATAGCCTGTGTATTCGTGGGGTTAGGTTTTGGCCGCTGTGGGTGGGATACGTCAGGCTGAAGCTGGCCAATATAGCTGGCGTTAAATTCCCTATAGCATTGGCCTTATGTAGTCCGCGGGTTTGCTTGTTCCCCTCTGTTGTCACCTGTGTAAGTCAACCTGGGAGCCTCAATAAGAAAGAAAGTGTCGAAAATCCCCAGCCTGTGTAGTACCAAGGAAAGGAACAGGGGTGGGTAGTTTACGGTGCAAGGTCATTTTTTATCATTAGAATTTTCCAAGTATAGTTTGAGAAGGATGAAAGCAATATCGTAGGCTTTTTAGTGCCAGCAAACTGTGTGGGTTAACATGTTATCCTAAATGGTTGTTGGCATGACATTGAACATTTGCCTAAAGCGCCACTTCTGTAATGGTGGCGAAGTAGAGGAATAAACATGCCTGCATCGGGGGTAGCTCTACCCACTTTGAGCCTTCTTACTAATGTTCATTGATTAACGTTATTTCTTATTTATTTTAAAATGGGTTATATGTATCTGCATATAACATGTAATGAAAATTGTGTTTATTTTGTTCTGATGTGCCCACTCCAGAAGGGCTATTTTCTAAAGTGAGAATTGCCGTAAAGTCAAAGTAAGTTAAAAACTTTTAAACCACAATAGCTGAACTGAAGAAATAGCAGATTTAGATATTTGGTCTTAAGTTTGAAATTCACGTTGAATCCCCATCAATTCTCACTTTGGTGAATAACCCTGCATAATTGCTAAACAAGTCTTTTTTATACCATTTACTCCAAGATTTACAGGTTGACATTCCATCACCTCATCCAATTTCACCATTGTAAATGGCTTGCTGTATATGACTGGATTTGGACATGGTAACTTTGTTCAAGTGGATCAAATCTAATGGTTTAAAACCTGGGTAATGAAACTTAGCAGGTCCATACTGTGCCAGGAACAAGGCAAACATTAATTCTTCAGTGCCAACAAATTGTACTCTTCCTGAGAATATTTTGTATTCAATCTAACCATCAAACAACAATCTGGACATATTCTACCGCACAATGGATTTAGTTTAAATGACTGAATTCTATTTGGTGTTGACGTTTGCTTTAGTATTAACAGGTGGATAGGTTTTACTTTGATATTCTACTTGTGTGACCATGGTGATTTATTCTGTGTGGAAAGTGCACCTGTACCTTGTTTGACATGGAAACAAGAAAAAAACAAAAAAAACAACGAACTTTACAGTAACTGCACCAAGCTACTTACCTCTCTTATAGACACAGCCTTACCCTTTCAGTACTAACCTCTTTCGTTTTCTGCTCTCTCCCTCTCCTTGAGGTTCATGGATTAAGCTCTGAATTATAGTGAATTGAAAACTGAATGGGAAAAAGAAAAACTCTGGATTCTATAACAACTTAAATGAAATTGTGTTTTGGTGTCAGACAGTCCCTTACACTGGCTTACCTTTAGGGGTTAAACCTTTCACTAACATTTAATCCCAAAGTCTGTGCTCCAGCACCAATCCGCTCTGCTCCCTTGCCCATCCAACTTCTGCAATTCTTATTAACAGAAACATCAGGCAGGGCTTCCACTGAATGGCTTAGAGCAGCCATCTGATGCTCTGAGCCATTTAGGAGCTCCTCATTCATAAAACGTCTTGAAAAAGGTACGTATCTTTTTCCAGCCGTTTTTATGAACAGAGACCTAGTGATTGGTTTAGAGGATCAGCTGACTGTTCAATCAGTGGTGCTCCTACTGAAGCCTTCCGTTAAAAAGAATTGCAAAAAGTGAAAAGATGGCAGGGGGCAGAGCCGAATGGTGCTGGAGCACAGACTTTAGGGTTAAACTGTTTGTGAATGGTTTAGCCCTTAAAAGTAAGCCAGCTCTAGGGACCTCCTGGCTACATTTCGATGAAGTTATGTTGCTGAAACTGTTCCTTTTAGGCAGAAAGTGCTGAATTTGAAGAATTCTTCAACTCTCACTAGTCATTGCTTTGCTATTGCAGCCTAGAAGATTGTATAATTTAGCTTCCCATTCATAACAGTTCACAGTAGGCAGGGTTGTGTAATAAAGTGTTAAATATCAGGAATTGAAAGTCAATTTCAAAGTATAGCCCAATAATTCAGTTAGGCTATTTTGGTCTAAATGTGAAATTCCCATCAATTCATACTTTATCAAATAGGATTTTGTGTGAATAAACTTTAAATCTTTACATTCAGTTTTTGTTATAGCTGCAGAGCACATAGAAGCAAGATTTATTCCTCATTACAAAGTTCTTGTCCATAAATGTGTATGTTTATTTTATATTTGTCAGTATTATTTACTGATTCAATGGCAAAATGACTAAGTTTGTTGACCCACATTAAATGATCATGAGTTACAGAATAGTGGAATGAAGCTATGATTAGTGGCATTCCTCCATACCTTTGCTGCCTGTGAATACATGTCCCGAGGAGTGAAGGGGTTAGTGTGCTATATAAATGTATAGATATATCTGCCTCTCTATAGTAAATACATATTGGTGGTTAGTATGTTACTGATTTATTGGCAATGATTTGGTAATTCAATGACACCTAAAAGGTTTGTTCATGTGTGCATCCTTGGCTAAATACAGAGTCAAACATTGCAGTATCATTGTGATCGGTAGGGCAGACTTTACGAGAGTTAGACCCCCTTACAGTGCAGGCGATTTAGATTTTGTCCCACGACAGGTGAATTTGTAAGATAAGTATTTCTGACTGTGCCTAGGTGACACTTTACAACCTAAACCGTCTGAAATCTATCCCTAAATTCATAATCTAAATCTTGGAACAGATCTGCAGCTCACAAATTATTTCCATATCTAGAAAGATGGACTTACGTATAAGATTGGTGTCTACATAAGGTTTGAAGACACTGAAATGCAATGCAAAATTCAGATATGTATCAATAATAATGGATGCAGAGTTATTTTAGCAATAATAAGATACCTCATACGGAGAATCTTTCAACTTACATTTCTGGTAACGCTTTAAAACTTTAATATCAACAGTCATTTATAAATCAGTGTTTTGATAAGGTGTACAGTTGATTACAATGTGAACCGTAGCACGATGGCCATCACTTTAGTGTCCCTGCCGTTGTTAATTGCACGACTTTGGCAGATCCAGACATCTCTTCACATTAAGACTGTGGTGAAGCATCAGATCGCGTACATATTAATTTTGTATTTAAAACAAATATTGCATCTGTACAAAAATATAGTCTACAGCAATGACAAGAGTTGGCACCTTTTCATGTTAACGATATTCATCATTCCTTTAATGGACTCTGCATTCTGAAGTAATCAAGGAACTAGTATTTGTTTATTTTTTTGGTGTGGCGTTCCAGAAGCTGGGCTTATGACCCGCTTGCGTTGTCTACTCAGGAATCTGAGTTTTCTCTACTTTGGCCGTTTGGTATTTTGTGCAAACCTTATGAAACTGTTGGATGCTGCCTTTAGATTTTGGCATTTAACCGTATAAAGTGGTTGCAATTTTTTTTTCTTTTCTAATTATGTGTGTTTCATTTAGCTTATCGTAAAGATGGGCAAAAAATAATGTTTCACTACAATAATATTTTTTTTTAAAAAGCACATTTGTTAATTTGTTGGAAAAGACTTCTGGATTCACTGAGAAATTAAATTGAAATAAACTACTATTTGGAAATGCCGTGGAGACTCATTTCTGGTGTTGGCTTCAAATTCATATATTTTGTGTATCGAGAACGTTGCGAGAGATGATGGCGTATTGTGAAAAAAAATAACGTTCATAAATTGCTAGAGCAGAGATGGCTAAAAGTGGAGCTGTCATCATGATTTGTAACATTATCTTGGCTTATCCCCTATATTTAACAAATATATGTTTTGTAAGGTCTGAAAAATAAAATTACATATAGAAACCCAGCTCTGTCCTGGGACTGAGTGCCTCAATCTTAGCTTAGAACGTCTGCCCTTTTGTAGAGTGAACAGGCGATCGTTTTTAGTTCCTCCTAGACTATGATCTTATTTACAAATCTTTAATATTCTTTTAAAAGATAACAGGGCATCACATGAAAAAGCTACAGTTGATTTTTAAAATACGATTCAATTTGTAACTTCCTGAACAGTGACAGTGACCCTTCAAACACAGCATCATGGAAAATGTAGTCCACAAACCTCTGAATGTTCATTGAACGTTTCTTGTTTAGGCAATTTACACATTTGTAATCTATAATTGCTGTTAAGCAGGATCGGTCAATGACATAAAAAGTGTTATTACATTAATGCTTGGCTGTTCATTTTGGGCACATTAAAGAAATTGAGGACCATCACTCTCAATGATTAAAACTTTTGCCAAAAAGACTCATATTTTACCATCTTTATCTTATGTTTTAGAGATCTTTTCAGTTGGATTTTTCTCCATTTGTTAGATCAACAGCCGATATTGGGATGCATGATATGTTGAACCTCCGGGTAATTTAAAGCAACATATCCTAGAACTAATATGCAGAGCATTCCCTGCTCAGTGAGGCTCACTCAGCTACAAAACTTCACAGCAATTCAGTGACATCAAATTAGATATTCTACTTCTTCATTTGCGGTCCACGATCATTCCAACATGACTGTGTGGCGTGCACATACTGGTTAGAGGAAGCCAATAGAAGTAAAGCAGATCAAGGCTTTGCAATGAACGAGATATCTTTGGATTTTGCGTAAAGCATTTGATATGGTTCCACAAAGATTTCTGTACAAATTGAAATCGGTAGGTTTAGAACAAAATGCTTGCTTTTGGATTAAAATTTGTTTTAAAGATAGAGTGAAGAGTAGAGTTAATAGAAAAATTTCCAGTTGGACTAAAATAGTAACCAGTAGCTTGGCATTCTGTCCTCATCCACCTCTCTTTAATTTAATTAATGGTGTTAAAATGGGAATCAAAAGTCAGTATATGCAGATGGTGCCAAACTCTAAAATTAATTGTGACGTAGAAATAAAATATAAATAGGTCTTTATATAAATGAAGGGCAGGGCTCCACCTCTAATATGCATTGCATTGGACAGTGGTTTTAATAAAAGGTATTAAAGAAATGCAAAATACAGAGGTGTCTAAAATGAAATAGCTAGAGTAATTTAGAAAAGCTAGTAAAGGCGTGTTTATTTAATGTGATTTTTATAGTATTAAAGACCTAGAAACAAGGACAGTGCAAACAGCTCTCTGGTAACCTGATCATTAAAGGGACACTATGCACTGTAACTGCTTCATCTCATTGAAGTGGCTATAGTGTTCGTAGTCCCCTGGTGCCATCTTTCCATTCAGCTTTATTTCTAATGGTTTCATGCTAAACAAGTTCTCCGCAGCCCATCTGTGGCAGTAATTGGTTGAGAGTATCAGCTGATTGCTTTAAGCCTATCACAGCGCCCATTGCAGGTATGAATTGCTATGGCTAGAAGGAACACAAAATGGAGGGACAGTGCCTGGGGATTTCATGCACTATAACCAATTAAATGGGATGAAATGGCGACACTGCCTACAGTGTCCCTTTAAAAGGAATGTACAAAGAACAAGAGGTCATCTATTCAGAATTGAATAATCCCTGTTATATGTAACATATACTATACATGAACAGCTTGTGGATCAACAGGAATGAGTTAGTGTGTTAGGCTAAACATACCTGGAGTCAATTAATCATCTCCTAGCAAGCAGGAGAAGCACCTGCAGTATGTTAATCCTCTCCTAGCAAGCAAGAGAAGCACCTGGAGTCAAGTAATGCTTTCCTAGCAAGCAGGAGAAACACCTGGAGTAGGTAAATCCTCTCCTAGCAAGCAGGAGAAGCACCTGGAGTCAAGTAATGCTTTCCTAGCAAGCAGGAGAAACACCTGGAGTAGGTAAATCCTCTCCTAGCAAGCAGGAGAAGCACCTGGAGTCAATTAATCTCCTAGCAAGCAAGAGAAGCACTTGGAGTAGGTTAATCCTCTCCTAGCAAGCAGGAGAAGCACCTGGATTAGGTTAATCCTCTCCTAGCAAGCAGGAGAAGCACCTGGATTAGGTTAATCCTCTCCTAGCAAGCAGGAGAAGCACATGGAGTAGGTTAATCCTCTCCTAGCAAGCAGGAGAAGCACCTGGATTAGGTTAATCCTCTCCTAGCAAGCAGGAGAAGCACATGGAGTAGGTTAATCCTCTCCTAGCAAGCAGGAGAAGCACATGGAGTAGGTTAATCGTCTCCTAGCAAGCAGGAGAAGCACATGGAGTAGGTTAATCCTCTCCTAGCAAGCAGGAGAAGCACCTGGATTAGGTTAATCCTCTCCTAGCAAGCAGGAGAAGCACATGGAGTAGGTTAATCCTCTCCTAGCAAGCAGGAGAAGCACATGGATTAGGTTAATCGTCTCCTAGCAAGCAGGAGAAGCACATGGAGTAGGTTAATCCTCTCCTAGCAAGCAGGAGAAGCACCTGGATTAGGTTAATCCTCTCCTAGCAAGCAGGAGAAGCACATGGAGTAGGTTAATCCTCTCCTAGCAAGCAGGAGAAGCACATGGAGTAGGTTAATCCTCTCCTAGCAAGCAGGAGAAGCACATGGAGTAGGTTAATCCTCTCCTAGCAAGCAGGAGAAGCACATGGAGTAGGTTAATCGTCTCCTAGCAAGCAGGAGAAGCACCTGGATTAGGTTAATCCTCTCCTAGCAAGCAGGAGAAGCACATGGAGTAGGTTAATTCTCTCCTAGCAAGCAGGAGAAGCACATGGAGTAGGTTAATCCTCTCCTAGCAAGCAGGAGAAGCACATGGATTAGGTTAATCGTCTCCTAGCAAGCAGGAGAAGCACATGGAGTAGGTTAATCCTCTCCTAGCAAGCAGGAGAAGCACATGGAGTAGGTTAATCCTCTCCTAGCAAGCAGGAGAAGCACATGGAGTAGGTTAATTGTCTCCTAGCAAGCAGGAGAAGCACCTGGATTAGGTTAATCCTCTCCTAGCAAGCAGGAGAAGCACATGGAGTAGGTTAATTCTCTCCTAGCAAGCAGGAGAAGCACATGGAGTAGGTTAATCCTCTCCTAGCAAGCAGGAGAAGCACATGGATTAGGTTAATCGTCTCCTAGCAAGCAGGAGAAGCACATGGAGTAGGTTAATCCTCTCCTAGCAAGCAGGAGAAGCACCTGGATTAGGTTAATCCTCTCCTAGCAAGCAGGAGAAGCACATGGAGTAGGTTAATCCTCTCCTAGCAAGCAGGAGAAGCACATGGAGTAGGTTAATCGTCTCCTAGCAAGCAGGAGAAGCACATGGAGTAGGTTAATCCTCTCCTAGCAAGCAGGAGAAGCACATGGAGTAGGTTAATCCTCTCCTAGCAAGCAGGAGAAGCACATGGAGTAGGTTAATCGTCTCCTAGCAAGCAGGAGAAGCACCTGGATTAGGTTAATCCTCTCCTAGCAAGCAGGAGAAGCACATGGAGTAGGTTAATTCTCTCCTAGCAAGCAGGAGAAGCACATGGAGTAGGTTAATCCTCTCCTAGCAAGCAGGAGAAGCACATGGAGTAGGTTAATCCTCTCCTAGCAAGCAGGAGAAGCACCTGGAGTAGGTTGATCCTCTCCTAGCAAGCAGGAGAAGCACCTGGAGTAGGTTGATCCTCTCCTAGCAAGCAGGAGAATCACCTGGAGTAGGTTGATCATCTCCTAGCAAGCAGGAGAAGCACCTGGAGTAGGTTAATCCTCCCCTAGCAAGCAGGAGAAGCACCCAGAGTAGGTTAATTCTCACCTAGCCAGCAGGAGTAGCACCTGCTGCAGGGTACTCCTCACCTAGAGGGCAGGAGGAGCACCTGAAGCAGGGTACTTCTCGCCTAGCCAGCAGGAGTAGCACCTGGAGTACGGTACCCTCACCTAGCAAGCAGGAGAAACATCTAGAGTAGGGTACTCCTCGCCTGAAAAAATCAATTCAATGTCTCTGTACCATGATGAGAATTGATTGGCAGGTAGGGAGAGATTACTTTTTTTACTGAACATGAAACAATGTGATGTTGTGTGTAACTACATGTTGTTCTGTCAAGAAAGAGTATTTCATAAAGAAAGAGTCTTTGTAAAATACTCCTATTGATTGTGCTGGGCTATCTTTGAAACTCTGACGCAATCACGACGTATAATGAGATACGGTTTGTGCGGGAATCCCGCAATCAAACGGGATCCTTAATACATGGCTGTGCCATACTCATGCACATAACCAAGAGTATGAGAGTGATTTAGGCTTCTGGTTGATGAAGCACCTGGAGATAAAGAGAGATGTTAGCAGAAACATGGCAGCACCCACGAGGGATAATTTCAGGTAAGCATATTTACCTTCAGCTTCTTCCCATGACTGCTGCACACTATGTGGCATGCAAAATAGGCCAAGACTATAAAAGCCAGATAGCCACTTTCAGTAATGTGAGTGTAGCTTGTCAAGGATAAACACACTATTATAAGTTAAAACTGAATCCTGCAAAAACTCATGAGTTTTAGAATTTGTTAGCAGAACAAACATACAGTGTATGCTTTAATAATTAATACAAAGAGCTATATTCATTGTGTATGTATGTGTCTCAATTCCACTTCTTGTTTTAGATTAACTTTGAAGTATCATTGGAAATATTGAACTTTGCAAGAATATTTAGGAGGAAAACTAAAAAAATTCCATACCACTAATAAAATAAAATAAAAAAAACAGTATGCTTGAAAACCTTAATTATAGATGTTTTATTGCAGTAAAACATAGGATGGTGATTATATAAATTTAAATATTTATAGACAAAAAATATATTAGGAGAAAAAGCAGCCTCTGCAAAGTTACACATTGCAGGCATTTTCCTTATAAAAACATCTTGAATGCAAAAAACATCTGTATCAGAGAATATCAGGTCTCACTCACTCACAATGGATTGTGGAAGCAATCACTCGATTAGCCAAAAAATGTATTTCAGCCGACTTAGAATGTTTAGAGGGAAAATGAGGTTAAGTGAAGGCATTTTAAATAATGATATTTATTTCAATAATTATTTAGTTTTTATTGAATCTCATAAGTTCTCCATTACAGTGAAGTTATGCTCAAAAGTAAATTTGATACATTTTCTTAAACTAGTGAAACTGTGTAAAACACTACAAACTACACAGCAGTGCTTGTTTCATTTCTGTGTAGTGGATACCATAGAATATATTGACTGTCCATGTGCCAATATCCTTGGTTTGGTTTTTGTGGTTGAACATGTACTCACTCCTTTGACAGGCAAATATACTTTGCTGATGCAGTTCAGTTGGTAACATACAGTAATTGAAAAATGAAGAAGAAAAATAATTGAGCTACATGTTTTTTTGCAAAATAAAGCTCTTGATAAATATGTAACCCAATATTGCTTTGATTTGTGTAGTGTGGTTTAACTGCATCAAGTAACAGCCTGATATCCTCTGAACTATTTGTTTTGTGAAAGATTAATACTATATACAATGTACGTACATGGCTATGGAAACATATACACTGCATAATGATACACCATTCTGAAAGTATACAACTTGTTGCAAAATAAACCTTCTTTCCGTTTGGGGAATGCGTTGGGTGTATAACATTAAACACAGGATAACTTAAATTGTAAAATACAGAATGTGAAAAAACAGCATGGTTTTATTTTATGATGATCAAATGCAAGAAAACCCCACTTGGGTTCATGATTTAAATTAAAGCCAAACGGACACCACCTTTGAGCGATTACCACATTATATTAATAACATATAAACCAAAATATTCCCAGGTTTCAACACCTGCTTAACAATAATATATAGCAATAAGGGCAAAAATAGTGAAATTCCCTGCATTTCTTAATGCCAGTTTGTAATGATATTTCTATTTTCATTTATCTGAATGGGGTTTTGGTCCCAACAGCCAGTTAGAACTTGCAAGTCACCAATTAGTTAATTAGAAAAAATACTAAGAGAACTAACATTATTATTGGTGCTAGACTCGTGCATTTGAAATACTAAACAGCTCCCTAATTTGTTATCCTTAAATATGGCAAACCCACATTAGGGTACCATATTAGGGAGCTAGCTACTAAACATCTGGAAGATCAAAATTAGGAAAAGCTGGTGAACACATAATTGTATTTGTCTGAATAAAAAAAAACTACATTTATTGTATGAAATGCAGACGAGCCGAATTGCTGAAATTCGGTTCACCCAAACCAAATTTTTACACCAGATGAACCTATTTTTTTTTAAGTGCACAACTCTAATCATCATGGCTTATACTACCAGTTAAAGCACCAATGTATCGTGGTATGAAAAGCTGTAAAACCTAAAGAATATAACATAACTTGGCTCCAACCAATACATGGCAGATTGATTAATTTTCCTTTACAACAGATGGAAAGAGACATTCAATAAAAAAAAAAGTCTTTGAGCACTAATAGATCAGGAAAAAAGGAGATTAACCACAATCCAGGCTTTTGCAAGAAAAGACCAATACAATTCATCTTCAGCTCAATGTGTAGAATTTGGCTGCCATGGTTTTATGATAACATCCCTTCATTTAATTACAATGTCTCTGAATTTGTTGTCGCCAAGTTACATGAGCTGCTCACATCACGTTTAGAAGAAGTAGCATGTGGTGTGCTCCAGCAGGGCCAGGAAGAGGTACATGGTGGAATTTGAGCTTTGGCCAGATGTATCCTTTGAGAATTTACTGTTCAGTAAATCTCGGGGTTTGTATGTCTGCTAATATTGCTGAACACAGTCAAGGGAACGACAGAGAAACTTTAGCCACAAAACTTTTCTCATTTTAACCCTCAGGTCACATAATACATTCACCTGAAAGGATTTCAACTTTTTACCAAAGCCTCTTGTAATGTTGAAAACACTTTCAAAAGTGACTGTGCTGTAAAGTATACTAGCATACTGGGCATTTTTGCTTTAATACTCTTCGCAGACCATGTGCTAGACAATGCTTCTTCCGAGGTTTGCTCTGAAGGATAGAGCTCCCCTTCATTGACTGACCACCCCCACCTCCCATTTATTGCACATTATGAAAGAGCAGAGCGGCAAGACCGACAACAAGCTTTACTGTAATACCAGTGACTGCAGAGATTGACTTTGATTGCCAGAGCGCAGTTTGTTCCAGCTTGGTCTTGGCAGCTGTCATCTAGAGGAAGAGGACCAGAGAATATAACTGTATTCATAGAGCAATAGACGGAATGTTAGGCACTGAAAATCTGCTAAATTGTCCACTCTGAAGCGGGTGTGTGTGTGGCTTTTTCTGCTGCTATCAGCTTGGGCAGCAGTGCTATTCACATCTTTATAATAAATAGAACTGCTGAACTACACATCACACAAACCTATGCAGGGCATGACATTTATCCTTACATCTGTTGTGAACAATGGTTAAGATTGGCTGGAAGGTGTGAACTATTTCCTCCTGGGGACAGCTGAATGATGGTAGATGCTAAACCTGGGGATTTGCGGCAAACATAGAAACTACAAAGGTGAATATATATTTGAATTCATTTTATTTTAAATATTGTAATACCTTATGTACATATTTATGGTATTACTTTGTTTTATGGTAAAGCCTGAGGTTGACAATAGTTCACAAAAGGTGGAACTGTGTCGTTAACTTTTGTACAATCCCAGCAGCCATCACAACTGACGACTGTGGGATTCAGGCTTTATCTATGGAGGATCCTGCAGTCTTCCATAGAACTCAGTGTTGTACTCTCGCTCATGCACAAGAATACAGCACTGATGTGGCTTCTGGCAACTGTATCAGAAGCCAAAGAGGACAGCAGCAGGCAGATGGCAGTGGTCACCAGCCGGAGGTAAGTAAAACTCACATCCCCTACACCACGCGGCCACTGATTTAACATCAGATCTGTCAGTTTTACCTTTCCTTGTGAAATCTGCAAAGACCGCTGAAAATGACAGATCCGCTTTAAGTGATATGTTATGCCTTCATACAAGATCTATTTTGCCCTCTAGTGTCTCTGACAATTCGCTTAGAGTTGAGTCACTCACCTGGTGGTTCTGTGGGGCAAGGCAGCAAATCACACGTTTGTTTAGCCACAGGCTTCACTAATGGATCACAGCCACGTACAATATCCGTTCCTTGATAGCACTTGACATCTCGCATCCGGACTCCCACTCCACATGTTTTGCTGCACTGTAACGACAGATTGGTTACTATCTGCCATCTGGTTAAGCTTATGATAGCTTCCTTGACTAAATTTAATTTAAAGGGCTCCTTAAAATAAATTGTTTAGAGAATGTTTAATTGAGTTGGATGTCCATGGCATAGTATACCATGGCCCTTTTGGCCCTCGAATCACCAAACACCACACATTATAAACCTCTTTTAAAGCATCTATAATTTTACTCTAAAATAAGACACATGCCTTGCTGGTGGAGCAGATTTGCATTACAAAGTATTTAAAACTGAAACAAATACAAAGTATAAACCATAGATAAATGGGGTTAGTTAATTCAGTTTAAAAAGAGGCCACTGTCCAGATCAAGGGTGGCCAAAAGGCAGATACCCAGCTAAACAGCCATGTTGCTTTGCCAGCCTCTTTCTGATCCATGATATGGTCTCTAAGCAAGATGTGCATATATGTAGAAGCTGCATCTGGCAGCAATAACCCAAAACTTTTAGTCATGAGACAAGTAGTGTGCATGATCATTACCTCTGACCAGGGTGTGGTGTACCACTTGAAACACGGTCTTTCGAAGCAGGTGCTCTCCTCACTGGGCTTCTTGGAAGCATCACAGTCAGAGGTAGTGCGGGTTTTGACTTTGCCATTAGCCACCTCCATGCACAGAACGACTCGCTGCTTTGCTCCCCGGCCACAGGTCGTGTTACACTGGAAGTAATGTGAGGAGGAATATATAAACAAAGTAAGAGAGCCCAGAACCTTTAAAGAGTTGGCTATCCACTGTCCCAGACAGCCTACCAATTATGTAATCTTCAGAATGTCAGGGTATTTATATTGGCAGACATTTTGTGCTATGATAGAAATTAAAGTGTATATTGCCTAAATCATTCTGAACAGAGCAGACTCCATTTTGTTATCTTCAAGCTAACAAAAGACACAAGATTTCTATCCTTTCTGTAAAACTAACCACTTTGCCAGAAGCTAAGGAATGCTTAGTATATACAAACCTGTTGATAAGAAATGAGAACGGGGGATGGACAGACTGTCTAAATGCTAATGGAATATAATCAATTCTAAACCCAGACATTTGTGACAGAGAAGATTAAATAATTTAATTTTACTTTCGATATTGTATAACATCCCATTGTAAGTTTAGGGGGCATACTTAGTTATAAATGTCATATTAGAAATTATAGCAGAATTTGCCAGACACATAGTCTGAAGAAAGCCCAAAGAAACTCTTGAACTGACAGAAAACTTAAGTTATAGACAACTATAAAGATAAGGTAAATGACGTCAAAATAGCCACCAGGAAAAGTTAACTCTTTCCTGGATAGGAATGTTTAGTGGGACGAGACTGCCCTCTATAGACCAAATACTTAAATTGCTATCTGGAAGTAACCACACCTCCAGTTTTTTATTGGTCTATCACCTAGTGACGAACAGAGAATTTTTCCCTTTAAAAGTTAAGACAAAGGGAAGAGAGAGGTATGCAAAGGAAGCAAAGAAGCAAGAGGTGAGCAGTCGGGGCAATGCAGACAGATATCCACTCCAGGGCACTCAGAATTTCTTACACACCAATCACACATCCATTCAGTTCCTGAGACTACCTACTCAACAGATGAGAATGTCTACTCAACTGGTAATTATACTGGTTTCATTTAATTAAAATTTTCTATAGCATGATATATGACTGGATAAATCACGATCAGATTTCGATATTTAGAAATCTTAGTTAATAAAGAATATATAATTAAGCATTCTATTCTGCAGATGGAAAGTAATAATTATATATATTAATGTGAAATATCACATGTTAGCATATCGTGATATTTATCCAGGTGTATTGATTTGCTCTAAAATAAGATAAAATATCTGTTTAGGCAAGTTAAAATTCTGCTTACAGAACATGGTAGATTACTCTTATTGGATGGTTCCAGGAAATGACTAATGAGCTGGTATAAATGTTATTTTATTTAAAATCACATGAGAATAGGTCTTAATTACCTAGGAGGTCTAACCAGCATTGAAAGGGTTATTCTAACTGTCAGCTAAAGTTTTATGGCCTTAAGCTGCAAGCTCTGTGTGTGTAAGTTTCACTTTTGTTTCTCTGTGAAGTACAGTCATAAATCTTGTTTGACAATTGGCTGTGTTAGCCATTGGGAGATGTTTTTACATTACCATATTGTATTGCATACTATGTTATACTGAATATTCATTGATTATTATCACGCATGTTACATATTATTATTATTTAAATTGTCACAATAAATTGTATCTAATTTTATAACAAATTGTGATTTATATTTATATGGAATACATTTCACTTACACGATAACAATCTTTGGGATCTGAGAATTTAAATAGTGGGCAATTCTCAACTGTTTACTATTATTATCCCATAAATATCCCCACAAGAACAAGCCTTGTACTTATCCCAATCAATCTGAAATATCTATGTTTAGTAATGTGTATCTATTGAATTGACCTACAAACCTTTCAGGATTGTAAATTGCCTTTACTGGGAAATTCTTCCCAATATCTACTACATCTTCTATCTCACTGATTCAATTTGAAAAGCTTGCACATTACATTTATTCCAGGTATCGACTCCCCTTTCTACATGACAGTTAGCCTAGACTAACATGTAAGTGTGTTAAATAGCCACCACTAAATGTGGCCATAAATGTGTCCATAAATGAAGGTCAACAAGTAAAGTATTAGATATTTAACTTGACTACATCTCTCTATCTAGGATTAAAATGTTAATACAACATATTATTAAGTAGACCTATCACCAATAAATGGATCTATTCATTTTGCATTGAACCAGCCACATACATAGCAAATGTTTAGATAAAAATTATTGTGGAATTTGAATTATTTTTATGGATTAGTACGAAGGCCCATTATATACAAGACTTAAACTGTAATGCAATTCTCACTCACTTAGTACAAATCCAATTTAAGTTATTCAGCCATTTACTCAATGCAAAAAGCCCATTCAATTAATGCAGCTGTCTACTCTTGTCCCTTGAATTTATACAACCACCTATTCTCTGTATGCCCCACTCACTTTATGCAATCGTCACTCACTGCCATAGTGCTATCACTTTGCTGGTAACCGATATCTGCTTGAAAGATCAGTTAGAACTCTAAGTTGATACATATATTTTCTGACAGCATTTATTGTTTTTAATGGTCAGCTATGATATTTTACATGTGCCTTTTAACATACTTCTTACCCTTTCCCAGTCCTGGCTAACCCAGTGTGGGGGGCAGTTTTTATCTCCGCAGGGATGGATGGCCAGAGGTTTGGTGTCTAAATTGCACTGAGATTCAGGGACGACTCTTCCGTCACTCGTCTTGCAGTAGACATGCCTGATCATCTTCCCCTGACCACAGCTTCCACTGCACTGAAACCACAAGACAAATGAGTTATGAACAGAAGCTTAACATGGCTGAACAAATTCCCTTGTTTAACCTGTGCCAAATTCTGTACTTTTGTGTGCAAACCAGTTCTTTTCTGGAAGCCCAGCTATAGATAATTGGAAAGTGCCTATGACTAATCCCTACCCCTGGGCATTCCTGCCATGACTCCACTCCAAGCACAGTCTAGCCACCAGAACGACACAAACATGCACCTCTTCCAAATCTATTTTTTGCCTCCATTGGTAATCATCAATTACAACTATAAATAGACTATCTCCTAGGAAACAGTTGCCTGGTAACATTCATTAAAAACCAACAGCAGAGGACCAGAAGTTGCATTGCTCTTGGAAGCTAATTGGATTACTTGCAGATTGTGAAATCTTTTTAATGGACCGACATCATGTTCCCAGAAGGGAGCTACTCTCCAAACCAGACCTGTGTTGTCTGCAAATAATGAATTCTCTACTGGGAACCATTATCTTCAGATACTCTTGAAAATAATCAGAGTGGTGTCTTTTCCAAGCTCCTGTATTCCTGACCTGATATTACACTGTTTGTTTGCATTATGCAGACTGTTGTAGGTCGTAATTGCAAATGAAGGAACGAAGGGGCTTATTTACTAAAAGACAAGGTGCCCAACACAGGTCAAAAAAAATTAGATTGAAATAATTACCAATGTAGTTTTGTGTTACAGTTTAATCACTGAATCCCTTTCTAAATAACTGGAGTTAAACATTGCTCTGTGGAACACGCTATGTGAAATTTGTAGCAGGACAAAAATTAATATTTTACAATGAATTTAAATTTACACCAAGGCTCTCAAGTTTTGGCCTTCCATTAATTGTTGGAGCACAATTGCCAGCTAAAGGATATCAGAAGTTGCACCTCTCACAACCCAAACGCTTGTGAACTACATTTTCATGATGCTCAGACAAACTTGTTATTGTGTTTTTCTTAAAATATATTATGTTGTATGTCATAAGTAAGAAAGTTAGTTTTATTCTACAAATGCAAATGCTATTTATATACATTAAACATCAGCTTGACAACAATAATCTCAATAACCTCAAAAATCACTTTGAATTCCAGATAATATACACTTTAGTGAGGTTTCCTATGGGGTTTATTCAATAGACACTGAATTGTGGTAAAATAGTCAAGCTATGACTATAGCAGAGTTGAAGAATATTTCCAAGTCACCTATTTTGGCCTTAATTCTGCACTTCAGATTTAAATACACTACTGTCCAATGAAATGCTTCTTAGCGTCTGTTGTTAAAGGGACACTATAGTCACCTGAACAACTTTAGCTTAATGAAGCAGTTTTGGTGTATAGCACATGCCCCTGCAGCCTCACTGCTCAATCCTCTGCCATTTCAGAGTTAAATCCCTTTGTTTATGAACCCCAGTCACACCTCCCTCCATGTGACTTGCACAGCCTTCCATAAACACTTCCTGTAAAGAGAGACTTATTTAGGCTTTCTTTATTGCAAGTTCTGTTTAATTAAGATTTTCTTATCTCCTGCTATGTTAATAGCTTGCTAGACCCTGCAAGAGCCTCCTGTATGTGATTAAAGTTCAATTTAGAGATTGAGATACAATTATTTATGGTAAATTACATCTGTTTAAAAGTGAAACCAGTATTTTTTTTGTTTTTATGCAGGCTCTGTCAATCATAGCCAGGGGAGGTGTGGCTAGGGCTGCATAAACAGAAACAAAGTGATTTAACTCCTAAATGACAGTGAAATTGAGCAGTGAAATTGCAGGGGAATGATCTATACACTAAAACTGCTTTATTTAGCTAAAGTAATTTAGGTGACTATAGTGTTCCTTTAATTGTTTTCATCCACATTCACTTATCTATCACTATAAAAATATTGCAATATTCTGTATAGACTTCATTAAATAGTCTTTAATAATCTAGCTATGGCATGTTCTGCTACACCAGTAAAAAAAAAAATTCAAATGTAAAGATTTTATACATATTTACTTGACATAACCTAAAAGTAGTCAAAACAGCTTGTGTAATTAGTGATTAATGAATAATTTACTATTTTATATTCACATGTAACTCGCTACTTTCTGAAATCAAACTGGTAGCCACTGGCGTACATACCGGGGTCGCGGCTGCGACCGGGCCCGGCCCACCAGGGGGCCCGGCTGCCCTGTGACCCAGTATGAATGCCCCCGAGGCTGGCCCTGGAGTCACCGGGCGGGCTGGCTGGCGTGCGTGCGAGGGAGCACTCTCCCCTGAGTGCTCCCTCGCTCCCTATGACGTCATATTCCGGCTCCGGCATCAGTAAGCGGCGCGCGAGGGAGTTGAACAGGAGGATCTCAGTGCTCCCTCGTACGCCCGCAGGACCGGCCGCCCAGCAACACCACTGGGTGGCCGGTAGGGAGGCTGGGGGATCACTATTTAAAAAAACATGTGTATGTGTATGTGTGTTAGTGTTAGAGTGTGTGTGTAAGAGTTAGTTTTTGTGTAGTGTGTATGTTACTGTGTGTGTGTCTGCTAGTGAGTGTGTTAGTTTTTGTGTGTTAGTTTGTGTGTGTCTGTTATTGAGTGTGTGTTAGTTTGTGTGTCAGTGAGTGTGTGTGTCAGTGAGTGTGTTACTGTGTGTGTCTGTTACTGAGTTTATTAGTTTGTGTGTGCCTGTTAGTGAGACTGTTTGATGTCTGTTAGTGAGTGTGTGTGTGTCACTGAGTGTGTTTGTCAGTGAGAGTGTATGTTTTGTAAGTGAGTGTGTATGTGTGTGTGTCTGTCTGTCAGTGAGTGTGTATGTATGTATGTATGTCGCTGAGTTTGTCTCTGCCAGTAAATGTGTGTGTCTGTTAGCTAGTGTGTATGCGTCTGTTCGTGAGAGTGTGTGTGTGTTTAAAACCCCTTCAGCACTTACCTTTCTCCAGCACCGGACTCCCTTGGCGCTGGGGATCCCTCTGCCCCGATCAGCCTCTCAGCTCCAAATGCGCATGCATGGCATGACCCGCGCACGCATTCAAACCGCCCATAGGAAAGCATTACTCAATGCTTTCCTATGGACGTCCAGCATCTTCTCACTGTGATTTTCGCACCGGGGCCCCATGGGTCGTGTGTACGCCACTGCTGGTAGCCAAAATGGATGTGCCTGTCTCCACTTGCCCTCAAATGCTCAAACCTTTGTACAGCATTGCGTACCACATGCACACATTGTGGGACGTCCTAATTCAATTTAGGGGAGGGTACAGATGTATGCACTGTGTGGTTATCATATTTTGGACTAGAAATTTAACCTCAATGGCAAAACATAAAAGGGGCACTATAGTCACCAAAACAACTGAAGCTTAATGAAGCAGTTTTGGTGTATAGATCACGCCCCTGCAATCTCACTGCTCCATTCTCTGTAATTTAGGAGTTACATCACTTTGTTTATACATAGTTACATAGTTACATAGTTAGATAGCTGAAAAGAGACTTGCGTCCATCAAGTTCAGCCTTCCTCACACCTGTTTTTTGCTGTTGATCCAATGCAGCCATAGTCACACCTCCCTGAATGTGACTTACACAGCTTTCCTTAATACTTCCTTTAAAGAGACATCTAATAGTTACACTTCCTTTATTGCAAATTCTGTTTAATTTATAATTTATTATCTCCTGCTCTGTTAATAGCTTGCTGGATCCTGCAGGGGTCTCCTGTGTGTAATTAATGTTCAATTTACAGAGCAGGAGATAAACACTTTTAAAGTCAGTTACATCTGATTGAAAATTAAAACTTTTTTTTTTCATGGAGGCAGTGCCAATCACAGCCAGAGGATGTGTGGCTAGGGCTGCATAAACAGAAACAACAGTGATCTAACTCCCAAATGGCAGTGGACTGAGTAGTGAAACTACAAGGGCATGATTTATACACATAACTGCTTCAATAAACTAAAGTTGTTTTTGTGACTATAGTGTCCTTTTAAGGTAATGGATGAAATCTAAATGTATCTATGTATTGCACATTGTATAGATCACATTCTATTATCTATAAGGAGTTGACAGGCAAAAATGAATATACAAATTATATTCTAATTATTATATGTTAGAAGTAGTTTGGCATGGCCTGTGTTTCCTAAATCCACACTAATTAATTATAACATTAGATTGAACAGTAAAATTGTCTTCTCACCGGTCCCCAGTCTGAAGCGGTCCATTGCCGGTCACAAGGTGTTCCTGTACAGTTTTTCTCTGTAGGAGGCTTGGTGTTTGGGTCACATAACTTTTCATCCTCTGAACAGCGCACGTCCCTTGTCACTGTACTACGCTCGCCACACTTTGCTGTACACTAGGACAGAAGATATGTTTTATTTACCAAAACACGCTTTAAAGAAATGACCACGATAAAAATTAGTTAGGCTTATATTTCACGAAACTAATTTGCCTTTGATCATGGGTAGCTTATTGATTGTCATGGTTAAGGCAATCCTCCAGTATTTCACAGATACATTTTCCATTTATTTAATGCAAAGAAATTAGACCCCACCATATCCTCTCTGGAAATAACACCATTGAATAAACCATGTTAAACTTATTTTCATCAGATGCTTCATTTTTGTTTATACATATCATAATCCAGTTCAGACAAGACAAAGCAAGGACGGACATTGCAAATGAAAAAAGAAAAATAGAAACAGTTTAATTTCTCCTCTTCTCTGTATGCTCTCTCTGTGCTGACTGCTAAATGCAAAGGACAGAGCTTATAAAAATGATTGACAAGGAGCTAAGATAGAGGCATCCACTAGTACTACAGAATAAAGAAGTGTGGATTTCAACATTTCATTTCATCTACTTTTTCCACACCTTTGAAATAAAGTAAAATGTAGTGACAGTTCCCCTTTAATACAAAGATATTAAAGGACCACTATAGGCACCCAGACCACTTCATCTTAATGAGGTGGTCTGGGTGCCAGGTCTAGCTAGGTTTAACCCTTTTTGCTGTAAACATAGCAGTTTCAGAGAAACTGCTATGTTTACATATGGGTTAATCCAGCCTCTAGTGGCTGTCTCATTGACAGCCGCTAGAGGCGCTTCCGCGCTTCTCACTTTGATTTTCACAATGAGAAGACGCCAGCGTCAATAGGAAAGCATTGAAAATGCTTTCCTATGGACTGGCTAATGCGCGCGCAGCTCTTGCCGCGCATGCGCATTCATCCAGGGACGTCAGAAGAGGGAGGAGAGTCCCAGCGCCGAGGGAGCCTGGCGCCGGAAAAAAGGTAAGGGATTAACCACTTCCTCCCCCTTCAGCGCCATGGGAGTGGGACCCTGAGGGTGGGGGTACCCCCAGGGCACTATAGTGCCAGGAAAACGAGTACTATAGTGGCCCTTTAACACTTAATCATCCACATTACTGTACATTGTGTACAGGTTCTTTTTTTTTTTTTTATTCTTTATTTTCAGTGCAATAACAGTGGTACGGACACATTTGGATATGCCACAACAGCATATGTATGAGACATAACAGTGACCATGTCAATATAGTGACTTGGCTAAAACAAACATTGCACAGTTTTTTTTTATATATGATGGGCTGGGCAGTTAGAACGAGTTTGCCATTGTTAATAATGGTGAATTTTAGGGCTACAAATAACGATGCTTTGGTTCAACACATTGATGGTGGTGTGGTAACGGTACAGGGTTTTGCGCTTGTAAGTCACCTGTCCCGTTAAGTGACGTTGGTAACAATGGGAACCTGGGTCACAATAAAGCATGCCTGTCAGCAGGTATATAGGAGTATTCTGTTTTGTGTCAGAAGACCCCTATATCAGTGCTGCAGTGATGCATTTGAAAATTAAAAGAAAAAGGGAAAAAGCATAACATATGTTACCCTATTACATTTGTCTTGCAAACATACACCGCTCTGTTGCAGTAACACCTTTTGTAACCCAGAGGTGTAGAGCTGATTTCGGGGTGTTTTTCTGGTTAGCTATCGGGGAGTCGTCTATGTGAGGATGGAGTGTAAGTCGGAGCATGGGTGTCTTTGTAGTTGCAGGGCTCTGCCGTTGTGGCTGTTTAATGAGGCTATGTGTCCATTATAAGCTAGATCCGTGGTGTTGAGCGTAATAATCCATTGTTGACTATGCCCTTTGACCCTGGGGCACTAGGCGGGGAGGGGGTTAAGTAATTGGAGCGCGGAACAATTGCCATAATGACTCGGTTTATTTTAACCTATCCCAACAGGAGAGGCTTTAAACTAGAATAAACAGAATGTGGGTGACTATGCATAATAAAAACAAAAACATTGTGGGCTGTGTTTTGCTTGCTTGGATTCAGGTTGCAGGGCTTCATCCCTCTCTAGGTGCGAAAGTGTCCTCGATGTTTCTTGAGTGTGTGCTAGATAGTCCCTGTGTGGGCAACCCCTGTGAAGCGAGGCCCAACGCTGTCAGTAAGACAGGGCTGTCCGCTGGGTCTGAAGCCTTGTATGTTTTCCCCTCTTTGATGACCAACAGCGATCTGGGAGTCGACCATCGGTATGTTAGTCCTGCGGTTTGGAGGAGTTTGGTGACGGGCTGCATTCCCTTTAGCCATAACAGTGTGGATCTACTTAAGTCCTGAAAGAAAGAGATGTGGCTGCATTCAAACTTGTACAGTATTTTTCCTTTAAGGGTGGCTAGCAGGCGAATTTTGTCGGTTAACGTATGGCACCATAGGATGATGTTGCGTGGCGCTGTGCCTACCACAGCCACTACTGTGGCTTGCGGGGATTTAACTATACTGTAGACCCCGTCAAAGGAAATGTGTTGAGCCTGCCGTGTTGGAATGAGGGTGGACACCAGTCGTCTGATAAAGTGCGGCAGTTCTTCTAAGGGTACAGTCTCCGGAACTCCTCTGAGTTTAATATTTTTCCTTCTGCCCCTGTCGTCAGTAGGCTTACTTGGTTAAGTAGAGTAGCTTGTGTAGATTGCAGCTGTTGCATCTGGTCGTTAAGTGCAGTCAGGCCTTGTTTCAAGATAAGTAGGTCCTCCTCATTAGTTTGGGTGCGTGCTGTCACTGTTTGTACCTCTGTTTTGAGTACTGCCAGGTCCGCTTCCCACATTTGTTGGAGGGTGGCTAGCATATCTTGTAGGTGTCCTTAGTTGCAGGGGCCATTTCCTCTGCCCTGTGTGGGGTAGTTCTCACTGCTTCAGCTGGAGCTTGGTTGTGTGGGGATTCCCCTTCGTCTGCCTGTTGGGCCTGGGCCGTGGCTGGCACTGGTGTCAGCAGCATCTGGCCTATGTCCCGTTGTGTCTTTGAGGTGCTTGGTGGCGGTTTCTGAGACTTTCGCCTCATCTCCTATGCTGTGGGTGAGTCCAGGATCAGGTCGATCAGGCCTAGGTCACTCCACACCTGGGGAGCCCAGTCCGCATCGAGTGGGAGGCCTCCCACGCGGTGTAAAAGAAAGGCATCAGCGGGTTCAGAGAGATGCCCTCTGTTGATATCTGGCCCACCCACGGTTGGTAAGGACTCGATGTGTCCAATATTTGGCAGATATATTTCCAATCTGTCGGAGCTATAAAATATGGCGACTGCTCCGGTACGCTGTCAAGCTCCGCCCCCCCCGTGTACAGGTTCCATTTGACGTCACACTGGAGTTTATTCACTAAACTAGGAAATACATCTAAAGGCCCGTTTACTTTTGTAGCTTGGCTGTTTTCATTAATTAACTTGCCAATTTTATACAATTCCAGGTTTAGTGAATAAATCCCCAACACATTTACTAGTCTTCCAAGTTGTATCACAGTGAAACTCACACAGCCCCTCTGTCTCTCCTATCCATATAACTATTTTGCATTGTCCTTGAGCCCAATTCCAACAGTGTACATAGAGCAGGTCTGCAATTTAAGACGTAAACAAATTGACAGGTACAGACTTCAAGCCAAGTTAATGAGATCTTCAAATTAAGGAGATTTAGAAAGGAACACAAAGGAATAATATGAATACAGCCCAGTATTGTCTATGAGAAACATTCCGTTTAATTAACAGATGATGGATATGGTTGAGTCAACACACAGCCCATTCTATGTTGAAGGCAGATGTTCGGAAAACAATTGGTGTCTTTAAAAGAATAAGCTGTGTTGGAGAGTTACACATAGTGTGTTACGTAATACAAGATTAGATTCTCACCAACAGAAAGACACTGATTAGCCAGAATATTGCATTTCAGCATAAGGGTCACCCTGTACCTCTAGACTACAGACCCTACTAATTTTACCTACAAGCACAGTGTGTCTCCAGACATGAAGTACGAAGCAGAAGACAGCTGGTCAGCACATGAACGCCAGCTGCCAGCACATCTGGTTTAAGGTGTGAGATTATTTTATTTATTTATTTCCTCTTCTGAAAGTCTACAAAACCGTCTAACAAAAAATGTAATGACAAATTATTTTTATGGCTGCAAATGTCTGAAAAAAAGAAAATTAAGTACAAAAACATAAAACAAAATGATTGTGAAAGTGTTCAAGGCTTGGGCACAGTTCTAGGAAGGGAAGGTTGGCAGAATATTAATATAATTGGGCTCGATTTACTAACTGGAGCATAACAATATTAAACCTAAAATAAATGACATTCAAAAGTGATAAAAAAATGTCTGTGCTGTTTACTAGCACATCTTGAGCTTAGAAAAACTGGTCTTTCAAGGCATCTCATGGGTAAGTGAATTTTTGGTGCATGTCAACAAACTCAGATTGCATAACATACAAGCAAGTTGGCATGCTCAAGGGAAAATGGTAAATGATAAAAGGTAAATTTAAATATCAACGTTGAAATCACACACACAAGTCACTATCATACAGTTACTTCTCCATATTGACACTTTCAACAATCTAGAGCTCAGGAGTGAAGGCTATGGAAAAGGAGACATGAACAAAAGGAAGGCAGTCATGAGCATAAATTCAAGGTATAGTCGAGGAGATTAGAGGAAAAGCACTACAGATGCACATAGCACCATTCTTAACATATACACACAATTCTAATCATACAAATTCACCAACACATTTTTTTTTTATTCTTTATTTTAGTTGTGCATACGATTATAACAGTCGCTTGTGAGGTACCCCAAAGGCAGCCCTCTAGCGCGTAGTAAACAGTTTAAACATGGGGTAGACTGTGGATCTAGCACATTTTTTGAATTAGTAAGGTTATGAACAGTTTAGATTTACGTTGCTTAAGCGTTTCAATACAAAACACGAAACATCGCTTGTAACTTTCTGGATAGTAAGTTTTTACGCTATGTCATAAGCTAGTCAAACATAAAATAATTATACTAAACATACATGAGTGGGGTTAAAGTTACACTTTGCTTCTTTGGAATTTGCACAATATATAATTATTGTGGTATATCATGCTAGGCTAAGCGTGCGCTCAACACAACTGGTCGTGCATAAGATTGTAGGTGTATTGCACATTTTTATAGTATAGCACATTTTTGTAGGGTAGCATGAGGCGCATGAAACAGTGTTAGTAAAACGATTGTTGTGATACGGGCTAGTGGGTTACAATACTATGATAGTTACTCATGGGTTAAGTGTTGCTATATCATGTCCTTTGCTGTTGCGGAGGTCTTCGCTTGGTAGGTAGTTAGAGTCCTGAGGTCACTCGCTTATATTATAGGGACACCCCAACACTCCAGCGGTAGGCTTCCAGGTATTTATGCTCTAAAGAGGGGTGTTATTTAGTCTTTGCGCCCCCAGTGAGTCCAGAGCTGTTTCGTCTTTGCTAAATTGAGTTGGCTTGGGCGCTGAAGGCACGCATGTCCCCCTGTGCCACAGATCACTCTGCCGCCGCTCTCCCCCAGCTGTTTGGTGTCCTCTCCCTGCAGTCTGGCTAATTAATTTTGCTGTGCCGTTGTGGAGGGATTGTAGTCCGGAGTCTCGGGACTGAGCCATGGTGTGAGTGGGTGCTGGGTTTTTCTTTTCAGGCGTGCATTACAGGAGGGTACTATCTCCTCGGTAGCAAGAGGTGCTCACGCGCGCCTGCAGAATCGCGGCGCCGCCATCTTATATGTGGTCTAGGCTGTACTCTGGTCTCTTGTAGCAGGAGCCACTGGGCGTACAGGGTGTAGGCCGGGATCACCCCCACCGGCCCAGAGGGGGGGGGGGGGGCCTGGTCCTCCCAGCCGAAGGAGCCTGGCTGGGCAGCATCGGGCAGGATAGTGGGCGACGGCCGTCCGCCTCACTCACCGCCTGAGTAGGCCTCATCCGAACGGAGCGATGCATGCCCCTCCGGGGGACTGAAACATCGATTGCCAGCCTCTCCCCGTGTCCAGTGTCTCCTTAGGTGCCGGCCCACCGCGGTGTGCCATCGGGTGGGTGGAATAGGTCCATATTTTAAGTTTAGCAATCTATATTTGCTGGAGCGGTTGTGCCGTGCAACCGGCCAGCTCGGCGGCCAGGCCCCGCCCCTCATCAACACATTTTAATTGAATGAATTCATCTATTTTTTCTTGGAGTGCAAGAGTGGAAAATGACAAGAGGGCTGAGAAAGATGTAGGATTGGTTAGATTGGTTAATAATGGTTCAAAAATGTGTTTTTTGCTTTTTTCATTATAGGGGTATTGAGTGAAGATTGATGTGAAGAAAAAATAATTCAAGCAATTGTAACAGCATGAAAAACAAAAGGGTCTGAATACTTTCTGAATGCAATATTCATGTTTCACATCTCTATACATTTTCCTAAAAAAAGGGAACAATGGCATGTTGCTTTTTACTTCATCTAGAACCGTAGCATACTCATGTTGTACCAGCTAAAACTGTAAAAAAAACTAACTTTTTGTGATCCTGCTACCAAGAGCTACTGGGTAAATATGCCTTTCACAAGTGAAACATATGTAGCCTACCATACTGCAGTGGGAACATCACAAATTGTGCATTCAGTCAATCCAATGCCTTCAATAACAAACACCAACTTAATCTCTGGTTCTTGGCATCCCTGAACTGTTTTGTGACACAAAGGATTGGTTATCAGCTGTGGATGGCATTTCCACGCAGGGTGCTGAATGAGGTAAAGCGTGTGACCGGCGCGTTTCTCTAGCACTTCACAGGGATTTTTATGGCTTTCTGATCAAGTTGTTTGGGACTGTTTAATGTGCTGCCAATTTGCTCTGGCCCTATTGCGATTAAACACAGATCGAAATAAGATTAGTTTTGTTGGCAAAAGTGCCCAGTGGCTAGAGAAAGGCATCAAAGATTTCTATCCACAGCTTTACCCTAAACATACCAAATAGAACAATTCCCTGAATAAAACAGCTCTGACGATTGAGAGGATTCAGTAGGGTTCGGTTAGTGTATATAAACTGGAATAATTGTTGTGCACACGTTTTTTTAAATGAAAAATTGAGAAGATCACAGGGAACATGACAAAATTCATAATATGGGTACAGTAAAATTTTACAGTTGGTCGCTTTGTATCAAACAGGAGAACAGTTATTTAATATATACTATAGCTACCAAACACATTCTCCTCAATTCACCCCTCACTGCAACAGTGCAGTGGTGTGGTCTGTTCATAGGCTGCATGCTTTGGAATTTGAACCACAGAATGCAGCCTCAGTGGCTGAAGTGGTTACACCGTTCTCAATGACTTAACCCCAAAGGCTGCCTCTAATGATAGATCTGCAGTTCTCCCAGTGGCATCCGGATTCTGAAATTGAGTTTCAGGATGTGTGAATTGCAGCTGGGTGGGGGTGCAGTTCATTGACTAGAGCAGTCAGTCGACTCTCTAAACCAATCAGTAGCTCGACCTTCATCAAAAAGGTACTGATTTGAGAACGTTTTAACCTCTTAAGGTAATAAAGCACTATAACATTTTATTATTATTATTATTGCAATTTATATAGCGCCAACAGATTCCGTAGCGCTTTACAATATTATGAGATTAAAAATAAACTTACAGGAAACAATAGGTTTAACAGGACCCTGCTCGATCGAGCTTACATTCTATAGGAGGTGGGGTGTAAAACACATTAGGACAGGAATTTGCAATCAGGTGGACTGCCCTTTAGGAGAGGGCAAGAGACAGGTATGTGAGGTATTGGTTAGTCTTTTGAACTTTAGTGAGTAACCTTGCATATTCTTTATTATGACACAAATGTTAATATATGCACAAATCTTTTTTGTGGCGAACCGACATAGTTGCCAGAACAGCTAAGCCAAATATTTTCTCCAGCTCAATTAGGGCTGGGTTTAAATGTCAGGTGCCTTTAGGCACATCATTCTAAGGCACCCCCTGCTCCCCAACTCAAAAATGGCAGATAGAGTGAGTATAATGAGTTTATTAACTGGAAATTGCAGGCCTAAACAATCTAAAAAAATATATTCATATATTTGACAATTTCATATATATAAACGTATGTATTTGCATATTCCTGCTCGGCGTGTAATATATGGTTTGAATCTGTAAGTGTATGCAGATTAGAGAAGAGTTAATAGCGTTAGTTATGTAGGGCAAGCATGTCAAACTTGTGGCCCACAATGATTATCTTTGTGGCCCACCTGCCCTCTGGCCGCTTTGTGTTGTGGCTGCAACTGATTCTTGTTTTCCCTCCCACGGCCGATCGCGTGCTTCCGCGACCACAAGAGCACAGAGTGGCTGTCTGTCTGCAGAGCAGGCCAACCACTCCCTCTTCCCTCCTGCTCGCAGTGCCAGAGGAGCCTCTGGCCTGCTAGAGCAGAGCTTTAACTGGAGAACGGGGGACTCATCTTAAGGTAAGAGAAAGGGGGCATATGGGACCTATGTGTAGTGTGTTAAATTGAGGCGGGCGGGCAGTGTATTAATTTGAGGGGGGGCAATGTATTCATTTGTGGCAGGAGGGGAGCAGTGTATTAAATTGGGTGAAGAAGGACAGTGTATTAGAGTGGTGAAAGTGGAGTAGTGTATTAGAGTGAGGGAGGGGGCAGTGGTTAAATTGGGGGGAGGGCAGTGTATTAAATTAGAGTGGTGGGAGTGGGGGCAGTGTATTCAATTAGAATGGAGGGAGGGGTACAGTGCATTAGATTGAGGGGTGGAGGGGGCAGTGTATTAGAGTGGAGGGGGGCAGTGTATTAGATTAAGGGGCAGTGAATTAGATTCGGTGGAGGGAGCAGCGTATAAGAGTGGAGGGAGGGGGGGGCAGTGTATTGGATTTGGGGGCAATGTATTAGAATGGGGGAGGGGCAGTGTATTAGATTGGGTTGGCATGGAGACGCTGAATGCTCCCCATGGAGATGCTGATTGGCCACGCAGCTTTTTGACACACATGCACAACAGCCTTCCAATGCTTTCCTATGGGAAAGGATTGTCTGAAATCATCAAGTGCAGAACACACTCATAGGACTTCAAGACTTCAAATTATAATCAAGATAATGTAATTTGTTTTTTACAGCTGTCCAACAGCATAGATTCACCATTTCACTCCTATTACCAAACTTTTCTTAATATGTCAAGGTAGTTGGACTGAAACATTGGTTATATGCAAATGCACCTTAAAACAAATTTGCTCTTTTGTTTACTTTGAAGCACTACGAGCGTGAGGACGTCCAGTGTCAGTTAGATAACTTTTTTATTCTGTACTTTTCTAAATAAACCTACATTTCTATGAAACTGATTTTTTTGTTTTAATTGCGGCTCATATGAACTTAAACCTTGTTTATTTGACCCATGTTAGCCTTGAGTTTGACATGCTTGTTGCAGGGTGTTTAGTGTTAAAAAGATTAACAGCTTGAGATAAGTTAAAGTTGTAGTATGAGAGCTGTCTAGAATTATTAAGTTTAGGGCTAGAGTTGGGTTGAATCTAATATTCGGGTACATGAGGTGTTTAGGTTTTAAGAGGAGTTAAAGGGACACTAGTCACCAGAACAATGTAGTTGTTCTGGTGTGTATAGTATGTCCCTGCAGGCTTCGGAGCACGTAGGCAAGGGCCTACTCTGCCTAATGGAAAATAAGGCCCTGAGCTGAATCAATTTACGCAGCTACTTTGCACCTATTTTTTTTTCGTTATATAGTAAATAACCCCTACAGCTTTTAATTTAGTGCAGAGTGAAGTGTGATATTGACGTACCTCGGACCATTCTGACATTTCCCACTGGGGTCCACATGTTGGGTTTCTGCAGACCTTCTTCTCATCTGGTTTGGTGATATCGGCGGAATCACACAAGTCACTGTACACAGAGCTATCAAAACCAGGGGATATCATCTTCCAGCATCGAACAATTCGAAATTGATAGCCCTCCCCACAGGTCCGCGAGCACTCACTCCAGCTGCTGGTCTCCCATCTGTCACAAAAAGATGCATTTCAGTTTGCCTGTGTTTATTCTGTTTTTTTTTGTTTTGTTTTTTTACCTCATAACTAAGAACACTCTTTAAGCACATGTTTAAATTAAAATACCAATATGTCATGGTAAATTGTGGACGAAAATATATATTTTTTTAAATTAAAAGCAGACATTTATAAAATATTCAATCATGAAGGACATTATTTTTATTCTTCAAACAAACTAAAATGAAAGTGACCATATTTTTTTTATTACATTTAATCTTTACTTTTGCATGCCAAAACTTAAAAATGAGCCATAAAAGTTCAGGGTTTATTCTAAATATATGTGGAGAATTGACACAAGATATGCACATTTAGATCAAAATAGAGTTGAAAAATTTGTACGTTTGTGAAATTGTTCAATGTGGATATTCTGGCCTACAATTTGCAATTAGCAAATGTTACACAAGTCTTAGTTTACTGAATAACCCTATATCTATGCTCTAGTGATAACAAGGTGCATATCAAGATGGTTAATGCATATGAGATTTATCTGCAACAGATAAAGTGCTAAAGTAAACTGACAACAGTACAGCAAGTGGCCTAAAGAGGGGACAAGTAGTAGTCATGGGCCCACCCTTGTGTATTGCCTCTGCTTAGCAGGACAGATTTAAGCCTTAAATGGCTCAGAAGATGTGAAAGATTCCTAGCATCCATTCTGGAAGCAGTCCAAACTTTTGGTCAGTCACTTAAATGGACCTACTACTCCGTACCACACCAGTAGCACGTCTGCCTCTCTCCCATGCTGACTTGCGTTATGGGAGACATAGCCTGCCTCATTTTAGTCAAATTCAATGGACATTTAAACAGCTACTGCTGTTTTGGATCTACACCTAGCAAGGGGACATCAAAGACTTGCCGTGACAATGTTAAAGACATGCTTATGGGCCCATCGTTCGGTTTGACATGTTCCATCAGCAAACAGAGGAAATGGAAATCATAACCAAGTTTCCCTGGAGATCATTTGCATCCTGAATATCTAAATAGGGCAATCTTTCACATGTAAGGAAATGTGCGATTTATTAATATGGGTATTTGCAATGCCATGTGGAACGGTGTTAATGACCTTAGTGAGTGAGACAGTACATGGTCTGCAGAGGCTTGTAACACATGACAAGCAGCCAAGATTCTGTGATAATTGCTAAATAAACTAAGACATTACCTTATGGGGAACTGTCATGAACTATTCCCTTAAATTTTAACATGATATTTTTGGCCATTTATGGCTGGTTGTGTGAAGTACTGCTCAGAAGTTGCCGTGTACCTTGGCTGGCATTCTCTTCCTGCACAGAACTCATGCACAGGCTCTGGGCGGGTCAAAGCATCACAGTAAGTGTCGTCCACTTCCACCCCATCGTATCGCACGCACATAGTGTAGCTTGACATTATTCCTGTTAGTGGAGGCAAATGAATCAATAAAAAGACAATGGATATCCAAATTTTGCTACCATAATTCACAGCTACATAAACAGCTAGCGCTGAAACATTTATTATACCAAAGAAACCATTATAGAGATTATATTGTAAAGTGTCAAAATGTAATTTAGTAGAATAAATTAGTCTACAATTAGGATAATATTTTACCCTATAACTGCATATTCCACTGTGAAAAAATACGGTACATGTGTACTGCAGTTAAAATACAAAAAATATTTCATACCTAGTCCAAAAAATATCTGATGGGTGGGTCACAGTTCAACATCCCTGTCATATGTGATGTATGAGATTGGTTTGCCGTTTACTAAACACAGCATGGTTGAGGGAGTATGGTTTATAAAAATTCATGAGTGACCTCTGAAAGTTTGAGAAATTATGTAATTTGAAAGTTTGAGAGAATGTGCCCTATGAAAATTCAAGAGTGTGACCTTTGAAAGTTCAGGTGTGACCTTCAAAAGTTTGGCCTTTTAAAGATTGAGAAAGAGCGACTTTAAAATGTTTGTGATAGTGTAGGGTCTTTGAACGTTTGTGGGTGTATGCTTTTGTAATGTCTGTCTGGGGAGCAGTGAGAGATCACAAAGCTTTTCACACATGCCGGTCCTGCAGAAGGCATTTGGAAAAATGTTTTATGTGGATATGCTAACAAGCTGGCATCCGGAACTTCAAGACAACTTTCAGATAATAGCAAGTCTTTTGAGGGAAGGTGTGGTATGTGCTCAGAAAGGCAACTGCTAGGCATTACTGTACAGAAGTGCTACTGAATTCACAATTAATGTCATGTGGTCGCTGGCACAACCTGCTACGCGAAAAAAGGGAATGTGTCTTTCCGATCTTTAGCTTTTGGCTTATAATGAACCTTAGGCGAAACAGAGCCTGTAAAGATAAATGCGCTTTAGGATTTCTCCATAAAAAGCAATTCCAAGCAAAGTTTTAAATATGGCCCAAATGGCAGGAACATTCCTTTGGTTTCAATGGTGGTCGCTCCACATTTAGAACTCTGACCCAGAATTGCTTTTTACATCTAACTTTTTGTGTTCTCTCAGACAAACCACCTGACAAACGAATTAAGTATGCAATATGCTTTCTGCATTAACACTTTCATTGGAAAAGTGAACAAGGCCGTGCATTCCCAGCCTCTGGAATACTAATACTGCTAAAGGAACGAGGATTTGAAGCTGAGAGGGTACCATACAGCCTCAGTGAGTCAACATGAGATCCTGGAGGTTGAAGGTTCTGATACTATTTAAAAAAAAAAAAACTAAAATTATTCAAATGAACAAGGTGCAGTTGTTCCTACACGATTCTAAAGGACGTAAGCTGTTTTTCGGTTGCAGTTACCATTTGATTTCCATGCTGCAGTACGTATTCTCAACAACAATAGGCACTAGATGAATGATATATATGTGTCCAGAGAGAACTTTAAATGTGAGCAATATTTTTTATTTATTGTTTAAAATGTTTTATGTATATGTTTCAATGTATTGGCTATATAATGCAATTGCAGAAAAAATGATGGATTACATGTGGCCTATTTTAATAAACGCTGAACTGTTTAAAAATGTTAATACAGTGTAAAATGCTGTAGTTATTAAAGAAAACATTAAACAAAAATCACAGGTGACAGAGGGACTTCCTGTGTGTCTGTTTACCAACCTGTGGTACACGTGGCACTGCATGGTTCATGGGAAGAAAGTTTCCATCGATACATGTCAGCTGAGCTCATACCCTGCACCTTCCGCAGTAACTTTAACCTGTTTCTACCAAGAATGAAATGGAAAGAAAGAAAGAGATGAATGCTTTAATGGCACTCCTGAGTCTCAGCTCAAGGCACGAGTAACATTAATATATTGCTTGCTTACGGCTCAGGAAGACTTCTGCTAGTTGTGGCTATTGGTATATGTAGACATGTACATACATATATAGCTGTTTATGAAGGGGGTGTTTTGAAGTTTTAGTGTTGGTTGGGGTTTTTAAACATACCTGTCCTGATCCCCAAGTAGAATCCCCAGCCTGGTTAGAAGGAGAGCTTCCACTGTCTAGAAATAGAGAGAATGGGATAAAAATACCCAATGTAGAAACAGTTCAGTATATAACAAAATGGCTCTTTTCAGCTCTATTTCTTCTCAAGGACTCAGTCAAACAGGCTAGAAAAGTGTCTCTAGATCACTAAGCACCTGGGGTCTATATTATATAAACTGATTAGTGCTACAGATTTAGTCACATATAGGAACTTTTTGACTAATTCCTTTTTAGTCACCCCAGAACACAGTTTTGTATGTTTCCTGGAGATGTCAGTACAGCAGAGTTAAGTAAAAACACACTTACCTCTGCTGTGCAAGTTAGGGAGTGGGATCATGTTAAGTTGTTTCCCTGCATAGGGAATCATGGGACAACAAGAGATTTGCATTGAATGCCTTCCTGTTTACGGACAGAAGGCATTTCATGCAAATCTAAACTAAAATAAATATTAATTTTAAAAAAATGTTTAAAGAATAAACAACTAACAGCATATCTTTGATTCATTCTTAGCTAGATTCACATGTGACAGTTAGTCACATGTGACATTTAAATCCCACTCAAAGAATGTAAAATATCAGAGTTTGCAATCTTCTTAATCTTGGAGACAGTGTGTGATCAACTGCCATAGTCCTGACGACTGTACTATATGGTGATGTTGTAATAACTGATATAAGGGAACTGCTGAAATATCATAGTTATGACTCATTGCAATACTTAATTAGTGAAAGATATTCAATCGTCTCTATCTGTTCAACAGTTTTTAACTGTGTCTGAGAAATATTTAGGTTCCTTGAACTGTAATCCATGTAAACATGGATGAATTGAAACCCTCACATTTTCAACAGTATTTTAGGCTTTGCTTTTAGCAGGAGGTGGTGTATTAAATTAACACTATTCTTAGCCCCTTAAGGACCAATAGTGGTCTATACCAACATAATAATCTTTAAGTATCCTAGGACCTACTAAAGTAATAATGGCAGGGGCTGCACTGAACTGCCATTGCTAAATAAGGAGTTCATACAATACCGGCAAATTATATAAGGTTTTATCTAGTAAACTGCTATCACAGCAAAGTGTACAACTTGGTCTTTGAGGGGTTAACATGCATGTACAGTACACATATAACAATGAAACAATACACGTTGTATAAGTATACTGTGTCTTAGATAGGGTCTTTGGAAGTTAATATCCATTGAGGATTATTGGACAACAATTTTGAGGGTGAATGAAGAAGACCCTCTTGATCACAGTTAGAACATGTACAGAAAACCCGGCCGTAACACGTTGACATGCAGAGCCTGACCATGACCAGTGATTTTGCTCTTTGGCTTTGAAGGCTCAGATAATGACTGGGTCAGGAAGACAGTACCAAGTACCCAAACCATCTGAGCCCCAAAGCCATGCCCCCACTGTCTTGTTTTTTGATTCTGTACCACACACATGGAACAGAACAAAAAGCATTATTCCAGTGCACAAGTTGTTATGCCAGTGGACAAGTCTTGCTAGACAATTGTTAATTGTCAGTATGTCTTTTGTGTCAGTTCATCTAATTATATATCTCTCTGTCTGTGAAACTACCTATTTGTGTTTACTAAATGTGTGTGTATTCTGGATAATTACACATTATATGTACAGTAAATACATCAGTAATTAATAAATTAGGGGACTTCAGCCATTAAGCACAAACAACAATTTATTGCATGTACAATATTAATGCTGATAAGTAAATACACTCCTTAATGGTGGCACCTTGTGCCTTGTTTCATGAAAATAATATATCTGAAATAATTAGAGTTATAAGTTATAACTGTGCTATATCACCAAGTACACTATTACTAAACAAAATGGATTACTCCAGTTTATAGAGTCAGTCGGCCACAGGTATAGTCTCTGTGCCAAAGTTCTGAATGTGGAGCAATCAGTAGGGACATTCCAATGGTTTCTATGGTGATTGCTCCACTTTTAGAACTTTGCCCTAGTTGTGAGTGTATTACCTGCATACATTATCCTAATTCTGTGAGCAGCTTAAAACCTAAAACCTTCACTAGAAATGCTGCCAAAGGGAATCCACAGCATGTTAAGTGGCAGAGGATGTTTATCCTTGGTTGCTGACAAGATAAATAACCTAATTTTTATAGCAATATTTATGAAATGGGTATGGCAGGGATGGATATAGATATACACATAAGGAAAGCCAGGATGATTTGTGATTTAAAAAATGAGTGAAGCCTGGATAGATGCTTGTCTCCTACAAATAGAGCAATTTTCCTTCCAATTAATCATTACTACTCCCAATTTGTGTTTAACTTGTAGAAATGGAGTGACCTACTAATGTCACAGAGTGGATTTCCCTTTTGAAAAATTTGTTTGTTTACCCGGGGTGGGGGGGGGGGGGGAGGAGAGGGAAATATTCTGATAAATCGTCAGGGGACATTTCTGACCATTCCCCTTTTGACACCTTGAAAATGAATCAATAGCCATTCACGTATGAGTCTTGAGAAGCCTAATCAATCTAGGTAATATCTACAGTAACAGAGCTAACCTCATTTTCTAAGCAGCAGAAGCTCTCTTGTAACCTCATTTGTTCCATTTGCAACTCGCCCGGCTTGAGGTTTGTATTTTGCGCACTTGTGGTTCATGGAAGGCTCTGTAATGTCTCGTGTGAAACCGTTTCAGTGTTTAATCCAATTATTTGTTTTTTTTCTCAACGCCTCCAAATTCTTACTGAAACGCAGAGCAATGGGTCTTCTCAACCACTTTATGAACTATTTAAAAACAATTATAATAATATTATAATTAATATTGAAATTGTCTGTGATCTTAGCACATAAAATACCAATGACAACCCATGCTGTCGTCATCTTTTGGTCTTTGTAAAACCCATTACCAATACTAAATAAGACTGTGCTGTTTCACAATCAAGAGCAGCACTGCAGGGCTTGGCTAATGCTAAACGAGTTGGTCATAATGTGTAGGGTTTTAAGGACCAGATTGTTCTGATGAAACAGATCATCCATTTTCTTCAATGTTTTTAAGCCAAGGTTTCAGCACAGCAATTTTAATTTAAAACTAACTGTTTAGTTAGATTTTTTTTTAAAAGATTAGGTTAAACTATTTGTTTCCCTGAACACTGTATTGCATTTTTACAAGGAACAAACAAATAACAAAACACTTTTTTTACTGAAAGAAAATGAACCACTATGTATCACAGGACACAAAAAAAAGACAAGGAAAACAGAAATGCAAGCTCAAAACCCCTCACACAGAATGAGCAGAAAGAGAATGATGAGAATGCTCAGTTGGTGATGCAAGATAGAAACACTAGGGCAGTGAAGGCTAACACTGGAATTTCAGATGTTTCTGAAATTCCTATGATGCTCAGTGCCTGGTTTAGGATCATGGGAAATGTAATTCAGCAATATCTGTGGTACAAAGGTTAGTGATCACTGCAGTAGCACTAACCAGACAGTATACCTGTAGAAGAGTCAGAAAGGGCAAAATTGTATTTTAATCATACTGCAAAAGAAACAAATCAGAATTTAAGAAAAATAATGACAACAAAACAGGAAAAGAAACATTAAGAAGCTTTAACGGATTTAGTCCAGAAGCAGGTAATATTGAATAAGGAAACCGTGACCCAGAACATTATCAAGAGATATAGTCAACACAACATATAGATAATATTTAGTCCAGTCATATTTGCTTGACAAGCGAGATTTATTTACCTTTCTACTTGTCTCTGCTCTTCCTGAGAGGTGACTAGGATGTTTAAATATTCTACTATCTCTTTTAACCCCTTAAGGACACATGACATGTGTGACATGTCATGATTCCCCTTTATTCCAGAAGTTTGGTCCTTGAGGGGTTAAAGTCATGTTTTTTTCTTCCTGTCAAGCTTGGGGTGGGTGTGCCATATTATTTAGGAAAAGTCACTTCAGCCTTTTAAAATACAACTAATTCTTCCACTTGGGGATGGATCCTACAGATCGTTGCTTGAGTTGTCAAAGCCAAAAAGTGAGAGAGAAAAAAATTCCCAAACACTTTTTACTTTCTGGCAGGCAGTCAACGGCCTGTTTTCAGCTGCTTGGGCTGTCTGAGTTCAAGAAAGGTCTTTGTAGCAAAGCGTAATCCTTGGAACTCTGGGGATTTCAGTCTGTCCGCCTGGGCTTAGTGAAGCGGAATTTTAACACGTAAACTGCGCCTGTCCATTAGTTAATTACTACTTCTAGGAATCTGAAGACATGTAAGGTGGGTTATTCCCTAAACCAGGAATTGTGATTTCACAGGAGGAAAAATACATTCTAGGCTAAAATAGCTGCAAACAAAGCTGTTGACTTGGTGAAATTTTTTAATTTGGCCTTAAATGTGCAGAAATTCTGGTTTAGTGAATACTGTTTGTAGCTACTGTATTAAGATGTATTATACACTTTTTTATCTTAGAGATCCATTTGATTGCAATTCATTTATCTTCATACTTCAGGAGATCAATGATAAAACATGACTGGGCTTCAGAGAAAAAGCATGGCAAATTAGAGTTATCCTGAGCAATGCAAAACTTTATTGGTACCTTTTAGAAAGGCACAATGAGCAGCATCACAAGGGAGCAACCTTTGGTAAAGTTTGTATTTGCCTGCCCCATTGTAATGCGCTCCCTTTACCTGTGTAACAAGTGCCATAAAGTTATTTATTCCTTAGGATAATTCTAGTTTTGCATGATTTTTCTATGTTGCCCAGTCATGTTTTTTGCTGTTGCTTGGAGTTGGATTTTTCCTCACTAATTTTTCAGAGAAATGCTGTAAATGTGAACGCACACTCGGCATTCCCTTCAAAAATTCCATATGCTCACATGAGCCAATGGATTTGGCACCTCAGGGTTTGCTCTAATGTGCTCCATAGGGCATGCACTATAAATTCAAATAAAAAACAGCACAACACATAGCTGATTGTTGCTTAGCTGTGTAAATATCTCACATGCATTAGTCCTACTTTAATATGTACACACTGATCTAAACTTTATTTATTTTAAGAAGGTGCTCTGTTCTGTCCATCACCAGAAGACAGGAAAGATGTTCATTCACAGCCTTTGCTATCAAGGTTGAGGCCTCGATACAATGTAACCCCTACTGCAGGGTTACTGATGCTATAAAACATTTAATTTGATATGGGGTCCATAGGTTATAACCAACCTTTCTCCCATTTCCCTCTATCCTCTATCATGTTTAATTCAATATTTAGATATCACTGACCTTGCTTTCTGTGTCCTATTGGAGGATGAGTTCCCAGCTGAGACAGTTGAGTTGCTGAGCTGTGTCTCTGCAGATGTGTTACTTGTTCTGTCGATGCTAAGCTCTAAGAAGGTAATGTTGAGGTCAAAAGCAGCAGTATCCTCATTTTCTTCATAGTCTACATAAAGGTTGTCCAGGTTTGGTTCAACTGAGTTTAGTGGTTGTCCCTGGGAAAAGATGACGCTCCTTGTTATATTGTTGAAGGGCTCCCTGGAGTCTGAGGTTTTGCTGGCCAGTTGGGTGAAGATGACATTTCCCGGAAGAAATTCTTTGGAGTTAAATTTAGATGCTGAGTCCTGTTCTCCAATATGTGACAGGTAGGAAGTCCTATTTGTGCTTGGTTCTAGGGAAAAAGAAAATATCTATACTGACTTATTTATATTTGAAGATGTTTACAGACAATTCTCCCCAAACATTGTATAGGTAATATATAAATGATGTGTTATTTTGCTGTATGTTAAAGTAACAGAATATAGAATCAAAATGAGACAAAATACCTTTTATTGGTTTGCCTTTGCCATCACAGTCTCCTGACTGTCGTGTCTCATAAACCTCATTGGTCTCCTGTCCTTTAATCAGTGTTAGCTTTTCTGTGGAATCTCGATGTCCAAAGTCCTGCATATCTCCTCTCCATCGTCCCTTCTCTTTGTTGCTAAAGCTGGCATTGCGGGGTGTAAACTCGTCATTAGACTCCTTACTTTCCTCGCTCTCAGAGTCAGGGAAATTGTAATAGATTGGCTGGGTAATTCGGGAGTGTGGTCTACGCAGTAGAGTATATTGAAATGTTATTGAAGGATTTTTTCCATTCTGATTCCACACCTAAGCAATGAGAGCAAAAATATCTGTTATTTTACTAGTTATAGTAAAATATCTTCAAAACATATATAAAAATAAGTTAAAGGGACACTACAGTCACCAGAATAAACTACAGCTTATTGAATTTGTTCTGCTGAGTAGAATCATTACCTTCAGGCTTTTTGCTGTAAACACTGTCTTTTCAGAGAAAATGCAGTGTTTACATTACAGCCTAGTGATAACTTCACTGGCCACTCCTCAGATGGCTGTTAAAGATCCTTCCTGGGTCATGGCTGCCTAAAATGTATCCAAACATTCAGTATCTCCTCCCTCTGCATGCAGACACTGAACTTTCCTCATAGAGATTCATTGATTCAATTAATGAGGAGATGCTGATTGGCCAGGGCTGTGTTTGAATTGTGCTGGCTCTGCCCCTGCTCTGCCTCCTTGTCAGTCTCAGCCAATCCTATGGGGAAGCATTGTGATTGGATCAGGCTACCACTTCTGATGATGTCAGCAGACTGCTTGTTTTTCTGAGTATAACAGCATGCAGAGTTACTGCTTCAGGCTTGAATACAGTAAGATATTTTACTATATTTATGGAGGCATGAGGGGACCAGGGGGGCTAGATGGTGGTTTTAACACTATAGGGTCAGGAATGCATGTTTGTGTTCCTGACCCTATAGTGATCCTTTAAATGCTGTAGAGTTAAAATATTGTTAATCTCTCATGTCCCCTTAAAAAGGGAATATTACGGGGCGGAGCATGACCACTAAGCTGAGCGGACGCATGAAGCTTGAGCTCCCGCATTACTCGATGAAACCAGCTTTTTAAGCCTAACTTTGGGGCTTACTTGCTCAAACTTAGATGTATCCACACACAGGGGAGCCCGGGCAAGTGACATAACACCCTTCCCAAACGTTATCAAAGACGAAAGCCCGAGGATCCTGTTGCAGACTACTGGGACCTGGATGGGAGAGAGGCAGGCGATCTCCCGGCATTCTAGCCCTGCACATGGGCCCGCTACACTTCTACCCTCCCCCCCCGGATCAGTAGGGGATATCCCGGTCCACTTACCACAGAAGGTGAATCGCACCATCAATGAGAGCGAGAGGACTGAGGAACAGCACAACGATGCGACCAAGAACGGTGTGACCAAGATTGCCGCCACGTTGGAAGCAAAGCAGCCCAGGCCATCAATGGAAGACCCTCTTTGTGGCGCGTTTCAATGCCATATGCCACAAATTCTGGCACTGCATCGCTCAGCGAGCTACCTTACACTCTCCTACGGCAACAAAGCTATCGCTAGCTGCAGACTCCACCGCCTTTCTATCTCCCGAGACGGGGGCCCATCTGGGGAAGCCTCCGGTCAGCAACCCTTGTGTCCAGAGAAACACCTGGAAGGCGGAGACCCTAAGCCCCAAGACCATGCTAAGAGCAGATTGAGAAGCCGGGAAACCCGGAGCTGGCACCCGCGAAGGCTTGGAACCAGAGACAAAGGACACGGCAGGTGCACAAGGCGCCCACCATCCGCCGAAAAGCATGCCCCCAGAATGTGGACGCTACTGTGCTATGGAGAGGCAAACATCTTGGAGTGGAGAAGGTCCCTTGCATCCACACAGTCTGGACCTGCTCCTGGGACGGTGATCCCACCGCTAGTGGCACAGAGCTGGACTTTGAACCATGGCCCACTTGTGGCATAGGGTGAACTGTACTTACCTTACACATCTGCCCCACGAGTGGCTTACCCTGACTGACATAACCTAGTCTTTGCATATCTTGGTGTCAGCATAGTTTAGTAACTCAGCCTAATGAGCCCACTCTAAGTATAGCCTCTCCAATGCAGACATAAATTGGGATAGAGTGAATGTGTTAAATTACACCTTCATGTCAAAGCTGGTACAAGCACCAACTAGAAAGGACGCTTGTCTGGATATCGTTATATCAAACAATGTTGATCTTTAGACCAACATTCAAGTAGGGGAGCATTTGGGAAATAGTGATCACAATATGGTAATTTTTTAAATAAACTCAAAAAAGCAAAAGCAGGGGCGGAGCTTGAACTCTGAGCTGAGCGGACGTGTGCTGTCTGAGCTCCCGATCGATGGACCGGCTTTTTGGGGAAAAACCCCGGAAATCTCACAGCGACGGATGCCGCACTAGGCTAAATCGACTGGGAATACAGCGACAAAACGGCAGACACCTTTCCCAAAGGCCTACGGTACCATAAACCGCAGCTGCACGTTGAGGCCTGCAGACGGCTACGAGGGGGAAGGGCGGCCGACTTCCCTGCTGACTGGCACGTCCAGCAGACGCACTCTGCTCCTATCTCCCCCCCCCCCCCCCCCCCGGACCAGTGGGGGTCATCCCGGTCCCCACTGGCCGGCAACCCGGAGTCTCTCTATAAACAGAGTCATCGCACGCGGAGGAGCCGCGCCCAAGATGGCGGCCCAACGGCAAACCACCACAGCAATGGCCACAAGCACAATGCCAGGCACATGGCCCCTGGAGGCTTTTGATCAGCACTGTAAGAGCTTCTGGACGATACTCTGTAACCAGGGCCTGACCCGCAGACAAGCGGTGAAAGCGTTGGCCCCCTGGATCCGCCCGGTAACCCGGCGCCGCTGCTATGGGCCCCTTCCTCGAATCCCCAGAACGGCAGCCCAGCAATGCAGACAACAGCGATGCTGACACTCACTCCCACAATCACAGGAGCCGGACCGTCAGGCTAGCCCAACAAACACGTACCTCACATGACGCCAGAACCTGGGACCAGCATGGCGTACCTCCACACTCTACAGCCCCAGCGACAAACAATGGCACAACATGGAGGTACACCCCACGGTCTAGCGGCGGAGCCAAATACCGACCGCGGGACACCTTGGAAGAAGCGCAACTCAGCCGGACACAAGGTCCAGAGCGAAGACACAGCCCACGTGAGACCCGCTGCCAGATCACCTGTTCACCGCTTCAAAACAGCTACAACGAGCCCCCAAGCACCGGCATCGGCTGATAAAGGACTCACATTGCAGGACTGGTCTCCAGCAGCATTAGGCTGTGACCCTTATAACCATCACTGACAACCTACCCCACTGTGCTGACCATTATATTTTAGCAGCAACACTTCCTGCACTCACTGAACTCTTAAACCAGTTAAAACGTCTTAATGTTGAAATTTTTGTACACATTTTAAGAGCACCCACACTAATACTGGCAACCAAAGGCACTTTAACGCCATTTATCTATAGCTCCTCCGAGCTTCCCCCCGGGGTTACAGGTATTATTTGAACAGCATACTAAATTACTTGCTATAGACAGACACCAGGTAGACAGACCACAAGGGCCACCAGTTTATTTTATGATTATACAGCGGGGTCCACACAACGCAGCACAGCTCCTACCAGCATAGAATAATTTTCATGTAAGCCCATACACGGCGAATCATTATGTTTCAGGACCAAACTTTAGGTTACCTGTAGCGGAATGTATTAAGCCTGTCCTATAACCTGCATATTTGACTATATTCGTTTATTGTATTCATGTATTTCTGTATGCTTTCGTATGTGGGTTCGGTAGTTTCATGGCAATGAAACTACCGAACCATTAGACCACCCCAGTGAGAAGTGTGCGCCTCGTTAGGCGTTCACACTTCTCGCAAACCGCAACTTAAACTGTAATTGCTAATGCCTGGGTGGCCGCTGTTCGGTATACGAACCACGTGCGGCGGCCATCTTCCGCATAAAAATCTCAGAGGTGTTTGGTCGTCGAGTGTCTGGAACTCGAAATCGGACACTCAAACAACCGAACACCGCTGAGACCTCCAGAGCTCCGTAACTCCCGAACGGAGGGACCTAACGAACCCCCATTCGGTAGAAACAAAGTACCGAACAAGAGAACTATAATACAGGTGAATTTAAGTGTGGATGGCTAGGATTACTGTATGGTTTTACTGCCGAACGGAGACCGGCCGCAGGGCCCAAACGCATGGAACCCTTTTCGGATACCACCTCGTGTGCGGTCGGTCAAACTTCACCCTCCATCTAACTACCGAACCCCTGGTGCGATCTGGGTGAATTTTGGATATATTATTCACCCAGATAAGGGCTTCCTGGCGGTACCCTAATATTGATGCTATGTACTAGTTTAGGGGTACATCCAGTTTTGGGGTAAATGTACAGTATAGTTAAGGGGCTATGAGTCACTCTGAGGGGAGGAGATGTGTGGGAGGTAACAGTTACATTATTGGTTACTGTCCTAATTGATGTGAATCCCTCCCTTGCATGGGAGCATGCTTTATAAGGCACCGTGGAATAAAGATTGTCAGTTCTGCTCCTGATACTGTGTGTCGTCCAGTTATTGGGAGTGCTGTTGAGATATTGCTGTATTGTTTTACCTGCTGGAAGTACTACTCTATGGATCTATAATACTTGTTCCTGAGCCTCACTGGGATCTTAAGTGGAGAATAGCTGTGGGATATCAGCTCTCCGCTACATATGCTGACAGCTATTGCCCCCACAGCTACAGCCACACCAGCTACACTCATAATGCGCTACAGCTATGTGCCCTGTGAATGTTACTCTCACATTGTTTTACTGTTATATGTCAAACGATTGACAACTTATTTAATGCAGCTTTTTGTATTGCCACTGTGACAAAACTGATGATCAAACCATGCGTGCTGTTGTGACACCACACATGCCTGAAACTACCTCTGCACAGAAAAACAAAGAATATAATCTTACTGTCAGTTATCAAGGCACATTTTACCTAGAATAGCATATAGGTCAGAGAGGAAATGGTTATTCCGACTAAGCATGCCACACCAATGTTTTTAATGTTTTAGTTTTGCGTTTGGTAACATAAAGCTAGATCCTCTCGCAAGATAGTTAGCTGGTTTCTGCTTATTTACCGTAGACGTACTTGACGACCATGTATTCACTTACATCCACAAAAAATGTGCAAGAAATCTGTATACCATGACACTGTTATCTCATGTATGTTAAAATTTGGGTTTGTACCGCTGTCGTGGCGCAACAAACTTGTTTTGTTCATGATTTGCACAATAATAATAAAGATTGACAAAAAAAAAAAGCAAAAGCACGTGGGGTATACTAAAACGTATACTTTTTAAAAAGCCAATTTCAATAAGATTAGGGCAGCTCTACAACATATCGACTGGCATAAACTCCTTAGTGTAAAAAACACTGAGGATAAATGGAAACTATTCAAATATTAGAAAAGTACATATCTCAGTATGCACCTTTGGGTAACAAATATAAAATAAACAAATTTAAATCAATGTGGCTTAGTAGAGAAGTAAAACAAGAGATTAAAAATAAGTAAAGGGCATTTAAAGCATTTAAATTGGACAAATCAGATGCATCCTATATAAGATATAAGGAAGTCAATAATACTTGCAAAAGGCAATTAAAGTGTCTAAACTAAAAAATGAGAAATTGATAGCCAAAGAAAACCACCCCCCAATTTTTTTTTTCAAGTACATCAATTCTTAAAATAAACAAAAAAATGAAAGTGTAGGTACACTGGAAACATAGATGGCTCTTTAAGCTAATGAAGACCAGGAAAAGGCAGACATTTTAAATAATTATTTTTCTTCATTATATATTAATGAGGATCCTATGGCAAGAGATATGCAAATGATTGCTGCAAAAAACTTGCAGATAACTTGTGATTGGATGACTGGAGACAAGGTGCTACAGCAGTTAAAGAAAATTAATGTAAATAAAGCTCCGGGGTCTGACGGTATTCACCCACGAGTACTTAAGGAGCTAAGTGGGGAAATAAGTGAAGCTCTGTATTTAATTTTTCAAGATTCTTTTGTTTCAGGTATTGTACCGGAAGATTGGAGGATGGCAGATGTTGTTCCTATATTTAAAAATGGTTTAAATTCCTTGCTTGGAAATTACAGACCTGTGAGCTTAACTTCTGTGACTGGGAAAATATTTGAATGGCTATTAAGAGATAATATTCAGGAAATCATTTGGAAGAACTTTGTTATTAGCAATAATCAACATGAAACATAGGGCATGTCAAACTAACCTAATTGCATTCTACGAAGAAGTAAGTAGAAGTATAGATCAGGGTGTTGCAGTGGATGTGACCTACCGTACTTGGATTTTGCCAAGGCATTTGATATGGTTCCTCACAATAGGTTAGTCTTAAAACTAAAAGAAATTGGTCTAGATTAATATTCTTGTTCTCGGGTTAACCATGGGCTTAAGAATAGAGTACAACGAGTTGTCATTAATGGTAAATTTTCAGGCTGGACAAAAGTCATAAGTGGCGTCCCTCAGGGTTCTGTTTTGGGACCGCTTCTATTTACATACTTATAAATGATCTTAAAATAGGCATTGAAAGCCATATTTCAGTGTTTGCAGATGACACAAAACTTCGTAAAGTAATAAAATGTGAGTAGGATATTGCTTTGCTGCAGAGGGATTTGGATAGATTTGGGGACTGGGCACTAAAATGGCAGATGAAATTTAATGTAGAGAAATGCAAAGTTATGCACTTTGGGGTTAAGAATGCACAAGCAACTTATACCCTAAATGGTAGTGAATTAGGGATAACCACACACAAAAAGGATTTGGGAATTGTTATAGACAACAAATAAGGCAGCTATATGCAATGTCGATCTGCAGTTGCTAAGTCCAGTAAGGTTTTGTCATGTATAAATAGCGGCATAAATTCTCGGGATGAAAATATAATTTTGCCTCTTTATAAATTGCTGGTAAGACCACACCTTGAATATGCTGTGCAATTTTGGGCACCTGTTCTAAAGAAGGATATCATGGCACTAGAAAAAGTGCAGAGACGAGCTACAAAATTGATAAAAGGAATGGAGCATTTTAGTTCCGAAGAAAGGTTAACAAATTTAAATCTCTTTAGTTTGGAAAAACGGCACCTCAGAGGGGATATGATAACATTATACAAATATATTCGGGGCCAGTACAAACCATTATCTGGAAATCTATTTATAAACAGGGCTATACATAGGTGACAAGGTCACGCATTTAGGCTGGAAGAAAGGAGATATAATCTAAGGCAAAGAAAAGTTTTTTGTTTTTTTACAGTAAGAGCAATAAGGATATGGAAACATATGTGAGGCAGGCTGAACTTGATGGACGCAAGTCTCTTTTCAGCTAACTATGTAACTGTTGTGACAAAAAAGAGATTCTCCGGGCACTGAGGGTGTTCAATAGAACAGACAAGAGCAGCAACGTTTCGACCTGCTAAGAGGTCTTTGTCAGCATTTTGACTCTTTTCATCTAACCATTTTATCACGAACCTAGGTCAAATCTGCTGCTTATATTTCATTTTTTTGTGTTTTTCACTTGTTTTACTTTTGAGAAATTCACAGACAACATGTGCAATCTCACTACTGTAAAGACCCCATATTTGTATTATGCTACTGTTATTGAGTACAATAATAATCTACATGTATACCTTTGCCCCTAATCCAACTGCTAATTCTACATCAGCGGAATTCCTTTTGCTGACATCAGTACTGAAATCATCAAAGGTATTTCCCAGCTTACACAGTACAGAGGGCTCTGAACACTCTGTACTGTGTGATTGCAGCATGAGAGAGAGATATCACACATATGTTGCAGCTCCTGCACATAGTAATTGGTGCCGGGCATCTGGCGACGCCCAGCACCGATGACTGAGCAGAGGGGCATGCAGGAAAACCTCCCTTCAAGGTGGTCCATAACATCAACGAGCATTAAAGCCCTGTACTGCATGACAACATAGACACTCATGTGGTTGTTACCGAATTTAGTGCCTTGACAAATAGATTTTAGACTCCGTATCAATCACAATTTATTAATTATTTGAACTTAGTATATCACCTCCCAAATTCCATCTTTGGGCTAGGCACTTATATATTATATAAAATAGATAATTAACTCAATTATAGAACATGGAAAAACCAAATAAATTTTCCCTATGTTTTATGTAATACATTAGATTACACAGTAATACATTACCATGATATTTAGGTCTTGGTTTGTTGGTCCTTGTGCCACTATATATTCAATGCCAGTTTCATATACATCCATCGGCCTCCTATATTTAAATACTGTGCCGGCGATATTGAAGTTTTTGGGGCTGTCGACCTTTAAGTTCCCGTTGAAATAGAAGTGGCCAGATTCATCTGCAACAGCTTAAGATACATACATACAGGTAAGTTTAAGGATAAGCTACAAATCTGCCTGAATGGAGTCTACAAAATATATATTTTTTTACTTTTAAAGTAGACTTTTTTTTTGGTTTGGCCTTTTCATGTTTTTTAGTAAAGTTGTGCATATCCTATATAAAATTATAGTCAAAGTAACAACAAACAAAAATCGTTACACGAATGCACACCAGAACACCAGAAATTGTCCATATGTTACAGTAATGCTTATATTAATTCTTGATACTAGCTGCTATATATTATGATACAGCCTTTGTGACATATATGATTTCTCCACTCTCCCTTTCCATCTATTCCAAAGAAACCTGGGGCAGACAGGGAACTAAATACTATTTGCAGAGGCAAATATACCAATAGTGTTTTAATTGTCCTGTGTATAAGCTGTTGAGATAGTGTGTGTTTGTAAAATTATTTAAAACTGCCTGGCTGTTTTTTATGCTCTGCTGATTAGTGTAAAACCTTTTTTCCAGGTGGTAGATTCACTTTAATGTTTGTAATAATGCCACAGTCGATAATTTAAACATTTCCCAGTTGGTGTTTACTCACTTAAAACTGGTTTAGAATGCAATTAAACAAAACCATACAAAATCATAATTTTTAGAAATACTTAAAGGGACACTAAAGTCACCAAAATAACTTTAGCTTAAAGCGACACTATAGTCACCAGAACAACTACAGCTTATTGAATTTTTTCTGGTGAGTAGAATCATTACCTTTTCAGAGAAAATGCAGTGTTTACATTACAGCCTAGTGATAACTTCACTGGCCACTCCTCAGATGGCTGTTAGAGATCCTTCCTGGGTCATGGCTGCCTAAAATGCATCCAAACATTCAGTGTCTCCTCCCTCTGCATGGATACACTGAACTTTCCTCATAGAGATTCGTTGATTCAATTCATCTCTATGAGGAGATGCTGATTGGCCAGGGCTGTGTTTGAATTGTGCTGGCTCTGCCCCTGCTCTGCCTCCTTGTCAGTCTCAGCCAATCCTATGGAGAAGCATTGTGATTGGATCAGGCCCAAACTTCTGATGATGTCAGCAGACAGCTTGTTTTTCTGAGGCAAACAGCATGCAGAGCTACAGCTTCAGGCTGGAATACAAGTAAGATTTTGCTATATTTATGGAGGCATGAGGGGCCCAGGGGGGCTAGATGGTGGTTTTAACACTATAGGGTCAGGAATACATGTTTGTGTTCCTGACCCTATAGTGATCCTAAACAGTTTTGGTGTATAGATCACGCCCCTGCAGTCTCACTGCTCAATTCTCTCCCCTTTAGGAGTTAAATCACTTTTGTTTCTGTTTTTGCAGCATTAGCCACACATGCCCTGGCTGTTACTCACACAGCCTGCATGAAAACAAAATGGTTTTATTTTCAATCCAATGTTAACTACAACATCTGGGAAACTACCTTCTGGGTACCCCTGCCTTAGAAGTTTTTTTCTCCTCCTCTGCAAATTGCTCCTGCAAGGTCTAGCAAGCAACTAATAGTTCCACGAGATAATGAATTCTAAATTAAACATGCTATTCAATAAATTAAGTATAAACATTAGATGACTCTTTATAGTAAGTGTGTAGGGAGGCCTTGCAAGTTACAAGCAAGGAGACGTGGCTAGGGCTAGATAAATAACGTGATTTAACTCCTAAATAGCAGGTAATTTAGCGTTGATACTGCAGAGGCATGATCTATACACCAAAACTGCTTCATTAACCTAAAGTTGTTTTAAAGATTATAGTGTCCCTTTAATACATATCAGCACAGCGACAGGTTTCTCACCCAACACATCTGCGGATTTCTTGCGCTCCACAATTTGAATGTCCCTTGCACCAACAGGGATGTGCGTGACTAATGAATAGCCTAACAGAAACCATAGGTTATGCAATATTCCAAAGAAATGTTTACCCAAAACAAAACAGATATAAAATGCATGAAACAATAACAAGCGTAGAACATGCTGAGGGCAATGCATGAGTTACAAGGTTGTTTTGGTAGTAAATAAAGACAGGCTAACAAAATAATATGTGATTTTGTCTTTTTCTATTTTTAGAACCCTGTCTCGGTGCAAAGCCTTGCTTAATAAAGACAATCCCAATAACATTTCTTACAGTTTTCTATTGTCAGTATAACAAGAAGTCAACATAGGTTAAATAGTTGAGCAGACATTATCTGTTCATGTCTCTTTTAGATAATAAAAACTTAAAAAACATTCATAAAAATATATTTCCGGGGGTCTGAACATGAGCCTAATTTGGAAGAAACAGTGTGGCTGTTTCACTCAATAATGGACCATTCTTCATGACAGAAGCATTCAGGCTGATAACCTTGAATCAGTTACCAAGATGGGAAGCTCCCTTCCTGTAATTCCCTGTGATGTGAACACAGCTGCTTCCGTCTCCCTGGCAGACACCGCATTTATCCAGAGTATGGGTGGAGAACAAGACGCCGTCACATCCAATTGGCTGAGGAGACAGGAATGATAAATACAATACAGATTTGACCAGCGGATAGTGCATCTGTTTTACGCTATAGAGAACTGTTGACAAAATAGTTTACTGTTATATTTCCACAAACCTCACATTTTCCAGACACACAAACCCCTCGATAGTCGCTGTACTTGCAAGATGTCCCATCTCGAGCCTGAACCATAAGTTGTCTCTGTCCATCAACCGTGGTGCACTGAAGATCACAAGGTTTGCTGGAGATGTGTACATAATCATCTAAGGGCCAACACATTCAACTTAATCAGTTCATTGAGAACATACAAACACACTATTAATTACACTCCTGAATGGTATATTTTGAATTTATGGCCAACTGTTATTTTTTTTTCTTGCTAGCCTTTGTTAATGGAGATACGGCCATATTCATTGCAGTAGCAATGTAATATCAGGTAAATTGTATCTAAACTGTGGAGAATGGTTCATGGAACTAGACATTTGAAGCCAAGTTTGCTTAGCAGGAAAAATTATGTAACCTGTTTATTTCTCCAGCTTAACAAAAATGTGCAATTCCCCTTGTTAATTCTCAATAATTCCTGGCTTATTGAATGATCCATTTTCTTTTTTATTGATCGGATACCCAATTTAATTACTTCAAAAAAGTTTCAAAATGGAACATAGTCCCCCATTCTATTTTACAACATTTTTCAACAACAAAAACTTACTATCTTTCCAAAATGGTTTAATAACCAATATTGCTGCTCCTTATGCATCTAAAGGAGCACACCTTTTGCCATTCAACCATCTAGTCAGCTTCCTTGGCTTTAACTTGGTATGAGGCAAATACCTTTAAAGGGATATTCATTCCAGGATGTATCTGCCGCCACAAATACATTTTTTTTTTAAATCCTTACCTGAAGTTTCAGTGTTTGCTGCAAATTGTTATTATTGTGTTTCTGAACTGCTGATATATCATATATCACAAATAAAGTTATAATCTAAAGTGAAATGCATGGCATGCATTGACCTCCTGTACATTGTGCTAAAGTTTTTAATAAGCTACTAAAGACTATTATAATTAAATAAATATACTACTTAGTCTTTATATACCCCATTCAAAAATGTTATGCACTCAATTATGCATTTTATTTCATTGGGGGTATATCCAAAATAGCATGTAACATCTATAGATCTCTTGTCTGCAGTCTTTTCAAGCCCTCCCCTTCTAACCCCGCCCATACTTTCTGTGGCTGTCCAATCACAGACTTCCCAATGCAGCTCAATGAGAAGTCTTTACAAGGCAGAAGCCCGGGGCAATTGCTGCCTCTTGATTTTATCTCCACTGAGCTAAACAATTTCTATTGAAATCTGCACTTTTTGTAAAATGAAGAAAAAGAGGACATACTCTTCACATATAAAGCACTACAGCAGGCTAAACTGCTTTAGATGTTTGGAGGGTTCATTTAAAGAACCTATCAATCATGTTTCAGTTTTTCTTTTTTTGTCCACAGTTAAAGTAAACAGTGACAGGTAGTCTTACCAGGGTACAATGGTTTCCATTGAGATGTTTTGCCATTGTACACATGAGAGTTAAAAGATGTGCACTGCTCCTCTCGAAAACTCCTTCCATTAATTGGGCACTCCTGGAAGAAAACATTGTTTAGCACAAAATGTATCACAGTTTAGAGAGGGACAAACCACTCTGTTGTCAGCTAGATCTAATTTAAATAATTAATGGAAATAATATATAAAGTTATTGCTCAAGGTTGGACGTGCATAATTCATGTGGCTGGCATTTAAGTCATCAGAAATCACATTTGAATGCATTGCTTAGATGGATGGATTTTTTTCTCTGAATCATTCATGCTCACAGCCGGAAATATCCACTAATTCATCTTTGCCTGAAACAAGCCAATCTATTGTAAAAATGCATTTGTTTTGCCATATATTTAAGATATATTATTGTGTGAACAAATAGCTTTCATGTGTATATGTTTGAGAGTGGTCAAAAATATGACCTGGTATCACAAAGTTTATGTTGACTGCTATGATAACTGTAATATCATCGTGGACGGAAAGGGTTGTGTAGCCATTAGTTGGCGGAATCCAAAATCTTGTACCAACAGATCTCTGAGAAGATACAGCAGTAGTAAAATGTATTAAAAAATTCTAATGAAAAGCACAATCTAAAAACCAATAAGAGAATATTAAATCCAAACAGGATAAAATAATAGTGGATTGGCGCTACAGTGCACAAGAATAAAATGCAGCTACCCCTAGTGCCTAAAATCACTCTAAAGGCACTTAAGTGTTTTAAAAGAGAATAAAAGATAGTGGGGGTGCACAATAATACAGCAATTATAAAAGATATACTTATACGTGAGGAACCTCTTGATCTGAAAGAAGTAGCATACAGACAATCATAGCATAATACTGTTTAATATATATATATATATATATATATATATATATATTTTTTAGATCTATTACAGAGGTAGTAGGTCACTCACACTTTCCAGAGCCACAACAAGCAGGCTCTGGATTAGATAGCAGTTGAATAATCAGCTTATTCAGGCTGTGGAATTTCCCATGTGATGTCTCCTTTTCAGTGCCAAAAGAAATATAGCAAGATCCAGGATGTAAAAAGTGAAATAAACTAATAAATAAATAAGCTGATTATTCAACTGCTATCTAAGCCAGAGCCTGCTTGTTGTGGCTCTGGAAAGTGTGAGTGACCCATTACCTTTGTAATAGTCCTAAAATAATAATAATAATATATACATATATATATATATATATATATATATATATATATATATATATATATATATATATATATAACAGTATGATGCTATGATTGTCTGTATGTTATTTGTTTCAGTTTAAGAGGTTCCTCACGTATAAGTATATATTTTATAATTGTTGTATTATTGTGCACCCCCAGTCTAAAAACTAGCAAAGCATCAGAGGACATACATTTCTAAAACAGTGATCGTAAATAGGACTAACCTCACAGAAATCTGAGTCAAAGAGAAACATCCGAAAGCAAAACACAAAAAGTAACAAAAGGGATAAAAATAATCTGAAAACATTACAGAGGAAAAGTACTCCATAGCAGTGAGATATTGGGGGGATGGTTTGACTGCCAAGCGTGATGACTGCCTAAAATTGTAGCTCCTCGTGGCCAGACCAAATTTTGCCTTATCTACAAGGCTACCCCCAGTAATGGGTCACCTGAGATGCTCCCATACTCTGCCTCAACACCCTACCTTACCAATGCATTGGTAAGGTCCCTTCGGCCCCATGGGTGAGTTCTTAACCATGCCACTGAACCTACAGGTGCTTCAGCATGGACCTATGCTGCTACTTCCCTCTCCAGCCTCTTCCTAGGGCTTGCACAAGGCTCCAGGTGCTTCTCTTGAAGGGTCCCTACTGCCACATGACGTGCCCTCAACCCTAGAACATAGCCTCCTCAGAAAGGCGGATATGGCCTCCTTTGTAGCATAGCCGAAGTGTAGCCTACTATAATTGATGGCCGTGCAGCACTCTCAAGGCCTCTAACAAATGCTTTATTCAACGACATCAAGCCACAGAACTTGTCACAAGGCGACAGGGGCGGCTGAAATAATATTAAGATTTGCAACATACCTGAAACCCTGAATTCAAGCTCCTAGATGACAACAAAGACCCGTACTGATTGAAATTGAATGTGCCCTGAGGTCTATAACACCTGAGGGTCCTTCTAGATATCAAAATTTTTCCCAGTTAAAGAATTAAGAGACCGGCAAGGCCTCAACACACCTGGCATGTTCGTAATGCTGCCAGGACTTGTCCACGTTCACACTGGATGCCCATCGGCCCTGAGGCCCATCACTCTCAGTCTACATGAGAGACATAAACCCTATCGTTGGAAGTTCCCCCTGAGCCTCCAGTCATGCCAAGGATCAGTGTGGCATACCCTCTGCTGGTGGGAGGAGATCCCAGCATGTTTTGCACACCTCAACATACCACCTATGGAGATCCAGAGCTGGTTCCTGTCCCCACAAGCTTCCACAGCGGCCATCTTGCAATTAGTGGACTGGCATGTACACCCCCACAAGCACACTGGATTAGCTTTGAGTTATATGACTCCAGTGTCTCATTGCCAACAGTGACCTGACTATATAAGACCAAGAACCCACAAACTTTCCTGCAACACCCATTTATCGTCCCCACACTCAACGTTTGGACCAAATGCACAGTCAAAACAATTTCACAATAAGTCTGGGTTCCATGCTACCACTCACCCATAACTACCCAACCTCCAATTCTGGCCTTTTTAGGAAAATGCCCAATAGTACACTTACTCCATGTCACTGCAAATTCTCAAATACTCCCCTTCACTGATCTAAAATGCGAAGAGACCTCGACTGGGATAGACAGACTTCACTATTTTCAAATCAACCATTTCTATTATTCACTAATACCTATTAATCTCCATAGACAACATTCAATGCTCGAATCCTACAGTCACTAACGTAACAAACTCAGTAAAAGCAACAACAACAAAAAAAGCAGTGAAATACTTGAAGGTATCAATATGGTATGTATATAACAATGTAAAAGGACAGCATTAAAACACATTCAAATAAAGTCAATATTTACTTTCAACTTAAGTGAGGAAAAAATTGTTGCATGCACATTTGTCACACAAGTTGCTGTTCTACAAGATGTGAGAACACTGGTAGACTGATAAGAGAATTGCAAACTTTAAGCCGAAATAGAATTGTTCAATTCACTTACACCATCAGGTTTATTGCACAACTTGGGAATTGTCGTCAGAAATTTTGATTCCAAGGTCTAAATAGCCATGTTTGAAAGATATTTTACAACATTTGCAATTCCTGGTCAGTCCTGGTCATAGAGTAATGGGGCTTTATTAATAAGCCCCATTACTCTATTATTCCCTTTCTTACATGGTATGCACATTAATAAGGGCGCCCTCTGGTGTTCCACTCAGACTCTTTGCTTTATCGTTTCCTGAGTGTAACGGATCACCTGGCACCCCGACTGGGTACCTCCGTTAATGGATGCTCCTAGTGCTTCCTGAGGACTCCAAGCACTCTGGCAGACACCACAATCCCCGAATCCGAGAAACCTTTTAAATTCTCCCAAGCATATGAATGCTGTAGACCATTGAATAGGAACCATACGAATAGGCTTGTACTCCTAGCAGTCAACTGGAACAGCATTCAATAAATCCTTCCCCCAATAATGAGACGACACATCACTTTGAGGGTAAAAACAGGAACTCTCGACTGGCTCATCCAGCCTGGCTTTTATTACAATAATCCACATACAGGCCACACCCAGGGGGAGGCATAAAATACCCAATCACATACATGGTTCAGCCCACACATCCCCTCCCCTCAGATAACATTAAACCCAATTATCCGGTACACTTTTCCAGCCAAGTTCTGGATGTACCCCAAAAACAGGGGGTACACCTTTAAATCCAGCATCGCTGGATAGCCCTTATTCAGGGGGACAACATATCCAAAATTCAAGTCATTCGGATGAACAGTTCGGGAGATATGGGGTTCCAAAGATTTGACCGACCGCATGGGTAAAGTATCCGAAAACAGTTCCATGCATTTTGGCCCTGCGGTCGGTCACAAACAAGGGAATGAAAACAGACGAATTGCCTGTGTTATAGAGCCTGGAGAGGGTTTGAATGAATTCCCTTGTTTGTGGGGTTCTTTCTACCGAACGGCGGGTCATTCGGTAGTTTCTATACGAATTTCTGGAAGTATGGAGGTCTCAGCGGTGTTTGCCTAGTCAAGTGTCCGATTTTAGTTCCAGACACTCGACGGCAAAACACCGCTGTTCGGTAGTTTAAGATGGCCGCCGCCACGTGTTTGTTTCCCGAATGGCGGCCACCCAGAGGACAAAGAATACATTACACTGATTGCCAATTACCCGTTTGCAACATTGTTGCAAACTGTAATTGGAGGCACACTTATTCCTGGGTGGTCTGGTTGTTCGGTAGTTTCACTCAATATAATGAATGGAGTGATTCTACCGAACAATCAGCTGAATGCTGCATACATATCCCAGGTTAAACTCAACACATAAATACATATGTAATATTAAAGGCAGTATACTGGAATATGCTCCACAGTCTTAAAGGGACAGTAGTCCCAAAAGTCCCAATATGTCCATCGCTGATTTTAAAGGGCCAGTAGCAGCAATATAAAGTACAATATGCCCCAAATAACCCAGGGGCCATAGTCAGCAGGTAGGAGGCTAGCAAACAGGCTTCTCCAGGGCCCAGTGGCGAGGTTGTTTTCGCCACACTGAGCTTGATGGTGGTTTCCTATTTTCTTACTTCCTTTGTGTTACTCCTAACTATTATCCTCTCCAACTTACTCCTAAAGCTTTAAATTACATTCTTACCTGAATTTTGCAGAGCTGATATCTTTTTGATGTCCCCGTGCAGGTTTTGTTCACATGAATGTTGAGTGTTTTTCTCCTGAATGGAAAAAGTTGTGTAAGAATTTTTTGTATCAATGTCCAGGTCCCCTACATTATCAAGTCCCCGCAATCTGTTTTTTAAATCATAATTATGTAATACCCTTTCTTTTAAATGGATACTCTGCTGCCAAAATACAAAATAAATAATAATTACTGTTTACTAGATGTACTCCAAATGCAATTAAAAGGATTCTCTAGTGCTAGGAAAACAAACCCATTTTTCCTTGCACTGTAGAATCCTGGAGTGCCCCGTCCGACGTGGCTGAAAGGGTTAGAACCCCTTCAGACACTTACCTGAATCCAGCGCCGATGTCCCTCGGTGGGTCAGGCTCCGTCCACTCTCCTCCCCTCCTCCCCTGCAATTGCCGCACTCGCATTAGGATCTCCCCATAGGAAACATTATTCAAAGCTTTCCTATGGGGATTCCGGTGACGCTGAGGACGTCCAGTGTCTTTTAGACAACCAAAAGTCATCTAAGAAGCCGGAAGTCCCTCTAGTGGCTGTCTGGTAGACAGCCACTAGAGGAGGACTTAACCCTGCAAGGTAATTATTGCAGTTTATAAAAACAGCAATAATTACACTTGCAGGGTTAAGGGTGATGGGAGTTGGCACCCAGACCACTTCAATGGGCTGAAGTGGTCTGGGTGCCTACAGTGTCTCTTTTATAATGCATTTTTTCATTTGAGTTATATCTAAAACAGCTTGCAAACACAGCAGATCTCTTGTCTGCAGCCTTTGCAAGTCCTCCTCTTCTAACCCTGCACAGATTTTCTGTGGATAACCAATCAAAGTCTTTGCAAGGCAGGTGCTCTGAGCAATTGCTTTCTCTTAAGTTCAGTGCAACTAAGCTAACGGAACCAGAAAATAACAGTAGCTGTTGTCTGCTTGAAAAGCCATGAAGGGGTGACCGGTATAATTTCTGATTTTTTTTCCCAATTTCTATTGAAATCTGCAATTTTTGTGTCAATTTCTATTGAAATCTGCACGTTCAAAGATAAAGCTTTTGAGCAAGCGAATGTGCTTTATGGGTCTGGAGTGTGCCTTTAAAGGCAAACACAGTTATATTCATAACCAGGATCCAATGGTTTGCATAGAGGATTATTCTAGGATCATTAAGCTTAGGAAAGACACTGCTTACACATTTCCTGAATCCCAAAGGCTTAGGTTGGAAAAACAAGTTAACCTCATAATGCCCGACATCTAGTGCTACTATCCAAATGTCTACATAAAAAATTATGTCTTTATATACTTCTGTTCTAATTATTATAATTGTATTATTTATAAAGCACCAGCAAATTCCATAGCGCTGTACAATGGGTGGACTAACAGACACGTAATTGTAACCAGACAAATGGACGCACAGGAACAGAGGTGCTGAGGGCCCTGCTCAATGAGCTTACATGCTAGAGGGAGTGGGGTCTAGTGACACAAATGGTGTAAGTAGGGGTAATTAAATAGGTTGCTAGAAAAGTATTCACTGAGAACTTATTTTTGACAGTTGCAGAAGAGGAGTTATGGGGGGAGGGGGAAATGTAAACCTGCTTACAGTTTAAATTATATGCTTTCCTGAAGAAGTGTGTTTTCAAAGATTTTTTGAAGGAGTGGAGACTGGGTGAAAGTCTAACAGAGAAGGGAAGGGAGTTCCACAGAAAAGGTGCAGCCCTGGAGAAGACAGACAGAGGATAGACGTAGGACTTCGGCAGAGAGCAGGGGCCTCAACGGGACATACTTGTGTATTAGGGAGGATACAGGGAGGATACATAGGTTGGAGCAGCATTATGTAGGGACTTGTAATCAAGCACCAGAATCTTAAATTGAGACCTATATCTAACTGGAAGCTAATGTAGGGACTGACAGAGAGGGGAGGCGTGGGAAGTGACAGCAAAATGAGCCTCGCCGCCGCATTCATTAAAGATTGCAGTGGTGCAATCTGGGAACACGTAAGATCACTGAGATGGGGATTGCAGTAGTCAAGGCGAAAAAGAACAACGGCATGGACCAGCACCTTAGCTGCGTCTGCTGTTAAATAGGGGCGGATGCGAGCTATAATCACCCTGAAGTTTTTTTTTTTTTTTTTTTTTAAATAACGTTTATTTTATTCACATTTTCAAGTATATTACAAATACGATTATATTAACATAACATTTTAGGCATATATATTCACACTAGTAATTCAAGTAAAAATGTTAATCACTGTTAGAATATTCCTCAATTTAAACATTAAAAAGCACAGCCTAAAAACACTTAATTGAGACAAATTATTACATAAACATATATTACATCAATTATGCAGATCAGGAGATTAACTTTCTTATACCAATGTCTTTAACCTTTTTACTATTGCAAGGAGTAGTATCTTAATTTGTTGAGTTTACATATTACTTAGCCAGTTGTCAAACAGGTCTTTTTTTATTTTGTTGTTGGTGATTTAAATTAAACCTTTCCTTTTCCATCCGAAACTGAATTTTTAATTGTTGAAAATAAATATTTTTTTTTAAAAGGTATACTACTTGACTTCCAATTTCTGGGAATCACAATCTTTGTTGCAATAAAACGATGTATTGCCAGACATTGGTTATCTTTTGAGAGTGATTCCAGTTTATATATTCGTTTGATAAAATCCTAAAGTTGTCAAATATCCATTTCCATATTATTTTAGCTAATGGGAAGTACCACCAGATATGTAAATATGTGCCAGCAGGATTAGATTTAAACAATAAACACTTTTATATAATTGTCTTAATACCACATACCATTCAGTTTTCGAAAACATAGTTCCTAACGCCTTATTCCAGGTGTTTATTATTTTAATAGGTTTGTTATTTATTGCCTCGATCATCTTATTAGCTTTAGAAGTGATTTTTCCTCACCTTCTCATGACAGAACATTTGTTCCATGTGACTGAATATTTGATGGAAATTTTAACAGAGTCGTATTTAAATAATTTTGAATACGTAGAAATGTAAACACCTCTTTATTAGATATATGAAGTTTTGTCACAATATCTGGAAAAGGTAATAATTGATTTTGGTGAGTAATATCCTCAATAGTCTTCTAAAGAAGTTAAACGGCAAGTTTTTATAATCTTATTTCCTAATCCTATGTATTTTTTTTTATTTCATCCCATTCCTGTATGGTTTGTGCCAGTATGTATGATTTGCTTTTTATATGATCCGTATATAGTTTGCCACTGTTACCCAGGACAAAAACTTCTAGTCTTTTTATATTTACAGTCTCAGATTCGATCATGTACCAAGGTTCCAATTCCATTTTATCTACTTGTAGTTTATAAATATGTCCAATACAATTGGCATAATACATGTGTTTGATAATGGGATAGCTTAAACCTCCCTTACAATGTTTTTTCCCCAAAACCATTATATTTATCCTAGGTCTTTTTCCATTCCAGATACAAGTTTTAAGACTACGTTGAATCATGTCGAGCCAACTCTTTGGAATTTTAAGTGGTAACATTAAAAATAGAAAGGACCACTTTGGCATTATGTATGAATTTATAGTGTTAATCCTACCGAGCGATAAACTCAGATTGTCTTTTTAAATCCTCGATTGTATCACTGTTAATATTAATAGTTAATGCTGTCGATTTTGGCACATTTCATTTATAATTTGATATAGCACTATATATTTTGAATTCCTGCATTAGACAAGTGAGAGAGGTAACAGGTGATGTTAAAGATAACAGTATATCATCCGCATATAGGGATATTTTTATGTGCCGAACGTTCGTATGAAAACCTTCTGTCCCTTAATTTTCTCTAATATTAATAGCTAGTGGTTCAAGCGATAAGATGTACAGTAAGATAGACAGGGGACAACTCTGTCTTGTTCCGTTTTGTAAATCAAACCACCCTGCACATATATTGGCTCCTATAGTCCTAGCAGAGGGGTCTGAATATAGCACCATGGATCCATCCCTCTACAGCAAAGGACTCAGACAAAAGCCTTCTCGGCATCTAGTGACAGAACCAGTAGGGGTTGTCCGCTTCTGTTGGATTGATTGATTATATCCAAGATTCTTCTAGTGCAGTTACTAGCCAATCTAACGGGAATAAAACCTATTTGGTCCAAATTAATATTTTTTTTTATTATCAACTTCATCCGAGTTGCTATTATAGCAGCATATATTTTCATATCGATGTTTATAAGTTATATGGGTCTATAATTACGGATAGTGATGTACCGAACTGTCCGCCGGCGGACAGTTCCCGGCGAAATTAGCTTGTTCGCGTTCGCCGCGGCGGGCGGACACATGCGCAGTTCGATCCGCCCCCTATTCGTCATCATTGGGCAAACTTTGACCCTGTGCCTCTCGGTCAGCAGACACATTACAGCCAATCAGCAGCACTCCCTCCCTTCCACACCCTCCAACCTCCCTCCCAGCATCCATTTTCGATTCATTCGGAAGATGCATGCTTAGTGAGAGGAGGGAAAGTTTAGCTGCTGCTGATTACATAGGGAAATTGATAGCTAGGCTAGGGTATTCAGTGTCCACTACAATCCTGAAGGACTCATCTGATCTCTGCTGTAAGGACAGCACCCCAAAAAGCCCTTTTTAGGGCTAGAACATCAGGCTGCTTTTTTTTTTTCCCCTGTGTAATGTAATTGCAGGTGCCTGCCTGCCAGCCTGTGTGTCAGGCTCACAGCATATACTGTGCCCACTTGCCCAGTGCCACCACTCATATCTGTTTTAACAATCGGTTAAGCTTTACATTTATAATAAATATTTTTTTTTCACTGTAATAGAAGAGCAGTTGCCTGCCTGCCAGCTTCTGTGTGAGGTTGGATGCCTTGCCCATTTGCACAGTCAGTGCCACCACTCATATCTGTTTTAACAATCGGTTAAGCTTTAGATTTAAAATAAATAATTTTTTTTCACTGTAATAGAAGAGCAGTTAGTTGTCTGCAAGCATCTGGGTGTCAGGCCTACTTCAGCGTGTGCCCTGCACAACCCTGCCAGCGTGCTTTGACAGTTGCCAATCATATCTGGTGTCTCTATAGCGTGCTTTTACAAAGAAAAAAGGTTTCCAGTGTAAGCTAATAGCAGCCAGTCAGTGTCCTTCAAGCGGCTCTGTCAGGCCTTCCTTCAGCGTGTGCCCTGCACAACCCTGCCAGCGTGCTTTGACAGTTGCCAATCATATCTGGTGTCTCTTTAGCGTGCTTTTACAAAGAAAAAAGGTTTCCAGTGTAAGCTAATAGCAGCCAGTCAGTGTCCTTCAAGCGGCTCTGTCAGGCCTTCCTTCAGCGTGTGCCCTGCACAACCCTGCCAGCGTGCTTTGACAGTTGCCAATCATATCTGGTGTCTCTTTAGCGTGCTTTTACAAAGAAAAAAGGTTTCCAGTGTAAGCTAATAGCAGCCAGTCAGTGTCCTTCAAGCGGCTCTGTCAGGCCTTCCATCAGCGTGTGCCCTGCACAACCCTGCCAGCGTACTTTGACAGTTGCCAATCATATCTGGTGTCTCTATAGCGTGCTTTTACAAAGAAAAAAGGTTTCCAGTGTAAGCTAATAGCAGCCAGTCAGTGTCCTTCAAGCGGCTCTGTCAGGCCTTCCTTCAGCGTGTGCCCTGCACAACCCTGCCAGCGTGCTTTGACAGTTGCCAATCATATCTGGTGTCTCTTTAGTGTGCTTTTACAAAGAAAAAAGGTTTCCAGTGTAAGCTAATAGCAGCCAGTCAGTGTCCTTCAAGCGGCTCTGTCAGGCCTTCCTTCAGCGTGTGCCCTGCACAACCCTGCCAGCGTGCTTTGACAGTTGCCAATCATATCTGGTGTCTCTTTAGCGTGCTTTTACAAAGAAAAAAGGTTTCCAGTGTAAGCTAATAGCAGCCAGTCAGTGTCCTTCAAGCGGCTCTGTCAGGCCTTCCATCAGCGTGTGCCCTGCACAACCCTGCCAGCGTGCTTTGACAGTTGCCAATCATATCTGGTGTCTCTATAGCGTGCTTTTACAAAGAAAAAAGGTTTCCAGTGTAAGCTAATAGCAGCCAGTCAGTGTCCTTCAAGCGGCTCTGTCAGGCCTTCCTTCAGCGTGTGCCCTGCACAACCCTGCCAGCGTGCTTTGACAGTTGCCAATCATATCTGGTGTCTCTATAGCGTGCTTTTACAAAGAAAAAAGGTTTCCAGTGTAAGCTAATAGCAGCCAGTCAGTGTCCTTCAAGCGGCTCTGTCAGGCCTTCCTTCAGCGTGTGCCCTGCACAACCCTGCCAGCGTGCTTTGACAGTTGCCAATCATATCTGGTGTCTCTTTAGCGTGCTTTTACAAAGAAAAAAGGTTTCCAGTGTAAGCTAATAGCAGCCAGTCAGTGTCCTTCAAGCGGCTCTGTCAGGCCTTCCTTCAGCCTGTGCCCTGCACAACCCTGCCAGCGTGCTTTGACAGTTGCCAATCATATCTGGTGTCTCTTTAGCGTGCTTTTACAAAGAAAAAAGGTTTCCAGTGTAAGCTAATAGCAGCCAGTCAGTGTCTTTCAAGCGGCTCTGTCAGGCCTTCGATCAGCGTGTGCCCTGCACAACCCTGCCAGCGTGCTTTGACAGTTGCCAATCATATCTGGTGTCTCTATAGCGTGCTTTTACAAAGAAAAAAGGTTTCCAGTGTAAGCTAATAGCAGCCAGTCAGTGTCCTTCAAGCGGCTCTGTCAGGCCTTCCTTCAGCGTGTGCCCTGCACAACCCTGCCAGCGTGCTTTGACAGTTGCCAATCATATCTGGTGTCTCTTTAGCGTGCTTTTACAAAGAAAAAAGGTTTCCAGTGTAAGCTAATAGCAGCCAGTCAGTGTCCTTCAAGCGGCTCTGTCAGGCCTTCCTTCAGCGTGTGCCCTGCACAACCCTGCCAGCGTGCTTTGACAGTTGCCAATCATATCTGGTGTCTCTTTAGCGTGCTTTTACAAAGAAAAAAGGTTTCCAGTGTAAGCTAATAGCACCCAGTCAGTGTCCTTCAAGCGGCTCTGTCAGGCCTTCCTTCAGCGTGTGCCCTGCACAACCCTGCCAGCGTGCTTTGACAGTTGCCAATCATATCTGGTGTCTCTTTAGCGTGCTTTTACAAAGAAAAAAGGTTTCCAGTGTAAGCTAATAGCAGCCAGTCAGTGTCCTTCAAGCGGCTCTGTCAGGCCTTCCTTCAGCGTGTGCCCTGCACAACCCTGCCAGCGTGCTTTGACAGTTGCCAATCATATCTGGTGTCTCTTTAGCGTGCTTTTACAAAGAAAAAAGGTTTCCAGTGTAAGCTAATAGCAGCCAGTCAGTGTCCTTCAAGCGGCTCTGTCAGGCCTTCCATCAGCGTGTGCCCTGCACAACCCTGCCAGCGTGCTTTGACAGTTGCCAATCATATCTGGTGTCTCTATAGCGTGCTTTTAAAACCAAAACGTTGTTTCCACTGTAATAGAAGAGCAGTTGCCTGCCTGCCAGCTTCTGTGTGAGTTTCACAGTGGATACTGTGCCCTCTTGCCCAGTGCCACCACTCATATCTGTTTTTACAATAGCTTAAGCTTTAGATTTAAAATAAATAATTTTTTTCACTGTAATAGAAGAGCAGTTAGTTGTCTGCAAGCGTCTGGGTGTCAGGCCTACTTCAGCGTGTGCTCTGCAGACCTGTGCCAGTGTGCTTTGACAGTTGCCGCTCATATCTTGTGTCTCTATAGCGTGCTTTTACAACCAAAATTTGTTTTTCACTGTTATAGATTGAATAGCAGTTACTTGTCTTCAAGCGGGTGTCTCAGGCCTACTTCAGCGTGTGCTCTGCAGCACTGTTCCAGTGCACATTGCCAATCATATCTGGTGTCTCTATAGCGTGCTTTTAAAAACAAAATTTGTTTTTCACTGTTATAGATTGAATAGCAGTTACTTGTCTTCAAGCGGGTGTCTCAGGCCTACTTCAGCGTGTGCTCTGCAGCACTGTTCCAGTGCACATTGCCAATCATATCTGGTGTCTCTATAGCGTGCTTTTAAAAACAAAATTTGTTTTTCACTGTTATAGATTGAATAGCAGTTACTTGTCTTCAAGCGGGTGTCTCAGGCCTACTTCAGCGTGTGCTCTTCAGACCTGTGCCAGTGTGCTTTAACAGTTGCCACTCATATCTTGTGTCTCTATAGCGTGCTTTTACAACCAAAATTTGTTTTTCACTGTTATAGATTGAATAGCAGTTACTTGTCTTCAAGCGGGTGTCTCAGGCCTACAGTGTGTGCTCTGCAGAACTGTTACAGTTCACATTGCCAATCATATCTGGTCTCACAGTAGCTTGCACGCATAGTACCACTAATCCCCCAAAAAATGACAGGCAGAGGCAGGCCACCCCGCAGGGGCCGTCGTGGTCGTGATGCTGTGATTCCCTTTTGCCCTAGAATAATGCCCAGTTTTCAGAAGCCACGTACCCTGAACTTGAAAAGTTCTGAGGACATAGTTGACTGGCTAACACAGGACACCCAATCTTGTACAGCCTCCGCTCGGAACCTTGACGCACCATCCTCCTCCAGCTTCCTCCAGCTTCAGGCACCTCTCAAGATAGCACTCACCCGCCTGCCGCCACCACCAAAACTAGCACCACAGCCGCTTTACTTGGTATGTCAGAGGAGTTATTCACACACCCGTTTGAAGAAATGAGTGATGCGCAACTATTATTGCTAGAGGATGTAGATAACAGGGATATGTCTCAGGCAGGCAGCATTAAACACATGGAGGTACGATGTGATGATGACGGTGAACAGTCTCTATTCTGCTCTGTGTCAGTGTGTATCATGGTCTCTGTGGACAGGGAACAGTCTCTATTCTGCTCTGTGTCAGTGTGTATCAGGGGTTTTGAGGACAGGTGTCAATCCATATCTGCCAAGTGACCCTATGTAGGGGGAACAGTCTCTATTCTGCTCTGTGTCAGTGTGTATCAGGGATCATTAGGATAGGTGTCAATCCATATCTGCCAAGTGACCCTATGTAGGGGGAACAGTCTCTATTCTGCTCTGTGTCAGTGTGTATCAGGGATCATTAGGATAGGTGTCAATCCATATCTGCCAAGTGACCCTATGTAGGAGGAACAGTCCCTATTCTGCTCTGTGTCACTGTGTATCAGGGATCATTAGGATAGGTGTCAATCCATATCTGCCAAGTGACCCTATGTAGGGGGAACAGTCTCTATTCTGCTCTGTGTCAGTGTGTATCAGGGGTTTTGAGGACAGGTGTCAATCCATATCTGCCAAGTGACCCTATGTAGGGGGAACAGTCTCTATTCTGCTCTGTGTCAGTGTGTATCAGGGATCATTAGGATAGGTGTCAATCCATATCTGCCAAGTGACCCTATGTAGGGGAACAGTCTCTATTCTGCTCTGTGTCAGTGTGTATCATGGTCTCTGTGGACGGTGAACAGTCTCTATTCTGCTCTGTGTCAGTGTGTATCAGGGGTTTTGAGGACAGGTGTCAATCCATATCTGCCAAGTGACCCTATGTAGGGGGAACAGTCTCTATTCTGCTCTGTGTCAGTGTGTATCAGGGATCATTAGGATAGGTGTCAATCCATATCTGCCAAGTGACCCTATGTAGGGGAACAGTCTCTATTCTGCTCTGTGTCAGTGTGTATCATGGTCTCTGTGGACGGTGAACAGTCTCTATTCTGCTCTGTGTCAGTGTGTATCAGGGGTTTTGAGGACAGGTGTCAATCCATATCTGCCAAGTGACCCTATGTAGGGGGAACAGTCTCTATTCTGCTCTGTGTCAGTGTGTATCAGGGATCATTAGGACAGGTGTCAATCCATATCTGCCAAGTGACCCTATGTAGGGGGAACAGTCCCTATTCTGCTCTGTGTCAGTGTGTATCAGGGGTTTTGAGGACAGGTGTCAATCCATATCTGCCAAGTGACCCTATGTAGGGGGAACAGTCTCTATTCTGCTCTGTGTCAGTGTGTATCAGTGGTTTTGAGGACAGGTGTCAATCCATATCTGCCAAGTGACCATATGTAGGGAGAACAGTCTCTATTCTGCTCTGTGTCAGTGTGTATCAGGGCTGGGCTTTGAGGACAGGTGTCAATGTTAGGTGATTTCTGCCCTTTATGGATTAAAAGCAGACTCTGCATCAACTGTGCAATTTTCCATGGGAGTTTTGCCATGGATCCCCCTCTGGCATGCCACAGTCCAGGTGTTAGTCCCCTTGAAACAACTTTTCCATCACTATTGTGGCCAGAAAGAGTCCCTGTTGTTTTTAAAATTCGCCTGCCCATTGAAGTCAATGGCGGTTCGCGCGGTTCGCGAACATTTGCGGAAGTTCGCGTTCGCCGTTCGCGAACCGAAAATTCCGGGTTCGCGACAACACTAATTACGGACATCTGTTGGATTTTTATTAGGTTTTAATATTGGTAATATGTTGACCTGCAGCAGCTCTTTTGGTTCTTTTGATTTGTTAGCTATTTCATTATATAAATTGGTCAAAGGCTGAATAAGTTCTTATTCAAAAATTTTATAAAATAGGTTGCTAAATCCATCAGGGCCCGGGGTTTTATATACATTCAACTTTTCTATCTCTCTACTTCATTAGTGGTAAAGCAAGTGTTTAGTATTAGTAAATCTGATTTTGTTATCTTAGGTTTATTTGTATTTAAAAAAAAAATATGTTATTGTTTCTTCATCCGCAGAGAGCCTGAGATTATACAATTTATTATAAAATTAGTTACATTTGTGGCCTATTTTTACTGGGGTTGAGAATATTTCACTTCAATCTACTAACGTATTAATTCTATTTTTAGAAATACTTTTTTGTAATTTTTTTGTAAGGTTTTTACTTGCTCTATTCTCAGTGTAGTAGTAATTTATTCTTAATTTATTTAAAGTAAAGTAGATTTTTTCTTCTGTTCTTAGATTTATTTTATTTTGCAGTTCCATCAACATTAGTTTGTTTTGGTTTGTAGGTTTCTGTTTATTTAAATTCTAGAAGTTAAAAAATGTAATGTATAAATCTGCCAGGTCCTTACCTTTATTTTATATTTCTATTTTCATTTTAATTAGATATCCTCTTATAACTGCCTTGTAGGTGCACCAGATAGTAGAATTAGCCAACTCAGGTGTATTGTTTTCATCATAGAAAAATCTTGATGTTTTGATAATTCGTCTTTATTTTTTTTCATTTTAATTATTGCATCATCTAGTCTCCATGTTATCTACCCCGTGGCTGAGATTTACCAATTTCTACTATAATAAAACTGTGATTTGACCATGTATTATCTTTAATCTGGATATTATGAATATTACGAATTTCATTTGCCTTAACCAAACACATATCGATTCTTAACTATGAGCCATGGACCTCAGAAAAATGTGCATAATCTTTGACTTCTGGATGTATCGTTCGCCAGGTATCATATAATTCGAACCTTCTACAAATACTATTCAATTTCATTGATTGATTAATGACATATTTCTCTGTTGTTGGAAGTATGTGGGATGTTTCATCAATTCTATGATCGTAAACACAATTAAAATCCCCGGCTATAATTAATGTACCTTTACTTATTCTTTGAACTCTTTCCATTATTTTTGAGAATAGGGCCATAGGATTTTTGTTTGGCACGTAAATATTAACCAAAGTACACACATTATTATCGATCTTACATACAACAATCAGAAACCTAGCTTCAATATCGATGTCTTGGTATATACGTAATTAATTTTACTCAGAAAAAATACAAGTGGGCTTCATTCAAGAAACCCACTGGAAAAAGTTAGATACCCAAAAATGGGGCGGTAGAAAATATCCAATTATACTTCAAGCCTCGTTAGAATAAAAAATAAAAAAAGAGGAGTTGCAATTGTCTTTTCTGATGATTTACCGGTAGATATTGAGATTACCGTATATACTCGAGTATAAGCCGACCCGAATATAAGCCGAGGCCCCTAATTTAACCCCAAAAAACTGGGAAAACGTATTGACTCGAGTATAAGACTAGGGTGGAAAATGCAGCAGCTACTGGTAAATTTCTAAATAAAATTAGATCTTAAAAAAGTTATATTAACTGAATATTTATTTACAGTGTGTGTATATAATGAATGCAGTGTGTGTGTGTGTGTGTATGAATGCAGTGTGTATATGAATGCTGTGTGTGTATGCAGTGTGTATATAATGAATGGAGTGCAGTGTGTGTATATGAGTGCAGTGTGTGTATGAGTGCAGTGTGTGTGTATGAGTGCAGTGTGTATATAATGAATGCAGTGCAGTGTGTGTATGAGTGCAGTGTGAATGCAGTGTGTGTATGAGTGCAGTGTGTATGTATGAGTCCAGTGTGTATGCAGTGTGTGTATGAATGCAGTGTGTGTATATAATGAATGCAGTGCAGTGTGTGTATGAGTGTGTGTATGAATGCAATGTGTGTGAGTGCAGTGTGTGTGTGTGTGTGTGTGTTAGTGCAGAGCATTGGTGGGGGTGGGCATTTTATTAATTATTAATTATTATTGTAATATATATATTTTTTTAATGTTATTTTTTTTATTATGATTATTTTTTTATTTTATTTTTTTTTTTTCGTCCCCCCTCCCTGCTTGTAAGCTGGCCAGGGAGGGGGGCTCTCACTCCCTGGTGGTCCAGTGGATGGGCTGTAGGAGGGGGGCTGTCAGGAAGCTGTAACTTACCTTCACCGCAGCTCCTGTCAGCTCCCTTCTCTCTCCTCTGTCCATGCAGCTCCCAGGTCAGCTTCCTCTGCAACTCTCGCGGCCGCGCGGAGCGTTGCCACGGTAACCCGTGGCAATGCTCTGACCCCGCGGCCCTCGCGAGAGTTGCAGAGGAAGCTGACCTGGGAGCTGCACGGACAGAGGAGAGAGAAGGGAGCTGACAGGAGCTGCGGTGAAGGTAAGTTACAGCTTCCTGACAGCCCCCGGTCCTTGTCTGTATTATGGCAATGAAAATTGCCATAATACAGACAACTGACTCGAGTATAGGACGAGTGAGTGTTTTTCAGCACAAAAAATGTGCTGAAAAACTCGTCTTATACTCGAGTATATACGGTATATATGTTTATTTTTTTTCTATATTTTTTCTATTATTATATTTTCTTAAATTATGCTTGTTTCTCCCTATTTGATATTTATTTTTATTCCATTCTTAGTTCTTTGTCAAGTTAATCTGCTTTCTTTTCTCTTTCTTATCAGGATCACCTTCAAACACTCTTTGCTCACTTTTTTTTTTTTTTTTTTTAATATATTCCTCATTTTTTCCTTCAGAAAGTCAAACAATCAATTAATATATGATACCGTTTTTTGTTTTTGTTTCAGGATTTGGATCACATCAAGCACAATAGTATGGGGAGTCCCTCAGCAACTGGAAAACCAACTTACAGTTCCGAGGCTCAATCACCTCCACTTGTTAGATTTTAGAGGCAAACCTCCTCACATCCTCGTGTAGCCCTGTTATTAGGCAGTATATGATTTTACCGCATGTAGGCTTCACCACAGGATACAGTCCAGTCCTTATTCCTGCACAGTCGCAACACACAACCTCTGTCCGATTTGCCGACCTTGTATCCTCTTCGAGGCTTTAGTCAATAGTGCCGGACTGCATTACTGTTTCCTTTAAACTCTTATTTTAAAATTGTGTTCTATTCCATCTCCCTCCCTATACTATCACTACTTCATTGATAACTACATCTCCCATCCTGATCTTCTTCTGTTTTTGTTTTTCTTAAAGCTGGTATGGTCGTGTCATTTTATGTTCATTCTCTAAGACTCTTTGTTAATTGTTTGTTTAGCTAGTGTTACTACTCTCACTGATAATCTCGTAAATTTATCTTCATGGTTTATGACTTTCACCTATCTGATCCTTCATATCTTTTTATCCCAAAGTTCTCTCCTTTAGTTTTTCATCTCTAATTAATTACCTCAATAGCCCCATGTCTCCCCACCCTTAATAGTGTTATTTCCTTTTTTTTTTTTCTAACCTCAGATCTTTATATTTCAGACTGGGCCCCTTAAAACAGCATTAACACCCAGCACTCCCAAGCAACCAAGTCCTGCAGAATCTTCTGAGCAGAGGTATCATCTAGATGGTGCAAATCAGCTGGTTTCCTTAACACACCAATCAAGTCACTAAACCTCTCCTCACCTGAAATCCTCTGTTAACACACTGCATCCTTACAATGGTTTAAACACTCATTGACATTTGTTTGTGTGTGTATATATGATTTACATAACAATATATATAAACATTTTCTCTAATGTTCTCACTTCTATTTTTCACTTTAACACTAACTTCTCTCATAACTAAAATATCCCTATCCTTTCACTCACCTGTCCCTGGCAACACCATCATCAATACTTCCACCTCACTCCCCTCCCCTCTCTTTTCATCCCATGTACTCTACACATACCTTTCTAGCCTATCTCCACCAACTCCTCCAAAATCCTCTACATACATACCCTCCTACAAAACTTTCAAATCCTTCTCCCACCTTCACTTCCTTTCTTTCCTTCTGCTCCTAGCAGCTGGTGATGTCTCTCCAAACCCCGGTCCCCTCTCGGCAAACTCACCACATACTAACCCAAGGATCCACACTAATCTCATATCCATCACACGTTCCTCTAAATCCTCCTTCCATACTGCCCTCTGGAACGCACGCTCTGTTTGCAATATTACTAAATCCACTGCTGTCCATGACTTCTTCATCTCTCATTCAATAGATTTACTAGCCTTAACAGAAACCTGGCTCTCCCCCTCTGACACTGCTACATCTTTGTCCTTCGGTGGTCTCCAACTTACCCACAACCCAAGAAACTCTGAATGTAAAGGTGGTGGTGTTGGGTTTCTCCTCTCCCCTCACTGCTCCTTTAAACCTCTACCCACCCCCCTTCCCTCTCTTTCCCATAATTTGAAATACATTCAATTCACCTTTTCCAACCCTTCTCTGCTAACATTGCTGTTATTTATCGTCCCCCTGGTTCCCCTCTTCTCTTCCTTGACCGCTTTGCTGCCTGGCTGCCCTATTTCCTCTCTTCTAACATGCCATCCTTAATTCTCGGGGACTTCAATATTCCTATTAGCCCACCTTTGACCTCTGCAGCCTCTAAACTACTTTCAATTACTTCCTCCCTCAGGCTATCACAGTGGGATAATTCTCCCACCCATGTAGCTGGCAATACCCTTGACCTAATCTTCACTTAAGCATGTACAGTATCTAATATCTGCAACACTCCATTTCCTCTCTCTGATCACCACCTCTTATCATTTGCTCTCGTGTACCCCCCTCACCCAACAACCGCAGCCTAACCCCCCTCAACTCAGAGGAACCTTAATTCTCTTGATCTCCAGCAGTTGTCAGCTGATATTGATTCACGACTGCTGTCCATCCCTTCCCTCTCCTGTCCTTCACTGACCATCTCCACATATAACTCTACCCTTACATCTGCCTTGAACGCTGCAGCACCGCTCCAAAAAGCACCTCGAGAAGGACCCGCCCCCAACCATGGCATACTAAATCAACACGCTACCTGCAAAGATGTTCCCATTGTGCTGAACGCTCCTGGAGGAAGTCTCGCACCCAGTCAGACTTTCTCTATTATAGATTCATATTGTGTTCATACAGTGCAGCCCTTGCCCTTGCCAAACAGTCCTACTTTTCCTCTCTCATTAGTTCATGCTCCCGCAACCCCAGGCGTCTCTTTGACACTTTTAATTCTCTTCTTCGCCCTGCTGTGGCCACCCCCCAAACTAACCTTACTGCTGATAACTTTGCATGTTACTTTACTGACAAGATTGAACAGCTAAGGAAATAATTCTCCCCTCCTTGCCATTCTGTTTCTCAACCACACATAGATCATGCCTCTCCTACCCTTCAGACATTCTCCCTGGCTTCTGACCAAGAGGTGGCTGCTCTGCTTTCCTCCTCTTGCCCCACCACTTGCCCACTCGATCCTGTCCCATCTCACCTTATTAGATCTCTCTCCACTTGTCTCATGCCTTCTTTAACACACATCTTCAACTGCTCTCTCTCTTCTGGCATTGTCCCTGCACACCTTAAACATGCCACTGTAGTACCTATACTAAGAAAACCATCCCTCGACCCGTCCACCCCCTCTAACTATCATCCCATATGCCTGCTCCCTTTTTCCTCAAAGCTTCTGGAAAGACTTATCTTTACCCGTGTGTCTCATTTCCTCAATTACAACTCTCTCCTTGACCCCCTTCAATCTGGCTTCCGCCCTCTCCACTCTACTGAGACTGCGCTTATCAAAGTTACTAACGACCTAATCGCAGCTAAATCCAAAGGCCACTACTCCATACTAATTCTTCTTGACCTCTCAGCGGCCTTTGACACCGTTGATCATGCTCTATTTCTTCAAACTCTTCAGTCACTTGGTTTCTGTGACTCTGTCCTCTCGTGGTTTTCCTCTTATTTCTCCCAACGCTCATTCGTCCTGTCTCGGTTGGAGGCCCTCAAGGTTTTGTCCTTGGTCCCCTTGTATTTTCTCTTTATACTGCCTCTCTTGGAAAACTTATTACCTCTTTTGGATTCAACTACCACCTGTACACTGATGACACCCAGTTATATCTCTCCTCCACGGACCTCTCCCCTGCCGTCCTGCAACGTGTCACTGCTTGCCTTTCTTCCATCTCTGACTGGATGTCCTCCCACTTTCTGAAACTCAATCTCTCTAAAACGGAGCTCATTATCTTTCCTCCTCCTAATACTGATCCTCCTCTTTCGCTCTCCCTTCAAGTTTGTGCTACCCACATCAGTCCATCCTTGCAAGCGCGCTGTCTTGGCGTCATACTTGATTCTGGCCTCACCTTTGAGCCTCACATCCAGCACGTTGCCAAATCCTGTAGATTCCATTTTTAACAACATAACCCGCATCCGCCCCTTTCTTGCACCAGATACTACCAAGGAGCTTGTCCATGCTCTAGTAATTTCCCGCATGGATTATTGTAACCCTCTCCTGATTGGTCTTCCCAAAAGCCATACTGCACCGCTACAGTCCGTAATGAACGCTGCTGCCAGACTGATTTTCCTCTCTAGTCGTTTCTCTCACACCTCACCCCTCTGCCAGTCCTTACATTGACTTCCTGTATGCTATAGGAGTCAATTCAAGGTTCTAATTCACACCTATAAAGCACTGAACAATTCTAACCCCTCTTATATCTCCTCACAGATCCATAGGTATGTCCCCTTCTCGGTCTCTCCGCTCTGCCTGTGACCACCTCCTGTCCGTTGTCCGCACCCGTACGGCCAACTCACACATGCAGGACTTCTCGCGGGCGGCTCCCTTCCTATGGAATAGCCTGCCTACCGCCATCAGACTCTCCCCTAGTCTTGCATCTTTTAAGAAGTGCCTTAAAACCCATCTCTTTAGGAAAGCTTATGGCCTCCAAGACTAACCTTTACCTGTCTCTTGCTCTCTCCTAAAGGGCAGCCCACCTTATTTCACTGCAAATTCCTGTCGTAATGTGTTTTAAACCCCACCTACTATAGAATGTAAGCTTGATTGAGCAGGGTCCTCTTCAACCTATTGTTCCCATAAGTTTATTTGTAATTGTCCTATTTATAGTTAAATCCCCTCTCATAATATTGTAAAGCGCTACGGAATCTGTTGGCGCTATATAAATGGCAATAATAATAATAATATCAGCTTGGTAATCGCGTGCTCTGCCCCTCGAACGCCAGGATCGGATACTTCACACTCCCCGTCAGACTCCTACTTACAGCACGTGCGCTGTTACGCCATCACATACCCCTGTCGTGGAGCCTCCCTCTTGAGTTAAGCCATGGGAACGCGGCGAAGGTAAGAGCAAGCTAGCATGACACTTTATTATGTATCTATTTCATAAAATATACCAGTTGTTGATGGTGCAGTAAAAACATAACCTTAGAATAAAATACATGGAATATATGACTAGTGTAAATTAAGTTACAAACCTCTGTCTAAGGCAGTGCCTTTCTTGAGACTTAACTCCTCCACCACAAGTTCGCGTACATGCTGTCCACTTAGTCCATTCCCCCCACCAGAAAGTAGTTGCATCTGCCCCATCTTCTAGGCTATTAGATGTCTGAATATTTTCCTGCATTTACAGTAGAAGAAAAGAGATGAAACACATATGTAGGTCTTTTTAAAAACTAAAATTTCTTTACAGAAGATCAGCTTCAAAACAGCATAAAATTGATGATGATAGTAGTTCAATAAAAGACACGAAAGGGCTCTCTCTCCAATTAAAGATAGGGAAAAGTTAAATAAGAATTGAGACTAATATGGTTATTAAAGGGATAATCAGGATAGGGATGGGGTAGGGAGCGGGAGGGAAGAAATAGGGGAATATATGATGAAATAAAGGTTAAACCCATAAAGGTTTACTATAGTTAAGAAAAGAACAAACATTGTATTAATAATGATAGAAAGACCTCAAAGGTGTTGTTTTTTATGTAATAGTTTTAACAACTATACATTGGCAAGGTATCTATCTGAAATACAAAAATATAAAGAAAAAGTTTTAAAAAAATGTAAAACGAAGTCTTGGCACTCACCTTTAAAGTAAAACAGAAAAAAAACTTTTACCCAGGGGCTAGCCGTGGACAGGAGGTAGCAATCAAACAAGGTGGAGTGAAGCAGAGCTGGAGGAGAGAGTAGAGTGCTGCCCTTTAGGAGAGAGCAAGGGACAGGTATGTGAGGTAGAAGTTACTCTGGGAGGCCATACGTTTTATATATATAATCCAAAATAGAGGAAGCACTCCAGGGGATTTTTGTGAATAAACGTGTTATTTTTTATTGCATATTAGAAAAAAATACACTCTGTCCTCATCGAAAGTGCAAAAGTGAATCGTATTCAAAGGTGAATATGATTCACTTTTGCACATAATGGTCACATATAGCAAATTTCTATTATTCATTGGTTGTTTTTTGTTACTTAGCAACCGACAGTATGATGCATGGCATTGCACATCATCATGTCATTAGGGGGGGTAACATGTACCACATGAACACTTCCGGGTTCGGGTACACGACGGAGCATCGCTTGGATTGGTAAGTCACTTTACTGTATACTGCATATATTCACTGTATGTTCACTACACTCATTGATCTTGATAAAGATCTGCACAGGGGTCGAAACATCAATCGGGACAGAGTGTATTTTTTGCTAATATGCAATAAAAAAAAAAAAGAACATGTTTATTCACAAAAATTCCCTGGAGTGCTCCCTCTGTTTTGGAATATATAAATATATATATATATATATATATATATAAATAAAGCTTATGGCCTCCCAGAGTAACCTCTACCTCACATGCCTGTCCCTTGCTTTCTCCTAAAGGGCAGCACTCTACTCTCTCCTCCAGCTCTGCTTCACTCCACCTTGTTTGATTGCTACCTCCTGTCCTGTTGGATTTTACGCCCCACCTCCTATAAGACTGTAAGCTCGTTTGAGCAGGGTCCTCTTCAACCTATTGTTCCGGTAAGTTTTTGTAATTGTCTCATTTATTGTTAAATCTCCTCCCTTTGATAATATTGTAAAGCACTACTGAATATGTTGGCGCTATATAAATACCAGTAATAATAATAACAATAATATATATATATATATATATATAAATATTTTTAATGCATCCCATTTTCAACTTACTAAATTGTAAATGCAATTTGTTGGCTGACCTCAAAGATAAATATTAAAAACAGTAGATTATTGTAACAATATGAATTTTTGCAACATGAGAATACCACCAACAATTCTTTGCCATTCCTACCCATGGACTCCTTGCCAAGGTAGGACACTTACCAAATGCAGTACAAAGAGTGTAAAAATGTCCCATGCTAAATGTTTCTATCCAGAAATATGATTTTTTTTTTTGGTGAAATGTTCTGTGACAGCCAAATACTGGCTGTGTGTGTTGGCTTTTTGTAAAATCTAAATTAAAAGCCAAACGGAAATGAAAATCCACGGCATGAAATGATTTTAATTTTGAGTACTGTCCTAAAGCTGCCCTAGTTATTCCTCAGTTATTATATCACTTTTTTTCAGAATTTAGTGCTACAAAATGATGAGCTGGATATCAAAAGAAGGACTTGTCTGATCCACAAATATGATATAAGTTCTGTCTGATCCACAAATATTATATAAGTTTCTTTAGGTAGCCTGTATGAGCTTTTTATTGATACTACATGAATGTAAAATATTACAAAATATTCAAATTGACCAGGCAGTGAAAGGGTTAAAACGACAGTCAGCAACATATACATTAGATTTTCTTTATGGGATTCATTGAACAAATGAATGGTTAAAGTAAAAAGCTATACACATTTCTCAGTTTTCTATCTGCAGCATTTTATTTTGAAATATCTGCATATATTGCATCTAAAATCACCTTAATTTTCACCAGATAAGATACTAGACTTAAAACTCTACTCACCTGAGACAGGGCAAATGTGGCAGTAACTGCTAAAAGAAGAAGAATCCACCTGGGTTCCATGTTTTTCCTGAAAAATAGTTCTAATTCTTGGCTATCCCTCATAATCTTCATCTTCAGAAAATTCTAGGAGAGAGAGCGCATCAGTCACGTCTTTAATTGTTGTATTCTACTTTATTATCTTCCTTTATATATTCTACAAGCATGGTATCTACACTGATCAGCCACAGCATTAAAACCACCTGCCTTATAGTGTGTAGGTACCCTTTGTGCTGCCAAAACAGCTCTGATGCATTGAGATATGTACTCAACAAGACCTATGAACGTGTCCTATGGTATCTGGCACCAAGACATTAGCAGCAGATTCTTTAAGTCCTGCAAGGTGCGAGGGGTGAGCCATCTAACCCTCTATTGCTGAGCGAAAAAGGTTAATAGTGCGATAAGCTTTACCTGAATCGAACATGTGAGTTAGGAACTCTAAAATCATATGGAGAGGGGCAGATACGGGATCCACCGACCGTCCCATGCACCAACCAGACCACGAACTCCATGAAGATCGATAGGCCGCTCTTGTCCCTGTAGCCCAGGCGTTATCGAGGAGGAGGAGAGTTGATTGCGGAACATTTGGGACATTCCAAGGTCCCCTGAAAGGAGCCACGCTATCAGGGGTAGCTGGTTCTGCAACACTAGTCCGTGTGAGTTCCCAATCCGGATCCAGAAGCAGGTCCTGGAAACTTAATTGCAGGTAATCTATCGACAATTCCAGCAGTCGAGGGAACAATGGTTGTGACCTCCACAGAGGGGTGATCAACGTCAGCGAACAATTGTGAGAAACTAATTTCGAGAGGGTGCGAGCAATCATGTTGAATGGTGGAAAGGCATACAGTCTGCCCGTCGGCCACTCCTGAAGGCCTTTATTTTGGATTCCGGGAGGTATAGGAATTGTTGGATGGAATCTACTTTAAACCTCCAGGATCGACTTGTCCCAGTTGATCATGAACCCCAAGTTTTGGAGGCAATTGACCGTCCAAGCCACGTGGACTTGCAGCTGACCTCGGGACTGTGACATAATTAGAGGATGTACGGGGGAAGGCCACCACCGGTTTCATGATCTTGGTGAAGCACCATGTAGCTGAGGAGAGACCGAACGGTAAACATGTAAAACGTCACCGCCTCCCGTGCCAGGTGAAGTGAAGGAAATCCCTGTGTTCTATTGCAATGGGGACCGTGATTTGGCTAACCAATCTGAGGCACGGAGGAGGTCTCAGAGGCAATGAATGTCCTCCATCTGAAAGTGTTGGTAGCGGAGGAATGCATTGAGGGGTCAGATTTATCACCGGGCGGACTCCTCCCCCTTTCTTTGGCACTAGAAAAAAGGTTGCTCGTAAAGCCTGGTGTGGCAAACGGCAACTCATCTATTGCTCCTTTCGTGAGCCTTTCTTGGATGTCCATGGAAATCAACCCCTCCTGTCCCTGGGGACAGAAAGTTGGACAAGCAGAGACAGAAAAATCGAGGCGATAGCCCCGTACAGATTGAAGTACCCAAGCATCTGAAGTCACCATTGCCCACCCCCGATAGAACAAGGCCAACCTGCCCTCCACCCGCTCGGGAGCGATAGGGGAAGAATGGGTACTCACCATAAGGACGTCTGCCCGAAGTGGCACCGTGGGGGTATCTGGAGTTCCATGGCCGCCCTCTAGCTGGGAAGAAGGGGGGAGCCCTTGGATCCTGGAAACCCCAGGAAGGGAAGAAGGAGCCTCTATTGGCTCGGAACGGGCCTCTGGAATCCACGGCCGGGTGGACGGCTCCTATTACGCCCGGCCCCTCCGAAAACCTTCGGTGCACGCACCCGCTTCATATTGGCTTGGGCTTTATCAATGGCCATAAAGGTCTTAACATAGGACCCAAGGTCCTTCACGAAGGTATCACCAAATAGCATCCCATGATGAGTTAGGTTCAGTCACTGCCATGGTAGTGAATTTTGGGTCCCTTTCCGCTGACATAGCGGTGTTCGCATTCCCCAGGAGGCAAATAGCGCGCTGGACCCAACCTATGGCCACATCTACGTCTAGGGCCAAGTCTAGCGGCGTCCAGAAGCTCATATAGCTTGGACAAGGGGCCCAGGGTATGCAAAATCTTGTCCTGGCAGCCTTTAAGGGAGAAATCCAGGCCTTTCTTAGGTTTCTAGCCAGACTTGTTTAGAAATTGTGCGATCTGGGGATCAACCTCAGGGGTCTTGTAGGCAAAGCCCGGGAGGGAAGGCCTGGGGCATTCAGCGAGTAGCTTATTGTGGCCCTCCTTGGAGACAGGGGTGCGCATGCGCAACGCCACATATTGGGCAATATGCCCTTGGGTACCCATTCGGCCGACCGGGGGTGGCGCAGGTCGTCTGGGTCGAACAGGGGGTTACCCTGCGGATCCAGGAGTGCTGCCCAATCCCAAGCAGATCCAGCCACAATACCCCGTGCACTTGCGGGTGTCCCAGAGGTGGTCACACCAACAGGAGGCGAAGCCTCCTCTGACTCAACCTCATCATAGGAGGCGTAGTCCAGCACATCCGAGTCAACCTCAGCACTCTGGTCGGTATCCGACCCTCCCTCGTGGGACCTAGCCCGTTTCCATGATCTAGCCTTTTTAGCTTGGCCAGGGGCTCTTTTGCCCGTGGTAGGCGCGTTATCTGTGACCGCGTCATGCAAGTCCATCGTGGCAGGTATAACCTGCATCGAGGAGTGGGAGTCGATGTGCTTGGCCTTAGCCTTTGCCTTACGGGCTCCAGGCATGGCAGGGACAGGCGGAGGGGTCCCGGCACCCATAAGGGCGGGGGCCGCCATAGCAGGAATCAACATGGCTTGTGCCAAGGATTGGGAGAACGATGAGGACACCGCTCCCATGGCAGAGGCAAAGGCGTTCTGCAAGGATGAGGCCATAGTGGCGTCCAGTAGGGCTTGGAATTCTTGAGAGGCTATAGTACCCTCAGGATTATCCTGGGTAAGAATCTCTGCAAGGCCCCGTGGCCCCTCATCCCTATCCTGCATATAAGCAAAAATATATATATATCCCTAAAACAATAAACTAACTGAAAGCAGCAGGGTTGAGTAACCCACAAAAAGGAAAGCAAAACAACCTGTCAGGTGGTTTGCCCAGGGGACCCAGAGGCCTGTAAGGCTAAGCAGCAGGGAGACCGCGAGTAGCAGGGAGCAAAGAGACCGGCCGCAAGTGAGTACCGCCCAAAAACGGCACGCGGGAGCCGGGCAAGACCCGATCTCAGCCAGTACACAGATGGGGGAATGGGTGTGTACACGGCACCCGCGCGGGCTGGTCACGAGCACAAGGATGGAGCCGCGGCTAACTGGCCCTTGCAGCCCGCACGCCACCTGCAACAGAAGGGCAGAAGCAAGCCACAGGGAAGCTTGGGGGGACCGCAAGAGAAAAAAATGGGACCCCACTAGGCACACCACTCTACAAATCTACAAATATATATACCTTTATACTTAAACTTAAAGACAATGTGGTATGTGAACAATTTTACAATATACTTTTAAATAAGAGACAGCAATTTTTCACTTCAAATGTTGAATGTCATTATAAGATCAGTGTAATAGGGCTAAAAAGATAATAGCACAGTGCCATTCATGTTTATTTTAACAATGTTTTTAGTTAGATTGTACTTGGAATTCGGATTCGAGGGACACTCCGTGTTAGGATATACACTCGAGGACTGTAAGCTTGGTGGATATTCATGGGGTTACTTTCTACAGATTTATAGTGACCCCATTAGGATAAGCGGCTCCCAGCAAGGGATAAAGGTTATACATGGTCTAAAAATGCAATATGCTGCTATACTCTGTTCTGCTCTACTATAAATATACTGTGGTTCAGTCACTACAACGCCATCACAAAGTTCTAATCATGAGTGGCATTTTAACGCACCTTACTGCAGGTGCTAATTACAAATATTGTATTAGAATTAAAGCACAACCACACTAGACTGCACTTTACTTTTTTCTTTACTCTTAAGGAGACACTATAGGCACCCAGACAACTTCATCCCATTCAAATTGTCTGGGTCTGTGTCCCAGTCTCCCTAAACCTGTAATGTAAAACACGTTTTAGAGAAAATGCAATGTTCATATTGCAGTGTTAAAACTGCCTCTAGTGGCTGTCTACCTATATCCATCAATATTTCAGTCACACACTGAATTTCCCTAAAGCACCTCGTTATTCCACATATAAGGGTTATTCCAAGCACCATGACCACTTCTGTGATTTGAAGTGCTAATATTGCTTGGAGTCTGTATGTGACGCATTTCACAGAGAAAAGCTGCATATAAAGAATTGATTCCCTTTGCATCATAAGCCAGACCAGAACAAGACGAGGATACTATTGTTACATACTGCAATTCCTATTTAAATAATTACATGAGCAGTGTGGGAGACAGACAGAGATGGAAGAGTTGTGTTGCAGACTGCTGCTCTTATCTAGATACTCTGACAAACCCAGAAAGCAGGCAGACTAGGGAACTGCAGCTTCTACCTGTACAGTCAGGAATTGGACTTGCTGTGTTACAATCTGCATCACAAGACAAGCAGGTGGAAGAGACTTGTCATGATAGTGAATACATCTCCTATGCAGACTAGGGAGGACAACCGTTATGTTAAGGACTGCAGCTCCTGCCTATATAAAATATTCACCACAGTATGCACACATTCAGATTTAATACACTATACTTTTTTTTGTTGACTGATTTTTAGTAAATTTTTTATATATATATATATATATATATATATATATATAAATATATTTTGACATAATATTAGAGTAGCCTTTATAGTGTGTTTACATATGATCTTTTACGGAGGCTGTAAAGGAATGCGACATGCTTGCTACAAACATCTGTCTCTGCGTTTTTTAGGCAGTGTCACCTATGCAGGCTTTTCTCAAGGATTGTTTGAGAAGTACACTAATTCATTGATGAACTGCAGCCTGGGGAGCTTGGCTGGCTCCTCCGAGGACAGGTGTCTCAGTGTCTAACTCCAGTTGGTTTTCATTAAGTCTTCCAGACATATCTGGTGTCCAGCCAAGAACACTGCTAACTACAACATCTAACATGAACTTTGTAAAAGGGAGGGAGGGAGAGAGCGAGAGAAAGTTTTGATGCTCAACAACTACAGTTTAAGGACTGGCAAAACCTGACCAATTAATAGGTGGGACAGCAATTAAATAATATGACAAAGAAACAATTATATAGTCTCATAATAGTTTCATAATTAAAAGGTATCTTTCTCCCATCACTGACACCATACATCTATTACTATGACTAATTTAATATTTAACACAAAAGGGTTTACTCACTGAAGCAGAAATCATAAAGAATTGAAAAGGGAACTGCAGATTTATGGCCAAAGTAGCCAAGCTGGCTCAAAAACTGATTTGTAAAATGGTTTCAATTTGTCTATTTTGGCTTTAAATGGGTGTTATATCACATACCAAGAGCTCTATATAATTGAGAAGCAAGCCAAATATGGACACAGGTGTATTCAGTTTAGTTACTGAATAGGGAATTGACCAGGGAATTACAAATTGTATTCAAAATATCCAAATTAGAAACACTGGAAACAATGTCAAACTATTTTTCTCAATTGGCTATTTTGGTCTATAATTTGCTTTTACAATCCCCATTTCAGTGGAAAACCCAAAAGTGAACAATATATTTTAATCTTTTGTTTGACTTAAAGGGCAGTAGAAAGGTGGAATACAAAGTTTTTTAAATGTTGGTTTTAAAGGGTTACTCATAACAAAAAAATCGTGTTTTCATAAAACACTGATTTTGGTTAGAGTAACCTTTGTTGTGCTGGTCTGCCACACACACAAAAATAAATAAATACAACTCATTCCAATGTCAGGGCCAAGTTCTCTATGCAGTCCGATACTCCATGGCTGACATACTGGCATAACTCCTGTTCCAGGCTGGGTAATGACACCCCAATGACACAGAGGGAGGTGTAGTTACACCACCAAAATCCAATATAGGGGTTTATAGCGAAACACAGCATATACAGACTAGAGACACAATTGACCACCTCAAATCCTTAAAGTGGTCATGGTGCCTTAAGTAACCTTTTCAAGTAAAGGTATGAAAATCCTTCCTTTAATCCTTCTTCATGATTAAGGTAAGGATTTGTTTCACTTCCCATTTTTCAGAGAGAAACTCATCCATTGTAGTTGTGTTACTCCAAGCACCATGGCCATGTCAGTGTATTGAAGTGGCAATGGTGCTTGGAGTCTGTATATGCAGCATTGAGATGAAAATGGAAATACTTTTTGCAAAAGTACTTTAATTAAATAATTCTAATCATCAAAAGGTTGCAAATGCACTACGGAGGCAGTGCTGCAACAATAAACAAGTTACACTTGTCAGTTGCCAGAGTCCTGATCAATAAGATATGCTGGATCCTATCAATAGTGACCTAGTAAAAGGACCTATTTTATTCTGTTTATAAAAATGTAAATATAGCACCTTGTCAATACATTGCATCCCAGATCTAGTACAATTCCAAGAAATAATGTTCAAGCCTTCCCAGAGAATGCAACCACAGTCCATATTTTAACAATACCCCCTTTACTAAAGAATTTGGTAATTCCAAAATCCTGGATGGCTAGTGAACTTTGAGATTGGTTGGTGGTTGAAAAAGCTCTGATTACTGAACAGTATTGGATAAAGCATATATTTTACTCAGGAAAGACAAATGTATTTGCATGTTGTTTGCTGCATAAGAAAATTAAGCAGATCTTTGACCACTGAGCTAGGTCATACGAAAACACTATTTGCTGGTGTGTTACATTATTATTATTATTATTATTTATATAGCGCCAACAAATTCTGTAGCGCTGTACAATGGGTATAAAATGATATCCTGCTCTGCATGATGTACTATGCATTGATAATGTTTAAAAAACAATGTTTTGTCTGTTAGCACAACCTGGTTCTTAAAACAAGCCGTATCTTTCAGTCTTACATGGAGGCTATGGTTGACCAAGATGAATGAAGATAACCACAAATAGAGGCTTCTTTGAACCATGGTTCAATAAACTGAGGCAGACTTATACTGGTTGCTATTATGCATGTTTTAAACTATGGGTTAACTCTTTCCAGTACTACTGGCAAGATGCACCTTCTGCTGCAGGTTTGTAAAGTTATTGTATGTATTAAAATATATGTTAAATCCATACAAGGTACAAACTAGTTTGGCAGCAACATCTAGTCCGATTACATAAAATAACTTTGTAGGGTAGCACATATTTGCTAGAGTTGTACATATTCAATTCAATGTTCTGTCTAGATTACAGGGATGTATGAGGATATAAAAGAAGCCTGTGGTGCTCTCAGCATCTCATATGCTCCACTAAAAATCCCTCAATAGCTCAGATAAGCTGAGATCTGCAATACTTTGTGACATCTGAAAAGAAAAGATGAGATAGCTTGAGGGGTGCTTGGAAAGTCTCACTGGCATCTGAAAATATATACAGTGTGTGTAAAAAAATAAATAAAAAAATGCCCTTGCGTAGAATGTGAAACTTTCAGTGAGAATCTGCAAACCTCGGAGTCTGGCTTAAAATACAAGAGGAATTTAACCCCTTAAGGACACATGACATGTGTGGCATGTCACAAATCCCTTTTATTCCAGAAGATTGGTCCTTAAGGGGTTAAAGGGATGCCAACTTCTCCAAAAAAACATCTTATTGAATACATCTGAAGCTAAAAATTAAAACAAATGCAAGTGCTGTTTTTTTGTAACTACAAAAAATGATAGATTGTCTGATCAACAAACATATAACAGACATGTATGCAGATAAAGACAGAAGACAGATAGATTGATAGATAAATGATACTGGGAACGACAGATGACAGACTAGAAAGATCTAGATAGACAGGTAGATGATAGACAGAAAGAAGGAGATACAGTTTATGATAGAAACAAACTGCCATTGAGTGCTTTTGTAGACAAGATAATCTACGCACCAACAGATGGGCAGACTGAAACATACTGCATTTTCCAATTATTTTAGACAGACAACTTGAAAGAGAAATAGTATTTTTGTACATGTTACCATTATTGCTAAAAGCAGACGTTTTGTACAAATAATTTCAAAGAATAAAAATGCTGATAAATCAGAAAAGGGTTTTACGTAGGTTGCATATGGATATTTGCCTTATTTAAGTAATTGTTTTGGGACAACCTTTTAAATTGCTGTTGGCAGTATATTGGTTAGCTCACAGATACTTAGTTGTGCTAAATCACATCATTTTAGGCACCTTGAACAAGTTAGGATATCACACTTGACTGCACTTATCAGCTCAGACAAGATAATTAGCAGAAGATGTAGTCAATTTGACTCAATTAATAAATGTTGTTGTGTTTGTACTGAGTAATATTGTCAATCAATGAGTGTTTACAACAAGGAATTAAAATCAAAATGATCCCCAGATTTAAAGGTTGTTTTTCTTTCATTGCTTTTGGATGTATTATATTAAGTTGATATATACGTTATCAAGTGTTCTAATTAGTTGCTATGATTTTGTTTATATTTTGGGGTCACTTACTAAAAAAACTAAAGTTTAAACCGTAAAGAAACTCTACTACAAGTTGTTCAGTAGGATGCAGTCTTTAAAATGTACCTTTTATCAGTACATCCCCCTAGAGGCTTTTGAAGTATTTTCAGATTTAGTGCTTCCTTTTGGACTTAACATGATGTTTAAATGCTTAGGCTCGCTAATCGAGGTGAAAAGGAACACTTAGTTCAGTCACCTACTATGGCTATGCTTCAAGGTAAACACTGCTTCAAAATGTCAACTGTGGAAAAGTTACCTCAATACAAATAAACGATCTTGCATGTATGGGGACCAATCGGTTGTTCAAAGACACAAATCCATATTCTAGTTCTCATACCATCACGTGTGGGTCAAAGTGGTTCTTTTACGTGCACTGTTACGGGCATTGGAACTGCTATTAATTTCAAAGTACCAAACATTTGGCCTAACTATTTCTTTTAATAACATGCCATACCACCTTTTTAGAATTTTGTTCTTCATTAGGGGTTAACATGACAGAATGCTGACATCTCTGTGTAACACAATATCCTGCAAAGACACAGCATGGGTCACAGAGGTCCTCAGGGCTACAAACATTCCTAATATTTATATCTGAACACAAATTTAACCCCTTAATTTAACCCCTTAAGGACACATGACATGTCATGATTCCCTTTTATTCCAGAAGTTTGGTCCTTAAGAGGTTAATACATATCATACTAGATATATTAAACATTTATCGTCCATAATGATTTTTTTTTACCAATCTATTTATTATAAACATAGCTAAGCTGGAAAGCTAGCGGAGTTGGAGAATTCTTTAATTCAGCTATTTTAGCCTAAAATTGGAATTCCCCACAGTCCCTGATGAATGAACTCCGATTGGGTTTCAAATAAACAGTGCTAAGTTGATGCATACAAGGGACGACAACTGTTAGGGATATAGAAATGCCGTGGTACCCTGCCCCCCTCCTCAATACAAGCAAAGGTTCTTACCTGGTGGGCTTCTTGGAGGCAGATGACAGTCACTGGTCCTCTTCAAGGTAACAGGTGAAAGCAGTGACAGCGAAGCAACTAAACTCACTCCCAAGGATAGCAACGAAGCATCTGGCAAGGTGTGACAGAGACACACATATAGGAGCTACACACTCACTTATCATACTAATCATACAATCTAGTTAATGCAAGTTTAAGTAGAGATAGGCTGTGTCAGAGGTCAAAACTGTCTGTTATATAGTGATACATATAAATATATATGATAATACAAAAGATGTCTGTTATCCTCTCTGCATCGGTATTCTGCCTGTGGTTATAAGTGTGTCTGTCTGACCCTGGCACTGTTTCTGTCTGTCCGTGTCTAATTGCAGCACTATATTTCTCTGACTGGCACTGTATCTGAGTGATTGTGGAACTGTGTGTATCTGCAACTGTATGTTTGACCCAGTAGTATGTTTGGCTGTCCTGCCTCTCTGACCCAGGCAATGTATATGCCTACCCTGTGTATTTTTCTTTGGCACTGTATTTGTGTGTCTTTCTGACCCTTGCACTGTGTTTAACCTGCCTGACCCTGGTACTGAGCAATGGATCTCTTTTATGGTTGTTTTACCCTGACAAATTGTTCTTCTCTGTGTGACCCTGGCACTGTGTTTGTCTGACCCTGGCACAGTGTTTGGATGCTTAGTGTGCCTGGCAGACCATGTATCTGTCAAACCCTAGCACTGTGTCTGTATGACCCTGGCACTGTGTGTGTCTGACTCTGGCAGTCATGTGTGCCTACATCTGACCCTGGCACAGTGTTTGGATACTTAGTGTGCCTGGCAGACCATGTATCTGTCTAACCCTAGCACTGTGTCTGTATGACCCTGGCACTGTGTGTGTCTGACCCTGGCACAGTGTTTGGATACTTAGTGTGCCTGGCAGACCATGTATCTGTCTAACCCTAGCACTGTGTCTGTATGGCCCTGGCACTGTGTGTGTCTGACCCTGGCACAGTGTTTGGATGCTCAATGTGCCTGGCAGACCATGTATCTGTCTAATCCTAGCACTGTGTTTGTATGACCCTGTGTATTGAATAGAGTCACTGTATCTCGCTGCACCTGTGTGTCTGCCTTCTCTGTGTGTCTAAAACTAGTATTGTGTCTGCCTGCCTCTGTGTCTGAAGCTCGCACTGTGTTTGTATGTCTGATACTGGCACCGTGTCTATCTGTCCTTGTGTATCTGACTCCAGTACTGTGTTTGGCTGCCTTGTGTGTCCTAACTCTAGCACTCTGTCTTTCTGCTCCTGTATGTCTGTCTGACCCTGGCTATCTGCCTGTCTCTCACTGTCAAGCCCTGGCAATGTGTCTGTCTGTCCCTGTGTGTTTGTCTGAGTCTTGCAGTGTATCTGACTGTTCCTGTTGGTCTTCCCCTGGCACTGTGTATACCTGACCTTCTATGTCTGTCTGCTCCTGGCACTGTGTATACCTGCCCTTCTGTGCCTGTCTGCTCCTGGCACTGTGTATACCTGCCTTTCTGTGTATGTCTGCCCCTGGCTCTCTGTATACCTGCCTTTCTGTGTATGTCTGCCCCTGGCTCTCTGTCTATCTGTTCCTGACACTGTCTCTCTGTCCCTGTGTTTCTGTCTGACCCTGGCACTGTATCTGTCTGTCCCTGTGTGACTGTCTCTTCTCTCCCCTAGTCACTGCTCTCCTCAGCTCCCCTTGAGTACGTTTTATAGCTGCTGTCAGACAGACTGTCAGGAATTCACACTTAGACCTCACTCTCCTGTCTTTTCCTCCTCCTCCTCCACTTATTCACTCATTTACTCTCTATTATAACCCCCTCCTTCGTCCCTGTTCTTGCTGTACACTCTCCACCCACAGCCTCCTTTTCCTCCTTTCTTCAAACAAATCCTCCTTTCCATTACTCTCCATGCTGCTGTGTCCCTTCATTGAGCTGCACATCTTCCCTTGCACGCCTTGCCTTTATCTATCCCTCTGTTTAGGTCTGTGTTACTGTCTGGCATGACATCAGATATAAACAAAGCGTTAACCACTTATCAGGCTAGGAGTTGGAAGAAGGGTCTGCATTTATTGGACTGCTTTACAATACTTTCAGGAAAAGGGGACTGGAAAAAATGTAACCACAAGGAGACAAAATATTTCTAGTTAACGTAAAGTCTGAACACGACTCTACAAGCGAATATAGTAATATAACCATTTCCTCTACTTGTGTTCTCTTCTTTTTTAAACAACTGGGTTTATTCATTAGTAGTTAAATGTGTTTAAACTGCCCAAATATGACAAATAAACCTAGGAATTCCTGCTCTCTGTAAAAGGTCAGTGCTCATTATGGAATTAATGTTGTGGAGGAAGCAGCACATATACACTGTCAAGTGTCTAAATCAGGGGTGCCCAAAAGGTAGATCCCTAGAAGTTTTAAAACTACAACTTCCATGATGCTTTGTGATTTTAAAGCATTCTAAAGACATGCAAATCATCATGGGAATTGTAGTTTTACATCATCTGGGGATCTACCTTTTGGGCACCCCTGGTCTAAATAGCACACTGTAATGGTGCTGAATTCATCTTTTAGATTGTAAGCTCATTTGAGCAAGATCCCCAGGAATTTCTTGTTTCCTGTAAATATCTGTAATAGCATGTTTCTTATTTGCTATATCCCCAAAAGAAAATAGTAAACCTCTGCAGGATATATTGGCACTATATAAAAGCTAATAACAATAATAACTGGGGGATGGGGAAGAGACAGCACCTGACCGAGCAGGAGGTGAATCTGTGTAGCCCCGACAGTTCATTCATTATCCGTGACTTCAAGGTACCTTCACCCACTCCCTATATTATTATTTTTTCAAATTAGCGCCACACCATATTTGGTATTGGATATTGAATATGTGTATTGGGAGAAACTACACTTGGTGTTTTGGCAGCTTAATAACAACATTACTTTCATAAAGCACTTGCACTTTTGTGATATCAAAACATTTTTAATTAGCGCTGGTACGCTATGTCTTTTTAGCTCCGAGAGTTCACCCCATTATATGCTGCTATTTCCAGTCACTAACCTACCTGCTAAGTTCCAGTGGGTCTCCCTGGATACCTCATCACATGGGGAAGAAGAAGAAAAAATACTGGGCGGATCTGGGCTCCAGAGATATAGGAGGTTTTATGCAACAGACCGTGCGGTCAGCACCTCCCAAGATGGCGCTGGCTGGGGCCTACTCCACTCAATCTTCAGGCGGCAACCGTATCCTGCCACATCTACGGTACACTCCGTGCCTCGAGCATCACTGGAGGTGGGTGACTCCCTCAACCAAAGCTGACATACAGGCGCTGAGGCATGTTTAAGGCTGATATGGCTCTTGTCAGGGAGGAAGTAACTACACTAACTAGGAGAGTTGAGGCAGTGGATGGAGATACGGGAAGCACCAAAACGGCACAGTCTGACACAGATGCTGCCCCAGGGTCGTTACAGAAGAAATGTGCCAACCTGACAGAGCAACTGGCTAGTGTTGAAGACCGGGCTAAAGCATGCAATGTGCTCATACGCAGGGTTCCTGACTCCATTTCAAATGCTGAATTGTCCCATTACTGCCGGAGGCTAATCGCTACCTTACTGAAGCCTAAACAGCTAGTGGTGGATGCCCGCTTTTGCCTCCCAAAGCACCCCAAGACGCACTTACTGATATAATGTTTGAATTTGTACAGGACTCAGATCGTAGGGCCCTCATGGGCGCAGCACGAGGGTCTCCCACAGTGCACTTCGAAGGAGCACACTTGGTATTTTATGGAGACATATCCAGAAGTACCCTCGCATGGCGGAGGTCCTTCCGACCTGTTACACAACTACTACTGGAGCACTCCATCCCACACAAGTGGGGTCCACATCAACTGGTAGCGGACAAGAACGACAAGACGCATATTCTTCTGCACGTCTCGGACACACCTGCCTTCTTGCAGTTCCTGGGTCTACCAGCAGAGCCTATTCAGGGGGACGTGCGACCATCACCACGGTGGAGAATATCACTCATTTTGTGCCCAGAAGTGCAATGCCAGAGATTACAAACTCTCCAACTTGATACCTTATATCACTGTCCTAAATACTAATGTTCAGCTTTTTATGGTTTAATTGTTATACACCATGTTTACCTTATATTCTGGCTCCGTAAGCCTATTACCAATATATATTAGTTTAGTTAACAACCCCCCTCAAGCTACTCCGAAGCGGGTCATGGTACGCCAATAACTAAGCGTACACTTCACTACATGATCGGCCTACTAACTGGACTCTTTTTTGCTTAGTTACCCTCCAGGCCTGAGTTGGGCAAACTGAAAGCCACTTACAGAAAACTATATACACACCAGTGCCATATGCGCTACACGCAGTCACCACATAACTATACATAGTTTGCAGGTACATAATGTGATTATCCCAGCCCCCCAAGCCACCGCAACAACTCTTCTTATTTTAGCAAGCAGGGTTTTGCAGTTAACATACATTTAATAAAAAAAATAAAAAAAAGGTCAACACTATACCGGTGATATTGTGATTATTGTATTACCCCTCTCTGCATTGCTATTCTTACTTTAAACATGTGTACTGAGATTTCGACTCTGACCACAAAAATAAAGAATTGCAAACAAATTAATTAAAATAATAACTAAATAATTAAAAGACTATGTATATTGGTTTGTAGGTATACACAGTGGTTTGGGCTGGAACTCCCACTACTCACAGCTAAGCTCTGTTTAATGGGAGATAGTCCACAGCAATACCTGTACTTTTGGGTTTATCTGTACTCATAATACTGTAGACTCTTGCTGTTCTCATTTAGGTGAATCTTGGCTGAGAGACATGGGAGCTACAGTCCACAAGATTTACAACGTTCATGCTACGTTATGGACTACAAAACTTTAAAGACACAGATTTATCTATAAAACATTTTAGTTGCAAATTGATACATATTGAGACATGTTCTATGGTAACTGCTCCATATGCAACTGTTTGACCAGAATAGAACCTGTTTTTAACTTGGAAAATGTATTACACCACAGGAGGGAAAGAACTTTCCCAAGCAATGTGAGTATACAAACAGGAGGGATAATCAATACATTATTTACTAAAGTGAATTTCCAATCACCAAACTGGAAAAAACACCTCTAAATGAGCTATATTTTCAAATAACCTTGAATAGAGCTTATATGATATTAGCCAAATGTATGGGCATATAGCAAAAATGATCACTGCATTCACCAGTAAAATAGCTTGGTATTATCTGAAGGGCATAGAAATCTTCACAGCAACGAAAATGCAAGATGCAAAGCCCCCTTTTTATTATATCAAATGCTAAAACTTGTAAAAATAAATAAATGTTTCCATATGGACTGTCTCTCACCCTTCTAAGTATGTCTCTGCCTTCCTCTTTATTCTTAGAGAGAGGGCCTCACAGCCTGAATCGGTTCATCTGTTGATTCTCATAACTTATTACTATTACCATTTATAGCCTCAACAGACACAGCATAACTACCTTAAATATATAGTATCCAGCATTTATAAAGAAATGCTAAATTATCTAGTCATTGCAGAAATGGTGCATATCTTAAAAATGAACTCTGAATACTTTCAAATGTCTTGTTTCTCTAATTGGAAATGTTTCTTGCACATCATTGTATTTAATTCTGTGTAGTTATACCCAAACACCTTAATCTATGTGGCGTGCCATTTTCTATACCTTTATCCATCTGACTGCACATATACCAAGAGAGGAGTTAAAAACAATATAACAGCTTTAATAATGCTGCATTTATACGAAAGCAGCTCAATTAGAATAGCCGGCAAAATTACAGAGAAACACTGCACATGCAGAATTTAACCACTCTGCTGCCAAAACTGTAACTCCAATTACAGCAGCATTCTTAGCAGGTCCTTAACTAGAGTTCCTGTTTGGCTAATGTCAATTTTGTGCATATTTTTATGCATACGCGCACATTCATTGGCTGAGAGCAGTCAGCTGATGTTCTCAGCCAATGAATGAGCGACAGGATCGATATCAGGTTTCTACAGAAGCCGGGTGTTGTCAAAGCCAGTAGGAGAAGGCCTTCTGCACCAAGCATGACCAAAGTAATACGGCAAAACAATGCAAAATGGTGGTCTGTATTGGTTATGATGGTGGGAGTCACCATTTTAGTGCAGGATCTCCTTTAATTAACAGTCCCCTATTTTCACTGGTTAAGTAAGCGAAGTATTAACAACGTTTTTAAGGATACTGATATCTATTGAGACATGAAGCACCAAGCATGTTATACAAATAGATTTGAAGCATATCTGCCTTTAAATACATTTACACAATACATTGTCTAGACAGAAGCAGATAAGGCCAAAACAGAGCCTCTCATCACTCATCATAAACACTGTGAGCTGTAAAATGTCATGAAGCCACTCTCAGAATGTGTCAAAATTCTTTTAAGCATTAATGAAAAATCTGCATGTCTTGGATATTGACTCACTCCCTATTATCTCCTATAGATGGACAGTTCACAGTCCATTTAGCTCTACATTGTAATGGTTATCCATCACACTATGAATTGTAGCAAAGTAAAATTTGCATGGGAAAACTCAGGTGAAAATAGCCAAATTGTAACTGTAGCTGGATTCAAGAATTTTTCCAGAGTAGCTATTTTAATCTAAAATTTGCCATTAGGAATTCAATTTGCTACAATTCAAACTTTAGTGTAAAACCTTGTGAATTAATAGTAATTTAAAGTAAATTTTATATTTTTGGTCAAACTGAAAAAAATATTAAAGTCATACCATATTCAACAATATTTAGTTTGGCTACTTGGTCAAAGATTTAAAATTCACTTAGAATTCTCAACAAACTTGGGAAAAGAGATCTCATGGATCAGGTTAACAGAGGCTCGTAAATTCAAATAAAGCTCAACATAATGGTGATTCTATTACTAAGTCCAATGCCCAAAGGAGATGAATCACCAGCACCCAATGAAAGTACATGACAGCCTGTCTGGCAAGGTCCTTACTGACAGGAACATCCAGGGAACGCTGCTAAATCTAATGATGAGCTTCAACTGTGTGTTCCAGGGACAGTTCCCTGGTGTCTCTGGATGTGGGACAGGACTCCCTACAGTGAACCCCGAAATCAGTATTGTTCCACCGAAAGCATGACTGTTGGGAGGTAAGTCTGAGCGCCTAGTGAGACTGCAATCTTTCTAAATTCTAGAATTCCCAACAAGTCACACTGTAACCAATAATCGCGCTAGAAGAAGAGTGCAGAACATGCTATATTTAAAACTCATAGTCTGGAGTCTACTTTTGTACAGACAATTTCAACAATTCAATATTTTTAAATAATACTTAAAGGGATCCTATAGTGCCAGGAAAACAAAACAGTTTTCCTGGCACTATAGGGTTAATAGGTCCCCCCCCTACCTCGCACCCCGCCTCCCCCGTGGGGCTGAAGGGGTTAAAAACTCTTCAGCCACTTACCTGAAAGCAGCACCGATGTCCCTCGGCGCTGGGTCAGGCTCCACCCATGCGTCTTCCCTGCCGATGTCAGTCGGCAGGGGAGACCTAATGAGCATGTGCGGCAATGGGCGCGTGCGTGCATTATACCTCCGCCTAGGAAAGCATTATTCAATGCTTTCCTATTGGGAAGCTCTGACGCTGGAGGTCCGTGAGGACGTCCAGCGTCAGACAATGGACCAAAAGTCTGTTTGGATTCCGGAAGCCCTCTAGTGGCTGTCTGTTAAGACAGCCACAGAGGGCAGGCTTAGAGCTGCAATGTAAACATTCTAGTTTCTCTGGAACTGCAATGTTCTACATTGCAGCACTACGTGTAAACAGGTCACAGCACCCAGATAATTTCAATGAGCCGAAGTGGTCTGGGTGCCTCCAGTGTCCCTTTAACCCCTTAAAGGACCACTCTAGTGCCAGGAAAACATACTCGTTTTCCTGCCACTAGAGTGCCCTGAGGGTGCCCCCACCCTCAGGGACCCCCTCCCGCCCGGCTCTGGAAAGGGTAAAGTCTTTAAAACTTACCTTTTTCCAGCGGTGGGCGGAGAGCTCTCCTCCTCCTCTCCGCCTCTTCTCCTCCCCGTCGGCTGAATGCGCACGCGCGGCAAGAGCTGCGCGCGCATTCAGCCGGTCACATAGGAAAGCATTCATAATGCTTTCCTATGGACGCTTGCGTGCTCTCACTGTGATTTTCACAGTGAGAATCACGCAAGCGCCTCTCTGAAACTGCTATGTTTTATGAAAAAATGGGTTAACCCTAGAAGGACCTGGCACCCAGACCAGTTCATTAAGCTGAAGTGGTCTGGGTGCCTAGAGTGGTCCTTTAAGGACACATGACATGTGTGACATGCCATGATTCCCTTTTATTCCAGAAGTTTGGTCCTTAAGGGGTTAAAAGGGCACTCTAGGCACCGTCTCTACTCCATCAAACCATTTTTTGTTACAAAAATTGGACATCTCGCAGAAACTACTGTCAAGCTACCCTCTGTAGAAGTAAATGCCATCATTAGCCTATCACTGCGGTTCCAAGTTGAAGAGACTGAGACTAATGAGCTTATAGTGGTTGCTACCGAAGTGATTATGGTGCTAAGAATATCCCTTTAAGATTTCTGTTTTAGTACCTGCATGTTTTACATTCAGCTAGTACACTCCTGTACCATAAAAATCCTAGTTTAGAATCAATTACTTAAGTCAAGGCATTACCCCCACCGTTTTGCTTTTATAATTGCCATGAATTCCTGCCAAGATGAAGGACGATACAATGAAGGGTTTACATAAATCTACAAAACATAAGGTCAACCTTTGACTATACCCAGCAACAAATTAAAAAGTACCTAATGACAAGATTTAGAAACATTGCCAATGTAGTGTGATGTAGCAGCTGGATTGGCAGATGTAGCTTTTACAGAGGTGGGAGGTGCATCTCCTGGAGGATGGAATTTCGTCAGCCACTTCCAAGTTGGTGGTTACCTATATGGATGTTCGCATTTATTCAGCAGCCATTCTGTCCATACAGCAAAATATGGTCAGCTGAATGCTTCAAGCTCTGCTCCACCAAACGTGCATTAAATACTTGAATGGATAACACATTTTACACAGAGGAATGTGTCTTAAAACATACATATGACGGCCAAGACAGCCAGAGGACATGCAAGGCCAAATGTTATTTAACATTGTGTAGAGTGAAGCACTGCAACAGAAAGAGTTAAAGTGGATTTGTCACTTTTTTTTTAAATTCATATCACACCTTACTTTGTCCTAAAAAAATAATAATAATAATAAAAAAAAAAAAATATATATATATATAACGGACCAAAAGTCTGTTTGGATTCCGGAAGCCCTCTAGTGGCTGTCTGTTAACCCCTTAAGGACCGGACTGTTTTTGCGATGTTGTACATTTGCGACCAGGCATCTTTTTACACTTTTGTGGTGTTTGTGTTTAGCTGTAATTTTCCGCTCTCTCATTTACTGTTCCCATACAAATTATATATTGTTTTTTTTCAGGACAAAAGGGGCTTTCTTTACATACCATTATTTATATAATCTCATGTAATTTAATTTTAAAAAAATGAAAAAATATGATGAAAAATTGAAAAAAAATACATGTTTTTTGACTTTTATGTGAAAAATCTTTTACTCATCTACAAAAGCGAATGAAAAAAACTGCTAAATAGATTCAAAATTTTGTCCTGAGTTTAAAAATACCCAGTGTTTACATGCTTTTTGCTATTTTTTTGCATGTTATAGGGCTATAAGTACAAGTAGGATATTGCGGTTTCAAAACATACATTTTTTAAATGTATCAATAGTGACACTGTAACACTATTATCTGTCATAAATCGCTGAATAACACCCCACATGTACATATTTTTTTTAAAGTAGACAACCCAGGGTATTCAATATGGGGTATGTCCAGACTTTTTTAGTAGCCACTTAGTCGCAAACACTGTCCAAAGTTAGCGTTCATATTTGTTTGTGTGTGAAAAAAGTAAAAAACTAAATTGAACGCTAATTTTGGCCAGTGTTTGTGACTAAGTGGTTACTAAAAAAGACTGGACATACCCCATTTGCAATACCTTGGGTTGTCTTCTTTTGCAAATGGTATGCCATCATGGGGGTAATTCTCACTCCTGGGTTACCATACGCTCTCAAAGGCAACGTAACCAACATGGCCATTTTCAATGTAAAAATATTTGACCCATATATTTGACCCTGTAACTTTCAAAAACGCTATAAAACCTGTACATGGGGGGTACTGTCATACTCAGGAGACTTTGCTGAACACAAATATTAGTGTTTCAAAACTGGAAAATGTATCACAACAATTCTATCATCAGTAAAAGTGCTGTTTGTGTGTGAAAAATGCAAAAAAAGTCACTTTCACTGACAATATCATCGCTGTGATATGTTTTACTGTTTTGAATCACTAATATTTGTGTTCAGCAAAGTCTCCCGAGTAAAACAGTACCCCCCATGTACAGGTTTTAGGGTGTCGTAGAACGTTACAGGGTAAAATACAGTGATAGCAAATTAAATTCTCTGGACTTTCGGCCTGGGTTGGCAGGCAGGTCCCTTAAATTGCAATCAATAAAATAACTTAATTATGTAAAAATGTTACATAAAGGGGGGCGTGGCCTACAGCGCTAGTGAACAGACGCATCTCCCTTAAGCTCCGTTAGAGCTTAGGGGGAAATATCGACAAAGAAGCCACAAAACAAGCGACCACAACGACCAAAACGACACCCCCCAAACATAGAAGTTATGGGGCGCAAACATAAGAAATCTCACCTCCAAGGAACTCCCCGGCAGCCAGATATTCGGCTTTCATTTGAGAGGCCGGCGGCACGGCATCTGCCCAAAATGGTGCCGGAGGAGCATGGGGCGCCGGAGCCATCAGAGGCCTCCCAAGAAGAGGATGACCCGATGAGCTCTCCCCGCTCGGGAGCGGAGTCGGAGCGGTCAGAAACTGACGAGGATACGACACCCTCTACAAAAGGGGATATCAGGAGGTTATTGACAGACCTCCGGAAAGTATGGAAGGAAGACCTCCAAGCAGCCCAGGCAGAAATAGGAATGATCCGTCACAGGGTGCAGGAGATGGAAAGCAGAGAGGCCTCCAGGAACAAGCACATACAAACTACTGACACCAGACTGGACAGCCTCTCTTCTCAGGTGCAACAACTGACCCAAAAAGTGACTACCCTAGAAACACGCCACAGACAAAAAAAACTGCGCCTTAGGGGCCTATCGGAGCAGATACCTGACGAGACGATACTCACCTTTGTGAGGGACCTAATAGACACCATGGGCATTAAGGACAACGCTTCCCATCCCATTATCACCTCCGCATTCAGAGTGAGAAAGTCAGCTGCAGCCCCAAAAGACGCGCCCAGAGACATAATTGCCATGACTTGCAGTGAAGGCGGCGGTTATGCAGCGCTCCAGAGAACAGGGATCGGTACTATACAAAGGCCAGACGATCTCTATCTACGCGGACATACCATTCTCTGCCCTAGCGGAGAGGAGGAAGCTAGCATCCACTGCCAGGCAGCTCAGGGAACAGTCTATACGGTACCGCTGGGGGCCGGGGGGATCCCTAGTGATAACCAACGGAGACACGACAGCAACGCTGACGTCAACAGAAGACCCAGAACCGTTGATGCAGAAACTCGGAATCCCGACCCGCACACGTGCAAACACATCAGAGGCACTCCTAGGGACACCCAAAAGAGATCGGGAGCCTACAACCAACAACGCCTTCGAGTCCCAACAGCAGGCTACATCCCCGAACCAAAAGGCACAGCCTTCACAGAGAAATAAAGAAGCAAGCATAAACACATCCAGGCACTCAGTTGGGCATCTCAAAATTCAGAGACTTGCTAAACGGGACTAGAACCAAGTCGGTTACACACCATGAGACATGAGAGCCCGCTGAACCCCCTTACACCCCATCATTCTCACATGTTGGGTTTAGTAAAGGCGATAGAGGGAGACGTAGACACAAAACTGCCCTCAACCGCACATTAGAGTGCTTTGCTGCATCTAAGATCTCCCCTGCTCGGCACCGCCCATACATATACATATTGTTTTCTTTATGACATATTGTTTTCCTTATGTACTATTGTTTCTCCATGTAATACGGTTTCTGTATGTAATAATGTTCCCATGACCTACTTAATCCAACACTGGTTCTATAAACAATGCTACTTACACCATAAAAAAAAAAAAAAAAAAAATATTACATAAATCCGCACGTAGAATTTAAATATATATGCATATTTATATATTTGAAGTCTACGTGTATATTTATATAATTATTTATGTAATTTTGTATATGGACATATGAATAGTTCATATTCTTTCTATTTATTTATATATACATAGATATATATATACAATTTCATTCTAAGTGTATTTTGATATAAATATATATATATATATATATTAATATCAAAATACAGTTAGAATAAAATTTCGTATAGCTATATAATTTTTTTTCAATTTTTATTATTATTTTTACATGTTTAATTTAATTTAAATTACTTATTATTTGTATTTTATAATAATATATATATATACAATATATATAGTTATTATATATATTATATATACGTGTGTAATTTAATTATAAGTGTATTTTTATATTAATATATGTACATATTAATATAAAAATACACTTAGCATGACATTATATATATGATATATAGACATATATTATATAGGTATAATATATGTCTATATATCATATATATATATACACATATATAATAATAATTTTTTTTATGATTTTACAGCAGCAGGGAGACTGCCTGTCAGCACAGACAGTCCCCCTGCAGGCAGACACATGGACACCTATTGTGCACCAATCGCCGCCGGGGGAACAACGGCTATCGGGTAAGTACATCTTAAATTTAGGACGGTTCAGGACCGTCGTCGGTCGTCAATGGAAAAATGCCGATGACGGTCCTGAACCGTCCAGCGTCGTTAAGGGGTTAAGACAGACACAGAGGGCAGGCTTAGAGCTGCAATGTAAACATTCTAGTTTCTTGCAGCACTACGTGCAAACAGGTCACAGCACCCAGATAATTACAATGAGCCGAAGTGGTCTGGGTGCCTACAGTGTCCCTTTAACCCCTTAAGGACACATGACAAAATGGTGTATATATATATATATATATATATATATATATATATATAGAGAGAGAGAGAGAGAGAGAGAGAGAGAGAGAGAGAGAGAGTTTCAAAGTTATACATAAGGAAAAAGGGGAAGTAGGGACTTGGTTAGTTGCCTAAGATTCAAGTACGTATCTTTAGCACCGCGTCGCGTTCTGTTGCGGTGCATCACTGCTCCACCCAGCTTTGGGCAATTAATGACATATCCAGTTGCTTCTCTCTTAGAAAGGTTTGGTAGCATTATAGCTAGCTACGTAAAAAAATCTACCCTAATGTCAGAAAAACCAATGTGCTACATAACCTGAGTTAATATCAGAAGCCAGTTTGCAGGCTATGTAAGGAAAATATTGCAAATATATCAAAGAAATAGTGCAAGGACCATAACCACTATAGCCAGCTGCCAGAGTGCCCTGGCGCCATCGCAGTGTAAGTAGTCAAACCATTTAAAAATGGTTTCGAAATTTACCAAGGTCCCCTTGGTGTCTGTGGCTACAGCACCTGGTCCCAGATATTCCTACAAGGAGAATTCAGTTAGCTTCGTGAACTAAGCAAGGCCCTGAAGCCACTCTCATTGGCTGAGTGCTATCAGTCAATAAGCATGGCCTTTAATGAGTCAGGGTAGCTCATGGGAGAAGACAGACCCAGGTAAGTTGTCAAACCATTCTTTAAAAGTTTGGCTACTTACTGTGGCAGGGCGTGTAGTGGTTATTGTACTTAGACTGTTACTTTAACTTACAAGAGATACTTACAATGTGGACAACATATCCCAGATTTATCACTTGTATGGTTAAATAAGGATCCCTGGCTTGTCATAAGTTCCATTTACGTGTAGTTTGTATTGTTTTGGGAAGGCAAGGCTCCTATTTAGCCAGATGCTAGGTTGCTTGGAAGTCAAGGCTTTACCCGAAAGGAACAGGTGACTGGGCCAGATTTCAACTGTATGTGAGATTAGGCTGCAGCCACGTGCCTCCCAATTATCTCTCTCCAACTGGGCTAGGACTCTCATTCCTGATTTGACCTTGTGATTATGCCTGCTGGGGAGCATTTTAATTTTTTTCATAGAGTTCACAATAAAGTTTAAAGAGAGAGGGGGTTGGCCGGATAATAGATGTCCGAAAATCTAAGGGGGCAGATGAGGGGGTAACCCTAAAAAATTGTAAATCATAGAAAAACGGAGAAAAGATCTGTCCCTAAGTGTAGAATATACAAATACGTAGGAGCTTATACTGTTCGTTAAAAATCTTGAAGATACTTTATTAAATTACCAAACAACACAAAAATAAACAGAAACAGACACGAGCACCTAGCTGTGACTACCTGACTCAAAAGGGGTCCATTATAGTAGTCTCAGCAGAGAGCCCAAACATATAGAAAATAAATAGACATAGACATAGCAGTGAAAAAATATATATACACTAAATGGAGAAAGGTAACTGCAACAAATTGTATCAATGTATCAACAAATTTGTCTAGTTCACTGAAACAGTCACTCAGTGGTAATTAACAATCTAACCCCAAAATATAGTTGTCACGTGAATAAAATAAGGAGAGATAGAGTTAATAGAAACTAACTGTAGCCCCTATATCAGTTTATTTTGCTCCAACCATAAGTGGCAATAAGTCTCAGTATGCTCGAGTACCTCCGGATCATCAGAATGTATCCTCGTGGTATCGGTGAAATAGCATATTATTTAGTGGCGCTATCTGCAGAGACACGATCTAACTATAGCCTCTATTGCAGTTTAATGTGCCACATCCATAAATCACAATAAGTATCCGTATACTCAAATCAATCAAATCTACCGGAATATATCCTGGCGGTAGGAGCAAAATAGCATGCTATATCGTAGGGCTAACTATAAAAACTCAATCTCAGATTATCACAGTACCTAATAAATATAGATATTAAATAAAGGGAAACTATTATCGGCAATATTCAACATCGTTGCCATGTTCCCCTTGATCCGAGTTCAGATTGTAACGATGCCTAGCAAGTATAGATATTAAATAAAGGGAAACTATTACCGGCAATGTTTAGTATCGTTGCTGTGTTTCCCAATCTATAGGGAGAGGCATGCTAATAAAGCAAGCCCTCGCCTTCAGGCAATTTACACACTCAATGCTGAAACAAACCTGAGTGGGGCTATCTAGTAGGCTATCAAAGGATAGTAGAGAATAGCTCAGACGCCCCTAACAGGGTCATAGATAAAAAAAAGTAGTAGAAATAGTGCCTTCGTGGGCACCTAGTACAGGAAAGCAATGATAGATCCTGGAAACTGAATGAACAGTCAGACAGCTCAGAGTGGTGTACTGCTGGAGGTACCCTGATCGGTAACTGGTTAACCTATATAACTTAGACGGCTGTCGACCATCTAAATCCACATTCTACACACTGGCTATTAAAACAAGCCGTCGGTAAATCTAAATCGCCAAAAGATAAAGGGGGTATGGTGGAAAATAGGAAACCAAATTTAATGCCAATAGAGTGTCGAACCCCGACACGCGTTTCGCCTAGATTAGAGGCTCATCAGGGGGAGTTGTTGTTTGGTAATTTAATAAAGTATCTTCGAGATTTTTAACGAACACTATTAGCTCCCACGTATTTGTATATTCTACACTTTTAGGGACAGATCACAATATAGTTTGTTTAGGAGCCAGAATTTTTCGTGTGAACTTATTATATTAGGTATAAAATGGCAACTGAAGCATTTTTTGTATCAAACAACACAACAAACATACAGCTGATATAAACAGCACCACAGCTCTGTAAATAGTGGAGACTGAGCTTTACATTAATCAATGAGTTCCTCACACAGGATTACTCACTAAAGTTAGACTTGAAAATTAATTACAATTTTTAGGTCAACACAGCCAACCTTGAAAAATTCTTAAACTTGGCTACGTTTCAAGTTCAGCTAGTTTGACCTTAAATTTGAAATTCACTTTGAATTCTCACTGCATTAACTAATTACTGATATACTCATAGAATGCATTCACTATTTACTGAGTTACTCACAGAACGCATTCGCTAATTACTGAGTTGCTCACAGAGTGCATTTTCTAATCCCAGAATTAACCAGAGTGCATCTTCTAATCTCAGAATTACTTACAGAGTGCATTTTATAATCCCAGAGTTACTCACAGAGTGTTTCTTCTAATCCTATAATTGCTCACAGAGTGCATATTCTAACCCCAGATTTACTCACATAGTGTAATGAAAATATACCCCAACACGCAGGATTCAGCTAAACAGAAGACAACACAGAGGGGAGATACGTCTACCGGACCTTAGAGTGGCCGGTCACTGCCCGCCTTCCTGTTCCTGCCTTCGGATGAGCCGCACGCGGCTCGTGCAGCAGCAGGACCGGGCGCGGCTCGAACAGAGGACCCCGGCCGGCCCCTGGAAAGGGTAAGTACCGCTACACATAGCGCATCTTCTAATCCCAGAATTACTCAGAGAGTGCATCTTCTAATCCCAGAATTACTCAGAGTGCATCTTCTAATCCCAGAATTACTCAGAGTGCATCTTCTAATCCCAGAATTACTCAGAGAGTGCATCTTCTAATCCCAGAATTACTCAGAGTGCATCTTCTAATCCCAGAATGACTTACAGAGTGCATCTTCTAATCCCAGAATGACTTACAGAGTGCATCTTCTAATCCCAGAGTTACTCACAGAGTGCATCTTCTAACCCCAGATTTACTTACAGAGCGCATCTTCTAATCCCAGATTTACTCACAGAGCGCATCTTCTAATCCTAGAATTACTCACAGAGTGCATCTTCTTATCCCATAATTACTAACCGAGTGCATCTTCTAACCCCAGAGTTACTCACAGAGGGTTTCTTCCAATTCCTGAATTACTTACATAGAGTTCATGCATCTTCTAATCCCAGGGTTACTCAGAGAGTGCATACGCTAATGCCAGAGTTACTCACAGAGTACATACTCTAATTACGGAGTTACTCACAGAGTGCATTCGCTAATTACTGAGTTACTCACAGAACACATTCACTAATTACTGAGTTATTCACAGAACACATTCAGTAATTACTGAGTTACTCACAGAGTGCATTCGCTAATTACTGAGTTACTCACAGAATGCATTCACTAATTACTGAGTTACTCACAGAATGCATTCACTAATTACTGAGTTACTCACAGAGTCCATTCGCTAATTACTGAGTTACTCACAGTGCATTTGCTAATTATTGAGTTACTCACATAACGCATTCACTAATTACTGAGTTACTAACAGAGTGCATTCGTTAATTACGGAGTTACTTACAGAGTACATACTCTAATCCCAGAATTACACACAGAGTTCATCTTCTAATCACAGAATTACCCACAGAGTGCATCTTCTAATTCCAGAGTTACTCACAGAGTGCATCTTCTAATACCAGAGTTACTCACAGAGTGAATCTTCTAATACCAGAGTTACTCACAGAGGGCTTCTTCCAATTCCTAAATTACTCACACAGAGTTCATGCATCTTCTAATCGAAGGGTTACTCAGAGAGTGCATATGCTAATGCCAAAGTTACTCACAGAGTGCATCTTCTAATTCCAGAGTTCCTCATAGAGTGCATCTTCTAATCCCAAAATTACTCACAGAGGGCTTCTTCCAATTCCTGAATTACTCACACAGAGTTCATGCATTTTATAATCCCAGGGTTACTCAGAGAGTGCATACGCTAATGCCAAATTTACTCAGAGAGTGCATCTTCTAATCCCATAATTACTCACAGAGTGCATCTTCTAACCCCAGAGTTACTCACAGAGTGCATCTTCTAATCCAAGAGTTACTCAGAAAGTGCATACGCTAATGCCTCCGTTTCTCACAGAGTACATACTCTAATCCCACAATTACTCACAGAGTGCATCTTCTAGTGCTAGAGTTATTCACAGTCTATTTTTTAACTCCAGAGTTACTCACAGAGTGCATATTCTTTTTTTTTTTAAATCTTGTTACACAGAGTGCATATTCTAACCCCAGAGTTACTCACATAGTGCATCTTCCAATTCAAGAGTGCATTCTCTAAACCCAGAATTATCCACAAAGTGAATAATTTCTGACACAGAGCATTGTGCTGCCTGTCCTATTAGTTTTAATAACTCCTAATGCACATGCCCATCATCTTATTTAATGTGGTCATTCACTATACAGCTGAGACCTGAGACACTCATGTTGTGGCTTGTTGAAAACCGGTGACGCTTCAAACTGCAGGACTGGAGCTGTGACTCTTTGCAAAAATCTGATTCCGATTTCAATCTGTTTTAATCGGTAATAATTGTTGATTCTTTAAACTATGTCAGCCACTTCTTTGCTCCATATTAACACTACAGATTAAAGGCATACTATAGTGCCAAGAATACAAAGCTGTATTCCTGGCACTATCGCTCCCCCCTGCCTCGTAAATAAAGGGTTAAAAACCCTTTATTTACTTACCTTGTCCCAGCGTCGATGTCCATTGGTGCTGGGGCAACCCTCCGCCCCATCCGACGTCCCAAGATGAGCGTGCGATAAAGTGCATGCTCGGGAAATGCTGCTCTCATTAGACCTTCCCATAGGAAAAAAAATTGAATCAATGCTTTCCTATGGTGAAAAATCTGACGCAGGGTGTCCTCATGCAGAGCGTGAGGATGTCCAGCGTCAGATACCGGACCAAAGGTCCGTTTAAATTCAGGAAGCCCTCTAGTGGCTGTCTGGTAGACAGCCACTGTGGACAGATTTAAAGCTGCAATGTAAATATTGCAGTTTCTCTGGAACTGCAATGTTTAAGATTGCAGCACTAGTGCAAAAGGGACACTGCATCCAGACCCCTTCAATGAGCTGAAGTGGTCTGGGTGCCTACAGTGCCCTTTTAATCAAATTGCCAGCTGAATAAGGCAATATTGAGTCTATCAGTATCATGTTGCTTTAACCATGTTTACATTGTGTGCTGAGAGCTTATAGTGTGTCAGGAGTAGCAGGATTGGTTGGAGTCTATTAGCATTTTGATGATTTAAACATGTGCACACTGTGTGCTGAAAGCTAATGGAGTAGATGACATGTTTCATAACAATATTTAAAGGAACACTATAGGATCAGGAGTACAATTGACCCTATAGTGTTAAAACCACCATCTAGACGCCTTAAATATAGTAAAATCTTACTTTTATTCAAGTCTGTAGCTGCTGGCTCTGCCCCGATCTGCCTCCTTGGATGACATATTCAGAAGTGATTCTCTGAGCCAATTATAATGCTTTCCATTAGGACTGGCTGGAACTGTCAAGGAGGCAGATCCAGCACAAGCCAAACACATCCCTGGCCAATCAGCATCTCCTAAAAGAGATACATTGAATCAAGGCATCTCTATGAGGAAAGTCAAGTGTCTCCATGCAGAGGGTGGAGACACTGAATGTCACTGTGCAGCACTGCCCCAGGAAGCACCTCTAGTAGCCATCTGAGTGGCCAGTGGAGGTATCCTAGGCTGTAATGTAAACACTGCATTTTCTCTGAAAAGACAGTGTTTAATGCAAAGGAATCAAGGGAATAATTATACTCTCCAAAGCAAATACAAAAAGCTGTAGTTGTTCTGGTGACTAAATTGTCCCTTTAATAGATGTCATAGCAGGAGCACTACTGAAGATGTGATCATGTAAGGGAGAGCTAAGAGAGGGTAAGGGAGAGAGAGAGAACTGGAGTACTCTACAGAGATATGTACTGCTCTCTGTAATCAAACACAGTGATCCTGGCTATGTGGGATAGTTATGACTATCTCCTTACTGGGCTCAGCTCTGTGTGTTATTTCTCTATATTTTACTCCGTTCTCGGGATCAACTGATTATCGGTTTTACCGATATTATTGCCCGATATTCAGATTTTTTGTAAGTATTGGTATCAGCCCATAATCTCCAGCAATACCGATAATAAATGGGTGGGCCGCCTTAGGGCGCACAAGCGGTCGCCTTAAGGTGCACCGGCCCGGGGGGGGCACTGGATTGGAGTGACCGGCAGGAGGTGGGCGCAAAGCTCTCCCTCCTGCCAGACACTCTGTGTAGCGTGGTCAAACGGAACAGTGCGCACCGCGATACAGGAACTTATGTTTCCTGTACCCGGCCTGACTGAAAGGAAGTGCTCAGAGAACACTTCCTGTCAGTCCAGCCAGGTACTGGAGACATAATCTCACTGCATGGGTGGCCTTCAGTGGGCCAGCCTGCATGATGGACAGGCAGTTTGGCATGTACTCGCGCCAGGCTGACCTGCCATTAACATGGGCGGTGGGGCAAGCTAGTGATGCAATAGCAACACTGGCCCACTCCCTTTACCTCCCGCCCACCAGCATCCCGATTCTCAGGGTGGAAGATATGTACCTCTGTACTATATAGAAAAGAGTAAAATTCTAGGAGTAGTCTGGCTCCCCACAATCGTAAAATTTCACCAGCAGCCACTGACTATAAGTTTACAATCTAGACAGAAAATTGCATTACTCAATTCTCAGAACATTGGTATAAATATTTAGAAGCCTCCTCCTTCAATTTAGCACATAAATACAGTTTGATATATCAAATAAAGATCTGCTCTCAGTTTATATATATATATGCCATCTATATATAAAACTCACTTGAGTTCGTATGTATATGTGACTTTTTGTTTATATAAAATTTTGAATGAATTAGGAAAATTCAGTGTCTCAATGGAGAGGGTGGAGACACTGAATGTCAGTTACACTGTGCAGCAGTGTCCCAGGAAGCACCTGTAGTAGTTATCTGAAGAGTGGCCAGTGGAGGTATCTCGAGGCTATAATGTAACGGTCTTTTCGCTGAAAAAACATTGTTAACTGCAAAAAGCCAAAAGGGAATGATTATACTCCCCAGAACATATACAATAAGCTGTTGTTATTGTAGTTTTATGATACACATGTATTATGGTAGGCTTGCTCTGCTGTGCCTGTTAGAATTGGGTAAAAGCATTTTCTATCACTGGAAGCTGCGCAAAGCTGGTTGTGTTATTGCACTAGGCTTCTAACTCAGAGTAAAGTGTGAAGCACAGTATGTAAGAATACGAAGAGGTTTGTAACAATGTGACAATAGTAGAACAAGATCCCAAAGGATGATGGAGAGTTAGCGTGAGGTATAAGGTCTGGATGACTACCTATGCTAGTTGCATATCTCTCTGCATTCTGTGCATCTGTAATGCCATGCCAATTTCTTATGATGGCATGGCATTATGGTGAGGCCAAGATCACACCATATGAAAACACGGTCTTGTACGGTATGTACACATGCACAATTTATGTCCCAGCTAACTAGTATGGGCTCTTTCGCACTTCCCTTTGATGACACCTGTACTACAACTGTATGAAAAGCTCCACAAATGTCATATAGGTATTATATGGGCTGTATTGTAATTCCCTTTGTTAATTAATATTCTGAGATTTTAATTAAGCATAAGCTATACAGCTAAACTTTGTCTGGCTGGGTCTTATTTACCAGAAATAATTAATAGACCTGGTAATTGGGATGATCAAACAGGACATCAGCCAGGAGGGGGCACCAAAACGCACAAACAAGAAAAAAAGTTTCAACACGAGAGGGTGAATGTTCTCTTGAACAGCCTTGGTTCAATCTGACTCCATTAGAAAGTAGGCAACCTTTAAAACTCCAGTTGTGGACTACATCCCCCCTGATGCTTTGCCAGTGTTATGGTTGGCATCTGGAGTGCCAAAGGCACTTTCTATTATGCTACAATGTGTACACTATAGGCATATAGCAGGAGTGCCAGATGTTCTCAGATACACCATATTTCAAGTCTAAATTGTCCTTCCTATGCTACATTTAGGCACTTTTTAGTACCTCCCAACTGTACTGGGGTGACATTAAGCATACCCTCAGGTATTCAGAAAGCTATTCACTAAAAATAAATTCAGGAAATGTCCATTTTTTCTGAAGTCTTAAAAGCAACAATAATCTTGGGTTGTTTTCCATTTTAAAAAATAATGGGAATTCTGTGACATTTTATTGTGTTATCTCTGCAAAAAAAATGATATGCTATATATGTATATTGTAAAACACTGACCAAAGAACAATTTGGAATAAGCGTCAGCAGGATGCAGCTGCAGGCGCCTTGTGGATTTTAGTATTCAACAAGCTTTATTAGTGTCTTCAGTTCAAATTACAGCAGGATGGTCAAGATATAACGTAATAGACACGCAGGTCTCATGGAAACACATATAACAGTAACATAAAGCTTAGGATAAACAAGTGACATTGACATGAAGTCCGATATAAAGCTTTTGTCAAGACAAGCATGAAATGTCGTCATGTGGCCTAATTGGCTTGAGTTTCGTCTGCTTTTAAGTTTAAAACGACTTCGTTCAGCACAGACATTTCGGAACGTGTCCTGGACTGTGTATAATAACAAGTAACTTTAAATTTAACAGGTAATCATAGTATTGGAGACATGCAGTTCCCAGTGAATATTGTATGGATAACAATTGGGACGCGATGTGCATTAGAAAGGAATGGTGCGAGAGTAAGTTTAACCCGTCAGAGTAGGCACATGTGTGACCAAGGTGTGGCGTAGGTATTAGGTAGTCTGATAGTTCGAATGTTATATCAGCCTGTAGGGTATTTCGGGTTCGGTCAATCCGCCTATGGTTCGCTTTTCCAATAAGGCGGTTGTGATAGTCAGGTCATATTTAGTGGTCATTTGCTGTGTGGGGTTGTTCCATGTTCGTGTTTTGTGAAACCGTGGCTGAGGTGTGTGTCTCTAATCTGATGAGTGAATGCAAGTGTGTGAAGCAACCGTTAGTAATCTCGGGTTGTATCGAGCTACTTCTGTTTTTCGATTAAGTCACTGAGCTTTGTCCGAGTACTGAAAGGCATGTTAAGTGAGAGATAGAAGGGGGAGATACAGAGGTGGGGGGGGGGCCAGTAAGATGAGACAGCGGTTTGAAAAGAGGGAGAGGTGGGGTGGGTGGGTGGGGGTTCCACTGCCCGTGCCCATGGCATCGCGTGGATCGTAGCTTGGCTCAATCTCCATTCGGATGTGGGTGCGGGGTTCCTCGGGTCCGCAGACGAACGTTCCTGTCTGAGCTTTGGTCTGCCACATAAAGCAGCCACGGGCGCCATCTCTCCATATTCTTATCCTCGAGACCCAGAAGGGTGGCCTGTATTGATTCTGCTCTATATATCTCTTCTACTCGTTCCGTCCATTGCGTTATTGTAGGAATATTCGTCTGTTTCCAGTATAGTGGAATCAGCGCTTTGGCCGCGTTTAGTAGGTGTCTACGAATGCTTCTCCTGTATGCCCCTATGGGGTCTGGTGTGGAATGTAGGAGGGCCGCCTCCGCGGTTAGGATTTCATCCGTTCCCAAGATTTCCCTTATTTTCCGTTGTACTTCTTCCCAAAATGGTTTAATGAGTGGGCAGTCCCACCATATGTGTAGCGGCGAGCCTCGGTCATCCTCGCATCTCCAGCATGTGTCCGGTATAGTTGGGAATATCCTGTGTAGGCTATCAGGCGTTCTGTACCAAAATGAGAGAAGTTTATAGTTGGTTTCTTGATATTGGGAACTTGACGAACATTTATGGTGCAGTATGAGGATCTTATCCCATTGTGCCGTGGTGAAGGATGTATCAAGCATGCGTTCCCAGCGTCTGCGGAACTGGTCATTGTTGGTGAGGTGTCCCACTAGCATGTGTTGGTACAACAGTGAAATCGACTTATCTAGGGTGGATTTGGTGTCGCAGAGTGTTTCGAACCATGTTAAGTCCCGATGTAGCGTTTCCTTGCCCGGGAGCGTCTGATAGTACGATCTGAGCTGCATGTAACGGAAGGTTTGGAGGCTGGTGGGCTGGTTGCCCTCTAATAGTTCCCTCAGGGGGATTATGCCTGCGTTGTTCAGTACTCTGTGTATGGGGAATGATTCTCCCTCTCCCAGGAAGGACAGAGCCGTCGTCGGCAGACCCCCTCCTATCAGAGGATTATGTTGGATCTGAGTCATCGGGCTCGGCGTTGGAGACACATGCGGTGCTCTCCTGATGGTATCCCACGTTTTCAGTGTCTGTGCTACAGTGGAGGTCGGTTCCAGAGTCGCTCTTGGCAGCCTCCTTGAGTTCCAGATGGATGTCAGGAAGGAGGGGCCTATGTGGGCCTTGTCTAGGTCGACCCATTGTTTGTGTGCCGGTTGGGAATGCCACTCCAGTACACGTTGGAGGACTGTCGCGTGATGGTATTTGCGGAGGTCAGGGAGCGCCAGCCCCCCCCGCGTTCGGGGCAAGCATAAGGTCTCATGTCGGAGCCGTGCCTGTTTCCCGTTCCAAACGAACTTCCCCATCGCAGATCGGAGTGATGTAAAATACGCTGTCGGTAGGGCTTGCGGGATTGTCTGGTATAGGTATAGTAGCCTCGGTAAAATATTCATCTTTAGTATTGCAATCCGCCCGAACCATGATATGTGGGGGTATGCCCATGCCTTCAGATCCTTTTGTATTCGTTGCATCAGCGGTACATAATTCGTCCGGTACATGTCGCCTAAGTCTCTGGTCAGTGTTATGCCTAGGTATCGCATGCGGTTTGTGCACCATCGGAATGGGAACTGTTGTTTCAGCGCGCTTACCTGGGTAGGCGGTGTGTTAATGTTGAGTACTTCGCATTTGTTCATGTTCAGTTTGAATCCTGAGACCTCCCCGTAGGCTGTGAGCATGGCAACTAGGCGGGGCATCGTCGCTTCCGGTTCTGTGATAAAAAATAGGAGGTCATCTGCGTATGCAGCTACCTTGTGTGCTGTAACGCGGTTTTTGAAGCCCGGGACGTCGTCTGAGTTGCGCACTGCCTCTAGGAACGGTTCAAGAGCTAGGGCGAAGAGCATGGGAGAGAGTGGGCATCCCTGTCTCGTCCCGTTATGAATCTGGAAGGATTCGGTGAGTGCCCCGTTCACTTTCACCTTCGCGTTGGGGCAGCGGTATAGCGCATCGATCCATTTCAGCATGTTTTCACCAAAGCCCATTTCTCGAAGTGTGGTCATAAGGAACGTCCAGTCGACCCGGTCGAACGCCTTCTCCGCATCCGTGGACAATAGTAGGAGTTTGTCGTTCGACCTTGTCGCCAGGTGGTGGATGGACTGTACTCTAAGGGTGCTGTCCCTTGCTTCCCTTCCTGGGATGAACCCCGTCTGGTCTGCGTGGACCAGTGTTGGGAGTATACCCCCAATCCTGGTGGACAGGATTTTGGTAAAAAGCTTCACATCTACATTCAACAGTGAGATTGGTCTGTAGCTGCTGCATTGTTCGGGGTCCTTCCCCGGTTTCGGGAGGACTGTTATAGTCGCTGCCAGGGACTCGTGATGAAACTGGGCACCGTTTATCAGGGCGTTGAACGCGTTGGTGAGGTTCGGGAGCAATATGGATCGGAATTTCTTATAGTAGTCTAAAGTGAAGCCATCTGGGCCTGGTGCACGGCCCGTCTTGGCAGCCTTAATCGCTCCCGCCACTTCTGCTCCTGTGATCGGTGCGTCTAACATCTCTGCCTCCCCTTGCTGCAGCCGTGTCCCCACGTGCGACGCGATGTAGTCCTTTATTTTGTCTAATCTGTGTGTTATTGCATCCGGGAGTGTCGGTCCAGGGGTGTTGTACAGCGAGGCGTAGAATGAGCGAAATTCGGAGGCTATTTTATCCGGGAATTGTGTGGTTGTGCCGTCTGGTAGTCGTAGTTTATGGACCTGGGTCACGCACTGGGGTCCCTTTAGCATTTTGGCCAGCAGCCTCCCCCCCTTGTTGGCGTGTTGGTAAAAGAAGGCCTTCGAGCGTTGTAAGGAACCGTAATAACGATTAGTTATGTGGGTATGCAGTGATCTTCGGGCTTCCAGGAGTTCCTTATATGTCTCTTCAAGGTGGGAGCGTTTGTGTTGTAGTTCGAGGGCATTTATGCGTGTAAGTAATTCCGTCACATGTGCTCGAGATTCCCTTTTCTTTTTGGAGGCCAAGTGCATCAACGTGCCTCTGAGTACACTTTTGTGAGCTTCCCATATAGTCGTCGCGGGCAGTTCGTCTGTGGCGTTTAATGTAAAATAGGATGTAAGTTCCTCAGCGATCTGTTCCTTCACCGCAGGGTCTAAAAGCAGAGAGTCCTGCAGCCTCCACGCCCATGTGGACGGGCGCACTCTGGGGGAGTCCAATTGGAGGGTCACAGGTCCATGATCCGACCAGCTTGCTGAATCAATGTCTACTTTTTGGATGGCGTCGAGGTGTTCCTGCTGGAGAAAGATATAGTCAATCCTCGCGTAGCGCTTATGTATCACGGAGTAGTGGGTATATTCCCTGTCTGCTGGGTGCATTGCGCGCCAGCAGTCCACCAGTCTGAGGTTCTTAAGTGATGTCTGTATACTACGGAGGGCTCCTTGGGAGATGCAGCTGTGACCCGTGGATGAGTCCAGTAGGGGGATGAGTGGTACATTGAAGTCTCCGCCAGCTATGAATATGCCCTCCGTGAACGAGGAGAGTTTGGAGATGGTTCTACGTATGAAGTGCGACTGGTTGGTATTCGGTACATAGAGTGTCGCAAATGTGTATCTACGATCCTGGATATCGCCCTTAAGGAATAAGTACCTGCCGTTAGGATCGGCCATTCGTTCCGTTTCCCTGAACTGCAGTTTAGCGTGGATGAGGACCGCCACGCCTGCCCTACGAGCAGTCGGGTGATAGCTATGGGCCGTGTTGGGATAGTGTTTGCTTTTCAGCTGTGGAGCATGTCCTTCTCTGAAGTGCGTTTCCTGTAGGAAAGCGACCGAAATATGTCTAGAGGCTAGTTCTCGAAGTAATTGCGATCTGCGCTCTGGTATATTTAGGCCTCTGCAGTTCATGGTCGTAACTCGTAGAGGATCAGGAATGTAAGCCATGCGTGTCGTGCGCGAGTAGCGAGTTGTGGTCTTCTATTGCTTGTGCGCCTTTCCAGGCAAAGCCTGCTGCCGAGTAGTACCCCGTGCGAGTTCCGTGGGCACTGTGGCAATGGTGGGGGGGGGGGGGGGGGGAGGTAGGTGCGGGTTGGCTGGATAAGAATCACAGGAAGGATAGAGTAGGGAATAGAGATGTGATAAAGTCGGAGTGTGAAGAGATTCCTGACTGCACGAACGTGCAGGCGGGGGGGGGGGGGGGGGGGCGGGGGGTAAGAAAGTGGAGATGAGTTATTCGTCCCTATGAAGAGACGGTTACGGCACCAAAAGATAGGTGTCGAAATTCCCTCCTAGGAGGGTTGGTTCGCGTGACCACGGCAGCAGTTGGCAGTCGGGCCTGTCGGGGGATGTCCAACGGCCGCCAACTACCAACTCCCCGTGGATTGAGTTTGTTCACGCGAACTTGTCGGGGGTTAGTGGTTGTGTCCTTATTTGTAAATACCCAATCAGGGTGTGTTGTCTAGATATCGTTTTAAAGTCAGGAGTCCGAGATTACCTAACAGGTGTGCCACCACCATGTGAATGTGTGGATGTTTAATGCCCATGTAAGTGTAGTCAGTGGGCCCTATCTAGGGTCGTCAGAGATTATCATTATCGCCATTATTCGTTGTAAGTCTGGGGGGTAACGTGTGGGGGCGGAGAGTGGTATGTCAGTCCGTGAAGTCCCCCAGTATGTCTCCCCTCCCGGGTTAACATGGGGCGGGGGGCCGCGGAATAAAGTTGGGGCTCGTTTACACCCTCTGGGGGTTGAGTGGTGATTGTCGGGAGGGTTGGGTAGCTTAGTGCGTCTAATCAAACTAGTGGTCAGGGGCGTCATATGCATGTTCGGTCAGGGGTTAGCGGCCAAGGCTAACAGCTGTTTCGGGTGGAGTTTAGGTCTAGGTTCAGGAGCAAGGGCAGGGCGAGATCCCGGTGTGCCGCGGATGTCATGTCGTCCAGAGGGTATTGGGCAGAGTCAGGGGGGGAGGTGGGTGCATTACCATTCATCGCAATAGAGGAGCTGACGTGTCTGGTGTCTTGGCAACCTGTACAAAAAGCATATCATATACCGTATAACATTTCCTCCCCACATGGACAGCACAACATAACATACACAAAATGAGAGGAGCATGGATCCTCTCCTACATTCCCCATGTCCCCTATTCTACGCATGTGCCTCCCCCTTATCCCATCACTGTGTAACTTTTTTAACTTTAGCTTTTTTTTTTTTTTTTTTTTTAATTAAATTAATTATATATATATTTTTTTATTTTTTTATTATCATTTTTTTTTTTTTTTTTTTTTAAGTATGCGTAGAACCCCCTCTGGGCTCGTTGGGTTTGGGGCAGGATCGCTGACGTTAACCCCCGGCTACCCCCCTTATGTCTATGGTCCTACTATATCAAGCGTTTAGTGGAGGGGTCCCAGGCCCTATCCTCTCCCAACGTCCCTTTTAAGAGTTGTCAATCTATAAACAAGAGTTGTCAATCTAAGAACTTGGTTTCTTGTAGCCCTCTGGACTCATGGCAACCCCCATGTACATTTATTCTATCTTGAGCGTCCCGCCCTCCCATCTGTACCCCCCCCAGTCACAAAACGTATTGTTCATAAAATGTTCACCTTCCCCCCCCAAACCTGGTGGCAGGAGTCCTCCTACTCGTGGGATCTCCGTCAGCAAGGCTGTGTACCGGTTTCCTGCGCTGTCCCAGGGGAGGAGTGGCTGTAGGGTAAATCAGACGGACCGGCCCAAGGATAATCAGCCCTAGTGGGCTTCCCATGTAGCTATCACAAGCTTTCCCCCCTCCCAATAGTAGTCCTGAGTCGGTGCCCCCCCCTTGGGCCGTAAGCCGTGAGCAGGTGATACAGTGCGGGATTGGATGTGGACAGGTAGGCTATGCAAATCAGGGGCCATCGGATCTGTTCCCCGTAGTCAACAAGGTATTACATCCCTCCCAATCCCCACCCCAGAGCATGAAGGGCACAAGGTGCGTGGTCACCCCAAAAACTCCGGTGTGCTGGACGCCTTGGACCTGGAAGCGGTAAAAAGTGGGAAAACGCCGTGGGCAACTATTCGTGTTTCAGACCACCGACAGTCGAGCTGTGTCATAGTGTCGGGGTCGATGTCATCGGGGGACGACTATTCCTCCGGGTTAGCTGGGTGTGGGGGCGCCTCGTGCATCCGGTTCTCTCTAGGGCCCCTCTGTGCATATCGTGGTTGTCTTTGGGGCCTGGGTTCCCGGTCCAGCGGCTCCAGTATCCAGTCTGGTACCGCTATGGGCGGGAGGTCTAGCCTTTGGAGGAAGCGCGGTATTTCGTCTGGCCAGCGTGCGGTGACCCATTCATTTTGGTGTCTCACTTGGATGCTAAACGGGAAGCCCCATTTGTATGGGATATTGCGTTCCCTCAGCGCTGTGGTGACTGGTCTGAGAGCGCGTCTCGCTTCTAATGTGGCAGGGGAGAGGTCATGGTATAGGGAGACTTCTGCCTCCTGATAACGCCAAGAGGGTCTGGTCCTGGCCCGCTGCATGATGCGTTCTTTAAGGGGAAATGAGTGCAAACAGCAGATAATGTCTCTGGGGTCCCCATCTCTTATTCTAGGTCTTAGGGCCCTGTGTGCCCGCTCAAAACGTATGTCTGGTGGCGCTGATGTCCCCAGGATTTGGAGGAAGAGTGCAGTAAGCAGCTCCTCCACGTTCTCCACCCCCTCACTCTCCGGTACCCCTCTTACCCGGATATTTGAGCGGCGGCTCCGGTTATCCAGGTCTTCCACTTGTCTGCGCAGTGTTAGTAGCATGTTACCCTGTCTTGTCAGGGCTGTGTCTGCTGCTGAAGATTGGTGCTGTGCTGCTTGGGCCTGTGCCTCTAAGGCCTGGATGCGGCCTCCTTGCTCCTCCAGGTCTGTGCGCAGTGCTGTGACCGCGGATGTGAGGGAAGCTGTGAGGGTGGCTGTCTGGGACTGCATGTCAGCCTTTGTCACCATGTTAGCTGCCAGTCTCTTGAGTTCAGCTCCGATATCAGCCAGTGTGAGCTGCTCAGATTCCGAGCTGGGTGAAGCTGGGGAAACGGGCGCCATCTTGGAGCCATGTGCCTCGCGGCTCGGTCCCTGCGGGGTTTGGAGGAACCCGTCCATCGGTCCCACAGACGGCGTCGGCGGTGCTGCCCTGGGGGTCTGCTGGCTCTCCGGCTTCTTTGTGCGGCCCATTGAGGTATGCTGTCGGGCTAAGTGTGGCTTATGGTAGCTAGGTGGCGAGGAGCTCGGGACTCACACGTCCATGCCGGTCGGACTGCAGGCCACGCCCCCGCCTTGTGGATTTTAATGATGTTTTATTCTTCACAAGAAGCGTATTTTGCTTATTTTATATAACTACTTTCAGTAACTCCTTGGGCAGCATGTTCAAAGCAGTCAGAGGCTAGAAAGAATTGACATTTAAAATAAAAAGACTGCAATCAAAATCTAATATCAATATTTGCCCTTTTTAACAAGGCATTTATACTTTTTTAATAATAAAAATTATTTAAAGGAACACTATAGTGTTAGGAATACAAACATATCTTCCAGACACTATTTTTCTGTTGGGCCTTTTAGGTGACTGGCCTTGATCCGATTGCGTTAAGAAGGTGTTTCTACTCACCTTTTCTCCCACTGGTCCCATCTTGATGATCTCAGCCAGTCCAATGCTTTCCACGGGAAAGCATTTGGAAGCTATTATGCATGTCCACAAAACGCTTCGTCAATCAGCAACTCCTTGTATAGATGCATTGAAGCATGGCATCTCCATGGGGAACATTCATACTGTGCATCTGGATCTGGAAGCACCTATATGGCCATCTGAGTGACTGCCACTAGAGGTGTTACTAGGCAACAATGTAAATACTGATTTTTCTCAGAAAGGCTACACACAACAAAACCACTAAAAATTGCATTGTCTTCAAAAATAGATGGAAATATCTGTCAGGTTTTCATTTTCTATGTATAATAAAATATATTAAACTCTTGCTCTGTTTCTTTTTAATTTGTGTGGTGGTCAACTGAGCCCCATATTAGCCAGAGAAGGCCATGCAAGTGTTCTTTCCAGATGCCTAACCCTGGGTGAAGTGGAAACGAGTTAGTAACTGTACAGAAGCAAAATGCATCTCATCCTGTGCCCTGGATTGGGGATACAATTCATATCACATGACATCTATTTAGTACCAATATGTATTCATATCATAATAGAACTCATTTTTTATATGAGCCGCGCATGTAACCATCCGGTCAATTGGACCTTATGCTTTATGTTATCTTAGGCACTCTAACCTCGTTAAAGGCAGATAGTTTACGTCATGCACTGCTATAAAATGGTATCTATTTACTGAACATACGCCGCTGCAAACTGATTTCATTCTGTTTGCTTACATATACACTTATTCTAAAGTTATATCTGCAAAAAAAAAAAATATATATATACACTGCGTGCAGAATTATTAGGCAAATGAGTATTTTGACCACATCATCCTCTTTATGCATGTTGTCTTACTCCAAGCTGTATAGGCTCGAAAGCCTACTACCAATTAAGCATATTAGGTGATGTGCATCTCTGTAATGAGAAGGGGTGTGGTCTAATGACATCAACACCCTATATCAGGTGTGCATAATTATTAGGCAACCTCCTTTCCTTTGGCAAAATGGGTCAAAAGAAGGACTTGACAGGCTCAGAAAAGTTAAAAATAGTGAGATATCTGGCAGAGGGATGCAGCACTCTTAAAATTGCAAAGCTTCTGAAGCGTGATCATCGAACAATCAAGCGTTTCATTCAAAATAGTCAACAGGGTCGCAAGAAGCGTGTGGAGAAACCAAGGAGCAAAATAACTGCCCATGAACTGAGAAAAGTCAAGCGTGAAGCTGCCAAGATGCCACTTGCCACCAGTCTGGCCTATTTCAGAGCTGCAACATCGCTGGAGTGCCCGAAAGCACAAGGTGTGCAATACTCAGAGACATGGCCAAGGTAAGAAAGGCTGAAAGACGACCACCACTGAACAAGACACACAAGCTGAAACGTCAAGACTGGGCCAAGAAATATCTCAAGACTGATTTTTCTAAGGTTTTATGGACTGATGAAATGAGAGTGAGTCTTGATGGGCCAGATGGATGGATTGGTAAAGGGCAGAGAGCTCCAGTCTGACTCAGACGCCAGCAAGGTGGAGGTGGAGTACTGGTTTGGGCTGGTATCATCAAAGATGAGCTTGTGGGGCCTTTTCGGGTTGAGGATGGAGTCAAGCTCAACTCCCAGTTTCTGGAAGACACCTTCTTCAAGCAGTGGTACAGGAAGAAGTCTGCATCCTTCAAGAAAAACATGATTTTCATGCAGGACAATGCTCCATCACACGCGTCCAAGTACTCCACAGCGTGGCTGGCAAGAAAGGGTATAAAAGAAGAAAATCTAATGACATGGCCTCCTTGTTCACCTGATCTGAACCCCATTGAGAACCTGTGGTCCATCATCAAATGTGAGATTTACAAGGAGGGAAAACAGTACACCTCTCTGAACAGTGTCTGGGAGGCTGTGGTTGTTGCTGCACGCAATGTTGATGGTGAACAGATCAAAACACTGACAGAATCCATGGATGGCAGGCTTTTGAGTGTCCTTGCAAAGAAAGGTGGCTATATTGGTCACTGATTTGTTTTTGTTATGTTTTTGAATGTCAGAAATGTATATTTGTGAATGTTGAGATGTTATATTGGTTTCACTGGTAAAAATAAATAATTGAAATGGGTATATATTTGTTTTTTGTTAAGTTGCCTAATAATTATGCACAGTAATAGTCACCTGCACACACAGATATCCCCCTAAAATAGCTATAACTAAAAACAAACTAAAAACTACTTCCAAAAATATTCAGCTTTGATATTAATGAGTTTTTTGGGTTCATTGAGAACATGGTTGTTGTTCAATAATAAAATTAATCCTCAAAAATACAACTTGCCTAATAATTCTGCACTCCCTGTATATATATTTTAAAAAAAAAATCTGTTTTCCCATATCGAATGCAATGTTTATACTTCATTCCCTGTGTGGGAAAACTGTTTATTGTGATGACCCTAGTAAAACAGATTTAATACAAGAGGGAAGGGCATCTTCTGGTACTTTTTAGCATGGATTACATTTTACTATCCAGCAGCACAAGTGGTGGAGTTAAGGGACAAAAGCATTTTGTGGTTCCTACACAATCATCCCCCTTTCCCCACCATACATTAAGAGAAGAAAGACCATCTATCAGGTTATTGGGGTGGGGACCATGCACAACTCATGTCTGCTATTATGGTGTCCCTGGCAAAGTCCTGCTTTTGGCTGCAACTCTAAAAGGTCAAGTGTAGTTCCAGTCGGTGCTCAGACTAATGTTTTATCAGTAGCCAAAGTTGCACAGACAGGATGAGGACTCTAGTTTAGCATTAAAACATTATAAATGGTCTGACACTTAATGGAATAATGGCACCACGGGACTCCAAACACTTCAATCAGATGAAGCAGTTACAGTGTCAGCAGCGTCCTTTTAATTAACAACAGAATATACATTTAAAGGAACACTACAGGGTTTGGAACACAAACGTGTATTTCTTACCACCCTTAAATAATAAGAAAAAGTACCTTATTTTCAGCACTGCGCTTGTCCGCTGGCGCTGGCCCCGATCCGCCTCCTTGGCTGACATAATCAGAATTGATGATCTTAGCCAAGGGGGCGGGGCCCTAGCCTAACAGCATCTCTATCTTTTTCTCTGAGAAGGCAATGTTTACATTAAAAACGCGGCAGAGCAGGCTAAAGACACGAGAAACACTACAAGAAGCTGTAGTTGTTCTGATAACTATAGTGTCCCTTTAAAGGGACATTATAGTCACCAGAACAACTACAGCTTATTGTATTTGTTTTGGTGAATATAATCAGTCCCTTCATGCTTTTTGCTGTTAACACAGTATTTTCAGGGAAAATGCTGTGTTTACATTACAGCCTAGGGATACCTCCACTGACCACTTCTTAGATGGCTACTAGAGGTGCCTTCTGGGGCAGTGCTGACACACATGCAGACACTGAACTTTTCCCATAGAGATGCATTGATTCATTGCTGATTTTCAAGGGCTGTGTTTGGCTTGTGCTGGCTCTGCCTACATGACAAGCTCAGCCAATCCAATGCTTTTCAATGGGAAAGCATTGTGATTGGTTTAGATTAATACTGATGATGATGTCAGCCAATAAGGCAGATCAGGGGCAGAGCCAGCAGCAGCAGACTTGGATAAAGGCAATATTCTACTATATTTAGAAGGGCAATTTTGTGTTCCGGATCCTATAGTGTTCATTTAACATTTTACAATAGCACCGCCAAAAGAACATATTTTTCAAAGAGTAATGCATTTGCTATTGTGTTTTGTTTTTTCAATAGAAACAACATCAATGAGAGTTATTCTCATACCTGAAGAAATTCTTATGTTAGTTAACCTATTCTTGTTAGATCGCTGCATTGTCACTAAAAGTCACTCTGAAAACAACTAATTTCACAAGAGGAAAATTAATTTTATAGACTTGTCTCTACAGAAACTGAAACTAGAGCAAAAATTATCAGAGTGTTGTAAATTAGCATGAAATGCAAAGGAGGAAAAGGGATTTTCATTCACTAAGCATTTTTTATTAATACCATTACATATAATAATAAATTATTTAACCAGGTACTTTAAAATGCTGGTTTCCAAATATATTCTACAGAACACATACGAATACCCAAATGAAAATGGTTAATTTAATGAAAGGCTAAGTCACGTCTGCAAGGAATTGAACCTTCCATTTCAGCTGTGAATGATATTGAAGCTGGAAAACTAACCACTGAGCTATCACTCAAACTTGTAGGAGTGTTTGACATTCATGACTCAATCCTTCACAAAATAGGTAATGCTGACAATCTGAGGCAATAGTTAGACTACAGATTTCAGCCATTCTACTGCAAGTATGAATGTGAGATGTGTGGCGGTTTAAGAGGCTGCCATCATGGACTTGAATCATGAACTGGTTTAGATTTAAAGGCAGTGGATTTTTGTGCAGCTTACACGCCAGTCAATCTAATTCACATGAGAAAATTCCGCATTCCACTGAACTCCCTAGAATCAGACAATGCTTTACATGGGACTGCAGCCAGCAGACAAGTACGCAACTGGAACGGCAGCCCAAGTTCATCCACAGAGAGCAGACACCTGCAGATACAAAAACCACTGTCCACAGTGACAGATTAGGAAGCAGACGAGATGGTGGGGAGAGGAATACCATGGCTATATTTCAAGGTTAGGTTGGTTAAAACATTAATTTAACCCTTATTTGAGAATGTTCAACCATTGAGAATCTGTAATAAGCAGTATACCCAAATACGCAGGAAATGGGAACCCCAAGAGAAGTAACAGAGAAAGACGTATTACCAGGTCTTAGAGTGGCCAGACTTAACATAATAAACAAAGAGAGCCATGGTAAGGAATACAGATAGACAGGAAATTGATATAAAAAGCCTGGTCAGAATAACAGAGCTACTCAAAATTCCTATAAACTAGCCGAGGACAAAATTCAGAAAAACACAAAACACTCAAGGAATGCACAAATCAGGCACCAAAGCAGAAACAACAATATGACACTGAACTAGGGTTACAACTGGATTAAATATGGTTATCTAGGCACAATTGGTCCACGTCAACCCTACGACTCAAAAATGTGCAGAAATGAAGTTGCCTGGGTGAAGCAAACAATGCCGAACTGGAAATGCCATTCCGCAAACATTTGGCACTTAAAGACGCGCCATTCATGCGAATAGCTATCAGGAAGCAGGTCACAAGACCAAACGGTGCCTCCCACGTGCACAACTTGCAAGGAACCCTGAATCTTTGTAATTGATCGGGTAAGTATCGTGACAGAATCTTGCTAAGCTTGAGCGCTCATTATGCTCAACCAGAAAAAGATAGCATTATTATTATTATCGCCATTTATATAGCACCAAAAGATTCCATAGCACTTTACAATATTATTAAAGGGGGGAATTAACCATAAATAGGATAGTTACAATAAAACTTACAGGAACGATAGGTTGAAGAGGCCCTGCTCAAAAGAGCTTACAGTCTACAGGAGGTGGGGTATAAAACACATTAGGACAGGAAATAGCAATCAAATAAGGTGGGAGTCAGGCAGAGCTGGAGGAGAGAGTAGAGTGCTGCCCTTTAGGAGAGAGCAAGAGACAAGTATGTGAGGCAGAGGTTAGTCTGGGAGGCCATAAGCCTTCCTAAAGAGATGGGTTTTAAGGCACTTCTTAAATGATTGAAGACTAGGGGAGAGTCTGATGGTGGTAGGCAGGCTATTCCATAGGAAGGGAGTTGCCCGCGAGAAGTCCTGCAAGCTCTAGTTGGCCATACGGGTGCGAGCAGCGGACAGGAGAAGGTCACCGGCAGAGCGGAGAGACCAAGAAGGGGCATACCTATGGATCTTTGAGGAGATATAAGAGGGGATAGAATTGTTCAGTGATTTATAGGTATGGGTTAGCACTTTGAATTGACTCCTATAGAATACAGGAAGCCAATGTAAGGACTGACAGAGGGGTGAGGTGTGAGAAGACCGACTAGAGAGGAAAATCAGTCTGGCGGCAGCATTCATTACAGACTGTAGCGAGGCAGTACGGCTATTGGAAAGACCAATTAGGAGAGAGTTGAGAGATTACTAGAGCATGAACAAGCTCTTTAGTAGCATCTTGTGTAAGAAAGAGGAGGATGCGGGCGATAATTTTAAGGTGGAATTGGCATGATTTGACAACAGACCGGATGTGAGGCTCAAAGGTGAGGCCAGAATCAAAAGTAACACCAAGATAACGTGCTTGTAAGGATGGGCTGATATGGGTACCACCAATCTGAAGTGAGAGCGAGAGAGGAGGTTTATTATTAGGAGGAGGAAAGACAAGAAGTTCTGTTTTGGAAATATTTTTGTAAATCTTTATTTTTGCAGTGCTTATAGTAATTACATGCTTACATATGGTACCCCAACGGCATTCCATATGTAGGTTTCAAAACATTTGTTACATAGGGTAATAGGTGAACAGAGCACTTTTTTTTTTAGTTAATACAAATGAATATCAATCGGTTAAGAGCATTAATTTAACATTTACGTTGAGTGTCCTCGCTTTAGATGGGTGTACATGCTTTACTACGGTTGCTATTGTAAGTTATGATGTCACACTATGGGTATTACAGTAAAAGGTATAGTAGGGCACATAAGATTCTGCAGTGTTGGCTACTGGAAAACACGGTAAAACTACACCATATGTTACATGCAGATTAAAGACACACTTATATGGAAGAGCACGTTAAGCTAGCTGGCAAAAGCATCTCTGCAGTCTAGATACCATTATACCATGCGGTAAGCAGGGAGACAAGAGTGGTGGCAAGCTTCTTCATGGTAGCCCATCCAGAATCGGTGAGGGGTGGCATAACTGGTTAAAAAAAGCGTGAATTGGTTAGAGTTCCTGCAGGGGGACGTAGAACAAGTATCACTAGTCCACAGAGCAGTCCCATTTGGCCCATGCCGGTTCCTGGCTTGTAGATCTTAGGTGTCAGTCCGCTTATGTGCGCCCCGGGTCCGCTGGTGGTCACTGTGGGCTGGCGTCGCTACGCCGCGTTCCCTTTGGTGGCTGCCCTGCTGTCTAGGGCCGCTGGTCCTCGGCCTGAGGCCTGTGTAGGTGCTCTTGCCTTTCGCCATTGGGCCCATCACCAGGTCCGTGGGCCCAGGGTTCCACCGGGTCGGTACAGTAGTCGGTCAGTTGTTCGGCCAAAGGTATCAGTGCCGAAACAGCAGGAGTTTCCCCGGCTTTTCCCTGGGTGTATGGCAGGCTGTGGGGGGAAAATTCCTCCCCTGTGAGCACCCAGCTCAAAAGAAGAGTGAGCGGGCCTCTAAACGGTGGCATGAGTTGGAGGGTGATATAAGTCAGGGGCATCTCTGGGTGTGTGGGACCCCGTGTGGCATTACCCCTCATGCAGGAATACAGGAAGGCTGTTGGTCGGTCTGTGCTCGAGGTAGCTTGCTGTGCTCACATGGCCACCACCATCTTGTGTGCTGGTCGCGGGTTACCCGTTATCCGTGTCTCCGAGGATAGAGGAGTCTGGCTCGGTTTGGTTTGGACCGGGATCACCCCCCCGGTCCGGTGGGGGGGAAGCAGGACCGGGTCCGCCGGCTCTTCACGCGGGTCGGGCTCCGTCGGGCGGGATAGTGTTGCGGCGGCCGTCCGCTTCACTCACCGCCAGCATAGGTCTCGCCTGGTGCAGCGGGCCCCATCCTCCGAGGGACTAGAACTGCGGGAGCAAGCCTCACCTCGGCTCGGCAGCCCGGTTACATCGAGGGTCGCAGGTAAGTAGTTGCCGGAATTTCCCCTTAAAAGTGCGTTTTGTTGGCTATTCGTGGGCTATTTGTGGCCCTATGTGCAGGAGCTGAGCTGTCCTGCGACCGTTCAGCTCGGCGGCCCGGCCCCGCCCCCTGTTTTGGAAATATTGAGTTTCAGAAAGCAGGTGGACATCCAATCAGAGATAGAAGAAATTCAAGAGGTGACACGTTGCAGGACATCAGAGGAGAGGTCCGAGGAGGAGAGATATATCTGGGTGTCATCAGCGTACAGGTGGTATTGGAATCCAAATGAGGTAATACGTTTGCCAAGAGAGGCAGTATAAAGAGAAAATAGAAGGGGACCAAGGACAGAGTAGTGAAGGCCTTTAAGAACAAATTAAGGTCGTGCAACTTAGTTTTCTTTCAAACTAGCATGTGTATCTGCCTTATAATATATCGCAACGTTACAATCTAACTGGCTGAGCCGAATGCGAGGCATAGTCCAAAAATGTGTGGTATGTGAATTGAAGAATACATCATCAGTTGGTTGGAGCGAATACACAGTGTACAGCCATATTTCTATAAAAAGGAAAGGGGTAAGAGAGGCATTATCTTTCAAATTAATAATAGTAGAAAATAAAGTTTATGTTTGCTGAAAAAACAAACTAAAACATTATGGACCGTGTTTTTAATAACTTGCTTCCTGATACCTAAATGACCATGGTACCACCAAAACAAGGTGCAGGGATTGCTTATGCTCAGTAACCCCTGTCATGGACCATCCAGATATCAGACAAACCATAACATAAGATGTGGGATAGTGAGGGGAATATTTAAGGTAACTGGCATGCAAGAGAAAGCATGCAAATGCTAAATTGTTTTAAAAAATAAATAAATTAGTACATATGTTCGTGCATAGAAAGCTATGAGAGTCAAAACATCCTCTTTGTATAGTACAGATATAAGATTGTCTTCAGACACAGCTATAGTATAAAAATATAACAGTAATAATGTGCACGAGGACAGAGAGGTGTGAATCTGACAATCTGAAATAAAGTAGAACTACATTTACAATCTGAAGGGTTAAGCAGATCTCAGTCTTCTAAACTATAGGATGACTGTCAGCATATACAGTAAAGCATTCACTTTTCAAACCGTCTTCAAGCATTACTAAGAGGGTTGAACTACTAAGAGAGTCAGGTATTAAGCAATAACTGCATTTAAAAACATTGATTGGTTTGAGAAGTGTTGTAAGATAACTCATACTGGGCTGTGTTTGCTAAATGCCAAACTATAGAGAATTTAAATCTGAATGGCAAAGTTGAGGCTAAAACAGCCAAGTTGTGACATTAGCTAAATTGGATAATTTCTTCAAATTTAGCTATTATAAAAAGGCTAGGTCACCTTTTTAGTATGTATTTCTTCTCTCATTTCTCTCTGTGATGATTATGTTTAAAGTCATACATAAGGAAAAGTAGTGACATTGGATGAAAAGTTAATAGGGACAACTTTGACATAGGATGTAAAGTTCATAGGAAGAACTTTGATAGAGGAAGTAAAGTTGATACTCACTTCCCTCCACCGAGATGTCGCTTTTGGCAGCATCACATGTTTAACAGTCTCAACTGACTCTAGGAAGAGGAGAGAGGGACATTTCCGCAGCTATCATATTGGAAACACTAAGATGGCAGCAATGCGAGCGACGACCCACTGGGACTGGCACAAGGTAAAAACAGGTAAGCAGTGGTTTTGGGGGGCTGTAGGGAGGCATACATGACCTGCAAAACGAAAGGTTTGTTTAGTGACAGAGTTGATTTCAAAAACACTTTAACCTAGGATTTCTGTTTTTTTTACACTTTGGAGTAAAGCGAAAAAACCTCATATATAGGGTGACCATATCCACCATGTTTTCAGGGACACATTTTCCATATACATATTGATGGGCAGCACATGAAAAGCATTGCCTTGTAGTTTGTAGAATTCCGAATACAGTGTATAAGATTAAATCATTAGGCAGTGAAGAATCCTGTAGAATATGGATTATATACACTGCACGGCAACACTTTTAATGCATTTTTATAAACATGACAACATTATATGTTTCCTTAATGGACATAGTAATCTTATTCATGTGGAATACACCAACTATGTTAATACTTTTTCACAGAAACCAATAGTGAAGCTTAACCCTTGACGTGCAGGTCCCTCCCTTTCAAATTCATGTACGAGCATGCTTTTATTGCCAGTTAGTTACTATAAGGGATGTATTCCCTCATTCTGTGAAATGAACAGACAAAACATACAGGTATTTGGTAAAAGTACAAGCTTAGATAAACCGGTACAAAAAACGTGTGCAGGTATCCCCCCTTTCAAACACTCCTGCCGACTGCAAGAGAATGAAGGTAACATTTAAATAAATGTTTCCTGACTGAAAATCCAAGAACATCATAAGAAACTCAACTCTACAAAGAGCATAAATTAAGTGATGGCCAGAGGGGAGCAGGCTTGTGCAAATGGACACAAGAACAATAATTATACACTATAATTCAAAGAAATTCAACAATGAAAGTGTTTCACTTTGAGCATGGAAGCATTAACTGAAAAATGGTGAATATAACTAATTCTTGGATTAAAGGGACACTATAGTCACCCAGACCACGTCAGCTCAATGAAGTGTTCTGGGTGCCAGGTCCCCCAGGTTTTAACACTTCAGATGTAGCAGAGAAACTGCTATGTTTACACTGCAGGGCTAATCCAGCCTCTACCGGCTGTCTTCCTGGCAGCCGCTAGAGGCGCTTCTGCGATGCTCAATGCGAAAATCGCATCCAGCATACAGAACGTTTGAATGCGCATTCCGCTCCACTTGGGAGCTGACGTCGGCGGGGGAGGAGAGGTCACCAGTGCCGAGGGAGCCCGGCACTGGATTAAGGTAAGTAACTGAAGGGGTTTTAACCTTCAGTGCCAAGGAAGGGGGGCCTGAGGGTTGGGGGGACCTAAGGGTTATATAGTGTCAGGAAAATTAGTTTGTTTTCCTGACACTATAGTGATCATTTAATATAAAATAAATGATGTGTGATCCTTACAATACATTTTTTATGAAAATAAAGATATTATATTAAATATATAATTTTATTATTATTATTATTAATATATATATATATATATATATATATATATTTGTTTTCACGCATTCAGGATAAAGTAAACATTTTCTGGAATTCAAAAAGAATTTAAAAATTCAGGCCAAAACGACTGAACTAAAAACATAAACTATTGATAGTATTGGGACTCAACTGTAACAATGGTGAAGGTATTGTTTTTTATGCCAGACTGTCAAAATACAAACTGACTAGGATTTATTTCATTTTGAAGAAATTGTGAAAATGCAGGGACACATTTTCAAAAATTAAAAAAAAAAAGAAGCTCTCTCCAGTCTTTGATCCGGGCCAACATACAGGCTCTCCGAGACGATCTCTAGGGCTGGAGTGACCATGTGGCCACATGGAGGCACCGTGCGATATGCTTCAAAAGCAGGCAGATTGAGGGCTTATCTCTCCACCTGATCCATTTCCAAGAGAGCCCTAATTCGAGAATATGCACGATCCCTACTCAATCAGGGTACCTGTTGTAAATTAGTAATAGGTTATAAGCAAGGGAGGTCGAATACGTTCTTGACCGGTGACCCCATCCCGTAGTGACTCAACCTCCCATTTTTACCTCCAGTCCCCTCTGTACACTCATCTATGTTCCATAAGTAACAGTCTTTGAAAGTCTGCATAATACACGGTCATCAGCCAGTGTGTCCATATGTCCACATACACCTGGAGGCCTCCCCAGGCCAATCGCCATTTCCCTTATACGGTGGAGCTTGGTTATTCATCTTTTGTTGTTGTACAGAGTATAGAAGAAATAACATGTGGTTGTTGATCCGAGTCAACAGCTGTGTTCAAATGGGACGAGAGCTTGGTACAAGTCAGATTCTTGGGGTATTTGACGTATAAACCATCTCAGTTGTTCATGTTTCAGTCAGTGTAAAAACATATCTGGAGCTCTGTTTATTAAGCCACGTAATTGTCTGAGTTAGTCCCCCACCACCACATGCCTAATCTGAACATGCTTATGTGTAAACAAAAACATAAAAAAGGACTTCCCTCCCATGCCCAGAGGAGATTTAGAATTGTACGTCAAAGGGAAGAGGGGAGAAGGAAGAAAGGCCTAACCGAGGTGCATTCCTGTGCCTTAGATCCATGATTGCTCCTAAACAAGATTGTTGTTTGTAGAAATAGTGTAACATAAGGTTTGCCTGTTTTTGTGGAACTGACTGTGTGATGGACCGCAAATGTGAGGGACCGCTGGCACTCCGACCGAGTACCTCCGCCAATCGATGCTCCTAGTGCTTGCCGAGGACACCAAGCACTCCACCAGACACCATCAGCACTGCAGACCCCACTTCCAGCGATGCAGCTGCGCCGGGGTCTCGCTGTCTTTCACCCACCCAGGACCCAAGACCAGGATCCAGCTTCCAGTAGGTAGACCTCTCCTAATCCAGAGAGCGTATCAGCCATTACAAGAGCTTATACTCAGGGGAGTATTGTGATATAGCAATCCCCAAGATCCCTGGAAACCCCACAAGACTCACATCCTCGGATAGCCCTGATCTGGGTGACCAACTTATCCAAAAATCACCCAGATCGGTTCAGTGATTTGTTTTTTACATGGAAGTCACTTTTTAACATGTCTTTTTGCAGGGCCCATAATCCTGGGGCAAGAGGCTGGCAAGCAGGCCCCTCCAAGTACCAGTGGCGAGGTTACTAATTCTTCCATGGCCATGGGAGTCTCCAAGGCAACTATCGCCTCCTCAGTCAATTTTGAATGAACGTTGGCTTCCAGATAAGCTCGTATGGACTTGTGACAGTCAGGTAGGTGAGCAATATAGGATTTGTTCTTCTTTATATTGATAAGGCAAGCCAGCATTATGCCACATTTATCACTGTTGACGTAGAAGTATGTTTTAGAATGTTGGAGGGATTGTTGGTGACCGTTATAAAGGACATTAGACAACATGCTCCTCGATGCAGCAAGTTCCTGAAAGGTACTCATGTTTGATTACATTTAGGAGTTATCTGTAACTCATGAATCAAAGAAAAACCCTCATGTATTTTTAAACAAATGGAGGTATTTTAGTTACCTCCAATGGCCATGAGAGGATAAGCCCACCTGCCAACGTCAAGGCAGACCCCCCCAGGTGGGTCTTTGCCAGAAGCTCAAGGAAGCAAGGTGAATAGTTAGAGTTAGGACCCACCTGGGGGGGGTCTGTCTTGACGTTGGCAGGTGGGCTTATCCTCTCATGGCCATTGGAGGTAACTAAAATACCTCCATTTGTTTAAAAATACATAGGGATTAAGGAGAGAGCGCAGGTAAATTGTTTTTCTTTGGTTTTTACTATATATTGGGGCTGATGTGTACTGTAGTCATTGCTGCCGCCCAGTGATGGGGGTGAGCGCAGGACTTATCTTTCTGCATTTGTATCCATTTTTTGTATCACTCAGCCTTGTTACAATGCAGCCGCCCATCCCATGTGTTCCCTATTAAGGGTTAATAATATATAGGGGTGTATATAAAAATACCCCTTTCGGTCTCATTAGAGATCTTTGCCAGAAGCTCAAGGAAGCAAGGTGAATGGTTAGAGTTAGGACCCACATGGGAGGTCTGCCTTGACGTTGGCAGGTGGGCTTATTCTCTTATGGCCATTGGAGGTAACTAAAATACCTCCATTTGTTTAAAAATACATAGGGATTAAGGAGAGAGCGCAGGTAACTTGTTTTTCTTTGTTTTTTACTATATATTAGGGCTGATGTGTACTGTAGTCATTGCTGCCGCCCAGCGATGAGAGTGAGCGCAGGACTTATCTTTCTGCATTTGTAACTCATGAATGTCATCAGTAATATTATGGATTTCTGCCTCCCTGCTATTTTTCATGGTGGCACCCCTAGCAATAAAGAAACCTTTAATCATACACTTTTGAGCCTCCCAAATCATTGGGGCAGGGATGTCAGAGGTTACGTTTTCAGTGACGGTTTGCATTCTGTTTGCATTCTGTAAGACAAGCAGGCCAGACAAAAGAGTTTCATTAAGTTGCCAGTTAGTGGCCTGAGGTTGGAAAAGGGAGAACTTCAAGCTCATCGTCAGCGGGGAATGGTTGGTCCAGGTTATCATACTTAAGTCTTTCTGGCACACCATATGTAGGTAATAGTATATGGAACAAAAAAAGGGGGGAGGAGAGCTTCCAGTATATATTTGTTAACTGATATTCCTCAACATTTATATGTTGAAGCATGGTTCATCAGAACTGTTCTGTTACGAAGGTGTTATAGGAGATTAGGGCTTAGCTTGGAGGATCTCCTTCCTTTTAAAGCCATTGAGAAGCTTTTACAGCTCATTCAATAGTCCTTGCTCCTGTATACAAGCTATTAGAAGGGGTAGTTGCTTGTGATACATTATATCGATAAATTCATTATTTCAGTCCGCTTAGACTGTAACATTGTATCACAGCCCCACTTCAACCTTCTCACTCGCAGCCCATATCTATATATCTGGAGGGGAGTTTCTCTCCACCACTAAGAAGCTTTTACAGCTCATTTAATAGTCCTTTACTCCTGCATACAAGCTACTAGAAGGGGTAGTTGCTTGTGATACATTATACCGATATATTCATTATTTCAGTTCGCTTAGACTGTAATATTGTATCACAGCCCTACTTTAACCTTCTCACTCGCAGCCTATATCTATATATCTGGAGGGGATTTTTTCTCCACCCGTGGCAATATTATTTACGGTAATTGTATTACCATTATTAGCCAGTTTGGGGGAGTTAATCTAGTGACCCCTTGTTTTACCCAGACAAGGATTTAATAAAGACATATGTCATTTTTTCACAAGGGCACTAGTACTGGTACTAGGGATCTTCATACTGCTCCCTATCCCTCCGCATTTTACTCCATAGCCATTAGGACTCATTGGTATAATTCACCATTGTTGTCTATACCTTCCTTTGCCAGTTTCTAAATCTCTTAAGGAGATTTTCTTCTTTTGATTTTCACTTTTTAAATTCAAATCTACCTTGCATAATCTAATTTAGGAGACTAGTACTGGTGGCATTAATAGGCAGTTAACTGACACAAAGTAACGTTGCATATCTCTTACAGACTGCACCAACTGGGTAAATACTGTGTATATTATGCATGTTATGGTGCAATGACAGACATTCTAAACACTTTGCTAAGAAGAGACACAGTTTACCACAGACTTTACTAAAAAGACCTTAGCCTCTTATGGGCTGCAGTTTCCTTTCATTGCCTTATGGGCCTTCTCACATTTCGCCCCTCCTAAATACACAGCGATTCAATGAACCTCCAGGGCTGCATTTCACGTCTGTGAGATGTCTGGACAGCTGCAGCAGCCACAACAATCTTGGTCCCTTTGAGTCCTCGCTCAGCTGTTCGATGACTTCTGTTGAACTGGAAGAGAGCAGAAGGTGGAGCTCAGTCACACAGCTGTTTGGTGTAGAAAAAAAAAGTACACATCACATTGTGATTGTGTTTTTCTGTTTTTTGTGTGCATTTTTTTGGAATATTGACATATTTCACTTCAAGAAGAAAGTTGGAATTTTTTAGTGCACACCAGTGTACTTTCAAAACATTGCACAATACAATGCACCAATTGTTAAGGAATATGCCTTTTAAAATATATCTGCTATAGCTCAATACAGTAGGCATATTGTCTTCTTGTCTACTACAGATGAGCTTATATTAAAGAAAGACACCAGGTCATAAGGTTCGAAGAGAGTACTGTACGTAAATTAGGCTTTAGAAATTCATTTTCCAAAATAAAGAGCTTCTTCAGCTGGCCAAATGTCCGGCTTTGATGTCAAATAAGTGAAGTTTGGAATATTAGCAGGACCAGTAAGATGGTGTATGTATTATGTACATCTACTATTATATAATAGAGAAAGAGAAAAGTGTTTTCGTTAACTTGAATTATTAATTTATTTATAAAATATTTTACCAGGAAAGATACATTGAGATTTCTGCCGCGCATGCGCATTCAGCCGATGACGTCGCAAGGAAGAAGAGGAGGAGGAGGAAAGCTCCCCGCCCGGCGCTGGAGAAAGAGGTAAGTTTAACCCCTTCCTCCCCCCAGAGCCCGGCGGGAGTGGGTCCCTGACGGTGGGGGTACCGTCAGGGCACTCTAGTGCCAGGAAAACGAGTATGTTTTCCTGGCACTAGAGTGGTCCTTTAAGGGAATTAGAGCGCTGGAAGCGATCATGATCGCTTCCAGCAGCTCTAATGGTATTGCAGCGATGCCTCAATGCAATACTCCCTCCCCCCCCAGTGCTGGGCCGCCGGAGAACACCGGTTGATCGCTCCCCCCGGAGCGATCACTCCTGGGTTTCTCCACGTGGAGCCCGGCAGTGAGGCAAAGCATCGGAAGCCATCAGACAGGCTTCTGATGCTCTGCCTGTACTGAGTGCCTTGAGGGGTCGAGGCACTCAGTAAAATAAATAATTAAATTAAATAAAATGTTCCCCCACCGGGAATCGGTCTTCTTCTTCTATGGGGGGACTGTCTGGGCTCAGTCCAGACAGTCCCCCCTCTGCAATTTAGGACCCCGAGGGGGTCATGTAACCGCTCTAAAAGAGCAGTCACATGGCATCAATAAGTGTCCACAGTGCTGCCAGCAGGGGGACTGCCTGAACTGACAGGCAGTCCCCCTGCTGATGAAAAAAGTAAAAAAAATTAAAAATAAAGTTAAATAATGTAACAAATAAATATATATATATATATATATATATATATCATATATAATGTCACACGAAGTGTATTTTTTTTTTTTAAATATTTTTACATAGTTAAGTAATTTTATGGATTGCAATTTGGTTGACCGGCCAGACAACCCAAGCCGAAAGTTCACAGAATTTAATTTGCTAGCACTATATTTAACATTGTAACTTTCCAAGACACCCTATAATATGTACATGGGGGGTACTGTTTAACTCGGTAGACTTCTCTGAACACAAATCTTAGTGTTTCGAAACAGTAAAACATATCTCAGCGATGATATTGTCAGTGAAAGTGAAGTTTATTGCATTTTTCACACACAAACGGCACTTTCACTGATATCATCATTGTTGTAATATGTTTGACTGTTTTGAAACACTAATATTTGTGCTCAGCAAGTCTCCCGAGTATAACAGTACCCCCCATGTACAGGTTTTATTGTGTTTTTAAAAGTTACAGGGTCAAATATAAGGAATAACAGTATATAAGATGTGTGGGTACATTAAATGAGTAAGAGGAAAATTACAGCTAAACATAAACACCGCAGAAGTGTAAAAAGAGCCCTGGTCCTTAACGGTAAGAAAATTTAAAAACGGTTAACTAAGGGGTTAAACAGGTAATTCAAAAAATGTCACTTCTATCATCTGATATGCTTTTAATTACTCAATTATCAAATGTTGATAATTAACAAAGGAGTTAAACATTTTCAAAAACAGCCAACTTGGAAGAATCTTTTGAGCACTTTTGGGTAAAAATAAAGCAATTTTCTCAATTTTCCACAACTCCTGTTTTATAAAGTAAACTGATGGTGTCAAATAAAAAACAGAAGTTTCTCTTTTTTAGGATTATTCACAAAACCAAGAACACAGCTCTATCCTAGTTTAGCAGGGGATTCCAAGGAGCTGTGTTAATATTCATTAGTAAAAGAATTATTAAACCAAAGTACAGATGTAGCTTAATAGCTAAGGGGCACAAAAATAAGACATTTTCAAATGTACCTCAGTCTTATTCCATCCACAGGGACTATTCTGCAAATCTCATTGCACAAAAAAAAAAAAAAAGCAATCTCATTTTACATGTTTGCCTCTCCAGCTTAGAAGGACCACTCTGATCTGGCTTGTAAGATATCAGAACATATATTCCTGGGTTATCCTCATGACCAACATTTCAATGTTTTGGTACACTTGGGATTCAGTTGCTTTTAATTTGGATGTAGGTAATCAAAAAAAAAAAAAATGTCCAAAGGTAATTAAATTCGGAATATTGCCAAAATGTCATTCACAATATAAAAGTCGTACTAAGATATATTTAAGTAACACATGCAGAGAAGTTGGGGTACAAAAGTTATTGTCAGCACTTTCTGATTTTCAGATAGTTTGTGTGTTCCCCATTATTTTTGGAAGGTACATACCTACATAAGTGTCTTGAATGTTCTCCCTCTGAATCAGGAAAAAGTAATTCTGGATTAGCATTAAGACTGGGCTGAGGTGAGATTTTTTATTAATTCCTGTGGGATTGCATAAAAATAGCTACAAACTGGGATAAAGAAAGGGCTGCGGCCATCTCTGTGGTTTACACATTAAACACACACCTACAGAACAGACATCTCCAGTTAAAGCCAAAGGACTGACTAATATGTTGCAATGTAGAACATTCTAAAACTAAAATTATTCACTGACATGTGCCATCAAATATTCACCCTAGTTCATTACATTTAATTAAACTTAATGATATTTTTAAAATGGTAAATATTGATTTTTTTATTTTAGAAAATGTCTAATTTTTATCTGGCTGAGCAGCCATGTTGGGACCCAAGAGTCTTATTTTATCTGGCCCTCTGCTACTCAACCCAACTGTCTGCTACTGCAGTATCACACAGAGCAATGAATGCATTAGGCAAGACAGATTAAGCAGCAGTTGGTCAGATCAGGGCCAGTGCAATAATTTTTGTCTAAAAAGGCTAAGATGCATTTTGATGCCCCCTCAATGGGCTTTGCCTGTGTGTCTCTTAACACACTGTTTGCCCCTTATCTATTCTTTTGGACCCTTTGTGTATCTTACTTTATTTTTGTGTCTTTTTACTTTTTGTGATTTGTATTCCTCTTCATGCATTATCCTCCTCCATTTAGACCCTTTTGTGTTTCTGATCTCATCTTTCGACTGTATTGCGCCCTTAAGTGTTTCTTATCCTTTTTGTGTGTCTTACAACCCACTTTTGCCTCTATAAACAAACAGTATCTACAAACATAGAAATATAACATATTAAAACCCCTTTAGTCACTTATCTGAATCCAGCGACGAGGTCCCTAGGCGCTTGGTCAGGCTCCGCCAACGCTCATTGGCTGCGCTTGCATTAGGATTTCCCCATAGGAAAACATTAATTAATGCTTTCTTTTGGGGGGAAATTCTGATGCTGGAGGTCCTCATGTAGAGCATGAGGACGTCCAGCGTCAGATAACGGACCAAAGGTCTGTTTCGATTGAGGAAGCCCTCTAATTGCTGTCTGGTAGACAGTCACTGTGGGCAGACTTAGAGCTGCAATGTAGACTTAGAACTGCAACGTTTCACATTGCAGCACTAAGTGCAAAAGGGACACAGCACCCAGACCATTTCAATGAGCTGAAGTGGTCTGGGTGCCTACAGAATCCTTTTAAGGCAGCTACTATTTCACCTTATGGTAATGCCCTCGGTGAGATAACAATAAAGTCTGAACCAAGATGGCTGCTCAGCTAGATAATACTTGACATTTTCTCAAAAAATCAATATACATGATTTAAAAAAAAAAAAAAAAATACTATTAAGTTTCAGCAAATGTTATAAACTTTTTTAAAAAACCATCCACTGAACATTTAATGACAGTTGTCCTTTAATCAGGGTCCAGAACAATGTTACTTTCTAACCACATATATGCAGGATATGAGATATTTAAACAGCAATGCAAAACATTTATTTTTAAGTGTTGCTACTGCATGCAGCATCCAACATGGAACAGGGAAAGCACAGAGCCATTTGTGAATGGTTGTGGGACAGGATAATTTCAGGATAGCAGCTGTACTAATTTCACTCCTTGGGACAAGATACTCTCACTGACTCACTGCTTAGACACACATTGTCAGAAACTAGTACACATTTCAAATCAGCCTTATTTTAGATAAACGATATTACTATAATGGTGTTCAATTTTATTCAAATTCATTTTTATTTTACTGTTATTTCTGTAGAGCCAGCATATTCTGTAAAAAAAAGTACAAAATAAAACAAGTATAGTTCAACAGAAACAAGATATGACGAAGGCCCAGCTCAAATAAATAACAACCCATTTGTTTAACCAGAGCCTCATCACACATTTCAAGGTAGCAAAGATCAGAGAGAGCAATGTCTTGTTTTGGGGTTTCTGAAGGTCTGGCTAAGAATTACAAGAACTGTATTCCAAAAATAGCAGGAAGGTTAAGATTGGTCAACAATGTGCTTTTTTTACTATAAATCCACTAACTTCCTAATTTTCTGCCTTAAAAAGTTTTTTTTTCAAATGTACTATTTATCTGAAATAACTGAACACAAAATAGCAAATGTGTATATAAATTGCAGTTTGAAGACACCTAATAAAGCTAAAGTCATGCAGCTTTATTCAATCTTTACAGAAATCAACAGATAATATGGCATTTTTATGACATACAGGTACATGACAGGTGCAGTGTTGCCATATGGGCAGGTGAATCTGTACTTGTCAAACCCACACCCACCCCCTTTAAGAAAACACACCACCACTATGTATGGGAAAATTTGTCCACAGCTTTATTAAACATAATATAATAATAAAAGTCATTGCACCCCACCTATTGCCGTCTTTATTTTCGCAGACCCAATAATAATTAGGGCAATGACTAACCATAAATAACATATAACAATATATAAAACATAAGAAAATGTTGGCACTCTATTGGTTAACAGCCCAATGGTGAGGGTATACCCGGATACCCCCACACCTCCGAGGTTCTGAGCCACCTACGGACTCGAAACCTCCCAACTCTATAACCAGCCGATAACTCCAATTCTATTTCACCACTCCTTTTTCCTACCTCTTGCTCCTTTTCTAACTCCAAAGTGTCACGATTCGGGAACCTAACACGCTAACAGGTCACAGATAGTAAAGGGTGCAGTACCGGTCCTTAGAATGGCCGGGTTAAGAATAGTCAGGAGACAAGCCAGAAAACAGGAGAACGAGAAACAAGCCGAGGTCAAAGGAATGGAGAAAGCAGGAGAATCGGAATAACAAGCCAAATATACGGTAACCAGAGAGACACACGAGCAAAAAGCAATACAGGTATCAAAGACCACAACAGGGCACTGAGAGAAAGGGAAAGTAAGTATTTAAATCCTGTGCTTAGTTCTGATTGGATAGCTTCCAATCAGAATTAACAATCACAAGAGGGGGATATCTATACCTCCCACTGTGATTATTGTGCTGTAGCTCTAACGCCGGGTCACGTGAGTGACCCCGGCGTTCAGATATTTGTGCCGGCTCCCAGTGTGCAGCGTTATACATGCTGCCGCTGGGAGGAGAAGCGGAGGACGTGAGCGGCGTGTCAAGAAGAGAGGATGCCACTCGCTGACAGGTAAAGGGAGAGGGGACCGCGGGCAGAGACGGACCGCGGGTGAGTGCTGCGAGAGGATTGCAGCTTCCCCTCACAGCTGCCCGCGGAGCCCTGACACAAAGTCCCTACCCCCCATTTCCTTCCCCTTACCAGCCCCACCACAAGCCTTAAGCAGTCTGAGCTCCGCCACCCTGCAAAAACAGCGCTTTGCCAAGACCTTCCTTAAACCGCAGATTTAACAAATCCCAACCCACCTCAAGAGGTGCACTCTGTCCTGACTGAAATACCCAGCCAGTCTATTCTCCAGCTCTCTGTGTCTAACCCCCCCCCCCAACCTCCGAATAAAGCTGGCCATTAAACTGTTCACCTTACTTCGGCAGCAATCAATCACCGCAGCATCCCTTGCATGCCACCACTGAAGGCTTGGAACAATCTCCGACCAGATGACCAGGACCCGTGGGACCAAATCCCAATGATGTATTGCTTCATCCATCTAACCAGGTCCCTCTGCATAACCAGCCCCAAATCATGGAAGACAATAATATCAGGCCAACTACCTTCCCCACAAATCGACCTCCATCCGAACCCCCGGTACCCAAGCCATTTTAACACAAACTGGTCCTCAGGAAAGCACAGCTGCTGACCCTTAAATTGAACTGCAGTTCTCCTCTTTGCCCAAAAGATGTAAGAGTGCCCAATGAGCCACACCACACTACCTAGGGAAATAAGAATGCAAAGTCAGCATCAGCCCCCACCAACCTGCTCCCCCCTGTCCCTTCACACCAGCTTACCCAGTCAAATGAATGAGCAGAATCTCACCGATTCCCACCTGCCAATTCTCTTAAACCAATTCCTTGTGAAACCCCAATCAAGTCGCCTCCGTAGCGGCCCCAAATGGAATGAGTGCATTCCAAACTGTTCCGGACACAACCCTAAGATTCCGAAAAACCCTGAAAAACTGGAACCTAGACACCGATGACCCATCCATGTGAACCAAAAAGGTCCCCCCCCCCCCCCCCCCGAGTTTCGCCAAGTATCTTTCCACTGCGCAAACCGGGCAGAAACGGGACCCCAGGGAAAGCGTGCAATTCTATCTCCTTACCCTTCCCACGCACATCCGTTTTCGAACGGGCCAAAATAATAATCACCCTGTCTGCAACCACCGAAACGTCGCCCCACTGCAAGCCTTCCCCACCTTTCCGATTAGCACTGACCAGCTCACTCACCCGGAACATCCCGAAAAACGCCAGGAGATATGCTACCCCAAGTAACAGAGCTTCGTAGTCGCTAAAGCAAACCTCTGGCAAAACCCTAACCAGATCTCCCAACAGTGGTTTGGACATGGGTCTACGTGCATCCAGCACCCTTTCGACCCCTGCAGAAGTCCTTCAGCGCCTGCCTTATAAGGAAGTGCTTTGCCAGGTCCCCCCACCCATGGAACTTAAACCAGAATGCCAGCACCGCCATGTGCCTAACACGGAGTGATACTAAATAAATGAATGGGCACTTGACACACAGACACCCTCACAGGCCAGTACGTACATCATTACATGTGAAGCTTCGCCTTCAGATCCTTGCATTTGACAGAATTAAGCAGGCATTAAATGCTGATCCTTTAAATTTCGATACATTACTTAATAGCTAACTTTTAGACTTTTAGTTGGTTGAAATGACAGTTCCACAGCTGCCAACACTGAGAAACTGAGAATAGAGAAATTCTGGCACGTGTCTTGCCATCTTGGTTTTTTCTCAGACGTCTGACTTTAGGGGACACTAGAGAAATGTCAACATAAAGCACAGTGTGATCTGTTTATTCCAGACTTTCCTCCCATAATAGAGTGAGTTAGTGGAATTCTGTTTATGGGTAGCACTGGTTGTCTGTCCTTAGTGGCTGCCTTTCATCCTGGAGGTAAAAGCTCACTGTTTCTAACTCCCCTACGTCTGTCTTAGTTAATATTTGGCAATGTTGACAAGTATACAATTCCATTTTGAAACTACAGAGATAATACCATGTAGTTGTCTATAACATGTTACATTCAGCTCAACATAGAAAAACTTTTTTTTAAAATCTTTTTTAAGAGCAACCTTTCTCTGTAAACACATAAAAGTAATTATTTTTAATTACGATTAGAAGGATTCTTCATCATACAACTTGACAATTTGCTGGCAGAGTCTAATAAGGGGTTAAAGAAGAAAAGAGCTTCTTTAAAGGGCCATTTAAATAGAGCAAATCAGCTGTCATGCCAAGCAGAGGACCCTTACATGGCACCTGTTGCTACAGAACATAGCACTGATGGCTTTGCAGGGCATTTAACTTTTTTCATGCACTGTGTGGCCAGCTGTGTCTCAGTCCTGAAGTGGCTAACGAAGAATCTACATCTCCAGAAAATATTCATTTGCTTCATACACTTCTTGGTCATTCCCTGCCAATGGGCTCTATAGTGGCAAAGCTTCTGTTACCAACCATCAGCAGTCTGGCATTTTTGCCAACCATCAGCATAGCAGCCAAGAGGCAGTTTCATTTGGAGGCTATGGTGTATTTTTTCACTATGTTCTTCATTGCGGTAAGCAATCTCATTATGTGTGTGCGCATGCGTGTTTGAATATGTAATCAGTTCTGCTCTTATGCTAAACTAAGTATATACAGCTGAAAACATGTGGGTAAAGATGTCTCATTGATAATAAGGTGCCTTAACACAGAGATGGAGATAGTTGTACGATGCATATGTCTTTTTCACTTGAGATACAACACTACAAAAACTTCTGAAGAGGAAGAGTGGGTTAAAAACGAATAAAGGCTGAGAAAACATCTAGCTTTACTTTCCAACTAGAATGTACCATTAACTGTGAAGTGACAGTTCCTCTTTAATAAATGCGGTTTTATTTGACACCATATGTGGTTAACATCTCCACTACAGTGAGGAATATGAGTATGCTCACATAATTAAACACTAGAAAACATTCAGGAGATTATTCACTAAACTCAGAATTTTAATAAGCAGAAATCCAATTGGTTGAATATAGGCCAAAATAGCTGATCTGTAAAAATTCTCCCAATCAACTTTAGTCACAGTCTAATTCAGTCTTAAATTTACAATTTGTGTTTCAAGTTGCTCCAATTCAGAGTTTAGGGAATATCTGGTAAGCAATACCTGCACACCGTGGAAGGATACCTGGTACAGCCTTTTTTAAGCAGTGACTAGGTGGGGAAAACAGGTAAAGTCATTTTCAAGAAGATAAATATGACCCATAGACCATGTCTGTGAACTTTTTACATCTTAGTCAGCCTATGCATTAAGCTTGGTGGTTATACAAAATACATGCCTATAAATGCATATATAGTTGTGATTTTGTCTTGGTTAATTGTGTTTGCTTTGATAAATCTTTATCAACTATGTTTTCTTTTCCTTTGTTATTTATTCTGAGACTAGGCCACTATTGAGATTTGGCAAAGGAATTACAAATGCAGGCTAATATAGCCAAACTAGAAATATTCTTCAGCTCTCCTATTTTGTTCTTTCATTTTCAATCCACTCGTTGTATGTCTGCAATAACAACGTTTGAGCAAATCATTTTTTCCTAATGTGTGACACAAGTACATACAGTATTGGGTGCCACAAATACTCAGTGAAGTTATCTAGCTGACCAAAACGGTGATTGTACCCACCAAATTCACAAACAGCATATCAATATATCAAACTAACATGTTATGGAAATCATTGAGAGTAGACAAATGCAAAAACAGCCCCTGCTTATATGCAGGCAACAGTTGTTCAAGAGTTTGTCAGCAAAGCATCTATCAAGTGGAATCAGATGTCTCTGTGACTTGTCAGCTGTGGGTTATTGAACAAACCAGGGCGTATTTATGGGATTTTCTGCAAATGTTGCCACATGCTAAATGCTAGATAGTTTGTCATCTTGTTCTCTCTTGTTTCTATAGATTTTCCATGCATGTGAAGGCCCTGGCTTATCATTCTTGTGTTTCATGAGATACGATCTGCTAGAATATTTCAGTATTTATGGGACTGCACTCTCGATGTGGGTGTCATTGATAGGTAAGTCCTGTTGCAGCGAAATGGTAGATATTTAAGATTGCCACCTTTTTGGAAAAAAAATACCGGTCATGCTAATTTGCATACTTAATTATATTATGTGACATCAAAAGACATTATACCAACTGATGTTACGTAACATCTCAGAAAGTTACATAAGAGAAAAAAAATGACTAATACATTACTTACAATCTGTGTACTTTGTCTTATTGTGCTTGTAGCAGTGTGTGTATACTGTCTGAATGAGTGTGTGCATAGCAGTGTGTCAATGCCTAAAAGTGTATATGACACTGTGTGCACACTGTTGTCTGTGTGAGTGTATCATTGCGTGCATACTTTGTCTAAGTGTGTTTATAGCTCAATTACCGACTGTGCCAGTAAAATACCGGACAGGTGTCAACCCTATTAAGCTATTGGTAATGTAGCGACACATAAAAAAAAAAAAAAAATTTCAGGGCAAAGAACTACAAGTGTATCAATTATGTCAAACCCTTTGTTTTTCTAACAGCAATGGCTGATTTTGATGAACCCAAAAGGTCCACAATAATCATGTTTGGAGTACTCACCATTGCAGTGAGGATATATCAGGATCGCTTGGGATATGGAGTCTACTCGGGTCCTATAGGAACTGCTGTACTAATGATCTCAGTAAAATGGGTAGGTATCCGAGACAGTATTCTGGAAAGAAAAGGAAATATATCAGACTAGGGTACTATACAATTATAACACACACCTCCTACGTCGGAGATGAAGTACCCACTCATATTGGTGGATGAGAAAGATAATATTTTGGGCTAAGATATCTGAGATGCAATTATAAATGGATGTCTAGTGTCCAAACTTATTTCATTAACTGTATAGTAATTCTGTGCCAGCAGTTGATTTGTTAGATACTAATACTATTTCCCTGCCAGTAGGGGCACTGCAGGTCCAGAGGCAACACAGATTTTATATACAAAATAACTACGTAGTTCAGTTACACACAGCTTGCAACACGCCGATAATTGCCAAGATTGCAGTTTTAAACACACTAGGGTGAAAGGGGTTAGATGATTCTAAAAAGTACAAATCTCCAAATAGTTCACAGAACTGTAAGACAAGCAGTCAATATGCTACAAGTTAATATATACTGGGGAAAAAAATTAAAGGAAGTGCCTTTAGAGGAAATGTTTCTAAAACTATATATATATATATATATATATATATATATATATATATATATATATAAATAGAAAAGTAGGAGCTGCACTCACGGTCTTGGTATCAAAGTAGAAAAATTAGTTTGTTCCATGTGTCACAAACGACGTTTCGGTCCACACAGGGACCTTCCTCAGGATAAAGTGAACCACTAAATTAATAATATAATATTAACTGAACAAACTGTGGAGCTCTATCATCACATGGCAAAATATATAAATGTATTCAGTCATTATTGCCACTGTATTTGCAAGAAATAATGAATTATATAATTAGATTGATAACCCAACAAAACTCTCTGCTTTCAGTTAACTAAAATGAAGGAGAAGAAAGGCCTCTACCCAGACAAAAGTGTCTACACGCAACAGATTGGCCCAGGATTCTGCTTTGGGGCATTGGCATTAATGTTGCGTTTCTTTTTTGAGGTATGTCCTTGAGGTACCATCCATACTGAAGAAACAAATCTCCAAATCAATCCAAACACATCCTAATCTGATTTAGCTCTTAATTAACCATGTAGCTTGAAAATGCCTTGGGAATTACACCATGAACCATTCCCAAACAAGTCCTGAAATATATAAGCCCACTGGCTGTATAAGCGGTCAGTGGACACATAGTAGAATAAATAAGTGACATACAGGGGTCTCTGGGGTCTGAAACAGCAAAATAGCACCAGAGCATTCTCCGTCCAATGCACAGTGGTAAATGGCAAACAATCACCCCTCTCACCCAGATCTCAGAGTGGGCAGATAAATAAATGTATTTTAAGTGATTCTAATGCATAGCCGTGCAGTTCTTGTGTACTACCAATGTATTAGGATTTTAATCATTATATCTACTATAACAGCAATCATGCAAAATGTTCAGGGTATCTCTGGGCTGACAGCGAATATTGAATGACTACAAACAGTAATGTCAGTCAGTGTCTGGGAAATGATTTAAGTGTAAAGGTTTTGACTGATTGCCCACTGAATTGGGGGTCTGTGATTATATCCTATCTACCCAATGCTAGTTAGCGGCATTCTGCAGAGAGTAGCAGAAATAGGGAGACTTTTCTGGGCAAAGAGAAACAGCCCTACTGTTCACAAGCGCCCGTCACTCAGCTCGGGTGCTGCTTTCTTTATTAGGAAAGGCAGGAAATGAGACATGAGGTCATTTTATTTTAACCTACAAATTAAACTGTGTGCGATTTTCCAACTTGACTGCTTTATGGGACATACACAAATGAACTGGATAACACAGAAGCCAATCTGTATTTTTCTTAAATTATTAAAGGAAAAATGTATTCCTAAAATACAAAAAGAAATAGCACATTCTGCATCCTAATGCTTTTGCAACGGTTTGCTTCCTTAAGTGGGTCGCCGCTGGGCTCTGTTGCTCCGTGGTAGTCCAGTGAGGACCTTCCAGCTTTTGCAGAGCCGCACAAACCATGTCCGACATCATTCATTGGTTGAGGGCATTAGCTGACCGTTCTCAATGACTGACAGACATGCAGAGTTGACATTAGCTAGCCCGGACCTCTAGTTCCGAGATGGCTCATGAAACCCCAATGATCCTGCCATGGTGCTTGGAGAAACCCTTTAAATGACAACTGTCATCAAATTTTCATCTCTTTTGGAAAAACATTATTATGTTTAATTAAAGTTATTTTTTTAAATAATGTATATTGATGTTTTTGAAAAATATTCACTGTTTATCTGGCTGAGCAGCCATTTTTGGCCAGACCCTGTCAATGTGAGAAGGTAGAAGAGTACAGGCAGTTGAACAAATATAACTAAATTCAGAGCAATGTTGTGATTGGTCTACGTAAACCTTGTTTAAAAATGAGAAGTGAAAATTTGATGCCAGCTGTTCTTTAACTGGCTCTCAAACAGCTCTTAAAGTGCTATCAATAGTGATGTCGCGAACATAAAATTTTCCGTTCGTGAACGGCGAACTTCCGCAAATGTTCGCGAACGGGCGAACCACCATAGACTTCAATAGGCAGGCGAATTTTAAAAATGATGGAAAAGTTGTTTCAAGGGGACTAACACCTGGACTGTGGCATGCCGGAGGGGGATCCATGGCAAAATTCCCATGGAAAATTACATAGTTGATGCAGAGTCTGGTTTTAATCCATAAAGGGCATAAATCACCTAACATTCCTAAATTGTTTGGAATAACGTGCTTTAAAACATCAGGTATGATGCACCGCAAACAGTCCATTTGCACAACCGCAAACTCCCCATTTGCACATGGTTGGATACCAAGCTATCCATGTCCCGTTCCTTGTCCTCACTGATGTCATTGAAGGTCTCTTCCTCCACCCAGCCACGTACAACACCAAGGGTCCCCGAAAGGTGACAACAAGCCCCCTGTATTTTTTTTTTTTAAATGTACACTACTGTTACACCAGATATGTTGCACTGGTGTAGACACTGTACCCTGGCAGGCCCCAAAACCCACACGTGTGAAGGAAACTGACTATTATTTCACAGTCAAATTTCTAGGTTTTTTTTTTTTTTTATGTACACTACTGTTACACCAGATATGAGTTGCACTGGTGTGACACTGTGCCCTGGCAGGCCCTGAAACGCACACGTGTGAAGGAAACTGATTGCTATTATATTACAGTCAAAAAAGTTTTTCATTTTTTAAATGCAAGCTATTGTGACACCAGATATGAGTGGTGGCACTGTACAAGTGGGAACAGTATACGCTGTGAGCCTGACACATGCTGGCAGGCAGGCAACTGCAATTAGAATACACACGAAAAAAAAAAAAAAAAGCAGACTGATGTTCTAGCCCTAAAAAGGGCTTTTTGGGGTGCTGTCCTTACAACAGAGATCAGATGAGTCCTTCAGGACTGTAGTGGACACTGAATACACTAGCCTAGCTATCGATTTCCCTATTAAATCAGCAGCAACTACACTGTCCCTCCTCTCACTAAGAATGCAGCTTCCAGGGGGCGGGGCCAGTGGTGTATACTGGTGGTGTATCCTGGTGCTGCCCTAGGCAGGACAAAACTCAGGCACCCCTCCCCCCCGGCCCAACCCCCACCCAACCCTTCCTCACGCCCCGCCTTCTAAATACACACATTCACTGACAGATACGCATACACTAGCTGACAGAAACACACACTCGCTAACAGAAACACACACACACTAACAGACACACTCACACTCACTATTTATTTATTTATAAAATATTTTACCAGGAAAGATACATTGAGATTTCTCTCGTTTTCAAGTATGTCCTGGGTCCACAAATCATACTAACAGACATACTCACACTCACTAACAGACACACACAGTAACAGACACACACACTAACAGACACACACACTAACAGACACACACACTAACAGACACACACACTAACAGACACACTCACTCACACTAACAGACACACTCACTCACACTAACAGACACACACACTCACACTAACAGACACACACACTCACACTAACAGACACACACTCACACTAACAGACACACACACACACGTTTTTTTTTTAACCCCCCACGCCCCAGTCTCCTTACTTTTGGGAATGCTGAGGGGGTTCTCTTTCTTCCTGGGGGTCCAGTGGCTGCTGGGCGTCATATTCCGGCTCCCAGCCTCACTCTGCGGCGCGCGAGGGAGCTGAGCAGACAGCTCAGAGGAAGTGCTCCCTCGGCGGTCGCCCCCCCGCCCGCCAACGCCGCCCCCTGGAAAATGCCGCACAAGGCAAATGCCTTGTTTGCCTCGCGGCTAAAACGTCCCTGCCTACAGCAGAGGAAAACCACTTTTACAGTAAGACCAATAAGGTGGAATTCTTAGTCTAATGGTGTGGTTATATCAGTGGTGTATTTTGGATTTGTGCTGCCCTAGGCACAACTAAATTCAGGAACCCCCAAAATCTAAATTTGCCCCCCCAATTCGTGTCAATGCCATTTTTTTTAATTACAGACACATGTCCTCATTGATACATGCACTAATATACACTCACTGACAGATACACAGTCATTGGCACACACATACAGTCATCAGCACACACTGTTTAACCAACACACACTTTCACTGACAGACACACACTGACACACCCACTCACTGACAGGCACACACTCTCAGATACACATAAAATGACATACACACACTGACACACACTCACAGGCACACCCATTCTCACTCAGACACAAACTGACAGCTACACTCACTCACAGTAAGGTGGACAGCTCCAGAACACGAGGCAAACAAGGCATTTGTCTGGGAGCTTGGGGTGGCATTTTTTGGCACCCCCCGAAAGTGCTGCCCTAAGTAAATGCCTTGTGGTAAATACATCCCTGGGCGGGGCCTAGCTGTCATGGAGGAAAGACGCACTTCGTGTGAGCTCCCTCAATATCTCACTTTAAGCAGCTATCAACAAGCGAATTTCACCCCAGAAGGGGATGACCCAGCAATGTTGCTCCTACCTGACCGACCCGCCATGCTTAATAGCGGTCAGCAACTCGACATAGTCTTACTTACCTCCGCGTGGCAAGTGTGGCCTGGTGCTCACCGGGCGGGAGAGGGATGCCCAGGACCAGCTACTTCCCGGCAGGAGCTCCGTTACCCCCCCCCCTCGGACCGGTGGGGGTTATCCCGGTCCACCCCTGAGAGGCTGTCTGGAGCTAATGGACGCACAGAGCACAGCCGCCCAGGCTGACATACTCATCTGCGACTCTCCCAATATGGCGGCAGCCGCGTGTCCTCCTGGTACCAGCAAAGCATGGCAGGATATTGAGTCTAAGCTGGACAGACTCTTTAATTAATTTTGGAAGCAAATAACAAGCAAGAAGCCCCAACAAGCTCCACCACAGCTAAGCAAAGCAGTCCCCATTAAAATCCACAAACGCAAAAGGCGTCGAAGACGGGACCGGAGGCACAAACAGAAATGCAGAGCCTGCCCCACGTCAAGCACTCGCCACCACCTTAAGCCACCACAATCCCGCACCGGACGTGAAGCACCACCGGGACAGATCCGACCACCCGACAAAACAAGCTTCCACCACCTCAAGCCGCGAACCCGGCACTCAGCCAGAGACTTGCCTTTGTTGTTCCAGGTATCAGGGACTCCCAGGGTCTGCACCTGGCGCCCAGAAGGGATCGGATGAGCACAAGCAGTAAACAGCAGCCTGCCAAGCATGTCCCACTATAGCCGACCCTCCACACCATGCCTTTGATCACATGAACTGCTCTATGCACATTAACTAATCGTAAAGTAGCAAGCATTTAAACATGTAATTATTTCACCTCCTAAAGAGTTTATTGTCGTAGTTCCTTACATGCCTTTACCTTAACCGTTCATGTATTATGTTTTTCACTAGTCTCATTTCATGGGGCGACTCACACTTGATTTATAACTAGTGGTGGAGCTGCTGATATAAATACACAGTTGATAACGTGCAAGCTACACCCTAAACATGACAGCCATCTTTCACAACAATGTACTGCTTTATACTCATACCCTCAGTGCCATGATATACACACGTTCAGCCTAGCATGCTCAAATATAACAAACTTCTGTCTTTAAAAAAAAAAAATATATACAAAAAAAAAAAGAATGCTGCTTCAGAATTAATCTAAATTGTATGCTGTCTACGAGGTGGGAGGGTCTGCTGCTGATTGACTGGAATGTGTCTGCTGACTGTGAGGTACAGGGTCAAAGTTTACTCAATGATGACGAATAGGGGGCGGACCGAACATTGCATATGTTCCCCATCCGTGGCGAACGCGAACAAGCTATGTTCGCCAGGAACTATTCGCCAGCGAACCGTTCCGGACATCACTAGCTATCAAACGTCCAAGTGTTTTCAGTATTCCTGTTGGAAAGGAAATGGTTACTCCAGATTTGGTGTAAGATGCCCCCGTCTGACATCACAGGCTACTCATAGAGAAATCTATGCTTTGACAGTTTCTCTAGCGCTCTCTGGGCCACCGAAGGAGTTTGAAGGAAATATAAAACTGTGCAATTGAGAGAGGCAGGAGGGAGCACACAGTGGGAGGACTATATTGCCCCTGCAGGCGCTCTGCCTTCTAGGTAGAAGATAGTCACATCTTTCACCAGAGTTTTAACAACAGACGCATAATATGCTCAGAATTGACATTAGACAGTCCGGAACAGAGTTCTGGGATGCCTAGGTCATGTGTGCTAGGGATGCAACTAGCCCTCAACACACAATTAACAATAACTCAATATGCGCGGAGTTTCAACTACAGGAGGAATCTGTCATTTCCATTTAATACTGATCCCATCCACAAGAGACAAAATATTTCCTCTGCATGAGATAAAGTAAACCCAGACAATTATTTCAGCATCTTATTATTAATTATAATAATTTATAAAGACCCAACATATTCATCAACACTGCACAATAGATGGCCTAACAAATAAGCAACAAAATTGGCTGCAACAAGTCAAGTTGGAAGTACAAGAACTGATGGTGATGAAGTTGGTGAGACTGTGGGTAGAGGTGGTAGTACTACAATTTACCTGGAAGTAGGCAGATGTGGGTGTAGTAGTGCTTGAAGGAGGCAAGCTGAGGTTAGCAGTATAGTTATTTTAACAATCGCATAGTAGTAATAATTTGACAGAGGTAAATATTACTGTAAATATTTTGCCCAATCATAACAGATTCTTCCTCTTTTTTAGGAATGGGATTATACCTATGTGCACAGCTTCTATCATTGCTCGCTAGCCATGTCCTTTGTGCTCCTGCTCCCCAAAATAAACAAAAAAGCAGGTAATGGAGGGGACCCAACCAAGATGAACTGCTCAACTTTCTGCTGCTGTGTGTGAGGTCATCAAGTGGAAGTGGAATATGATATTTAGGAACTAACCGGAAGTGTTTATTCCACAAACTGATGATTCCAAAATGGCTAGCCCAGGTATAGCGAGTTTCAACCTTGGTCCCATACATGCCTAAAGACAGCATTTATCACAAATGTCATTGTTAGTAAACTTCAAATCAATTTCTTTTACTATGAGAGATACTATTTTTTTTCTTTTTCTGCTGACCCCTGGCAGTGCTTGTAGTGATAGCGTCCAAAAATGCTGTATTTTAATGTATGCTAAAGTAGAAGTTTTCACAACTAAATGGGCATCTGATATATAAAGGGAAAAAAGAAAGCCTTATACATTTGAAATTGAGCAATTTAATTAATTTTCTTAGCAATCTATACCATCAACTCAATCTGATCCTTACAGAAGAAAAAATGCTTCCATTAGGTTCAGTTTACAGAAAAGAACATTTAGAAATGTTTAAAAAAAATAAGTGAATGTCCTGGAAAAAGCCTTGAAATTTGCATTTATAGCCTGATATGTACACTGCTCACTGAACAAAAGATGTATTCTGATTGGCTGAATGCACCAAGCACCGTACCATGGCTTAAATTCTACCTGTATTCTGATTAGCGTAAAGCCCAAGCACAGTACCATGGTTTGAATTCTATTTATATACTGATTGGCTGAAAGCCCAAGCACAGTACCATGGTTTGAATTCTATCTATATTCTGATTGTCTGAAAGCCTAAGCACAGTACCATAGTTTGAATTCTATCTATATTATGATTAGCGTAAAGCCCAAACACTGTACCATGGTTTGAATTCTACCTGTATTCGGATTAGCGTAAAGCCCAAGCACCATACCATGGTTTAAATTCTACCTATATACTGATTAGCATAAAGCCCAAGCACAGTACCATGGTTGAATTCTATCTATATATGGATTAGCATAAAGCCCAAGCACCGTACCATGGCTTAAATTCTACCTGTATTCTGATTAGCGTTAAGCCCAAGCACAGTACCGTGGTTTGAATTCTACCTGTATTCGAATTACCGTAAAGCCCAAGCACGTACCATGGTTTAAATTCTACCTGTATTCGGATTACCGTACAGCCCAAGCACAGTACCATGGTTTGAATTCTATCTATATTCTGATTGTCTGAAAGCCCAAGCACGGTACCATGGTTTGAATTCTATCTATATTCTGATTGTCTGAAAGCCCAAGCACAGTACCATGGTTTGAATTCTATCTATATTCTGATTGTCTGAAAGCCCAAGCACGGTACCATGGTTTGAATTCTATCTATATTCTGATTGTCTGAAAGCCCAAGCACGGTACCATGGTTTGAATTCTACCTGTATTCTGATTAGCATAAAGCACAATGTACAGACAGTATAGGTTGACCTATCCTACCTAGCAGTCTTTCACTGAAATAATTGTATTCTATCATTACCACACCTGCAAAATACATAAATGATGTCTTAATATGATGTTGTATTATATTTTCTTAACCTTTTAAAAACGAATTTTAGCATGATGCCCTACTTATTTACCATTTGCAAACCCATAGAGCCAGTCATATGCTAAATGAAAAGTCAGTTTCTTGTCTGATTAGTTTCAGGACCGTATTGGTATGACGATTATAATCGACTCCAATAGGTCTGGTGAACTATATAGGCAAGTTAATAGAGGTCTTGCACTAGGACCAACTCCTATATTTTTTCTTTCAAAACTATACCAACCAAGCAATATAAATATTGTGATATGTGAGAAAAACCTCCAAGAACCATCTGGAACAGTAGCTCAAAGAGAGCATTGAAAAACCAATGAAGTGGGCATGTGGTTTAAATTAACCTCTTCACTACTGAGCACTTTTTGACTGAAAAAACTATTAGCAAAACTTGTGCTTGAAGCAATGGATGCATAGTGAGCCGATTAACATATTTTACCACAGCGATATTGCATATTGATTGCTTTCCAGACAAACTTATTTAAACTTATTTTTCACTTGTTCGTTCAGCCTTTATTAATATATATGAGAAATGAAAAATGTTATATAGTGTAGATTGCCTTTTATGTTACAGTATATCAAATGGTTAGATATCTTGCTTATGGGTATTTATAATGAGCCTGAAGGCATTACTAGCAAATGTCAACAGAATTAAAAAATAATCTGCACATTTATACTTATTCCTTACATACAGTATATAGTTAAATGATATATTTCTAAAATAGATGTAAATAAAACTGCTATAGCAACATTTTAACAGAAAATAGCTTACTCATTGAACTGCAGTGAACTAAAAATTATTTGTAAAATTCAGGCTAAAATAACCTATAAGCTGCATAGGAGATTATTATTTTTTCACAATCAGTTTTTTCTTTTCAGTTTTCAATTCAACAAAATTCACTATAAAGTAAAAAACATTTTTTAAAACCCTAAATATGTCTCTTACACCTATGCCTGGGCAGCCAAATTAACTGCAATGTATAATTCAATATTTTGACCAATGCAAAAGTTATTTTATAAATGCTATTTTTTAGATTTGAATTTTGTATATATTGTTTGTTTTTAACACTTTTAATAGATCATTTTGCTGTTACTGTGTGATTGTTCGTGTGCTATTTAAAAAAAAAAAAAAAAAAGAATGCAAAATATATATTTAATTTAATAATTACAGCAAATGAATAAGCAGAATGTTTATTAACTAGTGCCAGCTGCAGGCACTATGTATCCGTTTCTGTTTTATTACATGTTATTTGTTAATTTGGACTGGATAAAAGAACAACCTTGTTATGTAATGTGTATTATTTTGTAAATACCTACATTGACAGCAGAACATCAGCTGCTGTGTCTGGGGTATATCAGGAATATATCTGTATCATAGCAAACTGAAATGCACTTATTCATCCATACTCCCGGTCGTGCCGGGCCTGCTAAATGTTCCAAAAGCCTGAATCATGACTGCTCAGCTCATACATTCAAGTAAAATAATACACTCTATATCAGAAATGGATTATCTTGGCATCTCAAATGTTTGTGAACTACATTTCTCTTGAGGAGAGCCATCACTGTACAATATACTGAATGCATGAACAGATTAACACAGAGGGAAACATTTAAAGGGGCAGTCTAAGCAGCATAACCACTGTAGTTCAGTGAAGTAGTAATGTTGCAAAAAAAACTATTGGCACTATCTTCCATGTTTTATGTCAAACTGTTTTGAAGCATAATGACAAAAACATGGCTCTCCGTGTCCCCAAATGAAACAATTAGGGGACACTCCTGCATGTTGCCATTCAAAATTTATATTTTGATTTACTTAAATCCTTGCCCTTTGACAAGTGTAAAGCACTGATATTCATTTCACAATATTGTGCAGGAAGCATAAATGACCATCGTACTCAGTCCAATATCTTCTCCATATTAATTTAGAGAGATTAGTAGAGGGCTCTTTGTCTATTTAGCTAAATGGCGGATATTAAGACCCTTGATAGCATTTGTCTTTAGACTTTGGAAAAAACTTGATCATGGAAGACGACAAAATTGACATATTATTCCCATAATTCCTGTTAAAGCTGCAGATACTGAATTTTAGTTGCATTTCAAAGAAAAGTAGACAGTGTAGCGAATAGGAAAAGGATGTGAGAAGCAGGACAGATGTGATAGGGTGGGTGTGGGAGACTGTGAATAGGTTTAGAAAATACAAAATACTGTCTATATCAATGTTAAGCATTGCCTATTTGTTTTTGTTTTTTGTTACTTGGTAAATTCTTCTTCTGATAACCACGAGGAAGGTTTTAGTGTTCTAGTTAGCTAGGTCCTGTCTACAATGTAAATAGCAAGCAGATTACTTCCTCTGCATTTTGACAGGCTACTTACAAACATTATAACGTGAAATAAAACTGGTGTGATTACAATAAATAAAGTATGGTATTACAAGTAAGTGAAACTCATAGTCACAGTGTGATTTTTGGTGGCAGGAAGAGGTAAACTGTGATCCTCAATAAACCCTTAACTCTCAGGCAGAGTTTAAGGATCCAGTGTTCATTCATCAACTCAGAAACCAAGCATGATTCTGCCAATATCTTTAAGGGAGACTAAATGAAGAGTAGAGGTCTTAAAAAGAAAAAATACTAGTAGAAAACAAAATATAGTATATACAGATACACCTATTGGAGGATAGAACACAACCTCAGTGGGCAAAAGGTTAAAAAAAATTCACAGCAATTACCCTTGTACTGATAGTACTGTAGATAAGGACTTCTCTTAGTCCTCAAATCAATATAGAAAAATACAAAAAGGTAATCCACAATACAATAACAACAAAGAAAAACAGTGCAATATTGTTGAAAAATTGTGTGAGTCAAGACAAAATTCTTGTCTTCTGGTTTTCCTGATCCTGGGATCCTGTGACTGTAATTTTAACTATGATGTGCATATTTGCACTTTCACCTTGTAAGTGTGCCTTTTTATTAAAAAGTGTAATTTTACTTAGATACTCTGCACTATTATTTTCTTTTTTACTTTCCATATTTGCCATGATGTTCCACAAGTCCTGAGGCTACTATAATTCGATGATATGCCTACAATCAATATTGGTTTGTAAGTGTGTCTAATTATTAATTTATTCACTCACACAATTTTTCCAACAATGTTTTTCTTTGTTGTTATTGTATTGTAGATTACCTTTGGGTATTTTTCTATAGTAGAAAACAAGATATAACCCAATAATGATATATCTTGTAAGCTATTGCATTTGTGAATACTACTCTGTTAAAGGCACACTATTTTTATCCAGGCCAATTAATTGCAATAAAGTGTTTTAGGTTCAGTCACCTTGCCCCTTTAACCCTACAATGTAAACACAATTGTTTTTATTTATTTTTTAGAAACGGCAGTGTTTACACTGCAGGTTTAAACCCACCTCTAGTGGTTGGCTACTTGACAGCCACTAGAGGCACTTTCGATGCAGTAAAACTGTCACATGATGCAAAAGCCAATAGAAGAGCATTGAATTCAATGCTGCTCAGATGCATCTTGTCCCCAGTGCTCCTTATAGAGGAGGATCATCCACCACTAGATTAGGCCGTATATGATGCACCAATATGATGCGAGGGCAGTGCAAGCAAAGCCACAGCTTCCTGAAATAAAAAAAAAATGAATTTGACAAATTTTTATGGCATACGGGGAGACCTACATAGAACTTGGGACTAGAGCATTATAGCGTTAGGAGTACAGGTTTGTATTCCTAACACAAAAGTGTTCATTTAATTTGAAACTTTTCTAAAATATTCTAAAATGCAGAGGCCTCTTTAGAAAAGCTTCATATGACCCTAACATCAAATTCAAAACCAGACTCTCAGGCCAGAAATAGCAGCTCACAGCGTTAAAATATGTATTTCTATGAGAATGCCAACATTCTATATAAGTCTGAAATAAACAGGCTAGAATGTATGTTAAAGAGGAACTACCAACAATATTTTGAAGACAGATCTAACAGAATTATTTTATTTATTTACTGGCACATTTTTTTAAGTTGTTTATTTTATTTTTAGGAGGTAAAGACTCATTATAGCTGTACTCTGCAAAAACGTGAAAATTCTCGACCTGCATCATTAGATGTTGTAACGGAGCTCCCTGTACTCCTGGCTAGGTAACTCCGCCAAGGACCACTTCCTAGCTGAAACAGGGTTCAAACCGCAGCACTTCTGCCTACAGTGGCTTGACTGGAGCCCTGGAACCGCTCCTTCCTGGAGCCAAATTAGGAATTAGCTCTAGCCCTTACAAGGACCTTCCCTGTTGAATCCCCTGCAAGCTGGAACAGCAGACACAAAAAGATAAGTCCAGCGCTCACTCCCATCACTCCTGGGTAGCAGCAATGACCACAGTACACATCAGACCCAATATATAGTTAAAAAGAAAAATAAAAAATAAAAAAAAAGTTACCTGCGCTCTTTTAATCCTTATGTATTTTTAGACAAATGGAGGTCATTTAGTTACTCCAATGGCCATTGTAGGGAATGCCCGCCTGCCAACGTCAAGGCAGACCCCCCTAAGCGGGTCCTACACTGACCCTGGGGTCAGTGTAGGACCCGCTTAGGGGGTCTGTCATGACGTTGGCAGGCGGGCATTCCCTACAATGGCGAAGGGTCAGTGTAGGACCCACTTAGGGGGTCTGCCTTGACGTTGGCAGGCGGGCATTCCCTACAAAGGCCACAGGAGTAAATCTTCTTTCCCTCCAATAACAGGACGACACACAGTTTTGGAGTGCAAGATGGAAAATCGTTTTTAATAGAGGCACACTGGCCTCTTATTCAAGTTTCCCAACAAGGCCAACATACAGGTGGACCTTGTTGGGCACAGGGACACAGAGTGAACAAACCAATAAAAACAGAGTCATTCAGTGAGACACTCCCATACACAAACAATAGAATCCCTCCTCTGTGCTTGGCAGATAAAACAAATGGTCCCTGAATAAATTTAAAAACAAACCAGATTTGTAACAAATCTTTCTAGTTTACTAAGGTCTACAGAAATCTATTTTGTTCTTTTTAAATCTGTCTCTTAAAGGGGACCTGTCACCCCCAAACCACTTTAGAAAGCGCAAGGCATTTCATCTCTACATTGGGCTAGTAAACGTATTGATTTGTAGATAAACCTATGTAAAAATAAGTCTTTCTACAATTTCTCAGTCAAATATTCGGCATAGACGCTATTCCAACGATTTGACTGACAAAGGAGAGCAGAACAAACTGCTCCCAGGCAGTCTTTCTTCTCTCCCAAGCATAGTAACTGCAGTGCATGATGCAGTTGCTATGGAAACTCCTTAGCTGACGTTGCTAGCGCCAGCTAGGGAGTATAGGAACAGAATAAATGATGTCACTCAGTTTAGGCTCCACCATGTCAGCATCACTGAGGGAGTTTACACTGCTTGAGGAAATGTTTTCAAGCAGGGCAAATGAAAGAAGACCGCAAGTGGAGTTGAGGATGGACCGGAGAAAGTGGTTATACAAAGAGTAACATCCATGACGCTCTGAAGATGGAATCGCTGGAACTGATGAGAGTATATCTCAAAAATGTATATTGCATCATGTATCTTTGTGATATATGATGTAGTCATTGTATATGGGAGCGATTTAAGGCAAGTATTTTTTTTCATTCCAGGTTTACTGGATTTAAATGTTTAGTACTGTCCTAATGTTTCTAATACCCCACTCCTATAGTCTGTAAGCTCTTTTGAGCAGGGTCCTCCTCAACCTATTATTCCTGTAAGTTTTCTTGTAATTGTCCTATTTATTGTTACATCCCCCCTCTCAAAATATTGCAAAGCGCTACAGAATCTGTTGGCGCTATATAAATGGCAATAATAATAATAGTAATAATAGTGCAGTGTCCCTGTTCCCTTAACCCTGCAATATAAAACAGTTTTTTTTAACCCTTTGCATGGCTGGGGTGGTGGGCACTATAGTGTTAGGTGTACAGCTTTGTATTCCTAACACTAGTGTTCCTTTTAAGGATTAATTATGTTAAGTCTTAGGAAGTAAACGTAATTAAGGATCTGTAATAATCACACACTCTGCATATCCTCAGAGTAGAAGCATTGTCATACTTCTTGAGAATTCTGAACCTTTCTGCATAATCTAAAACATTCAGAATGTGCTTGCTGTCTGGAACGTATGCAAACTAAGGAGAAACGTCCACATCTAGGGCCTATTAAAACGTTGTGCCGAGTCAATGCCCTTATTTCTTTTATCAAACACCCAATTTAAATACAAAGTTTGTGAACAGGTCATAATCTTAGATTTTATGTGAAAAAAGACCCGCAGCTGACAACACATTTTAGTGTGGTGTAAAATAAAGCATCAGATACAAACTGTGCCCACTTTACTGCACAGTCAAATTAGTCCTCTAACAAGTCCATCCTGGAACATCTCGCATGACACCCAACCCTGCGGATATTTAATTTGATCCATTGCGATCCTCATCTGCTCATCAAGACACTTCAGAATTATGTCCTAGCTCTGCTCCCACCATAATAATGATGTATGTCGATTGCTCAAGCAAACCTCAATAAGAAAAGCCGTGCATAACGGAATAAAAAAAAATAACTATACTTGCATGCTTAAAAAGTTGTTGCTGCTCTCTGGCGCTGAAGAGGTTAAAACCCAGGTGGACCTGAAAGTGACATCTCCAGAAAGCACTATTGTTTATTATAGATGGTTTATAGGTAGAAGAAAAAGGAGGGGGGAGAAAAACGGTCTTCTTGTTAGGCTTGGCAAGAAAGTCTAGTGCATGTTTGAAAAAGCACGAGGCAAGGTCCAGACCAAGAAAAACAAGAGTCCGCTTCTGTCTTTCCCCTTTGCAATGTCAGGGGCTGGCAAAACCCCATGCCTGCAAGCTTCCCATACCTGATCTGGAATGGAAGCCTGAATTCCCCAGCTCTCTGGGGCAAAGAGTCTGGAAGCTTGTAGAGTTATGGACCTCCACCATAGGATTGCTTTGTGGTAGCAGGTTTTAATAATATATAAATTCTGTGCAGCTTGAAAAATCAGCCTGACAAAGAATTACTATTTAGTCCATTCATTTATTTCTGAAGGATTTTTGGAAGATTTCCAAAAACATTGTCACATTTGGATTGCCTGCAGGGTATGAGAGAAGCAGCAATATTTGGATGCACTGCCTTTGGTAAAGTGACAAACTCAGATTGTTGTTTTTTTTTTTTTAAAATAATGAAACAATGGCTGAATCTTTTTCCCCCACCCTTTAGGCTGTGATATGCAGTGATACTTTCCAATACTAATCTATGAATGATACGTTGGTGTTTAGACATAGCTTTGCCATTGGATACAGGGCCAGATTAAGAGCCCAGTGGGCCTGGTGCTGACAATTATGATGGGGCCCAATTACAGAATCTTAACGACAAAAAACACTAAAACAGTCATACCTCTCAAGGGTCATCTATCTGATGGAGTTGGTGTTGGAGGGAAACTCAAAGGATGCAGCTATAAGAAAACACATACTCTATGCTAATTTCTTTATCTATTTAATGCTTTCATCTTTCAAGTAAATCCATACCCCATAACAGCAGTGTCCATGGGCGGGGTAAAAGGGTGCGCCACTGACGCGAATCACGTGACCAGAACATGCCTGTTACAAAACGGTTACAAACCCGGATTATGTTGACTATTTTGTGATACTATGGCTTCGGTACTTGAATGCTGCACCCTCTCCCGAATGGATTATATATACATCGGTTCGTTAAACGAACAACCGACCACCCGGCTCCTGGCGTGTGCCGCCACTTAACCTCGGTCACCTCTCAAACTACCGAACGGTCGACCACCCGGCTGAGAGCGTGTGCCACCAATTGATCACCCAGGGAGTTGCGGTTTGCGGTTAACCGCAGGCTAATTGACGGCCCCAGTATATATCCGTCTGGGCCTAGTCTACCGATGGTTAAACTACCGAAAGAGTCACGAACGGGGACCACCTTCAATCTGGCATGTGGCCTCAATTAGAATGTAGAACGTTGCAGTTAACCGCAGGTTAAGTGCCCCTTCACGGAGGGCTAACTTTGTATACCGAACAGCGACAACATCCAGCCAGAGAGCGGGGATTCGGGCACAAGTCTGGCCGTTATTAGTTCCACGAGTTGACGCCGAGGTCCCGCTGCATATTGTTGGGGACATATGTTCTTGCATATGAGACACGTTCTTCCACAGTTTATATTACTACTTAAAAATCTGCAGTAATTCGCTATTTTGATTCTTGCTTAAAAGTATATGCCTGTGTTGTACCTTTTAACAAGTAAATGACCAAGATCATCTATAGAGGTAGTTTTAAACAATACTTCAACTTTGCGTAAATTACTATGCAGGGATGCCACCCTGTCCGTTTCTGCTTTATGTTACTTACAGCATATATTGGCTTGCATAGTTATTTCATTCATGTCTTTGATGAATGAACATACAGTGGAGATATCCCTAAACTGGCAATTGTTAAGAATTAATGCGAACTCCCCCAACCCCAATATAGCTATTTTGCCAATTCCTCACGAATTCAAGTGAATAACACTGCAAGTTTGTGCTAAGCTACAAACCTCTAAAGAGGACATTATAGTCACCAGAACTACAGCTTAATGTAGTTGTTCTGTTGAGTATAGTCAGTCCCTGCAAGCTTTTTGTAGTAAACACTGCCTTTTCAGAGAAAAGGCAGCGTCTACATTACAGCCTAGGGACACCTCCAATGGCCACTTCTCAGACAGCCACTAGAGGTGCTTCCTGGGTCAGTGCTGAACACGGAGATGAATCAATGCGTCTCTATGAGGAGAGGCTGATTGGCAGGGCAGTGTTTGGACACGCCCTCTTGGCTGAGATGATCAGAACTGACTATATCAGCCAATAATACTTTTCTATGGGGAAGCATTGTGATTGGCTGATGAAGAGACGGATTGTGGGCAGATTTTACTATATTTGTGGGCAAGGGGGATCCAGGGTGGTTAAATAGGGATTTTAACACTATTGGGTCAGGAATACTCGTTTGTGTTCCTAACCCTATAGAGTTTCTTTAAATTAATGCTTGGTAGTGCCTTAAAAGACATGCTTAGTGCTCCCATTAAGAGCAATGAGACAGATTTGGCTTAGAAGTCTCAGCCACTTCCTTGTCCTTGAGAAGTTGTAAATGATGTATGTGACGAAGTGCCCTTCGCCACTAGGTCCTGGAGAGGCCTGCTTGCTAGCCTCCTGCCTTGCAACTATGGCCCGGGGGTATGTGGCCCTTTAAAAACACTATTGGTCTTATGGACTTTTATTTGGACTCGTGCTGGCCCTTTAAAAAAATAAAACAGTGTATGGACATATTGAAACTTTTGGGATACTTGTTCTGCCCCTTTGAATCTATGGGAAGGTGTGCCTCTTCCCCCTCCCCCTGTCCCATTGTTCTCCAGCAGGGCGTTGTCCCAGGGACACTGCCAAACCAGTTGGAACTAGCTGCTTTGTCCCTCCTCGGTCAAAATATGACTTCCACCTATCTCCTGAACCACTTAACCGATTCAAGTGAATTTTGGATATGTTTGTCCCCAAATTATGCTGGTTATAAAAATATAAGATTGATATCGCATGTAAACTCACAAAGTTACAAAAACGGCATAAAAGTAAGTTTTTTTTAGCTTGGAGATAATTGAGTTGAAACAGTAATTTACTCAATTATCTCCCAAGCAGAGGGGAGGATTCTCATTGTAAAAAGTGGGTGTGCTTATCCATGTGCCTTTATTTTATTGGTTGTTAAATTTACAGTTCCAGTGCCCGTGCCCCACAAGGTCCACATCGGTGGTAACCTTGCTGGGAAAGTTGTATATAAGCAGGAATAAACACTCATTGGAGTCAGTTCTTCTTGACTCTCAACACATAGTCTTGTCTCGTAATTGGAGGGGACAGCTATACTCACAATGGGGATATCTATGCTCTGCATACGCGCCTGAGATTTAATCACTTATCCTGATACGCTCTCCTGGAGGAGAGGTCTTCCCCACATGGTCCTGGAGGACAGAAGCTGATCCAGGGTGGAAGGAAGACGGCGAGACTCCAGTTAAGCTACGGCGGTTGTGGTGTCCGGTGCAGTGCTTGTGGTCCTCGGCGCAAGCTAGGACGCGTCCAATTGAAGGTACTCGGTCGGAGTACGGGGAGTTCCGTTACAATGTAAAATCCAGGTCACTTTTTTGCATTGTTTTATGACTTCCTCAGCAGCTTCATTCAGATCTTTTTCAAAGCTCTCTCATGAAAAAATATGAGAGCACCTTCGTTGCAAGATGAAAGGGACACTCAGTAGTTTGCTGGAGTAGTTGCGGTGCATCAAGTGTCATTGTAACACATCCAATTTGTTAAAGGAACACTATAGCGTTACAAGCACAAATAGATTTTAGGTGTGTCCCCCTCCTCTGCGTGAAGTAAAAAAAGGTAAGGGACATTTGGACATTAACCAGGGCTCTTCATAGTGACTGGGGAGCGCTTACTCCTAGCTGGACAATAGAATTAACACATTTGCATTATCAATGATAATTTGGTCCAAAAGGGAGGGTTTGGATTGGCTGAGAACATGCGTCCAACCTGCCCAAGTACTCTCATCCAATCACTGCAGTGGAGAACGTAGAAATCATTTCAAGCTAGTTTGCTGAAAGGGTCCCCTTCATAGGGTACATACCGAAAAGACAGGAACCGCCTTGCTCCATAACGTAGAGGGACACTATCGTCACTCAGACGGCCTCTAGAGGTTCTACCCATCTTAATACTGCACCCTCAATACTGCATACAAACTCTGCACCCATTTAAGTTTAAGAACCAGGCAACCAGACACATTCTGTAACTCTCTGAAAAAGTCTGCAATTCCTTGAACAGGTTTAATCAAGAATAAAGTTTTGGGAAGTAAGGATAGGTGACAGAATTTGTCAGAGCTTAAAAAATACTCCTAATGGCTTAAAAAGTGACTTTCAGGAATTGGGTGTGTCCTGAAAAGGCAGATGCTGCACCTGCCACGCTTCCACGGTGTTACTCAGCATATTTATTGGTCCATTGAATACTAATAATAAAAAAGGCATTTCTGGCAGTGCTGTGTGAAGCCACGTATACCTCAAGATCACAGTTTACCAGCTCACAGTGTGTGCTGCAGATACTTCAGACAACAGCAAGTGGGATGCACAGCTTTAAAAAAATGTTACCAGGTAATGTGTGGACCCACAAAGTTAAAAAAACAAATACATAAACATATTTGGCAGGCAGCTTAAAGGACCACTATAGTGCCAGGACAAACTAGTTTTCCTGGCACTAAAGTGCCCTAAGGGTGCCCCCACCTTCACGGTCCCACTCCCGCCGGGCTCCCACGGCGCTGGGGACTCTCCTCCTCCTGCCGACGTCATCAGCTGAATGCGCATGCGTGGCAAGAGCCGCACGAGCAATCAGCCATTCCATAGGAAAGAATTCTCAATGCTTTCCTATGGACGCTGGCGTCTTCTCACTGTGAAAATCACAGTGAGAAGCGCCTCTAGCGGCTGTCAATGAGACAGCCACTAGTGGCTGGATTAACCTATATGTAAAAATAGCAGTTTCTCTGAAACTGCTATGTTTACAGCAAGTAGGGTTAACCCTAGAGGGACCTGGCACCCAGATCACTTCATTAAGCTGAAGTGCTCTGGGTGCCTGCAGTGGTCCTTTAACTGTCACATTATAAATGAAACATCTTTTAAAAAAGTAAAAAAGTAATTTTATTTAAATTAATAAAACAAATAATTGCTTAGAAATGTGTTCTTCATGTGGGTCCTCAGGCTTAAAAACTCCACAAGTGATGTGTGCAGCAAAAAGGAACTGGCTGGAAATCTCAGTGAATTCTATTAAAATTAATTGTGGATGACAGCATCCATAACAGGACAGAGTCATTTTGACCATCAGCATTTCCATTATCCATAGGAATTACAGGACACACTTTGGTATCCTTCATGTTAATGTCATGTGCAGTTTGTTCCTTTGGAAAACTGTCAGGCACTTCCAGTATTAAATGGTCACTATATTTACCCAGCCCACTTCATCTCATTGAAGTGGTCCCGGTGCAGTGTCCCTGTCTGTTTAATGCTGCACATGAAAACAGTGCAGTTTCTTAGAAACTGCAATGGAAACATTGCAGAGTTAAGTCCTCCTCTAGCACTGTCTTCCAGACAGCCACCTTAGGCACTTCCTGGTCCAGAATGGAATTTGATTCAGTTAAACAACTTTATATGTCCTCACGATTTGAATTAGAATTTCCAACATCTTGAATTTCCTCAAAGAAAAGCAATGCTTTCCTATGGGGAAGTCTCATGCACATACTGGGAGCACCGTGCATACACTGTGATTTCACAGGAAAAGAACCGAGCCAGCGGTTAAGAAAGAGGTAAGTGACACTAAACTATATTACTAGAGACAGGTACACTATAGTGTAAGAAATACTGGTTTGTTTTCCTAACGCAAAAGTGTTCCTTTAATGCTGTACAATCCTTATGATGTCTGTAAGAAAACAAAAGAAGTACCAGAGAGGTGGAAGTAGAAAAAGAAGATCGTTCTCCTGCTGTTTATATTTAAAATGTTCTATATTTACTACACAAATGACTAGTCCAATTATTAGAGCTCCATTCAGTCTTGCATCTGTACAATTTAATCGAATGAACGATTTGAAGTTGCGGATCCACTTGCATCCAACAGTGTGAGGAATAAGAACTGTGAATCGATTCCCTAGTACTGCATTGTACTTCCTTTAGCTATTCAATCCATACACTCTACAAGTTGCTATGAGTTGTGTCCTTCTCGTAGACACATATTTCACACTGGAGTACACATTTCATATGACGGACTGGATAGCAGGTGATGTTGAACAAACAGCCTGCTCTAATACTTAAAGAGACACTATAGTCACCCAGACCACTTCAGCTAGGTCCCCCAGGTCTTAACCCTTCAGATGTAAACATAGCAGTTTACATTGAAGGGTTAATCCAGCCTCTAGTGGCTGTCTTCCTAACAGCCGCTAGAGGCGCTTCTGCGACGCTGGATGCGAAAATCGCATTCAGCATGCAAAACGTCCATAGGAAAGCATTAAGAAATGCTGTCCTATGGACTGTTTGAATGCGCGCGTGGCTTTTGCAGCGCATGCGCATTCCGCTCCACTCGGGAGCTGACGTCGGCGGGGGAGGAGAGGTCACCAGCGCAGAGGGAGCCTGGCGCTGGTTAAAGGTAAGTGGCATCCCAACTTCAGCCCAGCGGGAGGGGGACCCTGAGGGTGGGAGGGACCTAAGTGTTATATAGTGTCAGGAAAACAAGTTTGTTTTCCTGACACGATAGTGATCCTTCAAGGTGTTATTAACTAAAGCAGGGGTAGGCAACCTACGGCACTAGTGCCATGCACGGCACTCGAGGTGTCTTTGCACGGCACTCAAGGCTGCTAGAGTCAAACAGGCTCTGGCCTATCAGGAGTCTCAGTGATACTTCAGATATCTGCTAATACAAAAAGGTGGTGAAGGACAATCCTCAATTTATACATTGCAGCACATAGATCTCAGATCACTTCCTCACAGCACTTGTGAATGGAAATCCACACTGTAGTAGAGCAGCCCGCAGCTGCTGTTACAGCTCCTGTCCTTGACCTGTACCTGGCCAGCCTGGTCCCCACTGGAACCCAGGGAATCCACCCAGAGTGCTAGATATACACAGACCTGCAGAATAAGCCTCCCCTCATACAAATAATACGAACAGCCCACACACAAACATACACACAATCCCCACAAATGCAACACCACTAACAATCCACATATATGCACACAATCCCACATGCAATACCCCAAACAGCTCCCACACACTACCGAACACACAATGTGACATATCCACCCACACACAATTCCACAAGCAGCCCTCAAACACAGCCCATATTCATATGTATCATACACGATACCATAAACTACTAATGGACTTATACAATATAATAGCTCATATACGCACAAATACAATGATACAAAGCAATTACAGTATAAATAACACAAGCAGAATACGGCAGCATACACACCTCAATTTAAAAAAAATAAGATCGGCACGCTACGGGACATCAGAATCCTATATAAGCACAGTGCTGCTGAAATGTTGCCTACCCCTGAACTAAAGTGAGAATTCAAAGTGAAATTCCAATCAATCAGCAATGCTTCCAATTTGGTTACCCTGGCCTTAACTTTAAAATTAACTTTGAGTTCTCACTATAGTAAATGATCCAGTAAGAGTATACTTCTTAAGTGGAGTTTATAAATGCCTGTTAAACCCATAACCAGCTGATGGCTACAGTGTGAGCTGAAAATAAAGGATGTTGCACTGTGTAAGAGGTTTGTGTATTACAGTGTAAGTGAGCGATGGCTGTGTCTGGGTTATACTCCATGACAATATATCAGGTACTGTATAAAAAAATTATTAACTTCAAATAACTATATGATTGTGATTACACACACACAGCACTCACCATGAAACAGCACCTGTGTGGCAGCAAATGTATGACGTTAAACAAAAAACTAAACAGTATTATTTATAAACCCTAACATACAACTAGGCCATGGCACTCACCCCACAGAACTGCACCCACACTCAGCACAATCCCCACAGAACTGCACCCACACTCAGCACAATCCCACAGAACTGCACCCACACTCAGCACAATCCCCACAGAACTGCACCCACACTCAGCACAATCCCCACAGACCTGCACCCACACTCCCCACAGACCTGCACCCACACTCCCCACAGAACTGCACCCACACTCCCCACAGAACTGCACCCACACTCCCCACAGAACTGCACCCACACTCAGCACAATCCCCACACACCTGCACCCACACTCAGCACAATCCCCACACACCTGCACCCACACTCAGCACAATCCCCACACACCTGCACCCACACTCAGCACAATCCCCACACACCTGCACCCACACTCAGAACTATCCCCACACACCTGCACCCACACTCGGAACTATCCCCACACACCTGCACCCACACTCGGAACTATCCCCACACACCTGCACCCACACTCGGAACTATCCCCACACACCTGCACCCACACTCGGAACTATCCCCACACACCTGCACCCACACTCGGAACTATCCCCACACAACTGCACCCACACTCGGAACTATCCCCACACAACTGCACCCACACTCGGAACTATCCCCACACAACTGCACCCACACTCGGAACTATCCCCACACAACTGCACCCACACTCGGAACTATCCCCACACAACTGCACCCACACTCGGAACTATCCCCACACAACTGCACCCACACTCGGAACTATCCCCACACAACTGCACCCACACTCGGAACTATCCCCACACAACTGCACCCACACTCGGAACTATCCCCACACAACTGCACCCACACTCGGAACTATCCCCACACAACTGCACCCACACTCGGAACTATCCCCACACAACTGCACCCACACTCGGAACTATCCCCACACAACTGCACCCACACTCGGAACTATCCCCACACAACTGCACCCACACTCGGAACTATCCCCACACAACTGCACCCACACTCGGAACTATCCCCACACAACTGCACCCACACTCGGAACTATCCCCACACAACTGCACCCACACTCGGAACTATCCCCACACAACTGCACCCACACTCGGAACTATCCCCACACAACTGCACCCACACTCAGAACTATCCCCACACAACTGCACCCACACTCAGAACTATCCCCACACAACTGCACCCACACTCAGAACTATCCCCACACAACTGCACCCACACTCAGAACTATCCCCACACAACTGCACCCACACTCAGAACTATCCCCACACAACTGCACCCACACTCAGAACTATCCCCACACAACTGCACCCACACTCAGAACTATCCCCACACAACTGCACCCACACTCAGAACTATCCCCACACAACTGCACCCACACTCAGAACTATCCCCACACAACTGCACCCACACTCAGAACTATCCCCACACAACTGCACCCACACTCAGAACTATCCCCACACAACTGCACCCACACTCAGAACTATCCCCACACAACTGCACCCACACTCAGAACTATCCCCACACAACTGCACCCACACTCAGAACTATCCCCACACAACTGCACCCACACTCAGAACTATCCCCACACAACTGCACCCACACTCAGAACTATCCCCACACAACTGCACCCACACTCAGCACAATCCCCACACACCTGCACCCACACTCAGAACTATCCCCACACACCTGCACCCACACTCGGAACTATCCCCACACACCTGCACCCACACTCAGAACTATCCCCACACAACTGCACCCACACTCAGAACTATGTTCAGAGAACTGCACTCACACTCAGCACAATCCCCAGAGAACAACACTCACACTCAGCACAATCCCCACAGAACGACACTCAGCACAATCCCCACAGAACGACACTCAGCACAATCCCCACAGAACGACACTCAGCACAATCCCCACAGAACGACACTCAGCACAATCCCCACAGAACGACACTCAGCACAATCCCCACAGAACGACACTCAGCACAATCCCCACAGAACGACACTCAGCACAATCCCCACAGAACGACACTCAGCACAATCCCCACAGAACGACACTCAGCACAATCCCCACAGAACGACACTCAGCACAATCCCCACAGAACGACACTCAGCACAATCCCCACAGAACGACACTCAGCACAATCCCCACAGAACGACACTCAGCACAATCCCCACAGAACGACACTCACACTCAGCACAATCCCCACAGAACGACACTCACACTCAGCACAATCCCCACAGAACGACACTCACACTCAGCACAATCCCCACAGAACGACACTCACACTCAGCACAATCCCCACAGAACGACACTCACACTCAGCACAATCCCCACAGAACGACACTCACACTCAGCACAATCCCCACAGAACGACACTCACACTCAGCACAATCCCCACAGAACGACACTCACACTCAGCAAAATCCCCACAGAACGACACTCACACTCAGCAAAATCCCCACAGAACTGCCCCCACACTCAGCACAATCTGTATTAATCTCACAGGACAGCACTCACACTCAGCACTATCTGTATTAATCTCACAGGACAGCACTCACACTCAGCACTATCTGTATTAATCTCACAGGACAGCACTCACACTCGGCACTATCTGTATTAATCTCACAGGACAGCACTAACACTCAGCACTATCTGTATTAATCTCACAGGACAGCACTAACACTCAGCACTATCTGTATTAATCTCACAGGACAGCACTCACACTCAGCACTATCTGTATTAATCTCACAGGACAGCACTCACACTCGGCACTATCTGTATTAATCTCACAGGACAGCACTCACACTCGGCACTATCTGTATTAATCTCACAGGACAGCACTCACACTCAGCACTATCTGTATTAATCTCACAGGACAGCACTCACACTCAGCACTATCTGTATTAATCTCACAGGACAGCACTCACACTCAGCACTATCTGTATTAATCTCTCAGGACAGCACTCACACTCAGCACTATCTGTATTAATCTCTCAGGTCAGCACTCACACTCAGCACTATCTGTATTAATCTCTCAGGTCAGCACTCACACTCAGCACTATCTGTATTAATCTCTCAGGGCAGCACTCACACTCAGCACTATCTGTATTAATCTCTCAGGGCAGCACTCACACTCAGCACTATCTGTATTAATCTCTCAGGGCAGCACTCACACTCAGCACTATCTGTATTAATCTCACAGGACAGCACTCACACTCAGCACTGTCTGTATTAATCTCTCAGGGCAGCACTCACACTCAGCACTATCTGTATTAATCTCTCAGCACTATCTGTATTAATCTCTCAGGACAGCACTCACACTCAGCACTATCTGTATTCATCTCTCAGGTCAGCACTCACACTCAGCACTATCTGTATTAATCTCTCAGGACAGCACTCACACTCAGCACTATCTGTATTAATCTCTCAGGACGGCACTCACACTCAGCACTATCTGTATTAATCTCACAGGACAGCACTCACACTCAGCACTATCTGTATTAATCTCTCAGGTCAGCACTCACACTCAGCACTATCTGTATTAATCTCTCAGGACAGCACTCACACTCAGCACTATCTGTATTAATCTCTCAGGACAGCACTCACACTCAGCACTATCTGTATTAATCTCTCAGGACAGCACTCACACTCAGCACTATCTGTATTAATCTCTCAGGACAGCACTCACACTGAGCACTATCTGTATTAATCTCTCAGGACAGCACTCACACTCAGCACTATCTGTATTAATCTCTCAGGACAGCACTCACACTCAGCACTATCTGTATTAATCTCTCAGGGCAGCACTCACACTCAGCACTATCTGTATTAATCTCTCAGGACAGCACTCACACTCAGCACTATCTGTATTAATCTCTCAGGACGGCACTCACACTCAGCACTATCTGTATTAATCTCTCAGGGCAGCACTCACACTCAGCACTATCTGTATTAATCTCTCAGGACGGCACTCACACTCAGCACTATCTGTATTAATCTCTCAGGGCAGCACTCACACTCAGCACTATCTGTATTAATCTCTCAGGGCAGCACTCACACTCAGCACTATCTGTATTAATCTCTCAGGACAGCACTCACACTCAGCACTATCTGTATTAATCTCTCAGGGCAGCACTCACACTCAGGCCGCCCCCTGCGATCGTCTCCTCACAGCGAGTCTCGCGCCGGGAGTCAGGGAGGAGCGCGCGCGGGAGGACGGACAGACAGACTGACTGACTGACAGGGAGCAGGGAGGAGCGCGCGGGCGGGTGGGCAGACAGACTGACAGGGAGCAGCGCGCGGGCTGTTTTCGCGCCAATTTTTCCCGCTGTCCGGCTGTGGCGGTCAGTGTTAGCGGGTTTGCTGTCAGCTCTGGGAGCAACAGTACTGGAGCTATTATTACACCTCATTACTATTATTACACCTCATTACTGGAGATATTATCACACCTCATTATTGGAGATATTATCACACCTCAATACTGGAGATATTATTACACCTCGTTACTGGAGATATTATTACACCTCATTACTATTATTACACCTCGTTACTGGAGATATTATTACACCTCATTACTATTATTACACCTCGTTACTGGAGATATTATTACACCTCATTACTATTATTACACCTCGTTACTGGAGATATTATTACACCTCATTACTATTATTACACCTCGTTACTGGAGATATTATTACACCTCATTACTATTATTACACCTCGTTACTGGAGATATTATCACACCTCAATACTGGAGATATCACACCTTGTTACTGGAGATATTATTACACCTCATTACTGGAGCTATTATCACACCTCGTTACTGGAGATATTATCACACCTCGTTACTGGAGATATTATCACACCTCGTTACTGGAGATATTATCACACCTCGTTACTGGAGATATTATCACACCTCGTTACTGGACCTATTATTACACCTTATTACTGGACCTATTATTACACCTTGTTATTGGAGCTATTATTGCACCTCGTTATTGGACATATTATTACACCTCGTTACTGGAGATATTATTGCACCTCGTTACTGGAGATATTATTGCACCTCGTTACTGGAGTTATTACACCTCGTTACTGGAGTTATTACACCTCGTTACTGGAGTTATTATTACACGTCGTTACTGGGGATATTATTACACTTCATTACTGGAGCTATTATTGCACCTCGTTATTGGAGATATTATTACACCTCGTTACTGGAGATATTACTGGAGGTATTATTATACCTCATTACTGGAGATATTATTACACTTCTTTACTGGAGATATTATTTCACCTCATTAGTGGAGATATTATTACACTTCTTTACTGGAGGTATTATTACACCTCATTACTAGAGGTATTATTACACCTCATTACTGGAGGTATTATTACACCTCATTACTGGAGGTATTATTACACCTCATTACTGGAGGTATTATTACACCTCTTTACTGGAGATATTACACCAGTACTGGATATTTTATTACACCTCATTACTGGAGATCTTATCACTGGAGATATTATTACACCTCATTAATCAAGGTAATATTACACCTCTTTACTGGAGATATTATACCTCATTTCTGGAGATAGTATTACTGGAGATATTACACCATAACTGGAGGTATTATTAAACCTCATTACCGGAGATGATATTACACCTCATTACTGGAAATATTATTACACCTCATTGCCGTTCTCTTTCTGAACCACACATAGATCATGCCTTTCCTACCCTTCAGACTTTTTCTGTGGCTACTGAACAAGAGGTGGCTGCACTTCTCTTTCCTCTCACCCCACCACTTGCCCGCTCAATCCTGTCCCATCTCACCTCATCAGATCTCTCTCCCCATGTCTTGTGTCTTCCTTAACGCACATCTTCAACTGCTCGCTCTCTTCTGGCATTGTCTCTGCTGACCTTACACATGCCACTGTAGTACCCATCCTGAAATAACCATCCCTCGACCCGTCCACCCCCTCTAACTATCGTCCCATATCCCTGCTCCCTTTTTCCTCAAAGCTTCTGGAAAGACTTGCTTTGACCCATGTGTCTCACTTCCTCAATTCCAACTCTCTCCTTGACCCTCTTCAATCTGGCTTCCACCTTCTCCACTGTACAGAGACTGCCCTTATCAAAGTCACTAACGACCTAATCGCAGCTAAATCCAAAGGTCACTACTCCATACTAATTCTTCTTGACCTCTCTGCTGCCTTTGACACCATTGATCATGCTCTCCTCCTTCAAACTCTTCAATCACCCAGTCTCTGCGATTCTGTCCTCTCATGGTTTCCTCTTATCTCTCCCAACGCTCATTCAGTGACTCCTTTTCTAATTATACTTCCACCATTAATCCTGTCTCGGTTGGAGTCCCTCTGGCTCTGTCCTTGGTCCCCTTCTATTTTCTCTTTATACTGCCTCTCTTGGCAAACTTATTACCTCTTTTGGATTCCACTACCACCTGTACGCTGATGACACTCAGATATACCGCTCCTCCCCTGATCTCTCTCCCGCCGTCCTGCAACGTGTCACTGCTTGCCTTTCTTCCATCTTTGGACGTCCTCCTGCTTTCTGAAACTCAATCTCTCAAAAACTGAGCTCCTTGTCTTTCCTCCTCCTAATACTGATCCTCCTCTTTCACTCTCTCTTCATGTTAATGGTATAGACATAAGTCCATCCTTGCAAGCGCGCTGTCTTGGCGTCATACTTGATTCTGGTCTCACCTTTGAGCCTCACATCCAGCATGTTGCCAAATCCTGTAGATTCCATCTTAAAAACATAGCCCGCATCCGCCCCTTTCTTACACAAGATGCTACCAAGGAGCTTGTCCATGCTCTAGTAATTTCACGCATGGATTATTGTAACCCTCTCCTGATTGGTCTTCCCAATAGCAGTACTGCAACGCTACAGTCCATAATGAATGCTGCTGCCAGACTGATTTTCCTCTCTAGTCGGTTCTCTCACACCTCACCCCTCTGCCATTCCTCTGCCTGTATCTTTTAGGAGTCAATTCAAGGTATTAATTCACACCTATCACTGAACAATTCTAACCTCCTCACAGATCCATAGGTATGTCCCTTCTTGATCTCTCCGCTCTGCCCGTGACCTTCTCCTGTCCGTTGTTCGCACCCGTACGGCCAACTCACGCTTGCAGAACTTCTCACGAGCGGCTCCCTTCCTATGGAATAGCCTGCCTACCGCCATCAGGCTTTCCCCTAGTCTTCAATCTGTTAAGAAGTGCCTAAAAAAACATCTCTTTAGGAAAGCTTATGGCCTCCCAGAGTAACCTCTACCTCACATACCTGTCTCTTGCTCTCTCCTAAAGGGCAGCACTCTACTCTCTCCTCCAGCTCTGCTTCACTCCCACCTTATTTGACTGATATTTCCATCCTAATGTGAACCCCACCTCCTATAGACTGTAAGCTCAATTGAGCAGGGTCCTCTTCAACCTATCGTTCCTGTAAGTTGTCTTGTAATTGTCCTATTTATAGTTAAATCCCTCCCTCTCATAATATTGTTAAGCGCTATGGAATCTGTTGGCGCTATATTAAATGGCAATAATTACTGGAGATATTTTTACACCTCATTACTGGAGATATTATGTCACCTCTTTACTGGAGGTATTATTACATCTCTTTACTGGAGGTATTATTACACCTCTTTACTGGAGGTATTATTACACCTCTTTACTGGAGGTATTATTACATCTCTTTACTGGAGGTATTATTACACCTCTTTACTGGAGAGAGTATTACACCTCATTACTGGAGATATTATTACTGGATATATTATTACACATCATTATTGGAGGTATTACTTGAGCTATTACACATCTTTATTGGTGGAATTATTACTGGATATATCATTATACCTAATTACTGGATTACTAGAGGTATTATTACACCTCATTACTGGATATATTATTATTAGGGGTATTATTACACCTAATTACTGGAGAGATTATTATACCTCATTACTGGAGGTATTGTTATTGAAGATATTATTACACCTCATTATTTGAGGTATTATTACTGGAGAGATGATTGCACCTCTATACAGGAGCTATTATAACACCTCTTTACTGGAGATATTATTACACCTCATTACTGGATATATCATTCCTGGAGATATGTTTACAACTCATTACTGGAAATATTACACCATTGCTGGAGATATTATTAGAGGAGATATAAAACCTCATTATCGTTGATATTTTTACACATCAATTTTGGCGATATTATTACTGGAGATATTATTACACCTCATTACTGGAGGCATTATTACTTGAGATATTATTACAGCTCATTACTGGAGGTGATAGTGTTACTGGGCATTACTGGAGATGTTTTCACTGGCAGTAGTATGTCTTGGCATTACTATAGGTATTATTACTGGTGGTAGGGACCTTTTCTGTTATCTGCCCTCCACTATTTGTACTATTTCTAGGGTTAGGGTCATGATAATAATAAAGTGAGGCTAAATTTGTTTCTAACCCTAATTTTAAACCTCACTTTTGGTTCTTATTAGAGTTAAAAAAATAATGTTTAATCCTTAACCTTTTCAATTATTATTTTAACTCTAATAAGAACTAAAAGAGATGGTGGAGGGTTAAGGTGAGGTTTAAAATTAGGGTTAGAAACGAATTTAGCCTCACTCTATTATTATCATGACCCTAACCCTAGAAATAGTACAAATAGTGGAGGCATTCCTGGAGATATCATTTTACTGGGCATTACTGGAGGTATAATTACTGGGCATTCTTGGAGGTAGTATTTCTGGGCATTCCTGGAGGTAGTATTACTGGACATTACTGGAGATATTATTACTGGGCATTTCTGAAGGTATCATAACTTGTCATTCGTGGAGATATTCCTGGAGGTAGTATTGGTGGACGTTACTAGAGGTAGTATTAGTGAATATTCCTGGTGGTAGTATTAGTGGATATTACTGGAGGCAGTATTGGTGGATATTACTGGAGGTAGTATTGGTGGATATTAATGGAGGTAGTGTTGGTGGATATTAATGGAGGTAGTATTAGTGGATATTAATAGTGGTAGTATTAGCAAATATCCCTAGTGGATATTACTGGAGGTAGTATTGGTGGATATTACTGGAGGTAGTATTGGTGGATATTACTGGAGGTAGTATTGGTGGATATTAATGGAGGTAGTATTGGTGGATATTAATGGAGGTAGTATTAGTGGATATTAATAGTGGTAGTATTAGCAAATATCCCTAGTGGATATTAATGGAGGTAGTATTGGTGGATATTACTGAAGGTAGTGTTGGTGGATATTACTGAAGGTAGTGTTGGTGGATATTACTGGAGGTAGTGTTGGTGGATATTACTGGAGGTAGTGTTGGTGGATATTACTGGAGGTAGTGTTGGTGGATATTAATGGAGGTAGTGTTGGTGGATATTAATGGAGGTAGTCTTGGTGGATATTAATGGAGGTAGTCTTGGTGGATATTAATGGAGGTAGTATTAGCGAATATACCTAGTGGTAGTATTGGTGGATATTAATGGTGGTAGTATTAGCGAATATACCTAGTGGTAGTATTGGTTGATATTAATGGAGGTAGTGTTGGTGGATATTACTGGAGGTAGTGTTGGTGGATATTAATGGTGGTAGTATAGGTGGATATTACTGGAGGTAGTATAGGTGGACATTAATAGAGATAGTATTGGTGGATATTACTGGAGGTAGTATTGGTGGATATTACTGGAGGTAGTATTGGTGGATATTACTGGAGGTAGTATTGGTGGATATTACTGGAGGTAGTATTGGTGGATATTAATGGAGGTAGTATTGGTGGATATTTATGGAGGTAGTATTGGTGGATATTAATGGAGGTAGTATTGGTGGATATTACTGGAGGTAGTATTGGTGGATATTACTGGAGGTAGTATTGGTGGATATTACTGGAGGTAGTATTGGTGGATATTAATGGAGGTAGTATTGGTGGATATTATTGGAGGTAGTGTTGGTGGATATTACTGGAGGGAGTGTTGGTGGATATTACTGGAGGGAGTGTTGGTGGATATTACTGGAGGTAGTATTGGTGGATATTACTGGAGGTAGTATTGGTGGATATTACTGGAGGTAGTATTGGTGGATATTAATGGAGGTAGTATTGGTGGATATTAATGGAGGTAGTATTGGTGGATATTAATGGAGGTAGTATTGGTGGATATTAATGGAGGTAGTATTAGTGGATATTAATGGAGGTAGTATTGGTGGATATTAATGGAGGTAGTATTGGTGGATATTAATGGAGGTAGTATTGGTGGATATTAATGGAGGTAGTATTGGTGGATATTATTGGAGGTAGTATTGGTGGATATTAATGGAGGTAGTATTGGTGGATATTACTGGAGGTAGTATTGGTGGATATTACTGGAGGTAGTATTGGTGGATATTAATGGAGGTAGTATTGGTGGATATTACTGGAGGTAGTATTGGTGGATATTACTGGAGGTAATATTGGTGGATATTACTGGAGGTAGTATTGGTGGATATTACTGGAGGTAGTATTGGTGGATATTACTGGAGGTAGTATTGGTGGATATTAATGGAGGTAGTATTGGTGGATATTAATGGAGGTAGTATTGGTGGATATTACTGGAGGTAGTATTGGTGGATATTAATGGAGGTAGTATTGGTGGATATTACTGGAGGTAGTATTGGTGGATATTAATGGAGGTAGTATTGGTGGATATTAATGGAGGTAGTATTGGTGGATATTAATGGAGGTAGTATTGGTGGATATTCCTGGTTGTAGTATTAGTGGACAAGACTGCTATCTTAGAAGAGGTAGTAGTCTTGTTTTATTTATCATGAGAGACAGAAGAGAAAATCAAGTTATAGGGTTATTCCAAGAACAATAGCCACTTTGGTGATTTAAAGAGGTCATGTTGCTTGGAATCTGTATGCGCAGAGTTTCACTGCGAAACACTGTACATACCAAGTTTAACCCCTTGAGTCCACCTCTGGCAGCGATAGAGTGGCGCCTAGAGATCCAGGCTAATGTCAATTGTGTGCAAATTTCTTTTCACTATGTATGTGCCATTCATTGGCTGAGAACTGTTAGTTGATGCTCTCAGCCAATGAATTTCAACTGACTGAGGACCCAGGTAAGAGGGCAGTGTTACAACCACCGGAGAACCGGGCCAGGGCACTCCGGGCGTTACAACCACTTTAGCAGGCTGTATTGTTCTGATGCTTAGCGTAACCCTTTAAATGCCAAATTGTGCATGTTCAGGTGCTCTTCTCCTAACTAAACATTAAGGTCTGAGAAAGGTGGTAAAAAGATAAAGGAAAGAAACTATCAAGAAGGTGAACAATTATAACTGGAGAAGAGCAGTCTGGATCAAAACAGGAGGAGGGTGTAAATAGCATAGTATGGAAAATATTCTAGTAGATCTGAGAATGAGGCCTATCACATGGTACAGGAAAGGAGCTGGTGTCACTGGGTTTAGAGAAGACAGATACTTATCATGGCAGACTAATGGAGCTGGCATGCCTGGGTAAAGAGCAGGCAGACAAAAACTGCCGTGGAAGAAATTATGTAAGATTTGGGTAGGAAAGGACAAAATAAGCCAGTGAGGAAGAGGACGCCAGACCTGAAGATCGTTAAGTAAGCAGGACCTGCTGAGGGGAAAGGGAAATGCGAGTTAAAACAGTTATGATGAATTGTACTTTCTGCTAGATTTAGGTCTTCTGAATCACCAGCAACATAAATCATACGCTAGTTATACAGGAAAGAGAGACAGGATGAGAGAGAAACTTTGAAATACTTCATGAGACTCAGTACAGGAGGGAAGAATATTCCACCCAAAAAAACTAAGAAGGAATGAGAAAACGAACTATCTGGAAACATGTGGGATAGATTCAGATAATTGGAGCCTGAGGTGATAATTACCAGATAGAAAACAAGAACAGCTACTTTAGGGAATTCAGTAAAACGGCCACTTTAGGGAATTATAAAACTTTGTATTTTTTTTAATCAGGATCACAGTAAACTAGGATGACTGTCAAGTAACAAGAACAATAAATCAATTACAGAGCTGTAAAATGTATTGATACCTTGTTTATAAACAATAATGAAGTTATTAAAAAAGAAACTGAGGACGGCTCAAGGAAGAGGCAACAATTTAACGGGTTTGGGGTTAAAACATTACTGAATTTGTGCAGTCAAAGGGCTAATTAAATTGTTCTATCTGTATATACATATATGTATAAAAATGGGTAAACATTAAATCAGCCATTGACAAACATAGATTATGAAAATTATTCCCAATATGGTAATATGTTGCTAATCACAACCTTATTAAGACCCTCACTAGTTCGGACCTTCTCACTTTTAGAAGTTAATTCTATTTTGGAGGGAATCATCCATTCTCTAAATTACATACTATGTTACCCCGGTTCACATTGTTGCCATAATCTTTAATGATTTAAACATCTTTGCAGATGTCAAATAACCCCAATTTCTCCTGGGCTAAGTTGGCCGAACCTTTACCAAGTTGAAGCAAGCAGGATACCTACACCATGATTTAAAGGGACATTCCAGGCACCCAGACCACTTCTGCTCATTGGAGTGGTCTGGGTGCCAACTCCCACTACTCTTAACCCTGCAAGTGTAATTATTGCAGTTTTTTTATAAACTGCAATAATTACCTTGCAGGGTTAACTCCACCTCTAGTGGCTGTCTAACAGACAGCCACTAGAGGGAACTTCCTGCTCTATAGCACAGATCATCTGTGCTAGAGCGTCGCTGGACGTCCTCACGCTGTGTGAGGACCTCCAGCGTCACTCAAATCCCCATAGGAAAGCATTGAAATTCGTTTTCAATGCTTTCCTATGGGGAGACCTAATGCGCATGCGCGGCATTGCCGCGCATGCGCATTAGGTCTCCTCGGTCGGTGGGCGGGATCAGTCTCGCCAACCGGCCGACAGAGTAAGAAGGAGCAGCGCAGAGGAGGAGACAGCGACGAGGGACATCGTCGCTGCCTCAGGTAAGTGACTGAAGGGGTTTTCACCCCTTCAGTAACTAGGGATTGGGGGGTGGGAGGGAGAGGGAACCTCCAGTGCCAGGAAAACAGATTGTTTTCCTGGCACTGGAGATTCCCTTTAATGATGTTGGCACTTTATAAATATTTTGAGAATTAAATTGCCGGGAGTTTAGGTATTAAATGCCACCCACGGAGATACAAAAGCAAGCAACAAAACACAATAAAATACATACAAAACTCATATTGTAGAAAACCGTAGGATAGAAAAAAAATCCCCAAATTAACCACAATTTTATTAAAACATAAAACAAAAAAAAAGCATTAATTAAGTTGCGTACACAATAAATAGATGGTACATTTTCTCTTTCACTGCATAATGGCTGGGTCTGCTACAGGTCTTCTACAGGTTTTAGTAATCAAATGGGCTGAGTACAGTTTTCCCATTAAAAATAACATAACCACCAGGATGGACTGAGGTTTCTTTCAGCCACTTCTTGGTCTAGTGAAAACTCGCTGCAGGGCCATCATAGGTGAGTATTTTTATTTAATCAATATACGGTAACTGTGCGTGCTTTTCATGCATTATCTATATACTATATTAAAAGTAGGTGTTTAACTCCAGTTCTGAATTTCCTTTTCATCCAGAGGCTAATGTCAAAATTTCAGTGGGTCCTAATCTCACATTATACAAAGCATAATAGAAAGATGAATATCCATTCAGTACTCACTCTGGAACTAAGCCTTTTTTTTGTCTATTTTTACTGTGAAATTCTCCTTCAGTTTATATAAGGGCACTTCATAGTAATACTAAACAGTTTGGACTTTTTTTTTCCAGTGTGAGTATTACAGATTAGAAGATTTATCTTCCAATGAGCCCACCAAGATTGGGGGTCCTTTGTCTTAGTAGGCTTACACTTTATTCGTACGTATGGTTTGGATGTAAGTAGGTAATTAAATATCCCTAAATACTCATGTTTCAAATGTAAATAGTTTTTATGCAACTTCTTGGGGAAAATTTTAAAATTTTATATAAGCTGTAACTCAAATTAAATGTGACTTCTCTCTCTTCTCATCCAAAAAGTGCGTCTGTATATATTGAAACATATTCTGTAGTAGTGTGTAGTCATCTAAAAATCTAACCAATAAAATAAATATATATAAATATGTATAGTCAGAAGGCAAATGAAAAGATGGTCTAAGTGAAGTGATTTACGGGAGAAGTGGGAGGGATCTACGTCACTAAGCAATGTAACCTGCCAGGTGTGTATGTATAGGTTCAGAAACGTCCTCCTGCAATTCTGGGCTTCCCAACCTTCTCAGATAGATATACACATATACTGCTATTTCTCATATGTGAATAATAGTACTTCTCAGACATGTCCCCCCCCCCCCCTATTAGAGCAGATTATCCCAAGAAGGTACCGCAATAGGAATTACAAACATTTTCGGTAGAGCAGACAATACAGTCTGTTGTAAGCCCCCCTTTCCAATGCTGCTGAGTGGAGTACCGTGCCTGGAGGGACAGTGGAAACAGTGCCAGAAATCTTGATGTTTTCAATAAAGTAGGTGTTTTTGTCTAAGTTAAAGTCTGGAGTGCTGACCTTTGTCAAGTCTGCTACCGAAATTTCCTGCCTTTCTGTTATTCTCTTTTTCTGTAAGAGGATCTGAAACCCTAAACCTTTATTGCTTCTGTTAATGGTCTGCACAGCTCCCAGCCTGCTTTATAGTGAGTATTATGCGCTCTCTGCTATATTACTTATCCCCATTCTAAACGTAACCCTATCAGTGCCAGGGATGGCCTGTTGAGCATACCCCAGCTTTGCTTTTCTCCATCCCTTCCAGAAGAGTTGTCCTGATGTATTTTGCACATGTCTTGTTTCGGTATGCTTGCGGTTTGCCTAGATTTTCCTTATGCAGAAGCAATGAGGCATGGTGAAACTTGGAAGAGTCTATATAATAGTGTGCCCTGTCCTCTTTCCTTTTTGAAACGGAATATCAAACTGTCCTAGACATGCACCCCTTGAATATTTCAGAATCAGACCTGGGAGCTTATTTACTAAGCAGTCGTCTGTGTTGAATTTAGATCCAACTTGCAAAAATCAACATGAGAGACAATCTCCACGTCAAACCAAGTCTCTGTTTAGTTAATAGACCTGTTAGTACATAAAGCATGTTTGACCTTGGTCCTTGCCTTTCACAAAATGCATTAGCTGCTGCTTATTTATATAATTATTCACATAAAATTGGTAGTTTCAGTTTTTAGCTAGACACATACAATATATGGGCCTCTGGTGTATGTCATTATCTGCTTCTTGAATATCTCGTAGCAAAACTCTGGTTAGGCCAGCAAATTCTTCCAAAACAATCTCTACAATCCATTTATATAAGGACACGGCTTCTTTACACAGGGGTATTGTCATGCTTACAGGAATTGGGTAAGTGCTGGTATCTTCTGTCTGCTCATCAATTCGATGTTTGATTTGGGATAAAGCTACACGAATAACTTCTGTGGGGCATCCACCATCTGTCTGTATTTAATGTTGTGCTGGCATAGACAAATGCCTTCCTCAATAATGGAAGTATTGCCACTATACTGAAAGATCAGAATCAGCTAGAATGACATTGTGTGCAGTTACTACTAGGTCATGGTGCTCTTTGTTTACAGTAAATAACTACATTCTTAACCAAAATGTGCATCTGCATATGTTGAAACATATTCTGTAGTAGTGTGCAGTGTTTTCAAAATCAAATGGTGTCTTGCCCACCACTCCATAACTCAGATATAATGTGATGCCCATAGACATTTTTCATTTTACAAGCTCAAGCAGGGAACATATTTGTCAAACAGGTTTGTTATAAAAGGGACATTTTATGACTGCCACATTGGAGGTCACTGGGTTCTGCAATACCTACGTACCTTCTGTTGCCAGCATCTTTGTATGAAGACTACCGTACATGCTACATTTATGTTGTTCTCTTTTTCTGTAAGATGATCTGCAACAATGTGGATAAAACAGTCCTATTATACACATTTCAAATGGTGTCCACTTAAAGGGATACTACAGTCACCAAAAACAATGTTATCCTAATAAAGCAGTTGGTGTATTGTCCCTGCAGTCTCACAGCTCAATTCTCTGCCATTTAGAAGTTAAATCACTTTGTTTATACAGCCCTAGTCACACCTCCTTACATATGACATACACAACCTTCCTAAACACTTCCTGTAAAGAGGAATCTAATGTTTACACTTCATTTATTGCAAATTCAGTTTAATTTAGAGTTCCTTATCTCCTGCTCTGGTAATAGTTTGTTATACCCTGCACAAGCCTCCTATATGTAATAAAAGGCCAATTTACAGAGCAGGAGATAAAAACTTTAAAGTAAGTTACATCTGATTAAAAATGACACCTTTTTTAATGCATATTTGCAGGCTGTGTTATTCACAGCCAGGGGAGGTTTGGCTAATGCTGTATAAACAGAAACAAAAGTGATTTAACTCCTAAATGGCAGATAATTAAAGGGACACAATAGTCACCAAAACAACCTTAGCTTAATTAAGCAGTTTTGGTGTGTAGATTACGCCCCTGCAGTCAAACTGCTCAATTTTCTGCCATTTAGGAGTTAAATAACTTTGTTTATGAACCCAAGTCACACCTCCCTGCATATATTGAATACATGCCAGTGGCATGGTCATTAAGGGCACTTTTCACCTGTTCTATCACTGGAACTAATAATATAAGAAGTGCCTACTACCTCTACAGCTTGATCTCTTCTTAGCTTTTTGTCTGTAGACGTGCATACATGCAAGTCTACTATACACAAAAGTGAGAATTGCTGGGAAATTTAAAGGGAATTTCAAATTTAAGGTCAAAGTAGCCACACTAGAAGCATAGATGATTTGGAGAACTTTCCAGTTCACGATTTTGGCCTTCAATTTGAAATTCACTCTGAATTCCTGACAATTAATTTTTCGTAAAAAATAACCCTTACGGTTGTTGGTGAGTGATTCATGTAACACAATCAGAGATATTCTCTGAAGTGTGAACTGTCAATAATTCATGTGAATTTTAGATCCTAGGTCAAAATAGTTGATATAATTGATTTTACTTTGATTCATGGGTCTAAAGTTTGAAATTTACGTTGGATCCCTAACAATTGATGCTTGAGTTACCAACCCTTAATGTATCTATTACTTTAGAGCAGGTCTTGGCAAATTCCAGGCACCAGGTCACTTGGCGACTAGAAATTTTGTCCTGACTCCTAGGTATTTGTCAGCCCTGACCACCTAGGGCCACCCCGAGGCTGTCTGCTGTGAGCATTGAAGGCGGTGATGTAGGTGCCATCTCCCTGCTCTTCTTACCCTGCTGGGAGCCGGGTCATGATGTAACTCCGTTCCCAAAATCACTAAACGTTGCATGTGGGAACAGTACTGGAAGAGCACGGAGATGGCAGGATCATATCAGCCACTCAGGACCTCACGTAGGGAGACTGGGTGGACGTAAATTAAATTAGAGCAAACAATCATTTGTGAGTGTGTGAGAGAATTTGTCTGTCATTGTGTATGTGTTTTTCTGTCAAATCAGTGCGTGCGTGTCTGTGAGAGTGTGCCTCCATCAGCGAGTGTGTGTCTCTGTCAGTCAGTGAGTGTGCCTGTTTATGGGAAAGGTGTTTTTTCCGCCTCCATGGCTAAGATCAATCTTGCCAATACAGAGATCATCAAGGAAAGCATTTGGAGGTTATTGCGCATGCACAGCAAAACACTGCGCCAAAAGAGAAAAACAGGGAGCTATAGTAATCTCTTAGATCCTTTTAGTGAAGTTTTCTTTGAGACTGTAGACTGGAGGCCAGGTAGATAAAATAGAGGTAATACAAAAAAGTTTAAAAAAAAAGGTGTATGACACAAAAATAAAAGTGGTCAATATTCCTTTAAAAATAAAATAAGCATTAAAAAGAACCACAACACGTTTCGCCAACACAGGGCTTCAAGCGGCACTGTCATGCCGAACTTACCTTTCCTCAATCTCTTCCTCTTCTCCCCCTCTCTCTGGATCTGTTATTCTTTTCTTCCTGTCTTCTTTAGTTTTCTTTAACCCCTTAAGGACACATGACGTGTGGGACATGTCATAATTCCCTTTTATTCCAGAAGTTTGGTCCTTAAGGGGTTAAAATCATAAGACAAAGTAGGGACTCTTTGCCTCATGGAGGATTCCTCCGCTTGACCAGCTCTGACCAGCGGAGGAGCAAAGTGTGCTTCATTTCCGCTGGTCAGAGCAATTTTCCCATGATCCCTAGCTTTCCTCCCAGTTCCCACAATGCTTCCTGTCAGTATTGCCGAACGTCCTGTCACTTAGACAGAACGCCGGCAAAACTGCCGAATTGCATCCTAACAGAATGAGCACTGTTTCTCCATTGGTGTTAGGATGCAATTCGGTACTTTATCGTATCGGAATTTCATTCTAATGAATGAAACTCCGATCCTATTCATTGCTGTGGCTGCATCTTGCAGCCGCTTAGTAGATAACTCCCTAATTCCCACGGTATCAGGGAGCTATCTACTAAAAGGCTGAAAGACCTAAACTGGTCTTTCAGCCACATTTACTAACACTAAGTAAAAATGACTTAGTATTAGTAAATAATATGCCCCTACTTGCTATACCGCTGAGCGGTGGGTGGGGCCAATAAAGATAATGAGGGGGGGGGGACCTACTGTCCTCCCCCCCGGCCCCCACCCCTGGGCGGCGGGTGGGGGCCATAATGGTAATTAAAGGGGGGGGACCTACTGTCCTCCCCCCCCGGCCCCCACCCCTGGGCGGCGGGTGGGGGCCATAATAGTAGTAGGGGGGGACCTACTGTCCTCCCCCGCCGGCCCCCACCCCTGGGCGGCGGGTGGGGGCCATAATGGTAATAAGGGGGGGACACACCTACTGTCCTCCCCCCCCCCGGCCCCCACCCCTGGGCGGCGGGTGGGGGCCATCATAGTAATAAGGGGGGGTACCTACTGCCCCCCCTCCGGCCCCCACCCTTGGGCGGCGGGTGGGGGCCATAATGGTAATAAAGGGGGGGGGACCTACCGTCCTCCCCCCTGGCCCCCACCCCTTGGCGGCGGGTGGGGGCCATAATAGTAATAAGGGGGGGACACCTACTGTCCTCCCCCCCCGGCCCCCACCGCTGGGCGGCGGGTGGGGGCACTAAGTAAATTCCCCCCCCACGTCCCCCCATCAAGGTGACTAGGGGTCCCCAAGCCCCTAGTCACCCACCCAAATAAAAATGCCCCTACCTACCCCCCTCACCCTAAAAAATAGTGAGGGGGGAATAAAATTGCTAACCTGTAAAGTAAAATTAAACTTACCATTCGACGTCTTCTTTTTTCTAAAATCTTCATTTTTCAGCCCCAAAAAAGGCCAAATAAAAAACCACAATACCCGTTGAACTAAAAATAAAATAAAAAAACCCGAGCGCAAAAAAAAACCAGACGAAAAAGAAAAAACCCTACTTATAAAGCCTTGCCCCGCCCTGCAATTAGGCTAAGAACACTCTGATTGGTGGGTTTAAGCCAATCAGAGTGCTCTTTTTCATTTTACAAGCGTGGGAAAGTTCTTTGGAATTTTCCCACGCTTGTAAAATGACACAGAGCACTGTGATTGGATGGATTTCAAGCCATCCAATCACAGTGCTCTGTGTCATTTTACAAGCGTGGGAAAGTTCTTTGGAATTTTCCCACGCTTGTAAAATGACACAGATGGCTTGAAATCCATCCAATCACAGTGCTCTGTGGCATTTTACAAGCGTGGGAAAGTTCTTAGGAATTTTCCCACGCTTGTAAAATGACACAGAGCACTGTGATTGGATGGATTTCAAGTCATCCAATCACAGTGCTCTGTGTCATTTTACAAGCGTGGGAAAATTCCAAAGAACTTTCCCACGCTTGTAAAATGACAAAGAGCACTCTGATTGGCTTAAACCCACCAATCAGAGTGTTCTTAGCCTAATTGCAGGGCGGGGCAAGGCTTTATAAGCCTTCCCCCGCCCCGCAGAGCTCAGTCTGCGCGGAGCCCTCCATGGGTGAAGAAGGATTATTTTGTTTGCGCTCGGGTTTTTTCTTTTTCGTCTGGTTTTTTTTTTGCGCTCGTGCTTTTTATTTTATTTTTAGTTCGACGGGTATGATGGTTTTTTATTTGGCCTTTTTTGGGGATGAAAAATGAAGATTTTAGAAAAAAGAAGACGTCGAATGGTAAGTTTAATTTTACTTTACAGGTTAGCAATTTTATTCCCCCCCTCACTATTTTTTAGGGTGAGGGGGGTAGGTAGGGGCATTTTTATTTGGGGGTGGGTGACTAGGGGCTTGGGGACCCCTAGTCACCTTGATGGGGGGGGGAATTTACTTAGTGCCCCCACCCGCCGCCCAGGGGTGGGGGCGGGGGGAGGACAGTAGGCCCCCCCCATTATCGTTATGGCCCCCACCCGCCTCCCAGGGGTGGGGGCCGGTGGGGGGAGGACAGTAGGTCCCCCCTTATTACTATTATGGCCCCCACCCGCCGCCTAGGGGTGGGGGCCGGGGGGGAGGACGGTAGGTCCTCCCCTTATTACCATTATGGCCCCCACCCGCCGCCCAGGGGTGGGGGCTGGGGGGGGAGGACAGTAGGTCGACCCCCCCCCCCCCCCCCCATTACCCTTTTTTTTTTTACAGTGAGCAACCACAGGCTGCTCACTGTTTAGTGGACATGCCCCTATAGCGAGTAGGGGCATTGGGGAGATTTGAATCTCCCTTATGCTATTATGGGGGTCATATTGACCCCCATAGAGTGAGGGGGGACCTGGGGGGCTTAGGAAATGGTGGGGAGCACTGCTCCCTGCCGCTTCTATAGTTACATATTACAAGGAGGGAGCGGCACGCCGGTAGCTCCCTCCTTGTAATAAACTGAACGAACAAACGAACACTGATACTCAGTGTTAGTTTGTTCGTTTGATTTTTTTCTATTCATTAATTCGTCTGTCTGATGAATGAATGAATAGGTGAAATTCCCGTTCGCATGTCCAGGTGTTTCACTGGGCATGTGCGGGAATCTCACAGTGTGTGTAGTGTGGATAGATGACGTGTCCCACAGGGACTTCATCTACCCACACAAAGATGGCGGCGCCCTGAATAAAGATCGGGGCAGAAAATAAAGAATAAAAAATAGGTAATATGGGGGGCATAGGGGCATTTGGGGGTGACTAGGGGGTCGATTGGATGTAGTGGAGGCGGGAGGGGGGGTTAAAAAAAAAAACGGGATTCGGCATGACAGTGCCGCTTTCATCAAGTGGTGACAGACCATTTTCTGGATACAGAGTTAAAGTTGTCCTTGACTCCCCTGTCGTCGCAAGAAAATAATTTCTAAAAGGTCTCGACCGTAGCACCAGCGGTACCTCAAGTTTGCACTTTTTCTAATTATTTTACAAAGTTTTAGTATTTTTACATTGGACTTCTTATTGTTATTTGGATTTTTTTATTGTATTTTTGTACATATATATACATAATTATCTGATTTCACTAATTACAATTTGAGGGATCTACATGAAAGTCTTGAGAATTTAATTTGCAAGCCCTATATTTAACCCTGTAACTTTCCAAAACAGCTTAAAACCTGCACATGGGGGGTACTGTTATACTTGGGAGACTTCCCTGAACACAAATATTTGTTTTTTAAAACTGTAAACCTTATCACAACGATGAAATCATAAAAGCACAGTTTTTTTTGTGAAAAATGGCCAGCGTTTGTGACGAAGTGGCTACTAAACTTAACTGGACATACTCCCATTTTAAAAACTCTGGGTTGTCTACTTTTTCAAATTGTATGCCATGATGGGGGTAATTCTCCATGCATGGACCACCACGTGGTCTCAAAGGCAACATAACTAACCTGACAAATGTCAATATGCAAAAACAGAAGTGGGCTTGTCTTATATTTAACCATGTAACTTTACAAAACACCATAAAACCTAGACATTGGGAGTGCTGTTGTACTTGTGAAACATTACTGAACACAAATATGAAAAATGCAAAATATTTTAAAAAATTAACGCTATCTTTGGCCAGCGTTTATGAGTAAAAAAGACTGGACATACCCTATTATACCCTGGTTTATCTAATTTTTTATTTTTTTTTATTTTTTTTTAATGGTATGCCATGATGGGGTAATTTTAATTCCTGGGCTGCCATACAGTCTCAAAGGCAATATAGGCCCAGCTAACCAGTCTGGCAAATTTTAATGTGTAAAAACTGTAAATGGGGAAAAGCCCCTATATTTAACTATGTAACTTTCCAAACCCCATAAGACCTGTACATGGGGGGTACTGTTGTTCTCGTGAGACATTGTTGAACACATATGTGCCCTTTTTGCAGTAAAAGCTAACACTATTATGACATTCACAGTTAAAATGTCATGCAGAACTTGAAAAATAACATTTCTTAATATCTCAATTTTTTTTTTAGATTTTGTTTATATTAAACTATGTTTTATAGATGGATATTTGATGTGAAATGAAAGCCATGGTTGTCCTGGATAAAATGATTCATATTAAGTGCACCAACGGTTATTATTAAAGACGTGAAATATACTTGAACCAACTTATAGCGCAAGTTCTAGGTTTTGTTTTGATTAGAACTTGTACAATTTAGTCTGTACCTAAGGGGTTAAAGGGTGGTGTACACCCTCAAAATACAGCAGCTATGAATGGATTTAAACAAAACTGCTAAACCCTCTTGAGACAGCTGCACACAATAAAAAATCCTTTTACATGGTTTATTCCTTTAAATATTACATTTCCACCCCTTTGCTGTTTTAAAAAAGTGGCCTAATTATCTGGCTCCTTATGTATTAATCACGTAGTATTTAACGGGTTAAACAATGATTTTAATTACCTAGACAAAGCAAATTGGCCTAGCAATATCTCTTTAACACCTTAAGGACACATGGCATGTGTGACATGTCATGATTCCCTTTTATCCCAGAAGTTCTTAAGAGGTTAAGGCTTTACCAGAAAGGAGAGAATATTTCTGAACATGCTTACTGACACCAGGGCAGTATTGCCGCCAAAAGCAGGTGTTCAGGTTACCTAGCCAGTACCTAAGTGATGTGTTGTACCCTTACTGTATCCTTTCTGAGACGAGTGAGGAGTTAACCAGGATTGCAACTTGGAGAAGCACTTCAGACTTTGCATTAAGACAGGAGGATGTGAGTCTTTTTCTATTCCAGAAAACTGAAAGCTTTTTATCACACGGAGTATGATTCATTACTGTTAATCTGCGTCAGTTTCCCGGAGCCCAATTTGTTTCGATTAAGCTGGTATGTTGCCTCACAGGCTTGTTCCAAGAGTTCTTTTTTAATTTTGAGTGCAAATGGGTATTACAGACGGCTGTTGGGTGTTAGGAATGTAACCGGCGTGCATATGACACGAGTGCCTGGGCACAGCATACGGCACACGTGCTGCTGTTGCGCCCAGATGTTTAACCCATCCATGGCACCCTGAGAAACCAGCAATTCGTATTGGAAGCGCTACCTTCTCATGACCAGTCAGCCTCTGAAAGTGCAAAATGTGATAACTGAAACCTTCTTGAGCTCTATTTAGAGAGAGCTGGGATAGTCATATATAGTTCTTATGGGTTAATTTGAATACACGTACAGCCTCACAGCAGACATGCTTTTTTCACCCAAATATCTCAATTACATGTTACAGAAAGAAACATATATGTATATGCATACACACACACACAGACATTTATATATAAACAAAAAAATGGGGCTCTTGCTTGATTGTCATCTATGACAATTTAGTTGATATTTTTTTCTAAGTTGCTGAATGGGATTAATTGGCAGCTTACATATTCGTGTGGTCAGACATGGTCCTTTGGGTTCCTCTAGGAAGCCACGTTTAGAGCAATTCATGAATTACTTATCCAATAGACTTGGTTTTCAGTAGGATTGTTCTTGAACTATTACTTTGTGTTAAGATCCTAGGTACCCAGGAATTGACCAAAACCACAGTACTGAGGTACTATTCAACGCCTCAGACCTCTTATGTCTTACAGTTACATAGATGGTTAGTCTTAACAGTCATATTGGGCAATGTACAATTAAGTTTATTAGGTATATGTGATGATTTAGAATAATGTATAATACAATAACAATACATTTTCAGTATCTTGAACATAAAGGTATGCAGTTACGTTTGGCTGGTGGCACAGATCTCTTTTTATTTCTGTAGTAACCTCAGTGTGCAGTAACAGACATAGGGCAAATGTGACTCTGGTCTATTATGTCCTGTGTTGGCAAACACTGTTTCTTTTCTTTTTTTTTAAAGTTGTAAACGTTATAAATCTAGCCTTTTCATTTACCTTGGCAACGAGCAATTATATGTTTGCCTAAACATTAATCCTTTTGAAATATTTTTCACACCAGCATTTTTAGTACAGATTCTCCTAATACTAAGCTTGTATCAATAGGCCTTTCCGGAGTGTTCATTAGATCAAAGCTTATTTCTGTCTGACAAATGTTATTAAGCAAAACTCCAAGCACCGTTTGTACCATTGTACCATTAAATCATGCAAATCACTAAATCACACATGAGGTATGAGGTGTGAGGGATAGGTAATTGTAATATGCCCTTAATTTTATTTCCAGTAAAGTGGCACTAATTTGAATACAGTCCAGATATCTGCAGAACGATCTCATTCCGATGTTAAAACCTGGTTAATGCACTGGGACCTGCCTACACACAACTCACAGAAATAAAAATGTAAATTATAGATAAAAGTAAGCTTATATTTATTTATTTATCAAATATTTTACCGGGAAGGATACATTGAGACTTCACTCGTTTTCAAGTATGTCCTGGGTCCACAAAACATTGCATTGATACAATAAAATACAAAAACAATATTAATACACAACATATACAAAATGTAACATAGAACAGGTAGGAAATATATCATCAACCATGACAGATGCATTCTGTTTTGAGATATGTAGAGAGGGATCTCTTAAAGTACTTAAGGCTTGGGGAAGATTTGAAAGTGTGCGGGAGGTCGTTCCATAATTGTGGTGCTCTGTAGGAAAAGGAGGATCGGGCTGCTTTCTTTTTGTATTGAGGTAGAATAAATAAAGTGCTGGTACTGGATCGGATGTTATAGGAGCTGGGAACAACCGAGGAGAGCATTCTGCTCAGGTAGGGTGGGAGGTTCCCAGAAAAGCTCTTAAACACAAGATGGAAAGATGAAGGGTGCATCTGGATTCCAGCGACAGCCAGTTTAGTTCTTTTAGCATGTCACAATGGTGGGTCATGTAATTACATTGTAGCACAAATCGGCAGAACGAGTTATACAATGTATTAAAGGGACACTATAGTCACCAGAACAACTACAGCTTATTTAATTTGTTCTGTTGAGTAGAATCATTACCTTCAGGTATTTTGCTGTAAACACGGTCTTTTCAGAGAAAATGCAGTGTTTACATTACAGCCTAGTGATAGCTTCACTGGTCACTCCTCAGATGGCTGTTAGAGATCCTTCCTGGGTCATGGCTGCCTAAAATGCATCTAAACATTCAGTGTCTTCTCCCTCTGCATGCAGACACTGAACTTTCCTCATAGAGATTCATTGATTCAATTCATCTCTATGAGGAGATGCTGATTGGCCAGGGCTGTGTTTGAATCATGCTGCCTCTGCCCCTGATCTGCCTCTTTGTCAGTCTCAGCCAATCCTACGGGGAAGCATTGTGATTGGATCAGGCCACCACTTCTGATGAGGACAGCAGACTGCTTGTTTTTTTGAGGCAAACAGCATGCAGATCTACAGCTTCTGGCTTGAATACAGTAAGATGTTGCTATATTTATGGAGGCATGATGGGCCCAGGGGGGTTAGATGGTTTTAACACTATAGGGTCAGGAATACATGTTTGTGTTCCTCACCCTATAGTGATCCTTTAAGTTTATTAGGGAGGTTTGTGGTGCAGGTGCATATACTATATCCACATAATGAATGATTGTCATCAGCATTTGCTGTACAATTTTTTCCTTTACTGTAGGGCTTAGGCAGGATTTGTTTCTGTACAGGGCACCTAGTTTTGGATAAAGTTTAGATGCAAGTTTTTCTATGTGGAGGCCAAAAGATAGATTGGGGTATAACAACATACCCAGGTATTTGAAAGAGTGGACTGCGGTCAGTGTGCTATTTGATTTTTGTTTGATGGATAGATGAGAATTTAGTAATTTGTGTAATATAGGTACTGTTCCAAAGATCATTGTGACCGTTTTGTCAGTGTTTAGGAAGAGTTTGTTTTTACTGTGTCGTCTGCGTACATGTGTACATTTGAAGATTTGCAGACATTAGGTAGATCATTTTTTAAATAATGTGAATAGTAGGGGTCTGAGAATGGAGCCTTGGGAAACACCACACGTGACTGGGAGAGGGAGTCGCTGTCAGAAATGGACACATATTGTAATCGGTCCGATACATATGATCGAAACCAAGTTAACGGCCGATCACCAATACCTGAGGTTTTTTAGTTTGTGCAGTAGAATGTCGTGGTCTACTGTGTCAAAGGCCTTTGCAAAATCATGGAAAATAGTAATTGCAAACTTTTAAGAGGGCAGTTGTAATGGAATTATTTGGGCGAAAACCTGATTGATAAGGGGTCAGATAGTTAGATTGTTGGTAATACTCACATAGACAATTCTGGGAGCAATGATATTCGGTGATATTGGGCGATAGTTAGAAACCAAAGTAGTGTCACCACTTTTATGAATAGGCACTACTCTCGCAGTCTTCCAAAGTTTGGGTATGTATCCAGACACCAAGAAATCGTTAATTATGGTTGTGATAGGTTTAGCAATTGCCGGCACACTGAGCTTCAACAGCATTGCTGGAATTTGATCAGGTCCAGACAGTTTTTTTTATCATTTTTAGATTATTAAGGTGTCTCCTAATGACACTAATAAGTACAGGTCTAAAATTTAACTTCTCTATATTGGGTCTTTGCAAATTTAGTGGGGCCTGATCCACATTTGTAGTTTCAGAATGTGTCATTTATTAGCTTGGCAATCAGGGTGGTGGAGCATCCGACAAATTAATTGTTAAAGGAATTTGCTACATATAAGGGAAGTTGCTGTAAGCAATCCTATACTTACCTTGGCGGTCCGCCGATCAGCGTTTCCTCCGAGCGGACCACCTCCTTCAGCTATCCTACACGATTTGATAGTGTCCCAGATGCTGTGCGCACGCCCCTTTTTATGATGCGGTGCACGCATGCCGACGTCAGACTAAGGGCAGTACTATAGGCGGGATTTACAAATGCCCTCTTACGTTTTTGGGGCGTGACTACATTAATCACATCCCCAAACATATAAAAGCTCACTTAACCAATGTTTCAGGAGAAGTGGAGAAAATCCAACCGAGCAGGGTATGGTTATGGCTTTTAATGTTTATGCGAGTTGGGGAGGAGATTAATTAATTGTGTTAGCTGCAAAGTCTTAAACAGCGAGCAAGAACTATTATTTTTAGGATTCAGCCAATCCATATTAAAATCTCCAAAGACTAACAGTTCACTTTTTGGGTTTTGAGCTGTGGTTTCACTAAAGAGATGGGCTATGCACTCGGGAGCAAGGTGGGCATTAGATTCCTGCAACAATGATTGATTTACTGCACGGGATCAGGAGAGCTAAAGTGTAAGGGGGTGAACTTGGAATTGTCAACATAAATGACAATGCTGCCTCCTCTTTTTGCTCTGTCATTTCTATGGCATGAATATCCATGTATTGCAAGTGCAGAGTTAATTTTTTTAGTACCTCCAACAAATGCAAAACATACATACAATTCATACACAAAGACTGCTGAATACATATACACACCGACTGCTGACGTCATACACACACCAACTGCTGACTACACACAGACTGCTAAATACACACACACACACACACACACAGACGGCTGAATACACAGACAGACTGCTGAATATACACACACACACACACACAGACTGCTGAATACATACACACAGTCCGCTGAATACACACACATACAGACTGCTGAATACACACAGACTGCTGAATACACACAGACTGCTGAATACACACAGACTGCTGAATACACACAGAGTGCTAAATACAGACAGAATGCTGAGTACACACACACAGACTGCTGAATACACACACACAGTCCGCTGAATACACATAAACACATACACAGAAAACAGGGCCGCCAACAAAGGATCTCCCCTGTCGCCCTGGGCACATGGGCAGCACAGTGGGACCTCCATACCTGTGGGGCCAACTGCCCAGAATGCCCATGTGGAAAGACGTTACTGCCTATAAGCGAGGGCTTAAGAAAAAAAAGACTTAACATGCTGTGTAAAATTGAAATACCATCAATGTTACTATGGTATAAGGCAAAACAAAATTGTTTATAAATAAATTAATTGTAGCACAATGTTGTATAGTAGTATCTTCTTGAATTAATGTGCATTACATTCGCCAGCAAAAACATATGTCAGGTTCCAGGTTTAAAAAATTAAGGTGCGCATTAGATTTAATGGTGCATTAGATTAGAGTAAATTCCGTATACTAAGTAGTGATTTTCATTGTTTTGGGCATTTGAGTGTCCCTTTAACCTCCCTACTGCCTCACTAACCCTTGTGCTAACCCTAGCAGCACTATTTAGTAGATCAGAAGCCTTTTTTTTCTGTTTCAATGGATCCCACAGTGGATTAATAGAGTTGCTTTAGCATTTCACACCTGAATTGCATGCAAAGGTGCATGTAAGGAACATTGGTCCAAACTACTATATGCAAAGTTATATGAAGGTCAAGGAATAATTATTATTGGTTAGTTTTAATGACTTTGTTTCATGAAAAACGTAGAGTAAGCCTTTGTAGAATACCCAAAGGTGGATTTCTTGTTCGTAGTGGTCAAACATACCTGTTATAATATCACTAGAGTAAATACTGGACTTCACCTTTCACAAACTCATTAGTGTTAAATAATGGGAGAAGCTTATTAATGGCAATAGGTTTACAGTATTTCCCAAATTGTGCATGTGGTTCCTGTTAAGGGAACACAAAGCAGTGAGCGAGTTATGGAGGGGCAGTCTGAATTCCGGATTTTTAGTTACCATAAACCACAACTGGGAGAGGGAGGAGGCAAGGATACTTTGCTGCAAAAATGGGGTTAAGTCTATATAATTACAGAAAAAAAAATGTTTGGCAAGTTCAAGCTAAAGAAAAAAAAAAGTGATTGATTATCCTATCACAACTTGGCAATTCCACCCTTAAAACAATTTCTCATCTGATCTCTTCCAAGCATTGCACAAAGGCCCTGTCGGAGTTAATCCCTGTTGAAATAAAACACACTCTGGGTGTCTTTCAGACACTAATTGGATTTGGATATTTATAATGCCAAATGCAGGTCTGCTGTGTCTCGGAATGAGTGCATGCTTGTTACTTTTAGCTGTAGGAACAATCAGAAAAGCAGGATTGCAGGGAGTAAGCATGAACAACCTGTCCCCCTCCAATGCCACATGTAATACTTCTTACACTTGTTACAAAGACTTAACAGAAAAAAAATATAAAACAACAAAGCACTGGAACAAAGTATTTTCCAGTAAGTGCTTTGGTTTTTATTTTGATATGTTATCCACAGAGGGACATGTTTCCACAAAGAACAATTCTAATAGAGTGGAACCATACTGCCACCATGTTTATGCATATTTTATATTTTAAAAACAAACAGGAGATTGATGTCTGAAGTTTTAACAGGTTATGTAATCCAGTCATTTTTTCCTGTCAGATCTAGACCAAACTTGGCCTTACCAATAGGATGATTCTGTTTGTTCCAAATGCACAAAATATTTTTTTTTCCTTTGGAAAAGTGGTACAGTTTGTTGTCATGTGTTTGCAGCCAATGGGTTGTTATAAATGACCCACTGTTGTATGAGGAGTACTAGTTGCTCATTATGATTTTACTTTAGTCCAACCAATGCAAGCAAATAGTTAGTTTTTTATTGTTTATACATAAGTTTGAACTTTTGTACATAAAACCTTTTTCTTTCTTTCTTATTTTTTCTTTAGTTGTGTACCTAAAACCCACTGTGCACCTACCACCTTGTCACTTTCATGATTTGGCAATCAGTTTCTTGTCAAAATTTCAAGACAACTTGCAAGTTACGCTGACCTTTAAGGAAAAAACACTTAGAACAAGTAAAAAACAATTATTCAACATTGTTTTTCATTCATGTATAGGTAATATTAAAAGGTATTTGCAAATATGTAAAACAAAGCAAAATGTTATTCACTAAACCATAAACATGTTTGATTCACTAGGGATTGCAAATTGTAGGCCAATATAGCCAAGCTGGAAGCATGGCTAACTTGGAGAATTTTTCCAGTTGTGGTATCTTTTGACTATATTTCGTAGTTCTTTGGGGAAATTATGAAAGTTCACAGTTTAGATTCCAAGATGCCAAAGCTTTTTAAAACACCTGTCTTCAAGGAAAACTATTATTATATAAGAGTAACCCTTACTGCACGGTCCCACTAAAAGGAAGTAAGCCAAAACTTACTTGCAACCCCATGCCAAGGCTAGGTTCTCCGCCAGCCCTCTCATTCTCTGATAACATCACTCCCTTTCACTGGAGTGGCTGGGAGAAGGACTCTGGCAACACAGTGGAGTTTGCTGCAACTAGTAATCTGTTGTCAGTATGCTGACAGCAGATGCCCAGTATGCACAAATTGAACAAGAGTTCCGGGCAGGTTATCGATGCAGCCAAACATGGAGTTACACCTCCATCAGCAATGTAATATGCATTCAATTGCAGTTGTGCTTTGGAAATTACCTGTGTCTTTACAAAATATACCATTGTTAACTCCAGAAAAGGAAAAGTGGAGGAGGGAAATCAGAAATGCGCTTGGCACTGTAAAGGGTTAATATGGCCATTCTAAAATTGTTGACTGGGCAGCCATTATTTCGGAGCATGTGGTTGAAATAAAACTGACTAGAAGTGGATGTATGCACAAGGCCAACAAAGGAAAGCCGATTAATTTGGGCGTAATTAGCAAAGCCAATGGACTGTGCGTTTTAGCACCTCATACAGTGAACGGTAGATCATCATCTGCAGTTGTTACATTAGATGTATCGCCTTCCAGACAGTGATTCAAGTTAACAATACAAATTTAGAAACACTGTTAAAACTTTTTAAGATCACAGAAGACATTCATAGTCTGTCCTGTTTACCTATTCTTCATGTAGGAGAAAAAAAACATTTATAATTTTCTGGCCAGAGAGATCAGCAGAATTTGTAAATTAAGTTGGGATAGGCTAATCAAAATCCGTGTCTTATTTTACATCCATTTTAAATAGTTTGCGGAAATATGTTTTGGGCAGACCCTTAAATGAAGAAAAGGGCTTGGCGGTGAGGCTATGACTTTGGCTGTGAATCATTGGCACTGAGATTTACAAGGGAATTATCAAGAGATATATTTGCTTCTTTAACACTGGCCCAGTCCATTACCCTCCCTTTGTTGCCTGCTCTCGATATGTCTTTGATTCAAAGAAAAGGGGTGAGAAGTTCTGGTTAATTAAAAAATGCTACCTGTCCTAAGTGGTGTGAGACGGATGTCTTGCACTGTAGGCATAGTCAATTTCACTGTAGACTTTCAGGCTCATTCACTAAAGTGAGAATTGTTGGGCATTCAGAACAAATTCACATTGAATTTCATATTTAAAGGGAACCTATAGTCCCGAAAATAGCACCGGACATTTAACAATATCAGTAAAATAACGTTTACTCACCTGCTCTCCTCTCTGCAGTCTTCAGCTCCACTAACAGTGATGTCAGCAATGGCAAAACACTGCATACCTCTATTCAAATGCTGCAAATTAGCAGCATTTGATTCCCAGATTGCATTTTACTTGATCTGGAGGACAGCCATAAGAGGCGGATTTAACCCTGTATCACCTAAATGTTGCTAGGACACATGGAGAAAATAGCATAAACTCCGATCAGTTCTATGGGACTGAAACCCCCACGCTGGTATACAAAATTACCTCTTTACCTTCATAGGTGTTCCTGAACAGTTGAATGCACAACATCTGTTGTATATAGTCATGCTATGCTCCTATCTTTCATCCCTCTAGATTAAGCAAATTTACTTAACTTCCATAACTTTAAAGGGGCACTCAATTCCAAATCCAAATATTTTTTAGTTTTTTTAAATCATTCAATATTATTATTATTATTACTTATATAGCGCCATCGGATTCCGTAGCGCTGTACAATGGTAGATATACTTCCAATGAAAACATGTATCTAGTTAATTATGTATTTTTTAAATTGAGGGTATATCTAAAAAGAACTTGAAAAGTGGCAGATCTCTCGCTTTCTAACCCCACCCAGCCTTTCTGTGGCTATCCAATCACAGAATTATTACAAAGGCAGTTCCAACCACATTCTTAGCATATCCACCAAATGAAAAGAGGTATGTGTGCCATCAAGTCGGTTGATTTATTGTACAAAAATATATATACACAGAAGTACACACAATATAAAATAATAAGTCAATAAAGAATCGCGTGCCAACGTCCCTCAGTCAAAAACGACCAGAGATGGGGAACAGAAAATGGAAAAGCAAAACAAGAACCCTACATGGTGACTGAATGCGTGTCACACTCTCACCCACTAAACAGAGCTTCCTCAGGGGTCGAAGGGTGATCAGTAACCTGTCAACTCTTAACATTGTTTAATTTAGACTGCTTTGTTATTTCATAGGCTCCTTCCCTGTGGAATGGGGTCTTTCTAGCAAATGGGCAGCAATGGCTGCCCAGCAGCTGTTTTACAGATTTCGTGGATCTGCCCTCATTTTGTAGTAATATGGATGAAACATATTGTTTATTTGTTCACTTTTTTAATGTGGGGGCTGGCTATCAAGTGTGGGCCAGCTGACACATAGTTAGCCCTCGCATTGTCATGGGTTTTTAAACTATTTGCCAGCTAACTGCTAGCACTGCCAGTGGGCAAATAGTAATCCAAATTATCATTTACTTGCAAAATTTGTGTCCTGCTGGATGCATACAGTTGTGAATTTGGTTAAAATCAGAGCTTTCTGAATATTGTTGTTTTTATAGGGTTCAGATGCAAAAGCACTGACTTCAATCCAGACACCATGTGCATCCGAACGAAATCCGGTGTTTAGTGAATAACTGTGAAAGCCTCTGCTGCCAGAAACCTGTCAATAATTTGCACGACAACAGGTACAGAAGTCCCTCTTTATATTGCGAGGGATATTTCAACACTAAAAATCTGTTTGTTTTAGAAAATAGCAGCATATTTTGAGAGTATTTTCTTTCTTTTCACATGTGTCAGTGGCTTTATACTGAGCTAGACGCACAAGGGAAGTGTTTGCTCACTATTTTCAGACACAAAGCAAACAGGAAGGGTTAATCAGGACTCTGTCTGTATCGGCTGCAAGGAGAATAGACAAGGAGACGGTCCATAAAAAGACAGACAAGGCTTATGATTCCCTTATATGGGGAAGCGCAGAAAGCAGGAACTTTTTCCCTCAGCCCCTGACACCCAGATACCACCATTTCCTTCTCTGAATAGAGAGGAGGGCTTTAGGTCTGTAATCGTTGCAGTGTCAGGTTAAATGTGTAGTATGAGGCATCACAATATCAGAGTGGATGAAGATCTTCATGAGTGGTTCCACTGCAGCAAATAGTTCTGAAAGAGATACATATCAATGACTTGTGTCACAAAATGAATTTGTAAAACAATGTTTGCCACTGAATTGCTAACATTAATTGGATTTTACACTACTTCAAATGTGAGCAAAAATATAGGTGATTTATGCAATTTAAAAAATAAAAATGCTGCACCACACGGAGAATATTTTATACCGGGCATTTATTCATTCATTCATTCATTCATTCAATCAATCAATCAATCAATCAATCAATCAAGTGCTTATTTATTTTAAAGTCACACCTTTGGGTGAAGGAGACATACTGACTTAAAGCTGTCCATTGTCCATGCTGCCATTTTTAAGTCCAGCTGACGTCTCCAGGAACTGCCTTATCAGAACTTCTTAGCACGTTTAATTAGGTGGCATTAAAGTCAACAGGGTTTTTAGGTCAGAGTGAACAAACTGATAGCAAAACTGACTTAGAGAATTTTCCTCGTTCAGCTAGTTTGAGTTTAAATTTGAAATTCACCTTAAATTCTCACTTCAGTAAGTAACTCTGCTAGTTAGCATTACACATGAAAATGTGCATTCCAATCAGCTGTAAGTGATGACAGGTGGAATCTGTTTGAAACTTCTCCTTTTTTCTTTTTAGTTGTTGCATTACTAAGACATAATACAACGTAAACGTGTTGTTATATGAAATGTTTTGCTTTCCAGTGAAATTCTAATACAGTCTGCATGAGGTTTTCATAAAGATTTTATTTGAAGTTTAAGGTGAAAATGTTTATTAGTGGCATGTAATGTTCCAATCTTTTTTTAAAGATTATTGTATCCCTTTAAGAGAGCTATCACTTTTTTAAAAAGCTTCCATCTCAAACTCCTTACAGCGGCTTCAATGACGTTAGGGCAGAAGCTAATTTAAAAATACCAAGTCCTTGTAAAATTGTGTAGCGGCTGGGATAAATAAATGACTCCCCAGGAGCGGTTTATACAGGGATTTTATACAGGGATATTTGTCTTTGCAATTAGCTGGTGCTCTAACGTAATAGACCTCTTAGTTTATATATCAAAATATCATGTGCCATTTCCCATCTTCTTCAAGTATATTTATTTACCTTGCAGCCAATTAAGATTACACAGAACTCAGAATTCATGCATTGTCTGGTCTAAATTTATGTTTACGTTATTAAGTCGCCTTGTTGAAAAATCCGCACTTTCATAAATCATCCTGACCTATCTATTGCAATGCCGTATAGTTTCTGTAGCTTTCAAATTGGATACAGAGCAAAGCATTCACAAATCTCAGGCATGCAATGCTAAAAACTTAATAACCTCACAGAGTAGTTATGGCAAAGTTTGGCACTGCACTGCTGTACTTTGTGGAAGATACTCCAACTGTGCTACCTTTAGGCAGGCTGAGTTCCTGGGTAGTTTAGTCTACACACCTCTGCAGTGCCAATCTTAGCTATCACTGTCAGAGAGTGTGCATGCTCACAAGTGCTGTCCTAAGCTGACACAAGTCACAGAACAGGGAGCTGGGAAAAATTACACCTGAATTGCAAATTTTACACTAACATAGCCTAACTGAAAACGTTCTAACACTGGTACCACTTGTCCCACTATTTGTGATTCATGCAGTTGTTTTATTTTTAAGTATTCAGCACTGTAGGTATTAGTTAGCGACAACACTAAGTAAGTAATGAGTTAATGTGAATAAAGGTGTAAATGGGACTAGTCTAGTAAATGCTAAATAACAAAGGTTTAAGGAGCAGGGAGAAGAAGAATGTTTCAATATAGCAAAAGAGTACAATATATATGAGCATTAGGCCCATACAAGGAGTATCACAGGTCAAAAATTGTGCTGTGTAGACAAAAATCCATGATTTGTCTTAAATGTCTTATATCTGTCATTCATAGGAACTACATCTGCTGTTTCCGAATTACCTTTTATTCAATGTAATTTTAGACAGGTATGCAGTTTTACACTAGACCTCTGCTATTTTCATTTTATAAATGATCTAAGCTAGGAAATGTAGTGACATTCTGTCATCAAACTAATATGATGACCAGGGGTCATGTGACCAAGCTCATGTATGCCATTCTTACAGGGGGATAAGCTTTAACCTTTGATATGGTAATCGGGTAATTCAATACCTTTACAAGTCAGGAAAGAGATAACCACCTCCCCCCCATCTCGATTCCTTCTGTTCCTTTTTGGCTGTGCTACTGAGCAGACGCCATGTGCTATCTTGGTGAACTATGTTACTGTCTGTTGCTTCCTTTTCTTCCTTGGTGGATGTTGAACTTGCAGCAGTGAGCCATTACTAGATGTGAAAGCCTAACCGTGGGTGAGATCAAACGTGTGGGTGGGGAAGGGGATTACTATATAGATAGATAGATAGATTAAAAAGGGTTGTTGCTCCGTGGGTCTGGGCTGTGTGTTTGTGATACATTTATAGTATTGTGTTGTTGCCTTCTAATAAATTCCTTTTAATGTAGACAAACGTTGTGTAATATATATATATATAAAAATACATAAAATTCGTATCTTGTAATAATTGATCTGTTTTTTACATCACTGGACCAATACGGCTACAATCTCTACATATATATATATTGATTTGGTAATTTACCACAGGAAGAAGCAATAAAAAAAAATAATTCAGGTTCTTCCAGCTATTCCTGGGATATCTGCTTAGTGTTAAAAAAATCAGCACATTATTGTAGTATAAAATCTTTATTAGCTATGTATAAAATAACTGGTTTCCTAAAAGTCTAAACCAACAGGTGGATCAGCGCGATCTGATAAAGCTCTGCTTATTATAAAACAAGGAGGATCAGCGCGATCTGATAAAGCTCTGCTTATTATAAAACAAGGAGGATCAGCGCGATCTGATCAAGCTCTGCTTATTATAAAACAAGGAGGATCAGCGCGATCTGATCAAGCTCTGCTTATTATAAAACAAGGAGGATCAGCGCGATCTGATCAAGCTCTGCTTATTATAAAACAAGGAGGATCAGCGCGATCTGATAAAGCTCTGCTTATTATAAAACAAGGAGGATCAGCGCGATCTGATCAAGCTCTGCTTATTATAAAACAAGGAGGATCAGCGCGATCTGATCAAGCTCTGCTTATTATAAAACAAGGAGGATCAGCGCGATCTGATCAAGCTCTGCTTATTATAAAACAAGGAGGATCAGCGCGATCTGATCAAGCTCTGCTTATTATAAAACAAGGAGGATCAGCGCGGTCTGATCAAGCTCTGCTTATTATAAAACAAGGAGGATCAGCGCGATCTGATCAAGCTCTGCTTATTATAAAACAAGGAGGATCAGCGCGATCTGATAAAGCTCTGCTTATTATAAAACAAGGAGGATCAGCGCGATCTGATCAAGCTCTGCTTATTATAAAACAAGGAGGATCAGCGCGGTCTGATCAAGCTCTGCTTATTATAAAACAAGGAGGATCCGCGCGATCTGATAAAGCTCTGCCTATTATAAAACAAGGAGGATCAGCGCGATCTGATCAAGCTCTGCTTATTATAAAACAAGGAGGATCAGCGCGATCTGATCAAGCTCTGCTTATTATAAAACAAGGAGGATCAGCGCGATCTGATCAAGCTCTGCTTATTATAAAACAAGGAGGATCAGCGCGATCTGATCAAGCTCTGCTTATTATAAAACAAGGAGGATCAGCGCGATCTGATCAAGCTCTGCTTATTATAAAACAAGGAGGATCAGCGCGATCTGATAAAGCTCTGCTTATTATAAAACAAGGAGGATCAGCGCGATCTGATCAAGCTCTGCTTATTATAAAACAAGGAGGATCAGCGCGATCTGATCAAGCTCTGCTTATTATAAAACAAGGAGGATCAGCGCGATCTGATCAAGCTCTGCTTATTATAAAACAAGGAGGATCAGCGCGATCTGATCAAGCTCTGCTTATTATAAAACAAGGAGGATCAGCGCGATCTGATCAAGCTCTGCTTATTATAAAACAAGGAGGATCAGCGAGATCTGATCAAGCTCTGCTTATTATAAAACAAGGAGGATCAGCGAGATCTGATCAAGCTCTGCTTATTATAAAACAAGGAGGATCAGCGCGATCTGATCAAGCTCTGCTTATTATAAAACAAGGAGGATCAGCGCGATCTGATCAAGCTCTGCTTATTATAAAACAAGGAGGATCAGCGCGATCTGATCAAGCTCTGCTTATTATAAAACAAGGAGGATCAGCGCGATCTGATCAAGCTCTGCTTATTATAAAACAAGGAGGATCAGCGCGATCTGATAAAGCTCTGCTTATTATAAAACAAGGAGGATCAGCGCGATCTGATCAAGCTCTGCTTATTATAAAACAAGGAGGATCAGCGCGATCTGATAAAGCTCTGCTTATTATAAAACAAGGAGGATCAGCGCGATCTGATCAAGCTCTGCTTATTATAAAACAAGGAGGATCAGCGCGATCTGATCAAGCTCTGCTTATTATAAAACAAGGAGGATCAGCGCGATCTGATCAAGCTCTGCTTATTATAAAACAAGGAGGATCAGCGCGATCTGGTAAAGCTCTGCTTATTATAAAACAAGGAGGATCAGCGCGATCTGATCAAGCTCTGCTTATTATAAAACAAGGAGGATCAGCGCGATCTGATCAAGCTCTGCTTATTATAAAACAAGGAGGATCAGCGCGATCTGGTAAAGCTCTGCTTATTATAAAACAAGGAGGATCAGCGCGATCTGATCAAGCTCTGCTTATTATAAAACAAGGAGGATCAGCGCGATCTGATCAAGCTCTGCTTATTATAAAACAAGGAGGATCCGCGCGATCTGATCAAGCTCTGCTTATTATAAAACAAGGAGGATCAGCGCGGTCTGATCAAGCTCTGCTTATTATAAAACAAGGAGGATCAGCGAGATCTGATAAAGCTCTGCTTATTATAAAACAAGGAGGATCAGCGAGATCTGATCAAGCTCTGCTTATTATAAAACAAGGAGGATCAGCGCGATCTGATCAAGCTCTGCTTATTATAAAACAAGGAGGATCAGCGCGGTCTGATCAAGCTCTGCTTATTATAAAACAAGGAGGATCAGCGCGATCTGATCAAGCTCTGCTTATTATAAAACAAGGAGGATCAGCGCGATCTGGTAAAGCTCTGCTTATTATAAAACAAGGAGGATCAGCGCGATCTGATCAAGCTCTGCTTATTATAAAACAAGGAGGATCCGCGCGATCTGATAAAGCTCTGCCTATTATAAAACAAGGAGGATCAGCGCGATCTGATCAAGCTCTGCTTATTATAAAACAAGGAGGATCAGCGCGATCTGATCAAGCTCTGCTTATTATAAAACAAGGAGGATCAGCGAGATCTGATCAAGCTCTGCTTATTATAAAACAAGGAGGATCAGCGCGATCTGATCAAGCTCTGCTTATTATAAAACAAGGAGGATCAGCGCGATCTGATAAAGCTCTGCTTATTATAAAACAAGGAGGATCAGCGCGATCTGATAAAGCTCTGCTTATTATAAAACAAGGAGGATCAGCGCGATCTGATCAAGCTCTGCTTATTATAAAACAAGGAGGATCAGCGAGATCTGATCAAGCTCTGCTTATTATAAAACAAGGAGGATCAGCGAGATCTGATCAAGCTCTGCTTATTATAAAACAAGGAGGATCAGCGCGATCTGATAAAGCTCTGCTTATTATAAAACAAGGAGGATCAGCGCGATCTGATCAAGCTCTGCTTATTATAAAACAAGGAGGATCAGCGCGATCTGATCAAGCTCTGCTTATTATAAAACAAGGAGGATCAGCGCGATCTGATCAAGCTCTGCTTATTATAAAACAAGGAGGATCAGCGAGATCTGATCAAGCTCTGCTTATTATAAAACAAGGAGGATCAGCGCGGTCTGATCAAGCTCTGCTTATTATAAAACAAGGAGGATCAGCGCGGTCTGATCAAGCTCTGCTTATTATAAAACAAGGAGGATCCGCGCGATCTGATAAAGCTCTGCCTATTATAAAACAAGGAGGATCAGCGCGATCTGATCAAGCTCTGCTTATTATAAAACAAGGAGGATCAGCGCGATCTGATCAAGCTCTGCTTATTATAAAACAAGGAGGATCAGCGCGATCTGATAAAGCTCCGCCTATTATAAAACAAGGAGGATCAGCGCGATCTGATCAAGCTCTGCTTATTATAAAACAAGGAGGATCAGCGCGATCTGATCAAGCTCTGCTTATTATAAAACAAGGAGGATCAGCGCGATCTGATCAAGCTCTGCTTATTATAAAACAAGGAGGATCAGCGCGATCTGATCAAGCTCTGCTTATTATAAAACAAGGAGGATCAGCGCGGTCTGATCAAGCTCTGCTTATTATAAAACAAGGAGGATCAGCGCGATCTGATCAAGCTCTGCTTATTATAAAACAAGGAGGATCAGCGCGATCTGATAAAGCTCTGCTTATTATAAAACAAGGAGGATCAGCGCGATCTGATAAAGCTCTGCTTATTATAAAACAAGGAGGGTCAGCGCGATCTGATCAAGCTCTGCTTATTATAAAACAAGGAGGATCAGCGCGATCTGATCAAGCTCTGCTTATTATAAAACAAGGAGGATCAGCGAGATCTGATCAAGCTCTGCTTATTATAAAACAAGGAGGATCAGCGAGATCTGATCAAGCTCTGCTTATTATAAAACAAGGAGGATCAGCGCGATCTGATAAAGCTCTGCTTATTATAAAACAAGGAGGGTCAGCGCGATCTGATCAAGCTCTGCTTATTATAAAACAAGGAGGATCAGCGCGATCTGATAAAGCTCTGCTTATTATAAAACAAGGAGGATCAGCGCGATCTGATCAAGCTCTGCTTATTATAAAACAAGGAGGATCAGCGCGATCTGATCAAGCTCTGCTTATTATAAAACAAGGAGGATCAGCGCGATCTGATCAAGCTCTGCTTATTATAAAACAAGGAGGATCAGCGCGATCTGATCAAGCTCTGCTTATTATAAAACAAGGAGGATCAGCGAGATCTGATCAAGCTCTGCTTATTATAAAACAAGGAGGATCAGCGAGATCTGATAAAGCTCTGCTTATTATAAAACAAGGAGGATCAGCGAGATCTGATCAAGCTCTGCTTATTATAAAACAAGGAGGATCAGCGCGATCTGATCAAGCTCTGCTTATTATAAAACAAGGAGGATCAGCGCGATCTGATCAAGCTCTGCTTATTATAAAACAAGGAGGATCAGCGCGATCTGATCAAGCTCTGCTTATTATAAAACAAGGAGGATCAGCGCGATCTGATCAAGCTCTGCTTATTATAAAACAAGGAGGATCAGCGCGATCTGATAAAGCTCTGCTTATTATAAAACAAGGAGGATCAGCGCGATCTGATCAAGCTCTGCTTATTATAAAACAAGGAGGATCAGCGAGATCTGATCAAGCTCTGCTTATTATAAAACAAGGAGGATCAGCGCGATCTGATAAAGCTCTGCTTATTATAAAACAAGGAGGATCAGCGCGATCTGATCAAGCTCTGCTTATTATAAAACAAGGAGGATCAGCGCGATCTGATCAAGCTCTGCTTATTATAAACCAGGTGGATCAGCGCGATCTGATAAAGCTCTGCTTATTATAAAACAAGGAGGATCAGCGCGATCTGATCAAGCTCTGCTTATTATAAAACAAGGAGGATCAGCGCGATCTGATCAAGCTCTGCTTATTATAAAACAAGGAGGATCAGCGCGATCTGATCAAGCTCTGCTTATTATAAAACAAGGAGGATCAGCGCGATCTGATCAAGCTCTGCTTATTATAAAACAAGGAGGATCAGCGCGGTCTGATCAAGCTCTGCTTATTATAAAACAAGGAGGATCAGCGCGATCTGATCAAGCTCTGCTTATTATAAAACAAGGAGGATCAGCGCGATCTGATAAAGCTCTGCTTATTATAAAACAAGGAGGATCAGCGCGATCTGATCAAGCTCTGCTTATTATAAAACAAGGAGGATCAGCGCGATCTGATAAAGCTCTGCTTATTATAAAACAAGGAGGATCAGCGCGATCTGATCAAGCTCTGCTTATTATAAAACAAGGAGGATCAGCGCGATCTGATCAAGCTCTGCTTATTATAAAACAAGGAGGATCAGCGCGATCTGATCAAGCTCTGCTTATTATAAAACAAGGAGGATCAGCGCGATCTGATCAAGCTCTGCTTATTATAAAACAAGGAGGATCAGCGCGATCTGATCAAGCTCTGCTTATTATAAAACAAGGAGGATCAGCGAGATCTGATCAAGCTCTGCTTATTATAAAACAAGGAGGATCAGCGCGATCTGGTAAAGCCCTGCTTATTATAAAACAAGGAGGATCAGCGCGATCTGATAAAGCTCTGCTTATTCTAAAACAAGGAGGATCAGCGCGATCTGATCAAGCTCTGCTTATTATAAAACAAGGAGGATCAGCGCGGTCTGATCAAGCTCTGCCTATTATAAAACAAGGAGGATCAGCGCGATCTGATAAAGCTCTGCTTATTATAAACCAGGTGGATCAGCGCGATCTGGTAAAGCTCTGCTTATTATAAAACAAGGAGAATCAGCGAGATCTGATCAAGCTCTGCTTATTATAAAACAAGGAGGATCAGCGCGATCTGGTAAAGCCCTGCTTATTATAAACCAGGTGGATCAGCGCGATCTGATAAAGCTCTGCTTATTATAAACCAGGTGGATCACTTCGATCTGGTAAAGCACTGCTTATTATAAACCAGGTGGATGAGGGTTGAGGGTCAAACAGGAACAGCAGATCTGAGGGTTTATTAAACAGCTTGGTCTTTTATACAGTTTTACCCACAAGGTTACCACCCAGGTGGTATAGGAACAACAAGCCAATAAAAACATAGTTTTCCATTCAGTTACTCCCATACAGTGTACACAATCCCTCCCCTCTGCCTGTGATATAATTAACGAAGACAATGGACTAACTCAATTAACTCTAAGCAGAAAAAAAAACATACATTTTTACAAACCCTAAAAAGTACCCCAAAATACAACATATCCCCACAAATAGCCACAATCTGGGTGAATGACATATCCAAAAATCACCCAGATCGGTTCAGGGGTTCAGGAATTTCCTGGAAGTCTTATTTTTGCCGCACCGTGCACATGGTCCTATGCCCAAAACAGTTCCATACACTTGACGACAAAACACTGCTGGACCGTTTAAGATGGACGCTGCCACATGTTTGAATCTGTTCCAGTTAAAAGTCCAAGGGGCAGAAACAGTACTTTTGAACATGGGTTATCCCAGGGTCCATAGTCCCAGGGTAGGAGACTGGCAAACAGGCCCCTCCAAATAACAGTGGGGAAGTTGCTTTAGTCACAGCTCTGCTTATTATAAACCCGGTAGATCATTGCGGTCTGGTAAAGCTATGCTTAATTTGAGTCAGTGGATTAGCCTGGTCTGGCAAAACCTTGCTTATTATAAACTAGGTAGATCAATGTGGTCTGGAAAGCTCTGCTTATTATAAACCAGGTGGGTCAGCGCGGTCTGATAAAGCTCTGCTTATAAACCAGGTGGGTCAGCGCGGTCTGGTAAAGCTTTGCTTATTATAAACCAGATAGATCATTACAGTCTGGTTAATTTAAGTCCGTGGATCAGATTGGTTTAGTAAATCTTTGCTTATTTATCATAGTTTAAAAACACATAACAGATCGTTTCATTGTTGTTAAGCTCTTTTATACATTCAGACACACCAAAAGTACAGAGGTCCTTAAAAAGAGAGGAAGAGGTACCGATGCCCAAAATAGGGACCATATTTCCTTAACAGGGACACCTGGAAGAAATATAACCAGAACAGGTTGCACATGCTCTGCTGTGTCTGCTACATGTCATGTAATTTTGTATGGGCAATCAGCAGTTCACGTTCCCTCTTTACCTTCCTTTTCTGACTGTCACTGTAAATGCTTCCCACCCCAAACCTCTGTTTCCCTGCTATAAGAATAATATCTAATCCAGGCTGACAAGTAGAGAACGGGAGACAAAATAAACCTAAGGCGAGCAATGCAGACTGAGGGAAGGAGGAGGGCCTGCAACTGAAAATGCAATAAGCAGATCATGCTTCCTCTCTTTAAGGTCATTACCCCCTTTGCTGTAGGAAACAGGTTTGGGGGGAGTATGGGACACTGTAGAGATGGTCTGGCAACCAATGAGTTAATAATATACGCAGTATCCGAGTTATAGCACATTGCAAAACAGATATCTGGTCTGAATTACACGTAGGAGTGTGGCATTATTATTATTATTGCCATTTATATAGCGCCAACAGATTCCGTAGCGCTTTACAATATTATGAGAGGGGATTTAACTATAAATAGGACAATTACAAATAAACTTACAGGAACAATAGGTTGAAGAGGACCCTGCTCAATCGAGCTTACATTCTATAGGAGGTGGGGTGTAAAACAGGAATTTGTAATCAAATAAGGTGGGCTGCCCTTTAGGAGAGGGCAAGAGACAGGTATGTGAGGTAGGGGTTAGTCTTGGAGGCCATAAGCTTTCCGAAAGAGATGGTTTTTAAGGCACTTCTTAAAAGATGCAGGACTAGGGGAGAGTCTGATGGCGGTAGGCAGGCATCTTTAATACATCTATAACCTGCTTGTTTAACAGGTTAAATACATCATAAAAAAAATACTTTAGGCGTTATGTTAAATGCACCAATAATGTATCAGTCTATCAAATAATCATAAGTTTAGCTTCCAACTTTTTGAGTAGGTTTCATTATTTTTCTCCCTGTAATTTTTGTGGATGGATGAGAAGTTGAGAGCTGGGGAACATTCAGTCAAATTCAGCTCTGATTCATTGAGATTTCTAGAACACCAACATGTTTCTTAGCAGTGTACAATGGGTTCGTTTTGTTTGCACCTTTCTTTGTAATTTTGTGCTCATTGGCGAGATCTGAATCCTAGGCATCAATGCTCTTAAAACGATACCTCAAGCTTTTAAATAGTTTATTGTATTTTTAAAGATATTAAGGCATATTGGTGAGAATAACATGAAATGTAAAAAAAATGTCTGTGTTTATTTTCTAATTAAAGAGCTCCATCGGCAAGAATAATACTAAGGTTTACGGTAATGTTGCCGAGTCTTAGAGACTGCTGAATCAATAGTGAATACGAGTGAGATTTATCTCTACCTGTGTTAATATTGTACTATTCTACGTATTCTTATGCCAGGAATCCTATGATTTCACCACAGGAACAAATGGATTGTATCACTATGCTAATCCCTTCAGCTATTTTACTGAATAAATTAATTACAAGCTATTCTTATTCTAGCTCGCTCAGCCATTTAAAAACATGCATGAGATGGTCCAAATCGATCCTGTAATCCTTTAACAACTTAACTAACTAATAGACAGTAATATGAAGGAAACATCACCTTGAGGGAAAATAAGGGTGCAGGCACGTGTGTGTACGCTTTGCAACCTAGCAATGAAGACTAACCGTATGGATCTGATATCCTAATTAAAGTAACTTTCTGATCACCATAACAACCTCATTGGAATCAAGTTGTTATATTGCCAGGAGTACCAGCTTACTGGTTACTGGTTTAACCATTTGAAAAATCCATACTTTTCTTAAGCTGATTTATGAATGGGCTTTTGCTTAGAGCTCTCTGAAGCTTCCTGATTCAAGCCTCGGACAAAAGTGGAGGGGGGGGGGGTGACAGAGCTAACTAGCACTGTGGGTTAAACTGTTTGTTAATTATTTTAACCCCTAATGGTAATTTGGCGCCAGGTATCTTCTGGCACCATAACAACGAAATTCCAATGAAGTGTGAGCTGTTCCTCCCACTAGCACTATAGTAAAGTACGATTTTCAGATGTGTTATGCTAATTTCTCAATATGTTAATGAATAATTAATCAGAACAGGACACAAAGAAAGAGATTACTATATTTTTTCAGAATAAACAAGTAGCAACCATTTTCACTATTGACATGTGTTTGTTCTAGTAGCACAAACACAGATTAAACAAATCAATAAATACTTCTGTTTAATAAGATTATTAAACAGATTAGGTAGATTCGGTACAAAGCAGTCAGAATTGTCACGTGATGTATTAGGAAAGCACATCATGTAAGCAACTGTCATTTAAAATACATGTTGGACACTTGTCAAACTGTCTGTGCCAATAGCGTCACAAATGTGGCTGCACTGAAAATGACTGGTGAAGGGTTTTAAATTTCCCAGCAATGCATATATCAAAAAAGATGCCAAATTGTGATAGACTTATACTTTTAAAATATGCCAAACAATCAGGGTGTTGGTGAAGCTTTAACAGCAAAACGTTTATGGTTCTGCACATGGAAAATGTTTGCCTATATAAATAAGAAGAAAAACTGACGTGTAGTTCTACGTACTGTACACCCTTTTTACATATCAGCTGAGAATGTCTTGTTTACCCCTTGAACAGCAGACAATAACTAAAGGGACACTATAGTCACCAAAACAACTTTAGGTTAACATAGCAGTTTTGGTGTATAGATCATGCCTCTGTAGTCTCACTGCTCGATTCTCTGCCATTTAGGAGTTGTCACTTTGTTTTTTACAGCCCTAGTTACACCTCCCTGCATGTGACTTGCACATCCTTCCTAAACACTTCCTGTAAAGAATCATCTAATGTTTACACTTCCTTTATGGCAAATTCTGTTTAATTGAATAACTTTCTAGACCATGCAGGAGCATCCTGTATGCAATTAAAGTTGAATATACAGAGCAGCAGCATTCAGGGGCCTCTAAATGTTTTGCCGCATTTAATTTAATCTGCATTAGTCTCATTATCAACTACCCAATGATGATCTGTCATGAACTTAATTGACCAAAAAAGCATGTTTTTACTTCTTTGAGACTAATGAGCAAATCTTGAGCTGTTTACCTTTATAAAACAAACAAACAAAACCCTGCTACTTGACAGGTGCATAGTCGCCATATGGGCAGGCGGAATAAGGACAAAATCCCCACATACCTAACCCAATAAAGCACGGACACTAGTGTATATGGGTCAAAATTGTCCACAGCTTTTATTAAATAGTAATACATTAACATAGCAAAAAAAGGAAGGAATGAGTCCCAAACTTACCAGCATGTAACCCGAGTCTAGCCAGGCCTAACCGAAAAACCTTGGTAAATTGAAAGCGAGACAAGGAAGAGCCATCCGCATGCACCAGCAACGACCCCCCAACCGCTGGCCTCCTAGCCAGGTACCGCGACACTGCGGCCACTGGGCACAATGCAGATCTTGACAGAGCCCCCAGTGTCACATCTCGTCTCACCCCCTGACATCGATCTTGGACCAGGCCAAGTGAAGCACCTCCTGCATGCGCACATTGAATACCTGAAGACCACCATTAGCCACCCGGTTAGCGCTTACCAGTTCCCCGATCTGAAGCGCCACACTAAACAGAAACCCTTCAAATTCGTCGAAATTTCGTAAAATTCGTTGAAACAAGCCTCTTGTACCACTTGAATGAGACCCCCTAAAGCCCTCACGGAAACACCGGCTCCGAGCATCAGGAACCCTCCGGCTACCTCGTGAACGCCCGTTCCTCCATCCCAGTCGGGCCGGATCCACTCGGCCCCACTGTTCCTCGCCGCCGTCCTGATCCCCTTCAGCATCTTCTCCACCTCGTCCATCCTGCAGAAAAGAGAAAAAAGAAACCTAAGGCATAATAAGTGGACACACAAGGTGCACACAAACTCAGCCAGGCAGGCAAGTTAAAAGTACTACTTTTTTAGTGTTTTTTACTTTGTCTAAAAGAGTAGAGTGTTATCCCAAATATTCAGGGCTAAGGTTATTTTCAGAAGGAAAGAGTAACTGATAATAAGGGTTGTCTTTAATGTAGAAACAATGTAATGAGATAAATGGCTCACTTGTCATTAGACTTTAAAGCCAGTTTAAGTTAGAAATGTTACATATGCATCATGGACCAGTTTGACAGCTGTGTCCACTGTAGATTCTGAATTAACGTTTCTTCTTGAACGAGCTTCAGGTTTGGAATTTTGTTCTCTATAGGTACCATTCTCAAGTCAATCTGTTCCTCATTAAGAGGGGCAGACAGCCCAGGAAAAGGCACAGTCTGAGGGTCTGTAATCTCATTTCCAGTTGGTATCCATCTGCAGATGTGTAACCAGCTTTAAGGTATGCAGAAAGGACATTTATTATTGTGTCTTTACTTATTTTCCATCCCAATACGTCAGGTAGACTGTAGCTCTCCCCCACCCTGTGCTCAATGGCCACATTTTAATGTCACAGAAGAGTTATATCGGTGTCCGTAAAACTGTCTGGCTTTCTCTCCAGTATGCTGAGTATGTTCGTTTATTTTACTAAGGTCTTTCTTGGAAGTGCTGATGATGATGTTAACAGCACAAAGCCATAATTGGCCCATATTAAATCAACGAAGCAATATGTTTTTGTAAAGCCACAGTGAAGGTGCAGGGGGAGACACAGGATTTCTCTGGAATATTGGGTAAATGCTGAGCCTTCCAGCACCTAAACTTCCAAAATACAAAGTGTCTCTGCCATTCCCAAGAGAGAGACGAGCTTTCAAATCTCATAAACAGCTGGGCTGAGCGGCAAGGTAGCAGGTGACAGGTTTGGGTGGAGTTGGTTCTCCTGACTAGAAAAACACCCCAAGTCTGGATACTTTCAATGTCTCTGTGCATCTGACTATTCATTTTGGATGTACATTCCCCTCCACCCATTAAAAAATGCACCGCTGCAAGGGATAATTATTAATGTGATCCTTTACTTAGCTAGCGCCAACACATTCTGAAGCGCTGTATACATTAGGTTCAGTGCAAACAGATCATAATATTAGTACATGTTTATTTATGTGCTGACACTAAACTGAAAGTCATTTCAAGCATTCACTTTATTTCATTTCTCATTGATTTGTTTGTATTCTTTCTTTCTTACTTATGAAAACGGCATTTTATGCTCCCGATACCTGAAAAAAATGTTTAGGATATTATTTATAAATAACTAGGAAACATAGAAAAATTGAGCAATTGGTTGGAATATCTCTGTGGTTTCCACGGTGAGTGCGCATTTTGAACTATGACCCAGATTTGCACTTGTTTTCTAAATCTTCTGTTTTGTGGTGAGCGAGGTATTTTACTACCTATTCACATATTTTTAACTTCCTGGCTATATTACTTGCTACTCTTCCTCTGGAAAGTTATATTCCATGTATTCACAACCTTTTTAATAAAAATAATATTTAAATATATAAAATATATATTACACACACAAACATACACACACAATTGGTATGTGTGTATGTTTTCTTATTCCAGCTTCAGGTTTAAGGTTGAATTGAAAAATGTGTAGTAACTTATGTATCTACACACCCCCTGGCGGACCTACTGCAGTCGGGCCTGCCATTCCAGGGGGCCCTGCCAACCTGTAGACCCCTGCGACCGGGGGGGGCCTGCCAGCATTTTGGTGCGGCCCTGACCGTGCAGAAAAAAACCGTTGGGGGCCGCATTGAAGGAGCCCATCAGATGGCCCATGCTCTTGGGGCCACCCGATGGCAATGGATTTCCTGGGGCACGGTCAGTGCTGCGGCACTTTAAAAGTGCGACCGGGCCCCAGTGATGATGTCAGCCAACAGAGCGCCACGCAGGAGGAGTGGGAGCTCTGACTTCCATCAGCGTGAAGCAGCCACTGGACCTGAGGTAAGTCATTAAATTTTTTTAACAGTTTGTGTGTGTGATAGAGAATGTCTGTATCAGTATATCTGTGTGTGTCTGTATGTACATGTCACTGTGTGTATGTATGTGTGTGTCTACATGTCTGTGTGTATCTATGTATGTGTCTGTATGTATGGGTCTCTGTGTGTGTGTATATGTGTGTGTTTGTCTGTATATGTATGTGTGTATGTATTTGTATGTGTGTATGTGTGTGTCTACATGTATGTGTGTCTGCGTGTGTATCTGTTTGTCTGCATGGGTGGGGGGTAGATGTGTGGGGGACGGGGACTTATGGGGGGGGCCAGGGCAATTTTTGCACCGGGGCCCCGTGGTTTCTAGCTATGCCACACACCTTGTAGGGATCGACCGATTATAGGTTTTACCGATATTATCGGCCGATATTCGGTATTTTCGGCAATATCGGTATCGGCCAATATAGATACCGATATTGCCAATAAAACCTTCTAGGACCGCCAGGCTCATTACAAGCCCGGCGGTCCTGGGGGTGCCGGCAGCAAGCGCTGACTTACCTTGCCAGCAGCTCCTGCAGCTCCATTTCTAAATCTCGCGAGACCTGCGGCCGCAGAGCGTTGCCACGGGCTACCATGGCAACGCTTCGTGCGGCACTAAGGGCCGCGAGATTTACACTGGGGAGCTGGAGAAGCTGCTGGCAAGGTAAGTCAGCGCTTGCTGCTGGGCCCCCCCAGTACTTAACAAGCCACCGGACCACCAGGGAATACAATATCCCCCCTCCCTGGTAAGAAGCAGGGAGGGGGGACTAAAAGAAAAAAACACCATTTAAATATAAAAAAATAATAATTAACATAAAAAAATCCCCCCCATTTTACACAAATTACATCACTACACAAACACACACACACTGCATTACATACACACACACACACTACACAAACACACACACTGCATTACATACACACTACACAAACACACACACTGCATTACATATACACACACACTGCATTACATATACACACACACTGCATTACATACACACACTACACAAACACACACACACACTGCATTATGTACACACACCACACAAACACACACACACACACTGCATTACATACACACAAACACTACACAAACACAAACTCTGCAGTCACTATACACACTACACAAACACATTCTGCATTCAGTATACACACACTACACACACACTGCATTCACTATTTATACACACTACACAAATACTCACTGCATTCACTATACACACTACACAAACACACTCTGCATTCACTATATATACACACTACACAAACACACTCTGCATTCACTATAGATACACACTACACAAACACTCACTGCATTCACTATACACACTACACAAACACACACAGCACCCCTGTCTAAACACACTTCATCCACTACATGTGGCATGTATATTTTGTGCATTTATCTTTAGGATTAGTTTATTTTTTCAAAATGGTAAATGAACAGAATATCGTCAAGTTATCGGCTATCGGCCTGAAAGTTCACAGATTATTGGTATCGGCTCTAAAAAAATCTATATCGGTCGATCCCTAACAACTTGTAAATGTTTTGCAGCCTTCCAGCTACATTCTCTCTGCTAAAAACACGGTACTCTTCTTCTTGACTGATATATGTTTAAAAAGACAGCCAGTGTTTCTTCTAACATATAAATATTGCAAACCTTGGTTCATACATTTGGAATTGCCACTAGACTTAGTCTATGTGGTGGGTTGTGCACTAATTATTTTGTGATATAACGCTTGACAAATCACATCCAGATGCAATACTTGCAGGGTTATTCACTACAAAACGGATAACATCTGGATGGAGAAAATCCGGTGAAAATGACCAAATTCCAGTCGCAATGCCAATTCTCATATTTACTCAAATCAAATTATGGGTCAGCCTGAGCGAATCTACAGCAATCGCCTGGATGCATTAAATGTCCAGATTAAAAACAGTACGTTTGCATCAGAATCTTATACAAAGTAAAGGATTCAGAGGATTCACAAAGCACCGATTTTAAACGGAATGCATTCAGCAGGTTGCACATTCGCAAATTATCATTCACAACTAAGATTTTTCTAGTGTGGGAAATTTTCACACATATTGTAATAGCTGAAAAAACCCCAATATAAGGGCTTTCCCCACTATCCGAGCACAGAGGCCATCCTAGAATTAATACTTTTACTGTACTGCAGTTTTTATTAATTTATTTTTCGTAATTACTCTTCTTTTTCATTTTAATTAGTTGTGTTGGGTTTTCTGGATTTTAATTAGGCCTTTTTGGGGCTGAATAAAAGTTAGAAGAAAGAAGACTTCATATGGGTATGTATATTTTTTTATTCTAAAGGTATAGATTTATTGCCCCACCCCCCCTCACTGTTATTATTGAGGGGTGGTTAGAAGTTACGGAATCCATTGTGACTGGGAGAGTATTGTAGGGGGTGCACAATAGCATGTCCACCCTTCCTCTCCTTCTTTAATGTAACTGATTCACCACCCGTCGCCCATGGATGTTTTGGGAACTAGGTCCTCCCCCTGAATATTATTATTAAAGCCCCCATCTTAGTGGTATAGGATGGGTTGCCAGCACCCGTGGCAAAGCAAATATTGCGCCACCTAACCTGTGGACCATTAGCACTCCCGAGTCCCTTAATGGGCTCTTAGGTCGCCTCTCACCTCCTACCCTATCCACCTTGTCTCCATGATGTGTGGGACACTGATATGTGCAATGCATCATTTTTAAAATCCACCTCACGCCTAAAGTAATATGTATAGTCTGCACACATTACATACAGTATTCTCTAGTGAACTTGTGCAAGAAAATTGTAATCTATTTCAATTCCTATGTGCTATGTAAAAAAAAGCAGCCATAGGGAAGCTATTCCTTGACTTTATGGTGAAACATTTGCCCAATATTTTATATACCCAGTCCCCCAATCCCTCCCTCTTTGGAATCAGAAGATGTCCAAAGACTTTCCTTCCAGAATCCCCCCCCCCCCACATTCTGTAAAAAGTCACCCCAGAGAAAGTATTGTGTTTGCTATACAAAAGTCTGCATAACAGACTGTTTCATAGTCTGCCATGCAGAGCTGAACTATTGAATCACTTTGAATAGGACTTTGTCAATTTGTTTGATTATTCCAGATTTTTGGTTTGGCCTGATTATTCTTTGTTAGCTGCCTGTACTGACTTATTGGCTTGTTATACCGACTACTCTGAATTCTGGACTCACCTGATGGGGGACTGGCACCCTAGAGGACATGCTGTGATGATAGAGACAGACCTTTTTACACCTGAGACTCTGTCTTGCTGCCCTGAAATGATGTTTATGTGGGTAGATAACTCCTATGCTGCTTTGCTGTGTTAAAAAATCATAGAATTTTTTTTTTTTTTCTGAACTGATCTGGGTCATTTTGGGAGATGTTGGTCCCCCAGATCAGGGCTATCAGAGGATGTAATATTTGTGGGGATTTTATGTGGTTTTGGGGTACTTTTGGGGTTTTGTAAAATACGTGTTTTTCTGCCTGGAGATAATTAGGTCAATACAGTATCTGCCTCAATTATCTCCCAGGCAGAGAGGAGGGATTGTATGATGTGTAGGGGAGTTTCATACTTTGTAACCTTGCTGTTATTGGTTGTTAAGTTCATGTCCCTGTCCCCAACAAGGTCCATGTAGGTGTACACCTTGCATATGGGGACTGTCCTAAAAGGCCAGTTGTGGCTACCATTAAACAGAGATTCGTTTATCCCTTCATGAAGTCTTGGCTCATGTTTTGGGGATTGGAGAACTAAATACACTCTGGGGATTGCTACATCACAATATTCCCCTGGGTATAATCACTAGCTCTTATAAGAGCTGTTCCTGCTATTCTCTCTGGACTAGGAGAGGTCTACCCACTGGAAGCTGGATCCTAGTCTTGGGTCCAGGGTAAGAGGAGGATGGCGAGACCCCAACCAAGCTGTGGCGGTTTGTGGGGTTTACGGTGGTTATGGTGTTCCAGTACAGTGCTTATGGAGCTCGCAAGTACTAGGAAGCAGCGATTGACAGAGGTACCCGGTCAGGGTGCCAGGCAGTCTGTCACATTTAGTGGCAGTGGTGGGATAGCTTCCTAGGAGTATAGAAGCATCCTGGAGACACCGGTATAGTTAGTTTTATAATTGAGGGCAACGCTAGCATGCGTGCAGCTCCCCTGGTTGCGGAGGAACTCAGGAGATGGAGCGAGCTAGCCCCCGGGCAGCATCCCTATACGAGGAGGAGACTACAATACGCCCTGGCTCAGGATTATGACCCTGTTTCAGCCGAGGAGGAATCGTAGTGGAGAGAATCTCTAATGCAAGACCTCTGGTAGAGTCTATGGAGGTAGCACAGCTTTGGCAGAAAAAGAAGCTTACAAGTAAAGTGCACCGCTGGCAGGAACAAGTGACCCAACGGATGGTGATCCTGGGAGAACAACCCTTGACCGAGTGGATAAGGCACCTTGAGTTGCTGGTCAAGAGAGAGCTGATGCTGGACGACTCGTACCGAGCGTTATGGTGGTACGCAGTCCAGCAAGACACTTGGGTGGCATAGGGCGTTCAGCCAGAGGGGGAGGGCTACGATGGCCCTGGCCTGTTGCTAAGGGCAATGAAGGAGGACTATGAATTTGGGGGTCCAGAAGAGTCATGTTTCTGGGTTATTCATTGATACCGGGAAAAGATGCTGCCGTTCCCAGAAGCTATTGAGCTGGGATGAGACCTCACCCACCTGGTTACTTTAAGAGTGAGTACTGGAGTAGGACTACCAACACATGCTCCGCTTAATCCGACCCCAATATACCCTGCAGGAAAGCTGGATGGCAGACTCAGACCTACAACCCTACAGCTTTGTCTGACCTGGCTGAGGTAGCCCCTGCTTCGCTACTAGCTCCAGTAGTCGGGGACCTCATCAACTATTCCTGGGAAGACCTCCAGACGGGAGGTGGAGATGGGACCGAGGTCTCTCCACCGTCCCTAAAGGGATGCTGGGCGTCTGGCCGGCCCACATTCCCAATTACTGCTGGAGTTCCCGGATGTAGGGACAGTCGGTCCTACTCCCCAGCGGCCGTGTACCATACAGGGAGAGGAGACAGACGGTCTCTCTCCCCAGCAGCAGCCAGTCGGTTCGCCTTCCCAGCGGCAGCTTAGCTTACAGGGAGAGGAGATAATCGGTCTCTCTTCCCAGCGGCAGGGCAAGTTATTGGGAGTGGAGACAGTCGGTCTTACTCCCCACCGGCAGTGTGCAACACAGGAAGTGGAGGCAGTCGGTCTCCATCCCCAGCTACAACCGGATATACCGGAAGAGAAGACAGCTGGTCCCTCTCCCCAACTACAGAGGGGCAGCACTTCTGACCCCAATGGTGCAGATGGGACCGCGGTCTCTGCACCAGACCTACAGGGATGCTGGAAGGCCGGTGCAGATCCCCAACCAACACCGCAGGAATGCCAGGAGGAGGAGGTAGGCGATCCTGCCTCTCCACAGCAGATCCTCAACCAGGTTCTGGGGGTAGTATCCTCTGACCCCATCCCGGCAGAAGAGCTATCATCAGGGCAGAGCACAGTTGGCCTCTGCCCATCACATACTTACAACTTCATGCCTAGGAGCACAAGGGAGATCGGGGATGGCGGACGCCCCCTCTGCAGCATGGGACAGACAGAACAAAGCTGGACACCCAAGAGCTACAGTTCAAGTGCTTGGTTGTGGGTGGGTTGCTCGACTAACTCAGGTACCGACCGACAGGAGGTCAGGTACCTGGTTAGTCTCCCCTTGGAAGGGAAGATATGCGATGAAAGTAGCCCTGTCACTGATTCTTGGAGGAGCCTGTTTGCCAGCCTCCTGCCCTCCCGGCCCCTTTTTTAAATTTTGGGTTAAAAACTCTGTGCCTGTTTGGACTTAGACAGTAACCATTCAAACTGTCGCACTCCTGAAGTCATTCGAAGTGGCATTTGAACACGTGGCGGCGGCCATCTTGTTTAGTCGAACGAATCCAGTGGTGTTTGGTCGTCGAGTGCATGGAACTCAAATTGGACACTCGACAGCGCGAACACCAATAAAACTTTTCATTAAAAAGTGTCAGCCCTATATGATAGCCTTGCAATAGGCAATCAATTGGAATGTGAAAAATCAGCAACTTATCCCTGTGATTTAGTGGTGTATATATAATCACCCCTATACATCACAATAAGTTAGATTATACACATAAACTATATTAACAACTTGCTTAGGAGTCCAAAAGTTCTGAATGAGAGTCTTTAGAGGGTGATCTTGAACTGCAGTAGAAATGTAATATACACAGATACACTGTGGCTCAATGCAGATTGTACCTTAACCCCTTCAGGACGGGTGACGGACGAGGTCCGTCATCCTGGGGATACCCTTAACGACGGGTGACGGACCTGGTCCGTCACACGGTAAAATTAACCCCAGATCGCCGCGATCGCGGGGTTAATGGTGCTCCGGTCTCAGCATGTCAGAGCGAGCACATGTGCTCAGTATACTCACCTTCCGCCTCCATGCACTTCCGGGTTCACTGTGAAGTGCAGGGAGACGGATCTTCACTGATCCTGCCCCCTGTTTAAAAAAAAAAAAAAAAAGTTTAATTAAAATCCCACCCCCCTTTACCCATGTTAATAAAAAATTAACCCCTTCCCTGCCAATTGATCACTGACTACAGTGATCAATTGGCAGGGATTACATTTTACTGTCATCTGATTATTATTTTTTTAACCCCTGAGGGTTAATTCTTTTTTTTTTTTTTAACCCTCAGGGGTTAAATTTATTTGATTAATTAATTTAAATATTTTAAAATTATATATTTAGCTAACTGGGGTGGGTGGAAGTTAGTGGGGAATTTGGGGATTTGGAGTTAGGCTAACTAGGGTTTAACGTTAAAAAAAAAGCTTTAAAATAAGCTTAAAAAAGTTAAAAATTACATTTAAAAAAAAAAAAAAAAGGTTTTTTTTCATGTTTATTAATATTTTATTTTTCGTTATAATAAAAAAATTACATACATATCCATTTAACACGCTTACAAAGAGACAAATAAAAAGAAGCAGGTTTGATATACTATCGAAAGTTAAATATTATACATACAGTATATACATACACTTCCCTCTTTACTTTCCCTTTTCACTCATTTTCCCATCCTTTCTAGTTGCATAGTCCAAAAAGAAAAAAACAAAGAAATACATTCAAAAGACTCTACATACACTTCCTCATGTGGTTACTACCTTGCCTTAGAGAGATTGACATTTAGGGGGGAGGGGGGGGTTAATTTTGAGTGTTAAAGTATCCATTCCAAGGGGCCCAGATCTCGTCGTAATTCTCTTTGGAAACTTTATTTGTTACTATGCCAGCTTCCATCCTTCCTTGATAGTCCACTTGTATGCAAATATCATGCCAATCTAACGGTCCCATAATTCTCCAATTTCTGGCCATTACTAATTTGATTGCCATAAATATATGTATCATTAGGATTTTAAATTTTATCTTGACCCTTGGCATATCTAAGTGAAACAAAAACATTTGAGCCGTGATAACAGTTTGTGCTTTCAAAATGAAATTTACCAAATCAGACAAAATTATTTTCATAGGTTTCAACTCCTCACAGTTCCACCATATATGAGGGAATGTGCCTAGTTCCCTGCCACATCTCCAACAATCTGGTAGAAGTGTGGGTTGAAATCTGTGAAGGCGTGTTGGTACCAGGTACCATCGATATACTAGTTTAAAGTATACTTCCCGTACATTTACCCCATGTATATGTCTTTTAACTAATTTTAGGCCCGAAAGCCAGTCTTCGACCGGCAAAGAAAAATGGAGTTCTTGCTCCCATTTAATCATTGCTGTCACTTTGTCTATTTGGGTTTGTCTCCTTATGAATTGATTAAATCTGGAGGCAATTTTTTTCCTATAATGAGATAGTGTAAACTGATCTATTGGAGAAGTTTCCGAAAAAGTCTTTCCCATAATAAAAGATTTTATTCTTAAGTAATTAAATATTTCTTTGGGAGGGAGATTATATTTAGACTGTAGTATTGGGAATGACCATATTTTATTGTCTTCTAATAGTTCCGTAAATCTTACAATTCCACAGTTTTCCCATACTTGAATATTTATATCTTTTATGTAATATTTTAAACAGGTTAATGGGGCATTTCTTGATATATGATTGGTACCATATTTTTTCTTTAGATATTTTACTATATATATCATTGTGTTGTTCATTGGGTTGTTAGATTTTATATTTTTTACAAATTCGTTGTCGCACCACAAAAGAAATAGAGGTTCGATATTACCAAAATCCGATTTTTCAATTTCTAACCAAATTGGTCTTGATGTTGTAAAGTTGTCACACTTAAATAAGTGTGCAACCATATTATTTATATAGAGTTTTTGTATATCCGGAAAGGATACTCCCCCTTCACTCCAGTGTCTCTGTAAGATTTCCAGTGACACTCTAGGTCGCCTATCCTGCCAGATATAATCTGTTATTTGTTTCTGGAGACCACGTATCGTCTGGGGGGACACCCTCAACGGGAGGTTGCCAAATAAAAATGTCAATTTAGGGAGTAGATAAGAATTTACTGCCTCAATTCTCCCCAACCAGGACAATTCTAGCCCCCTCCAATTTTTTAGAGTATTCCTAAATTGGGTTGCAATTTCTGTATAATTAAGTTCTCCAATTTCTCTGAATTCCAAAGATAGTCTTACCCCTAAATACTTTATATTACTAGCTTCCCAGTCACAATTAAATTCTTTTTTAAGCGTATTTTCCCCAGGCCTACTTAGGCCTCTTGTCAGAATTTGGGTTTTCTTTATATTTAGTTTGTAGCCAGAAATTTTTCCATATTCTTTAATGAGACAGAATGTGGCTGGAATGGATCTGATGGGGTCCGTAAGGGACAGCAGAACATCATCTGCATAAAGTGTAATTCTATTCTCCTTTGTATTCACCATTAACCCGCTGATACCCTCACTCTGTCTAATCGCAGCTGCCAAAGGCTCTATAGAAAGAATATATAAAAGGGGTGCCAATGGGCAGCCCTGTCGTGTCCCGTTTCTAATTGGGAACCAATTTGATTGAAACAAAAATCCTGTAACTCTAGCTTGGGGATCTTTATATAGTGCCATTGTACATTCCTTATATAAACCTTCTATGCCGAAGGCCTTCAAAACCTCTTCCAGATATTTCCAATTTACTCGGTCGAAGGCCTTCTCGGCGTCGAGGGTAACCAAGGCAAAAGGGGACGAACTTTGACTTGCATGGTATATAACATTCAATAACTTCCTGATATTATCAGACGTACCTCTACCTTCTACAAACCCGCTCTGATCTATATGTACGATATCTGGTATAATTCTTTTAAGTCTATCTGCCAAAATTCTTGAATAGACTTTAATGTCTAAATTAATAAGAGAAATTGGTCTGTAGTTTAACGTATATATTGGGTCCTTATCTGGTTTAGGGATTGGAATTATAGAAGCCTGAAGCATTTCTGCTGGAATAACTTTGAGAGTGGCGAATTCATTAAATGTCTTCAATAGGTATGGGGAAATTATGCCATTGAGTTTTTTATAAAAGATTGATGAAAAGCCGTCTGGGCCTGGGGCTTTACCAGCTATTAATGCATTTATGGTGTTACTAATCTCCTGTATGGAGAATGGCATGTTTAGCTGGTTTAATTTCTCAGTAGTTATTTTTGGCAAATTTAGTTTATCCAAAAAACGCTGTATTTCCCCTTCTGACGGGTCATTATATTTTAAGTTGTATAGACTTTTATAATATTCTTCAAATGCATTAGCTATTTGAGTTGGCGAAATACATTTTTTGTTTCCAGCTATTATGGATTTTATAGATTGAAGTTTATTTTTGTTTTTTAATTTATTTGTGAGATTCTTCCCTGTTTTATTATTTCCATAATACCATCCTTGCTTTAATGTTAGCATTGCTTTATTAATTTTCTCTTGATTTTTTACTAGGATTTTTTTTCTAATCTCCTTAATATCCTCCAAGATATTATGATCTAGAGTAGTCTTATGAAGATGTTCCAGTTTTGCCAGATCTATATTAAGCTCTTTCAGCTCTCTTCCTTTCTTTTTTTTTATATTAGCCCCCAGTTTAATGAGACATCCTCTCATGTACGATTTAAATGTACACCACAACATAGCGTTAGAAACATCCCCGGTATCGTTATTTTCAAAAAACTCTTTAGCCTGAATGCTCAGTTCTTCTACATTGATTTCTGAATTTAATAGAGTTTCGTTTAATCTCCATCTGTCTCTGCTTTTATATTCGGGATTATTTTTTATAACTAAGCATACTGGTGCATGGTCGGACCATGTTATAGGTCCAATCGTCACTTTATTTATTCGTTCCAGAGTGCCTGCCCTAACCAAGAAATAGTCAATTCTAGTGTATGATTGATGGACATTTGAATAGAAAGTGTAATCTCGCACTTCTGGGTTTAGCGTTCTCCAACAATCATACAGACTATTTTTTGCTAGAAAAGTCTGCATCATTGATGAACCTATTCTATGACTATCATCTTTATTTGCAGGCTTACTTCTGTTCCTATCTACCTTGTGATCTACAATACAATTAAAATCCCCACCGATAATCAAACTACCAGACGATACGCGGTCAACCTTTTGTATTAAGCTATCCAGAAATCTATATGGAAGTTGATTTGGAGCATATACATTTACAAGAGTATACAGTATATCATTAATTCGAGCTATTACTATTAGGAACCTGCCACCAGGGTCAGCCTCCTCATGAACAAGCTCATATTTCAAGTTACTTGAAAAAAAAATTGCTACTCCTCTTTTCTTATTTTTTCCCATCAGGTTAGCTCTATGGACCACTTGAAATTTTTTATAATTCCATAGCTTAGTCTCAGTGCTAACCCAATGGGTTTCCTGGACGAAACCAATATCCGTTTTGCTATCCGTCAGTAATTTGTACAGGTAACCTCTTTTCTGTCCTGAGTTTAAACCCCTTGCATTAATGGATAAAATGTTAAGTGACATCTAGCCACTGTTCCCCCCAGTCCCTCCTCCATTCCAACCTCCCCTCAAATAGTAACCTTCTCCCCAATCCTTTCATGTCTTCCCCTTTCGGCCGTCTAATATCTGGCCTCCAGAGAAAGCTCCACATCACACAATCTACTTGAGCATTCATTCCCTTATATGAAGAACTTCTATGTGAAGTCCTCATATTTAAGCCTGCTGCCGTCGCAGGTCTCCGAACCAGGATAGTGGGCCTTATTTTCCTTTTAACGAAAGACGTTACAATATTAATTTTCAATAAATATTTTAACCCCGCCACTTATCTGCGAATGGTTCCTTAATTGAACCTTAATTAAACCTTTATACAATTATCTGATTCTATCTAGGACAGTTTCCTTTTCATTTTTGTTGTTATGAACCAAATTTCCTCGATTAACTTTCTCGCCTCCTCTATTCCCAATTTCTCCTCTAAATTGATTCTTCTTTGACTATTTTTTAAAGTGATTACATATTTTGTATTAATTTTAGTGGTATACAAATTTTAAGTGGTATACATATATTACATATTTTGTGATAATTTTAGTGATATACATATTTTAAGTGCATTTATAGTACATATTCTCTACATATTTCTTTCCCTTTTTCTTATTCTTTCTCTTGCCCCTTCCCTTACGTTTTCCTTCCCTCCTAATCTGTGCTTTTATAATACTCATTTCATTCTTTTCAGTGCTTCTAAACTAGGGAGACTTTTTGTCTTGAGCATTTATAGTGTTTATATGTTTATAGTTTTTATATATTTTCAAATTGTGCATAATAATTAATCATTATCATTCTTTATATTTTTACTCATTAAAATGCAACCTATCTTGTGAGTTTTCCCTTTTTCTTTTCTTTCTCTTTAACCCTTCACCTTATTTAGTGTAAGTCATTGTGCTATATGACAATAAGGAAAAAAAAAAAAAAAAGAGAGAGAAAGAGGTACGTTTTCAATTTAAGGTTGGAGTGAGCTTCCAAGTTATAAGTTTCTCTTTTAGTGCCGTCTTATCTCTAAAGATATATGGTTGGTCCTTGAAGAAGACCATAATTGCTATCGGAAACAGCCACTTGTAACGGATGTCCATATCTCTGAGAATTGCCGTCTCCGCTGCAAAGGTTCTTCTTGCTTGTCTTGTCTTTTGAGATAAGTCCTGAAAAATTTTAAGATGTCTCCATTCATCGGTATCCAGGGTCTTGTTCCTTACTTTCTGCATGATTAATTTTTTTATCCGGAAACTCGAAAAACAGACTATAACGTCTCTTGGGTGGAGCTTGTCGATTTCCTTTGGTTTAGGCAGTCTGTGAAATCTTTCAAGTGGTTCAAGACCCAGGGTCTGTGGAGACAATATATATGTGAAGAAGCTATCCAGATAAGAACTTAAATCTTCTTGTTTAATTGATTCTGGTATGCCTCTAATTCTTATATTGTTTCTCCTGGAGCGATCTTCTAGATTTGTGATTTTATTCTCAATATCTTGCAGTCTCTTCTCTAATTGTATATTGGATAATTTAATGTGTTCATAATCTTCTTGAACTTTTTGTAATATAGTTGCCTGGCTTGAAAGTTGCTCAGAGAGAATGGAAATTTCTGACCTCAGGTCGTTTGTATTTTGTTCCATGTCATTTTTAATTTTTTTATGTAGGTTGTCCAGCATTTCAGATAGTAGTTGTTGCGTCATTCCCTGTGGGGTTTTTGGCAAGTGTAGAAAGTTCTCCTCTGATAAATTAGACATATGTTGGACAGAGAGTTCAGCATTTTCTAAGGGCAAAGATTTACGTTGCTTCTCTCGTTCTGTAGGTGCCGTTTTGGGGGAGTAATATGTACCAATTGTTGCTTTCTTTTTCTCATTGTTTGGGACTTTCTCTTTCTTAGGAGGAGCCATGTGTGTTGCAGGGTCTGCTACTACAGTTTCAATACAAAAATTTAGTTGTATTTGCTAACAGGTACATATAGATTGTAAATTTGTAGATATCTCTTTGTTTGCTCTCAGGAATTAGTTTTTTGTGTTCACTGGACTTATTTGTCTCAACAGGTTGCTATTACAATTTGATAGCAAATAACTATATCCTTAGATAGATATAAACCATTTGTCTCAGCAGGTAAACAGCAGGTGCCAGTAAATTACAGATAGGTAAATCTTTCTCTATTTCCTTGCAAATACTCTCTGTCTCCAGCTTGCAGTCACCTCTTGCCTCTTTTCTTCCCCCCCTTTTTTTTTTTAAATGCTTCTTCTGTTTCCTTTCACTTTAATTACACTATTAATTTTCCTCCCTTGCTCCCGTCCCCAGCACACCTCTCATGCCCCACGGATCTTTGCCAAAATGGCTCTTCAAAAAGCCCAGGTACCTGCAGACAAGAGTTTGTAGCTGGTCTTGTGACACCTTATCGTCCCAATCAGCCTCCCCTTTTCGGCCACCTCAGTTTTTTGTGCCGTCGAGCTCGGCGTCCATGCTGCCTCTCTGCTGCCTCACTTCCTGGTCCCCGAAGCGTGCGGACGTGCGCACGTGTTACGTCACGTACCGCCCGCCCATCTCATCCACTGAAAAAAAAAAAAAAAAAAAGGTTTTAATAACGTTTTAATAACGTTTAAGTAAAAAATAAAAAAGACTCCCCCCTCTACCCAGTCCAAATAAAAATGAACCCCTTCCCTGCCAGTCGATCACTGCCTACAGTGATCAAAATACAGCTCGCAGTATTATACTGTGATCTAATTTGTTTTAACCCCTGAGGATTAACTTGTATTTATTTATTAACCCTCAGGGGTTCCATTTATTTAATTAATTAAAATGTTTTATAATTATATATTTTGCTAGCTGGGGTGGGTGGGAGTTATGGGAAAATGGGGAGTTTACGGTTAGTGCTGCTTACTGCTAGTTAGGGGTTAACGGTAAAAAAACGCTTAGAAAAATGTTAAATCTGTAAAAAAAAGTTTTAAGAAAATTTAGGAAAGTTAAAAAAAATAATAAGCAAAACAAAAGTTTAAAAACTAGTTTTAAAAAGTTTAAAAAAAAGTAAAAGAAATATACATTAAAAAATGCTAATTACCACTACACCTGGAACAAACTAGAGAAAAAAGGATCCCACGCTAAGGTTCAAAATATGCCTTTTGAATTACCCCAGGGTGTATTCTTTAATAAATAGTATGTGTTTGTGGGGAAGTTTCAATAACCAACCATCTAAACTACTCCAAATTGGAACATGGACACAGCGTAACACTTCAAGTTAGAAAAAAACTGAATGGCTGCATCTCAAATGTGCCCCTTTAACATCCACATATACCTGGCAAAGATACATACGGGGGTATTGCTGTACTCAGATGACATAGCTGAGCAACATATTAAGTATTATACAGTCATAGCACACATAAGGTTTGCAAAATATACTGCGCAAACTCACTTTGTGTTTCAAAAAGGCAGAAAAAATGCTTATTACCACTACACTTCGTACAAGCTAGCGGAAAAAATATCCCATGCTAAGGTTCAAAATATGCCTTTTGAAATACCCTGGGATGTGTTCTTTAAGAAATGGTATGCCTTTATGGTGTAGTTGTAATGTGTAGCCTGCTCAAGTGCTCCAAAGTGGAACACGGACGCATCAAAACCCTCCATGAAAATTCACACTTAAAAACGTAAACTTGTCATGTCTCTTTTACAGCACTGTAACTTCACAAAATATTGCCAAAGACATACAGTGGGGGTGTCATTTTACTCAGAAGACTTAGCTGAGCATAATTTGGGGGGTTTGAACTTAGTGGCACATATGAAATTGTAACGGACCGTTTCAGCATAAAAGGGGAAAAATCCGTTTAGGCGATAATCCCTTTTAGATACACCAGCAGCTACCATAAGCACCAACTTCCCGAACTCCCAAACTGCACGAATTCACCCACTCTCGAACAGCAGACACACTAACCCTGGAAGCAGCCGAACAGGAAAAGCAATATGAACAGCTTACACTCCTGGCAGTCGGCATACAGTCCCCTTTCCCCCCAAGAAAGAGACACACTCCAGCTTCAGGGTTAAACAGCAACAACACTGATTTATTCACACACAGGCTTATATGAGATTCTCCCATGCAAGGGAGGGGTTTACAGTACACCAATCCAGTTTAAGGTACAACCCACACATCTCCTCCCTCCAACATATCTGTTAACACAATTAACAGGGACATAGTTTTACCCAAGTTTTGGATGTACCCTAAATACTTGGGGTACATCCACAAATCCAATATCTCCAGATAGCCCTAGTCTGGAGGGACAACATATGTTAAAATCAGCCCATTCGGATAAACGGTTCGGGAGTTATGGGACTTTAAAGTATTGACCGACCGCATGGGTAAAGTATCCGAAAACAGTTCCATGCATTTTGGCCCTGCGGTCGGTCCCAAACAGGTGAATGAAACATACGAATTACTGGTGTTATAGAGACTAAGGGGAGTTCGTATGAATCCCCTAGTTCGTACGTTTCTTTCTACCGAACGGCGGGCCGTTCGGTAGTTTCCCCACGAAATCCTGGAAGTCTGGTGGTCTCAGCGGTGTTTGCCTAGTCGAGTGTCCGATTTCAGTTCCAGACACTCGACGGCAAAACACCGCTGTTCGGTAGTTAAAGATGGCCGCCGCCACGTGTTAGTTTCCTGAATGGCGGCCACCCAGAGGACAAAGACCACACTGCACTGATTGCCAATTACCCGTTTGCAACATTGTTGCAAACGGTAATTGGAGGCACACTTAGTCCTGGGTGGTCTGGTTGTTCGGTAGTTTCCTCAATACAAGGAATGGAGTGATTCTACCGAACAATCAGATGAAGGCTGCATATATATATAACCCAGGTTAACTGCATACATAAATACATATACAATATACAGGCAGTACAATAGAATATGCTTCACAGTCTTAAAGGGACAGTAGTCCCAAAATGTCCATCGCTGATTTTAAAGGGCCAGTAGCAGCAATATAAATTATTACATGCCCAAATATAGTCTTTAAAGTGCAATATGTCCAGGGGCCATAGTCAGCGGGCAGGAGGCTAGCAACCAGGCTTCTCCAGTTCACAGTTGCGAAGTTGGTTTCGCCACAGAAATATACAAAATGCCCAGCAAAAATTAATCCGTATGTAAAAAATGCCCAAAATAATTTTTTACCACATACGTTGGCATATATTGGTGAAAAAAATGGGGGCATGTTAAGGCACAATATGCACCTTATGAGATACCCTGGAGTGTCTACTTTTACAAATGGTAGGCCTTTGTGGGGTTTTTTTGAACAGTCAAACTGTTATAATACCCCAAATGGAGGCATAGGCTCATTAAATCAGTCTCTCAAAATTCTACTGTGAATACTGAAAAGGACAGGTCTCATATATGGCACTGTAGCTTCATGAAATAGTGCCAAAGACATACAAAGGGGTTGTCATTTTACTCAGCAGATGTAACTGAACACAAAATAAAACTTTGTACAGGAATAGCACACACCAACTTTACAAAATACACATGAGAAGTTCTTTGTTATAAGTTTGTGTGCCAAAAAACAATATTTAGCAGACGTTGGCGGTGAAATTACTAGGTAGAAAGTGTTAAAACCACCTTAGGTAAATAGCCTGTGATGTCTACTTTATATAAATATATACTTTTGTGTGGCAATTTTGTTTTCTTTTATGGCTATTAAGCTTACAAGACAAACATATCAAATTCTAAAATTGCTCCACATTAAAAGTTTATTTTACTCCTTGTGCTTTGTGACCTGTAACTACCAAAAAAAACGTAAAATCCCAGACACATTATATATTCTGTAAATCAGAACTGCTAAATGAATTTATTTTGAATTACCGTATATACTCGAGTATAAACCGACCCGAATATAAGCCGAGGCCCCTAATTTTACCCCAAAAAACTGGGAAAACTTATTGACTCGAGTATAAGACTAGGGTGGGAAATGCAGCAGCTACTGGTAAATTTCTAAATAAAATTAGATCCTAAAAAAAATTATATTAATTGAATATTTATTTACAGTGTGTGTATATAATAAATGCAGTGTGTGCGTATGAGTGCAGTGCGTGTATGAGTGCAGTGCGTGTATGAGTGCAGTGTGTGTATGAGTGCAGTGCGAGTGCAGTGTGTGTGTATGAGTGCAGTGTGTGTGCGTATATATTAATTGAATATTTATTTCCAGTGTGTGTATATAATGAGTGCAGTGTGTATGAGTGCAGTGTGTGTGAGTGCAGTGTGTGTGAGTGCAGTGTGTGTATATGAATGAAGTGTGTGTGTGTGAGTGCAGTGTGTGTGTGTGAGTGCAGTGTGTGTGTGTGAGTGCAGTGTGTGTATATGAATAAAGTGTGTGTGTGTGTGAGTGCAGTGTGTGTGTGAGTGCAGTGTGTGTATGAATGCAGTGTGTGTATGAATGCAGTGTGTGTGTATGAGTGCAGTGTGTGTGTATGAGTGCAGTGTGTGTGTATGAGTGCAGTGTGTGTATATAAATGAAGTGTGAGTGTGTGTGATGCAGTGTGTGTTTGTGTATGTGTTGGTGGGGGTGGGCATTTAATATATTATTAATTATTATTATTTTTTTTTATATATTATTATTATTTTTTTAAATTATTATTTATTTAATTATTAATTTTTTTTTAAAATTATATATTTTTTTCGTCCCCCCTCCCTGCTTGATACATAGCAGGGAGGGGGGCTCTCCTTCCCTGGTGGTCCAGTGTCATTGGCAGTTCAGTGGGGGGGAGAGGGGTGCTGGCAGAGCTGTACTTACCTTTCCTGCAGCTCCTGTCAGCTCTCTCCTCCTCCGCGCGGTCTGTGCAGCTCCCTCTGTCAGCTCCCAGTGTAAGTCTCGCGAGAGCCGCGGCTCTCGCGAGACTTACACTGGGAGCTGACCGAGGTGCTGAACGGACGGCGCGGAGGAGGAGAGAGCTGACAGGAGCTGCAGGAAAGGTAAGTACAGCTCTGCCAGCCCCCTCTCCCCCCAGTCTGTATTATGGCAATATAAATTGCCATAATACAGACTATGACTCGAGTATAAGCCGAGTTGGGGTTTTTCAGCACAAAAAATGTGCTGAAAAACTCGGCTTATACTCGAGTATATACGGTACTTTATTTAACCTGCACTAATTATGCACACATTATTATTGCAAAAACTGTAAAAAAAAAAATAACAAAAATATTTTTTTTGCATTTTTCTGTATTTTTTTGATAATAAATAAGCATGTATATATATAAATGTTACATCAAATTAAAGCCCTTTCTGTCCTTTAACCCCTTAAGACCGCAGCCAAATGTACAAGTTATGATCCAAAAAAACGTAAACAAAACCTGGCATTTGCGCTATATGTCTGTCCAACCATAATTCACCTCTTTCATATTAAATGCACCCCCCATTATTATATATCATTTTATTCAGGGGAAACGGGGCTTTCGTTTAACATCAAATATTTAGGTATGGAACATAATTTAATATGAAAAAAATATTTAAAAAATGGGAGAAAATAATAATTTTTTAAATTTTTTTAGTTCTACGTGACATTCTAACTGTGAATGTCATAATACTGTTTGCTTTTACTGCAATACAATACACATATTTGTATTCAGCGATGTCTCGCGTGTAAAACAGTACCCCCTATGTACAGGTTTTATGGTGTTTTGGGAAGTTACAGGGTCAAATATAGCGTGTTACATATTTCAGTTTTTTTTACATTGAAATTCGCCAGATTGGTTACGTTGCCTTTGAGACCATATGGTAGCCCAGAAATAAGAATTACCCCCATGATGGCATACCATTTGCAAAAGTAGACAACCTAAGGTATTGCAAATTGAGTATGTCCAGTCTTTTTTAGTAGCCACTTGGTCACAAACACTGGCCAAAGTTAGTGTTAATATTTGAAAATGAAAAAAACTAATTTGAACGCAAATTTTGGCCAGTGTTTGTGACTAAGTGGCTACTAAAAAAACTGAACATACCCTATTTGCAATACCCTGGGTTGTCTACTATTGCAAATGGTATGCCATCATGGGGATAATTTTCATTCCTGGGCTACCATACGGTCTCAAAGGCAACCTGGCGAATTTTAATGTGAAAAAACTGAAACGCAAACCTTATATTTGACTCTGTAACTTTTGAAAACACCATAAAACCTATACATGAGGGGTACTGTTATACTCAGGAGACTTCGCTGAACACAAATATTAGTGTTTCAAAACAGTAAAACGTATCACAACAATTATATCGTCAGTGTAAGTGCCATTTGTGTGTGAAAAATGCAAAAAATGTCACTGTCACTGACGATATCGTCGTTGTAATATATTTTACTGTTTTGAAACACTAATATTTGTGTTCAGCGAAGTCTTCCGAGTAAAACAGTACCCCCCATGTACAGGTTTCATGGTGTCTTGGAAAGTTACAGAGTTAAATATAGTGCTAGACAATGTAATTCCCTGAACTTTTGGCCTGGGTTGGCAGGCAGGTCCTGCAAATTGTAATTAATAAAATGACCTAATTATGTAAAATTATTACATAAATATATGCGTAGAATTAATATATATATATGTGTGTATATATATATGTATATAATTTTTTTAAATTATTTTTATTTATATATAGGTATATACATAGTGATATATACGTATATACTTAGGTATATAGATATATATATTATTTCGTTCTACATGTATTTTGATATCAATATATATATATTAATTTTAAAATACAGTTAGAACGAAATTACGCATGTTTATATATTTTTTATCTATTTTTTTTTCATTATTTTTTTATTATTTATTTATTTATTTTTTTAACGTATTTATATATTTATTTATTTTTTATTATATATAAATATATATATAATGAAAATTATATATATATTTAATCAATATCATTGTACGTGTATTTTGATATTAATATATATATATAATTATGTATATATTAATATTAAAATACACGTAGACAGTGTATGCATATTTATGTGTATGTGTGTATATATATACTTAGATCATATATATATTAAATATATATATGATCTAAGTATATATAATTTATTTTTACACTGTTTTAACATTTTTTATTTTTTTTTCAGACAGCAGGGGGAGTACCTGTCATTACAGGCACTCCCCCTGCTGGCAATGCCTTGGACGGCTATGCCGTCCATGTGATCGCGGGGTCCTCGCAAGGACCTCGCGATCACATGGCCCTGGGCGGCTGAAGAGGACGCAGGGGGACTCCCTGGGCTCCCAGGTAAGTCCCCCATACCGCGATCGCCGGCGTGGGATCGCCGGCGACCGGGTAAGTACATAAGATCGCAGGACGTACTATGCCGTCCTGCGGCTTTTAGAGCCACCAAAATAAGGACGGCATAGTACGTCCTGCGGTCTTAAGGGGTTAAAAAACAGTATATAATATGTGTGGGTGCAATAAACGAGAGAGATGCAAATTGCAGTTGAACGCAAACAGCAAGAAAATGCAAAAATTGCTTGTGTCATTAAGCGTAAAACAAGCTTCTGAAGCTGTTTCCTTAAGGGGTTAAAAGGATACAAAAAAAAAGCTTTTCATAGTGTAAAACTGCATTTATTATTAGAAAAAATGATTTCCCTTCCCCCAATTAGAAACCCTTACATTAGCAAGTGTTGATACTTTAGGTAGAATCAGAGGCTTAGCAGCCATTTACCGTCCACTGATCTCTGCAGTACAAAACTCCCGCTCGATCTCAGCGCTGATGAGGTGGAGTATAACGTGTTAACTGGAGACCTTGGTGTGTGGTCGATGTGAAACAGACTGTAGTCGTCAGACCTCTGTGTCCTGAATGCCGATACAATTTCAACGCGTTTCGCCCGCTCTAACTGGCTTTTTCAATAAAACTTTACCTTCCATGGAGGTTCGTCTATTCGAACGGGAGTCTTTCGGTAAAAAGAAACCCATGAACAAGAGAAATATACTGTAAGTGCCTCAAGTATCTCCCAGGCATGATGTGTAGGGGAGTGTCATACTTTGTAACCTTGCTGTTATTGGTTGTTAAGTTTGTGTCCCTGTTCCCAACAAGGTCCATGTGGGCCAGTTGTGGCTACCATTAAACAGAGATTTGTTTACCCCTTCATGAAGTCTTCGCTCATGTTTGGGGGATTGGAGAACTACATACACTCTGGGGATTGCTATATCACAATACTTTCCTGAGTATAATCACTAGCTCTTATAAGAGCTGAACCTGCTATGCTCTATGGACTAGGAGAGGTCTGCCAACTGGAAGCTGGATCCTGGTCTTGGGTCCAGGGTGGGTAGAGGACGGCAAGACCCCAACCAAGCTGCGGCGGTTCGTAGGGTTTACGGTGGGTATGGTGTTCCAGTAGAGTGCTTATGGTGCTCGCAAATACTAGGAAGCAGCGATTGACGGAGGTACCCGCACGGGGTGCCAGGCGGTCCGTCACATACGCCATTTGGAATACTCTGGGGTGCCTACTTTTGAAAATAGTATGCATTGAGACCCAGGCTGCCATACGTTCTCACAGACAACATAGGCCCAGAAAATCACTTTGTCAATTTTCCAAGTTGAAAAGAGCATCTAATGTATTCAAAAATCATTTCGTCAAATTGCAGTGTGTAAAAACTGAAATGGGCATGCTGTATATTTGACCTTTTAAGTTTCCAAAACTCCATAAAACCTGTACATGGGAGTACCATTATACTAATGAGATATCAATGAACAGAAATATGAGTGTTTTAGAGCAGTAAAACATATAATGACAAGGGAGGGGGGGCACAGAGCTTGACGATGGAAAGACCAGATTTCATACTGCTGAACTCAGGAGAAACTGCAGCATATCAGGAGAATATTCTTCCTATCACACAACATCGACTTTAGCAACAGCTACTTTTCTCGTCTAGACAACACACCCTACTAGAGGATCCCCTTCTTTTCCACTCTGGTAGCGAAACGACAGCGCTATAAGTTAGGGGCCTACTTATAAAGTCGCCTGAACAGCAGATTTGAAAGGGCACACTCCAGATTCAGCACAGGATGCAGATCCCTGAAGTCTAATATAGGGACTCTCACAAAAACAAAGACTATTGACGCTCTGTTACACACACAAAGATGGGCAACTGTGAAGGCACTGAGGCCAGCAGACCGATCCTTTACCAAAACAGAGATCCAAACAGTTATTGATTGTGTCAGGGCATCAGAGGAGGACTAGGACACTCCCTTCATAACCACCGCACCTCATACAACAATCTCGACATACAAATAGCAATACGTGAAGATAGAAGCATGCATTGCAATTTTTAATTTCAGAGTATCCCTGGCACTATTATAGCAGAGGCACTACCTACTTGATCTGGTATCCTGTATCCTACCGCCAAGCCAGAAAGGTTACCTTTGACGGGATGTATAGCGTTATTAAATCCCCGCAGGCACCAGCATCAGTATCCTGTGATGTAATAGCCAGGTGCTCATCATCCCAAGATATAAGGCACATCACAAGGGGGGGAACCGGGTGGAAGGGAGGGGTAGAATATTAAGTTGAAATATATTTATGATGACAGTGAACCAAAGCCCATTGAGTACATACATAATAAATAACGTATGAAGGGCAGGTACAAATCTGAAATGCAAATACAAAAGAGAAGTCCTGCGCTCACTCCCATCACTACTGGGCCGGCAGCAAGGACTACAGTACACATCAGCCCCAATATATAGTAAAAACCAAAGAAAAGAAAAAAGTTACCTATGTATATTTAGACAAATGGAGGTCATTTAGTTGCTCCAATGGCCATTGGAGGGAATGCCCGCCTGCCAACGTCAAGGCAGACCCCCCTAAGCGGGTCCTAACACTGACCCTTCAGCCTGCTTCCTTGAGCTTCTGGCAAAGTTATCTCTAATGAGACAGAGAGGGGTATTTTTTATATACACCCCTGTATACTTATTAACCCTTAATAGGGAACACATGGGATGGGCGGCAGCATTGTAACCAGGCTGTGTGATACAAAGTAAATACAAATACAAAAAGAGAAGTCCTGCGCTCACTCCCAAATCTGAAATGAACTAAAAAAAGGCACATCACTGGCTTTACAAGGCAAGACCCAATGCACATTTGAGTTGTCACAGATCACAGTTTACCAAGATCTCATCAGAGCTGCTTTCCAATGGAGGCGATCCCTTCACACAATTATGAGCCAATTACAAGAGGCCAGTTTACTTTATGGCTGGACAGAGCAGAGATCTCTATCTGTTACTCACAATGAAGCTGTCCTTAAAATCCCATCTCCGCAGGATGCTTTGACACTTCTTGGGGCACTGGGACTTACCCCACCACCACCGTATTCCTCAGGACCTACTACCAATCGGACACGGACCTATCAAGACTACTGTAGTTCCTTTTGTATCTGGAGGAGGTAACGAATGTTGTGTTGTGTTTTTAACATGTTCGGTTTCATTTGTATTCATTTCTAATTGTTTCATATAAAGCCTCACAGATGGTTAAAGGTTCAAAGTGTGACCCAGTGGCTTTCTGACACATTACTATTATTATTATTTATAAAGCGCCAACAAGTTCCGTAGCGCTGTACAATGGGTGGACTAACAGAAAAGTATTTGTAACCAGATGAGTTGGACACACAGGAACAGAGGGATTGAGGGCCCTGCTCAATGAGCTTACATGCTAGAGGGAGTGGGGTAAAATGACACAAAAAGGTAAGGGTAGGGTAGAGAAGTGGGTTGCTAGGATAGTGTTCATTGAGGGCTTAATGTTTAGTTTTGATGACAGTTTCAGGAGAGGAATCAGGGTGCGGGGAAAGAAAGCTGTTTACAGTTTAATTGATATGCTTTTCTAAAAAGCAAGTTTTCAAAGATTTTTTATATAAGTGGAGATTGGGTGAAAGTCTAACAGAGAGGGGAAGGGCATTCCATAGAAACGGTGCAGCCCTAGAGAAGTCTTTAACCCCTTAAGGACCAAACTTCTGGAATAAAAGGGAACCATGACATGTCACACTTAAGGGGTTAAGGCGAGCATCAGAGGTAGGGGTATGAACAGAGGTTATGCGTAGGTCTCCGGCAGAGGGTAGGGGCCTAGATGGGACATATTTATGTAATAGTGAGGATAAGTAGGTTGGAGCAGCATTGTGTAGAGAATGATTTGTAAGCAAGTATCAGTATTGAGTAATTGAGACCTAAATCTTACGGGAAGCCAATGTAGGGACTGAGAAAGGGTGGAGGTGTGGGAGGTGCAGGCCAATAGGAAGATGAGCCTCGCCACCGCATTCATTATACACAGTAACGGGGCGAGTTGGGAACACGTAAGACCACTGAGAAGCGGATTGCAGTAGTCAAGGCGAGAGAGGACAGTGGTATGGACCAGCACCGTAGCCGCATCTGGCGTTAAATAGGGTCAGATGCGCGCAATATTTTTGAGCTGGAAGCGGCAGGATTGGCGATCACCTGGACATGAGGGGTGAAGGAGAGGTCAGAGTCAAAGACAAAACCTAGGTAGCGAGCCTTAGTGGTAGAGCGGATGGTAGCGCCATTGACTTGGAGGGACACAGACAAGGGAGTAGAAACACTTGAGGGAGGAAAGACCAGAAGTTCTGCTTTGGACAGGTTCAGCTTAGGGAAATAAGCAGCTATCCAGTTGAAAATAGCAGAGAGGCAGTCAGACACACAAGTTAAGAGGACTGGTGAGAAATCAGGGGAGGACAGATAAATCTGCATGTCATCCGCAGAGAAATGATACTGGAAGCCATAGGAGCTGATGGGTTTAACAAGGGAGGCAGTGTAGATTGAGAACAATAGGGGACCAAAGACAGACCCTTGGGGACAGGGCCGCAATCAGAAATTTTGGGGCCCCTAACACACCTCAAGGTCTGGGACCCCAGGGCCCGCCTCCAAATCATGCCCACAAGAATACACACACAGACACACACACAGAAAGATACACACATACTAATAGACACAACTACTGAAACAGACTTACACACATACAGGCATACTGACACACACATACGGAAACAGACACACACATATACAGACACATACTAATATACATACAGACACACACATGCATAAGGAGATACAGGTACACACATACATAAAGACACACACACACATAAACATACATACTGACATACATAATGACATACATACATACTGACATTCATACAGACACACACACATACAGACACATACATACAAACATACTGGCATACATACATACACATACTGACATACATTACATACGTACACATACTGACTTATTATTATTATTTTATTTATATAGCGCCATCAAATTCCGCAGCGCTTTACAATGGGTGGACGAACAGACATGTAGTTGTAACCAGACAAGTTGGACACACAGGAACAGATGGGTTGAGGGCCCTGCTCAATGAGCTTACATGCTAGAGGGAGTGGGGTAAAATGACACAAAAGGTAAGGATAGTATTAGACTAGTGACCGTTGCAGAAGAGGAATCAGTCAGGAGCTATTAACAGTTTAATTGATACGCTTTTATTAAGAAGTGGGTTTTTAACGATTTTTTGAAGGAGTGGAGACTGGGTGAGCATCTAACGGAGGAGGGAAGCGAGTTCCACAGGAACGGTGCAGCCCTCGAGAAATCTTGAAGGCGAGCATCAGAGGTGGGAGTAAGGACAGAAGATAGATGTAAGTCTTCAGCAGATCGTAAGGGCCTAGACGGGACATAATTGTGTATAAGGGAGGATAGATAGGTGGGAGCAGCATTATGTAGCGATTTGAAAGCAAGAACCAGAATTTTAAATTGAGCTTGTAACGGATTGACGGGCACCCCGACTGGGTACCTCTGTTGAAGGATGCTCCTAGCGTTTCCTGAGGACTCCAAGCACTGCAGCAGACACCATAACCACCATAGACTCCTCCAGAGAGCAAAACAGGAACAAGCTCTTACAAGAGCTTAGCAGTGATTTAGCAAGGGAGTATGACAAGCATAGCAATCCCTTGTAGCAGATTCCCCCAATAAGAGACGGCACTCCAAATTGAGGGTGAAGTAGAACTGAGGTTTAATGGCACACACTCTGCTTTTATGCAATTCTCCCCTGCAAGGGAGACGCCCACAGACAATTATACATTACCCAATCACACAATGGTTACATCCCACACATCTCCTCCCCTTAGCCTGAGAGGTAACCCAATTATCCGTACAGTTTAAACATACTTTTTACCCAACTTTCATAACTCTAAAACCATACATCCAATATTAATAACAGTTACATATTATTAATCAGCACATTCCAAATACAAACATCATTCAAAAATCAAAAAAATAATTCGAAGCCGTTCGAGAGATAGATATGTCAGTTGACTGACCGCAAGCACATTTTCATGCCCAAAACAGTTCCATGGATTTGGGCTGTGCGGTCGGTCTATTTTACACCGAGAAAATGACTAAGTCCCATTCGAACGAGCGTTCGAATCTTCAAACGGGACTTAGTCTCCAGCCGTGGTGTCGAAGAAGGTACGGGTCAGCGGTGTTCGTGCAATTGGGTAGCCGAAAACAGTTCCATAGATTTTGCTGCACACACCGCTGACCGCGTTCGAATAAGATAAAATGGCCGCCGCCACGTGTTCGTTTGTCGAATGGCGGCCACTTCGACGACTTCGGCACTTCAACTGCATCTGAAGTGCCAGTTTAAAAGTTGTAACACTGCTCCAAAGTAATTAAAGAGCCAGGAACAGCATTATACAAATCTATTCTGCCCAAATACTGTTCTTAAAGGGGTAATACATCCCAGGGCCATAGTCGCAGGGCAGGAGGCTAGCAACCAGACTCCTCCAGTGCACAGTGGCGAGGTTGGTTCCGCGACAGAGCTCTCTATTTTATAGGAAGCCAATGTAGGGACTGACAGAAGGGTGAGGCATGGGAGGTGCAGGCGGACAGGAGATGAGCCTCCCTGCCGCATTCATTATGGACTGTAACGGTGGAAGTTGGGAGCACGTAAGACCACTGAGAAGCGGATTACAGTAGTTAAGGCGAGAAAGGACAGTGGAATGGACCAACACCTTAGTCGCATCTGGCGTTAAGTAGGGGCGGATGCGCGCAATGTTTTTGAGATGGAAATGACAGGATTTGGCGATAGAGTGAACATGAGGCTTGAAGGAGAGGTTGGAGTCAAAGAGAACACCTAGGCAGCGAGCCTGCGTGGTGGAGCTGATGGTAGCACCGTTGACTTGGAGGGAGACAGACACAGGAGTAACAACACTTGAGGGAGGAAAGACCAGAATTTCAGTTTTGGTCAAGTTTAGTTTAAGGAAGTGGGCAGCCATCTAGTTAGAAATAGCAGAGAAGCAGTCAGAGACACTAGTCAAGAGGGACGGGGAGAGATTAGGAGAGGACAGGTAGATTTGCGTGTTATCTGCATAGAATGATATTGGAAACCAAAGGAGCTAATGAGTTTACCAAGGGAGGCAGTATAGATGGAGAACAGTAGGGGACCAAGGACTGAACCTTGGGGGACACCAACAGAGAGGAGTTGGGGAGAAGAAGCAGAGCCAGAGAAAAAAACACTGAAAGAGCGATCGGAGAGGTAGGAGGAGCACCAGGAGAGAGCAATATCTTGTAAACTGATATTGCGGAGGATGAGAAGAAGCTGTTGATGATCAACAGTGTCAAAAGCCGCAGACAGGTCAAGGAGAATTAGGATAGAGTAGTGACCGCGAGATTTTGCAGCGAGTAGATCACATACACATACTGACATACATTACATACATACATACACATACTGACATACATTACATATATATACATACTGACATACATACATGCTGGCAAACATACACATACTGACATATATTACATACATGCTGACATACATATATACAGACTTACATACATATATACATACACACACACCTTATTTTTCAGCCACCCTCCTCTTCCTTACCTTTGTGTTGCAGGTGTCACATCCTGCTCTGTTCTGTGGAGATGTCTGGCCTTGGCTTCTGGTATCCAGTACTCTTTTTACAATCCTTGTTTAGTTTTTCTTGGTTTTTCTGGTTTTCTATTCTATGTCTGGTTTTATTTATGGTGGGTTTCTGGGTTCATTCTGGGTTCATTCTTATATTCCGTCCCTGGATTTCCCAGTCTCTTGGTTTCATTTAAATGTTTGTTTTATGTTGCCACACCCGTTTGTTTTCCATCATTCCTTTTGTTTGAGTCCTGCAGGCAGATGCTCAAGCCCTCTTCCCTTTCTTGCAGGTACCGTATATACTCGAGTATAAGACGAGTTTTTCAGCACATTTTTTCTCGTCTTATACTCGAGTCAATTGTCTGTATTATGGCAATTTACATTTCCATAATACAGACAAGGACCGGGGGCTGGCAGGGAGCTGTTACTTACCTTCACAGCAGCTCCTGTCAGCTCCCTTCTCTCTCCTCCGGTCCGTGCAGCTCCCAGGTCAGCTCCCTCTGCAAATCTCGCGAGAGCCGCGGGGTCAGAGCGTTGCCACGGGTTACCGTGGCAACGCTCCGCGCGGCTGCGAGACTTGCAGAGGGAGCTGACCTGGGAGCTGCACGGACCGGAGGAGAGAGAAGGGAGCTGACAGGAGCTGCTGTGAAGGTAAGTAACAGCTCCCTGCCAGCCCCCCTCCTACAGCCCATCCACTGGACCACCAGGGAGTGAGAGCCCCCCTCCCTGGCCAGCTAACAAGCAGGGAGGGGGGACGGAAAAAAATAAATATATTAATAATAAAAAAAAATGTGCGATGCAGGATAGTAGAAAATGTTTAACTTAGAAATAATTTTCTATTATTAAAAACTTTTTTTTTATCTGTATGGGTGTATAATTAGGCATAGTTAACCAAGTAATTAGCCATGTTTACAGCGGGGTGATTTTAGAAACACTAAGAGTCAGATTGGAAGAATTTTATTATACCATTATTTGTTTGTATTGAATTTCTGAAAACAATGGTGCAAATAGACTGGAAGGTTGTTAAATAAACAATCTTACCATATTAATAAAAAAAAAATAGTAATAACAAAAAATAAATAATAATAATATTAAAATAATAATTAAATAATAATAAAAAAATGCCCACCCCCCACCAATGCTCTCCATCTCACACACACACACACACACACACTGCCCTCATACACACACACTGCCCTCATACACATACACACACACACTGCATTCATACATACACACACTGCACTCATACACACACACTGCACTCATACACACACACACTGCACTCATACACACACTGCACTCATACACACACACTGCACTCATACACACACTGCACTCATACACACACTGCATTCATATACACACTGCACTCATACACACACTGCATTCATACACACACTGCATTCATACACACACTGCATTCATACACACACACACACACTGCATTCATTAATTATATACACACACTGTAAATAAATATTCAATTAATATAATTTTTTTAGGATCTAATTTTATTTAGAAATTTACCAGTAGCTGCTGCATTTCCCACCCTAGTCTTATACTCGAGTCAATAAGTTTTCCCAGTTTTTTGGGGTAAAATTAGGGGCCTCGGCTTATATTCGGGTCGGCTTATACTCAAGTATATACGGTAAGTGCTATTGTGGTTTAGTATGGTTCTTTTTAGTGAACATTGGGCAGTGTAGGACCTGCCAGATATGGGGTACATTGGCGTTGTGGCAGACTTATGCAATGTATGATCATATAATGTAACTAAATCCCCATACTTTTCATATATAGTGCTTAGTTATGTCTCCTCTTGTTTTGCTTATTATATCTTGTCTTGTTTTATTTTGTAATCCCAGTCCATGTACAGTCCTGCCCTGCCCCTGTTTAGTTAATGTTCCCTTATGTATTGTGTACATGTTCTGGGTTTAGCTTCCTATCCTTCTCTGGTTCTGGGTTCTACTAGTTCTGTCTTGTTTTCATGTTTGGTGACTATCCTAGCCTTGCCTTGTTTCTGTACTGGATGCATTCTTGCTGCAGAGCCTCCCTATTCAGCTCCTGGGAGGTCTCCTTATTTCCTAGCTCCTAGTTCCTGGGATCCGCTGTAGCTGCATCAGGGTTCTGGTATGTGGCCGCACAAATACTGGTGCTCAACACCAGAGGGTGTGTGGTTACCCTGCACCAGGCTCTGATAAATCCACTCTCACGCTGAAGGCTCCAAATTCTCATCAGGCGGGTGGCTGGGGATGATGTGAGTCGGCTGCCTCTCCTTTCCTCTCTGGTAACGGCCATGACAGGATGTTACTTTGAAACATAGCTAGAGATTGCGGCATGCCAAGTTCACCTCTTTATTGCAATGCTGTTCTCTGATGTCTGTTGCCTCTTTCAGCAGGATAATGCACCCTTGCCACACTGCAAAAATTGTTTGGGAATGATTTGAGCAACATGAAAAAGAGTTCAAGGTGTTGCCTTGGCCTCCATATTCCCAGATCTCAATCCGATGAAGCATCTGTGGGATGTGCTGGAACAAGAATTAATCCATGGTGCCCCATCTTGCAATTAGCAGGACTTAAAGGATCTGCTGCTAATAATGTGCTGCCAGATACCACAGGACACGTTTAAAGGTCTCATGGAGTCCATGCCTCGATGCATCAGAGCTGTTTTGCAAGCACACAGTGGACTTACACAATAGGTGGTTTTAATGTTGTACCTGATAAGTGTATCTTATAGGCACCGCTTTTATGCCATTGGGACCTGATCTTCTGTATCTTCTTTTACCCTATAGACATCTCTTCAGTTTTATTGGTGTCTACTATAGTTTCATGATTACATGCTCCTATCTTTTATTTCTAACTTATTAACAATACTTTTATTTTATTGGTGCCCTATATTGCATTACTGGTGCTGTATCATACATATGATACACTGTTTCTGTATCATATGTAATTCCTTCTAGCCTATAGACTCCTCTTTTGTATTACTGATGCCTACAATAGCTTTATTGGTGCGTAATACAAAACAGAAGGTCAGCGCTAATTAAAACAGGATTATTGGGTAGGCAGCGGCCCCAGCAAAGGGAATCCTTCAAAACCCTTTGGAGAGAACAAGAAGTGCAAAAGAAAAGGGAAGGGCTGCGCCACAGGTAAACACTAATAGTACAACTTATTTGGCACAAAAGCAGAAATAGGCCTGGTGCAAAAGTCTCACAAAGAAAGATGAAAAAGTCAGTGCTTGATAGGATGTACTGTCCTGAATTGAACTTGACCATAGATAATATGAAATAAAATAGGTGATAGTGTAGCTTGTTGAGTACAGTCTTTTATATAAGGAAAAGGTAACGATGGGACACTCAAATTTGGAAGAGCTATTGCCAGCTCTAGCAGTATAGGCGTACAGCGGTATAATCCCTGCTTTAAAGGATAAACGACAACTGTCAACCACGTTCACACCAAGATGATATAAAAGACAGGAAACAGGAGCAGGTGATAGCGCAGACTGTATAATTCAGTCAGATAAAAGCATAAGATAAGGATGGAACACGTACATTTAGAAGAGCTATAGCCAGCTCTAGCAGTATGGGCGTACAGCAGTATAATACCTGCTTTAAAGGATATGCAGCAAATGTCGACCACGTCCACACACTCAGGAAGGAATAAAAAAGGCAACAGACAAGACCCCCACAGTAGAGCAGTGGCTAGACAGGGTGGTGGAAATCCAATCTGCAGAGGCAATGCAAGCATCCTTGACGGGGACCGACATGAAACACACAGAGCGCTGGCGACCCTGGTTAGAATACGTGGCACGAGCGGATGCTGCACGCGGTGGGGGAGCTGGGGCCGATCCGCGGGGCCCTGAATAAAAAGAAAAGCTTGCCCTACACCCATCCCAGCCGCCCTCCACCTTCACCATCCACTTTTCCAATAACCTTACTGCTACCAACCTACCACACCCCAAAAACAACCAACAAAAGATCTCGATTAACCCCCAAATCCAACCCACCTTCAGGGATAGACCAAAACCCAGACTCATCTAGTTACTAAAGGGGTCTCCAGCTGGGGGCCATGGAGACAACACTTAGCTACGATAGAGGACGCAGCAGTGATTCTTAATCCAGCTAGGCAAGAGGGCACTTCCTACCCAGAACTGACCAATGACACAGACGCACCGTTAATCACAATAGTGAATGGCCAGAGGTCAAGCGCCAGACTACTGTACCCAGGATTCTCGCTGGCTCCAAAAGAGTTACTTATGGCCAGAGTCAAGCTACCGAAGCGCTATTCACTAACACAGACATACATGCAACACATACCCTCAACTGCGCTCTTGCCAATCAATTCACTCCCTCCCTCAACCTCACACCTTTGACCCAACCAGAGGTTAACTAGACATACAGCATTGACAAATAAATCAGACCTGCTTCAGTGAGGCAGGGCATCGCAACTCCGCGCCCCTCAATACAAGAATCACACAACTCAGGGTAAATCAACTAAAATTAAAGAGATCTAGCGAATCTCCCCTCATATTGGCCTTACAACAACAATTCGCTGCTGAAGGCACTACACTTCTCAACTCAGAATATAACCCCACAAGATGATATCAAGAGCTAATTAACAAATCTCTTTCCGAATACTGCCAACACACTAAAAGAACCAAGTCCATGTTAATATGGAATTTATCAAAATAGAATATCTCATTGACACCTGCTTTAAAACACAGAATATATCTCAAATCAATTAACCAACTTAGACTGAACCACACATCGGTTAATCAACACCTCACCCCAGGCCTACGCACTGGATAACTGGCACACTGCCGGCAAGGTAACCCTTTCATTCTCACATGTAACGTTTTTTTATAATTACACTCACCAGCGCCTGGAGAGGAAACCCAAAACAGCAACACTCAGTTGAATGCGCTGAGTGAACTCCTTGATGTCGATGTAAAATACCTGACATTTGAGATTCCCAAACATAACATGCACAATTCAGCATACGTACAACCGAACAAACGCTACAGATATACACACTGAGGAACAGCACAGTATAACTGGAATGTAATGATACCCATGTTCGGACCTGCATGTCCAGACTACTCGGCACATATGTATCGCTTGTACTATCTCTTGTATACAATGCTCAATAAAAAGCTTTGAACCTCATAAAAAAAGCAACAGATAGTGCTCTCAATACAATAGAGTAATCTCTAATAAAATGAAGTGATAGTATACTTATAAGGATAGAGCAGGCTGACTACTCTATGAACACAGCGTTGGTGGTATTATCCCCACCTTTGGATTACTTGAAGTATAAAACTTAAAATTACCAGGGAAAGTGCATATAACAAAGGAGATTGGCACAAAAAAACTTTGATAAGTTAAAATACACCAATATTAAATGTCTATAACACGTTTCACCTTTACAGGCATTATCAAATGGAATAAAAACTATCAACCTGGCTATAGGAGTTTAAATTGGGATAACTGTGTTTAAAATTGGCGCCAAAATTTGCATTTATCCAATCGGAATTCAACATATTTAAAAACATTTAAAGTACACAAAATGTATTAAAGTGTATTCTTAGTGTAGTACAGAGGTAAATATCATAAACTTTATACAAAACGAGGGTTACATTATGTGAAAGAAGCATTGGGAAGTTGGTCACGTGACGTGGGTGTGTAATTGGTCGCAGTGCTACAAGGGATATATAGTAAATGATTACATTTGAATTTTGGAAGGGTATAGTTTCGTGGTATATGTGGTACAACCCACCACAACACACTCCACATGTACTACGAAACTATAGAGTCCCTGACAACAAATACAAAGCTCCCCTGCACAAAATAAACCCACCTACTACCACTCACTATAACATACGTCAACACAGATACCGCAAAACCTCATACCGAATATAAAGCAGACCTACACAATCACCGAAATACTATAATGTACCTGGTCCAAGCAACCAATATTTACCCAAACCCCAAAGATCACGCTATACTAATAATTACAATTGATATTCTAACTACTCAAAATCACCTACTATCCCAAGTCACCACAACAGATACCAACTACTATCACTCGACTCAGAAATCGAGAATGAGGACCATTTTTTAGAAATTCAAACTTTCCCCAACCCACCAACACACACACCCTATCAATCACAAGTAACAAAAAGGACTCTAAGCTAAGAGGAAAACAAAGTGGGAGATGAGAACAAGAGAGAAAGGCTAGAAAGACAATAAGCACTTAAAATCCCTCCAGCTGTGGCATTTTTAATCTAAACCAAAAAGTCTTAGCAACATCCCAAATATCTCTTCTAAATAAGGGTCTCAAATTTGCCCCCAGTAATCCATTCAAACCATTCAAAGCCTTCCTTGATGTAAATAAATCTGTTCGTAAAGCCACACTGAAGAGATTTTTCATAGATACAAATAATGAAACCCCCCACTCCCCAACCAACTACTCACACAAATCTCAGAGCTAAATCAAAATTTTATCCCTCTAATTTCAAGTCAGCCCCTTATAATAAATCAGTTTTAAGAGATTTTGACAAAAAAACAAAACATAAATATAGCACACATAATCTGACTCATATTGAAAAATAGCACTTAAACAACTCCAAGATGACAAAGACATACCGGTAGTTATTAAATCAGCAGACAAGGGAGGTGGGGTAGTCATCCAGTCAAGCACTATGTACATAAAAGAAGCCCACAGACAGCTTAATGACAGAGAAGTATATAATAAATTACTATCTGATCCCACACCAAACATGCAACAAATTGTATTACAATTTTTACAGAAAGGATTAGACTCAGACATTTAAAAAAAACATGAATTTGATTTTTAAACTAACAATACCCCAAAATTGCTGTAATATATTTCCTTCCAAAAATAAGTTAAAACGATAAAACACCTCCAGGTAGACCAATTGTATCTGGCATTGGTTCCGTTTATGTAATCTGTCATAATATATAGACATACTCCTCCAACCTTCTGTCAAATTTATGAAATCTTAAATTTTTTAAACAACTTTAAATGGCAACCTAACTATATTCTAGTCACCTGTGACATACAATCTCTCTACACAATAATCCCCCATCATATTGGAGGTCAGGCCATTAGAGAAATCTTAACAACAGAAGGAAGAATCCCTAAAAAAATAATAATCGATTTTATATTGGAAGGCTTAAACTTAATTTAAACTTTAACTAACAACTACTTTTTGTTTTTTTAACTCCTTTTATCTTCAGAAGAGAGGCAGTGCCATGGGGACCAGGTTTGCCCCTACTTATACCAACTTGTTTATGGCAGATTGGGAAACTACGGCCATATGGGGTAAGCATAGCTGGCGGGCAAACCTGGTCACCTATTTTAGATATATACATGATCTCTTTTTTATTTGGGAGGGTTCCGAAGATAATCGTATCTCTTTTATTAACAATCTAAATATTAACAATAGAGGTATCACCTTAACCCATGAATACAGTAAAGAAACTATTAACTTTTTAGATATTAATATTTTTATTAAAGAAGGGTCCCAACACACAAAAACATTTTTTTAAAAGTCTGTGCAAACACAGCAATAGAACAATCAAGCTGCCACTATAAACCTTGGCTCGAAAGCGCACCAAAAAGTCAATTCCTATGCATACGTAGGAATTGCTCCCAATTAGATTTTAATCAACAAGCTGACTTTTTAAAGCACAAATTCATTGAAAAAAACTACTCATCTTCTGACTTAAACAAAGCAATTGACACCATTAAGAAAAGAGAGAGAAATTAACTTTTAACATACAAAACCAAATGCACTAAAGACACTTTGCCCCTTCCAGTCATTTTTCATTTCAATAATAAAAGCGGATATGTCAACCCTATTGGGGTTCTGTGGCGATTTGCCCATCGGGTGGCATTTAGGGCCATCCGATGGGTATCGCTAAACAGGGGTCCGGTCAGTCGCCTCGGTCATATAAAACCACGTCCGGACCCGTGTAGTATTGGATGCTGGGAGGAAGTGACCGCACTTCCTCCCAGACAGAGTGCGCCGGCTGGAGGGGGAGAGGGAGCAGCGAGGACTGAGCAGCACACCAATCTCAGCCAGCAGCACTGAAGATCCTCCTGCAGAAAAAAAGGTAAGTAAACAGCACATTTTTATGTGTGTGTCTGTGTGTGTACCTGTCAGTGTGTGTATCTCCCAATGCATGTTAATCTGTGTGTGTATATATGTGCCAGTTTGTGTATCTGTGTGTAAAGGTGTTTGTATGTGTCACTGTGTGTTATATATATGTGTCAGTGTATGTGCCAGTGTGTGTGTATCTGTCAGTATGTGTATGTGTATCTGTGTGTCAGTGTGTATGTATCTGTGTGTGTGTGTGTCAAATACACACACACACACAGATACACACTGACACACTGACAGATACACACATTTTGACACATAGATACACATACCTTGACACACAAATACATACACACACAGATACACACTGTGTGTCAAGGTGTGTGTCAGTGTGTGTATCTGTGTGCCAGTGTGTATCTGTGAGTCAGATACATATGCACACACAGATACACACTGACACACACACACACACACACATACACTGGCACATACAAACACAGATATACACACACACACACCTTGACACATAGTGTGTATCTGTGTGCCAGTGTGTGTGTGTGGACCTGTATGTCAGGTACATACACACACACACATACACACACTGGCACATACAAAAACAGATATACACACCGGCACATAAAGCACAGATACATACACTTTGACACACAGATACACACACTTTGATACACAGATACATACACACCAGTTTGTGTATCTGTGTGTCAATGTGTGTGTATGTGTCAGAATGCGTATCTGTGTGCCACTAAGTGCCAGTGTGTGTGTGTGTGTATCTGTGTGTCAGATATTTACACACACTGGCACATACAAACACAGATACACTCACTGGCACATACAAACACAGATACACACACCGGCACATGCAAACACAGATACACACACCGGCACATGCAAACACAGATACACACACCTTGACATACACTGGCACATACAAACACAGATACACACACTTTGACATATAGATACACACACCTTGACACACAGATACATACACACACAGATACACACTGTGTCAAGGTGTGTGTATGTGTATGTATCTGTGTGCCACTATGTATCAGTGTGTGTGTATATCTATTCCCTTGTGGCCTCTAATAAGTAGGAATGACTACAAGAAGTCTTAAAATACGTTTAAGTGAACACTGTAGAAATATCAAAACAGGATAGTTAAACCATTTAGTGTCTAAACATTTTATTAAACATAACACTGACCCAACATTTTTAAAATGTATAGGTATTAAAAAGTGCATAATTACATGGAGATCAGGAAATATTAAAAATATTTTAGGTAAAACAGAAATGGAATGGGTATATACATTACAAACCCTTGTGGTCTAAATGCAGACTTTGATCTGTTTAATTTTTATAAATATCAGTAGTTTTATATCTATCCATTTTAATATCTTCCTTGTCCTACCCAATATGGCCACAGTCATTTGCGGCTACTTTATCTTCCACCTAATAGGAGCCTTGTCAAAAGACCTCCCAAACATTTTTCGGCCACTATTTGACCTTCACAATATGGCCGCTGCAATTTGCCTCTTGCCCTTCACAATATGGCTGACGGCATCCACATCAGCTATGTAATCATTTACTACATATCCCATGTAGCATTGCGACCAATTGCACACCCACGTCACATGACCAACTTCCCAATGCTATTTTCAAATAATGTAACCCTCGTTTTGTATAAAGTTTATGATATTTAACCTCTGTACTACACTAAGAATACAATTTACTACCTTTTGTATATTTTTAAAATGTTTTTAAATATGTTGAATGCCGATTGGCTAATGCTAATTTTGGCGTCAATTTTAAACACAGTTATCCCTATATAAACTCCTATAGCCAGGTTGATTGTTTTTATTCCATTTGATAAAGCCTGTAAAGGTGAAATGCGTTATGGACATTTAATATTGTGTATTTTAACTTATTAAAGATGTTTTGGTCACCTTTTTGTGCCAATCTCCTCTGTTATATGCACTTTCCCTGGTAATTTTAAGTTTTTTACTTTAAGTAATCCCAAGGTGGGGATAATACCACCATCGCTGTGTTCATAGAGCAGTCAGCCTGCTCTATCCTTGTAAGTATAATTTTACTTCATTTTATTAGAGATTACTCTATTTTATTGAGAGCACTATCTGTTGACTTTTTTATTCCTTCCTGAGTGTGTGGACATGGTGGACATTTGCTGCATATCCTTTAAAGCAGGGATTATATTGCTGAATGCCTATACTGCTAGAGCTGGCTATAGCTCTTCCAAATGTGAGTGTCCCATCATTACCTTTTACTTATATAAAAGACTGGACTCAACAAGCTACACTATCACCTATCCCTGTCTTTTGTCTTCCATATTATCGATGGTCAAGTTGAACTGAGGACGGTACATCCTATCACAAGCACTGACTTTTTCATCTTTCTATTATAAAAACTTTCTTTGTGAGACTTTTGCACCAGGCCTATTCCTGCTTTTATGCCAAATAAGTTGTACTATTAGTGTTTACCTGTGGCGCAGCCCTTCCCTTTTCTTATTGGTGCGTGTTTATTTCTTAAATGTATCTCCATATACCTTATAGTTATTCCTCATCCAAATTATTGTACTGTAGGGTGCAGTTCAAACTGTGTCAGGGTATTATCCTGGATAAAGCTGTAATACAGATAAGATCACCCTAAAAGCAATAAAAAGAGGATCCACAGTCCATACCTGCCACAACAATATGAAAGGACAATTCTGGAAACATGGAATATGAGAAGTTAATAAAGACATTTTCACTGTGCCTGTTGCCAGTCATGACTACTTCCAGAAGTAAACAAGACAGCAAGAAAAGACGGAAAACTGAACACAAAGACTTGTAGAGAGCACAGTCCTGTGATGGAGTGAGAGAAAGCAGGGAAGAAGAGAGAGAGAGGACAGATGAGCTATTTCTGGCAGTAAAAAGACATTTTCATTTCAAGAGGGTTTCTCAAAACAAACACTGCGACGTGTAATGACGCAGGTTGGGAACAGCCCCCAGGGCACAGATTTACCACCCCCACCCTCTCACTGCCTCTTCTCTTTTAGTAAGAGGTGCAGAGCTCAGGAGCATATGCTAAGCTTCATAGCTTCATAGTGTTTAGACTGGTTAGGTTATCTATATCCCTGCACTTGGGAGTGGAATGACGGGTAGCAAGCAAGACAGACTCGCTCTGTAGATCTCTATCTGTTTATATTTCAAAGACTGGCAACCTGGCACCTGCAAAGCCTAGCACACAGAAACAATTATACAATTACTCTGGGACTTGTGGGGGGGGGGGGGGGGAGGCAGGAGAACAGGCCGGGTGGAGGAGAGAAGGCTGTGGAGAACAGGTAGGATGGAGGAGAGAAGGCTAGGGAGAATAGGCAGGGTGGAGGAGAGAAGGCCTGAGAGAACAGGCAGGATGGAGGACAGAAGGCTGGGGATAACAGGCAGGGTGCAGGGAGAAGGCTGTGGTGAACAGGCAGGATGGAGGAGAGAGAGATGTGGAGGAGAGAGGTAAGGTGAGGGAAAGAAGGCTGGGGATAACAGGCAGGGTGGGGGAGATATGGGCAGCAAGAACAGGCAGGATGGAGAAGAGATGGGCAGGAAGAACAGGCAGGATGGAGAAGAGATGGACAGGGAGAACAGGCAGGGTGGAGGAGAGATGAACAGGCAGGGTGGAGGAGAGATGGACAGGCAGAACAGGCAGGGTGGAGGAGAGATGGACAGGGAGAACAGGCAGGGTGGAGGAGAGAAGGCTGGGGAAAACAGGCAGGATGGAAGAGAGACAGGGTGAGGGAAAGAAGGCTGGGGATAACAGGCAGGGTGGAGGAGAGATGAACAGGGAGAACAGGCAGGATGGAGGAGATATGGACAGGGAGAACAGGATGGTGTGACGGAACGCTGGCACTCCGACTGAGTACCTCCGCCCATCGATGCGCCTAGTGCTCGCTGAGGACTCCAAGCACTCCAACCGACACCATCAGCACTGCAGACCCCACTTCCAGCGATACAGCTGCGCCGGGGGGATCTCACTGTCTTCACCCACCCTGGATCCACGACCAGGATCCAGCTCCCAGTGGGTGAACCTCTCCTAAACCAGAGAGCGTAGCAGGAACAAGTCAAGCTATTGCAAGAGCTTACTCTGGGGAGTAAGTGATTATAGCAATCCCCAGAGTGTAGGTATCCCTGCCCCCAAACATGAGCCAAGGCTTCAAGAAAGGTTCAAGATGATCTGATTTTAATGACCACACACTGGCTTTTATGCAAGTCCCCATGCAAGGGGACATCCCATAGGGTGGGACACAGTACAACCAATCGCGGACAATACAAACAAAACACTCCCACAGTGGCATCACAATCCCTCCTCTCTATCATGGAGATAATTGGGAAGTAATCAAATTATCTCCAAGGACAGAGGCAAGACTCCATTAACCACATGGTTACAAAAAGACATAAAATTACACAATGTTACAATTACTACATAAAACATATACATGCAACATATCCCCAGATAGCTTAGATCTGAGTGCACATTATTATTGAATGGCGCGTTCAGATCACATACATACAATTCGATTGCCATGGAGCCAAAGTCTTTTCCATAGTCATTCGTTACACAAATAGGCTCCATGGCATAGCTATCTGGGGTAGCACTACTCACATACTGAAAGTCAGAAATATGCAGAAATACACAAATAAACCTTTCTGCAGGGGAAAATACAGCTTTCAGCACAGGGGCCATAGTCGGAAGGCAGGAGGCTAGCCAGTAGTCCCCTCCAGGCACAAGTGGCGAATGGCACTTCGTCACAGATGGGTGGAGGAAAGAATGTTGGGGAGAACAGGCAGAGTGGAGGAGAGATGGACAGGGAGAATGGGCAATATGAAGGAGAGATGGGCGGGGAGAACAGGCAGAGTGGAGGAGAGATGGTCAGGGAGAACAGGAAGGCTGGGGGAAAGAAGGTTGAGGAGAACATCAGAATGGAGAAGAGAAGGCTGGGGAGAACAGGCAGAGTGGAGGAGAGATAGGCAGGGTGAGGGAAAAAAGGCTGGGGATAACAGGCAGGGTGGAGGAGAGATGGGCAGGGAGATCAAGCAGGGTGGAGGAGAGATGGGCAGGGAGATCAGGCAGGGTGGAGGAGAGATGGACAGGGAGATCAGCCAGGGTGGTGGAGAGATGGACAGGGAGATCAGGCAGGATGGAGGAGAGATGGACAGGGAGAACAGGAAGGATGGGGGAAAGAAGGTTGGGGAGAACAGGCAGAATGGAGGAGAGAAGGCTGGGTGTACGGGAATTGGGCAGGGTGGAGGAGAGATGGATGGGGAGTACAGGCAGGGTGGAGGAGAGATGTACAGGGAGAACAGGCAGGATGGAGGAGAGAAGGCTGGGGAGAATAGGCAGGGTGGAGGAGAGAGAGGCAGGGTGAGGGAAAGAAGGCTGAGGATAACAGGCAGGGAGGGGGAGAGATGGACAGGGAGAACAGGCAGGATGGAGGAGAGATGGACAGGAAGGGTGGGGGAAAGAAGGTTGGGAAGAACAGAGAGAATGCTGGGGAGAACAGGCAGGGTGTACGGGAAATGGGCAGGGTGTACGGGAAATGGATGGGGAGAACAGGCAGGGTGGAGAAGAGATGGACAGGGAGAACAGGCAGTGTGGGGGAGAGATGGACAGGGAGAACAAATTTATTGACACCAAATTGTTTACTAAAAACATGTTCAAATGATTGACAATTAATAGCTACACTTAAATATAGCAATGGATATTAATTATCAGCATTTCTCATTTTAACCATGGTAAAAAAAAATGCATTGGAATCCCCACTGGTAGTAAGAAAATGAATCAATGTTCTTTAATTGGAAACATGTATGCCAACAAAACCACTTTTCAGTCTAAAGTTTTAAATCTCTTATTGCTTGATTTCAGAGCTAATTTCAATGTTGACTTTATATAATTTGTCATCTTAGCTGCAGTTGACACTGTCTGGATCCTTATTTCCATTTTTTGCTTTTCTGAAGACTCTTCCCACAGTGGATTTGAACTGTGGCTTACTGTTGGCTAATATTGTACTGCGATGGCCACTAAATAGTTTTCTGTCACTCTCTGCACTGAGACTGAGATACCAGTGGCTTATTATGGTGTCAACTTTATGATATTGTTCAACCTCTAGACTATAAGCTCGTCTGAGCAGGGTCCTCGTCTGCATATTGTTCCTGTAACATTTTGTGATTGCCTCTTTTATTGTTAAATTCCCCCCTTTCATATTATTGTAAAGAGCTGCGGAATAAGTTGGCGTTCAATAAATACCAATAATAATAACCACCAAACTTACATGTGCAACTATTTTGTGTCACAGTACCCTCTAGTGTTTATATTTGGTACTACACCGCTCTATTGTGTATATCAGGGGTGGGGAATCTTCGGCCCTCCAGATGTTTTTTACTACATCTCCCATAATGCTATTACAGCCATAATGCTGGCAAAGCATTAAGGGAGATTTAGGTCACAACATCTTAATGACTGAAGGTTCCCCACCCCTGGTGAATATGATGCAGTAGATGGGAGACTGGCTCTAAATTTAGTTTTTATATTAAATGTTATATTGTCTCACTGACACAATCCTCAGTTCTAACATGATATATAGCAGAACTATTTAAAACCCCTTCCTTAGACACTTCCAAGAATTAGAGGCTTGTTCTTAGTACCTGGGAAGACATTGTTGCTACAGGTACCACCAATAAATTATGAGCAATTCTCAGGAGTCTGATGACTTCAATGAATCTTTACATCCATTGGGGACCCACAGAAATAACTCAGTGACCAGGTTTAAGGTCCTACCTCAGACATTAAGAGCCATTGGATTATAGATTCATTCATTGGTAGCTTAATGTCATGAATAATGTATAGGATGTCCAAGGCTTGGCATTCAAAGTATCCCAACAACCACCGTTATTGGCATCCCAACATTACACTGGAGCTGTTAAGAGCAGTGGTAGGTTTGGATCCTGGTCAGACCACCTCACCAGTAAGCTTCTCTAGGCAAGAAACACCTAATGATACGTATCAGCCTACCTCAAATGATCATAGATTGTAACCTCGTTTGATCATGACTGTCTTCCCATCTTGTCTAGGGATTACCCACTACTTATAAAAAAAAAGGGAGGTAAGGGCTGCGCTAGGATACAGAGAATGATACAGTAAAAATCAGACCAAATGGCCTAAATGAATAGACAACAACAAGTAAGCCTATATGATTGAGTCTCTATTAAAACAACAGAAAAAAGTATAATAAAACAAAGTCTATCCAAGTAGTAAAATGTTCAATAGAATAAAAATCAATAAAACATCTCACTGATATTTCTGGATAGGGTATGTGTACAATCCTCAGGAGTTGATCCGTCCGGGTTGTAAATAATCCGTATATGTGAAGACAAAAAATAAGAAACACGCCGAACTGCCAATGGGGAAATATTGTAGATCCAAAGGTAGAATAAGTAAAAAGGAGGATAATACACTCACATTTGGCGGAGCTTAGGCCAGCTCTAGGATGGAGGGCGTTTAGCGGTATGATCCCCGCTAAAGGATATACTGGAGAAGTGAGTCCGTTGGTCCGGCCTTGGTTACGTCGTACTCCCCAATATATGTATAAAAAACAGCAATAGTGCTCTCAGTTGGAAAATAAATAAAAAAGATAAAATATACTCACAAGTGTAGAGCAGGAAATACTGCTCTATTGACATAGGCACTGGTGGAATTATCCACACCTATGGATTTCTTGAATCAGGATACAATAAAAATGCCAGGAAAAATAACAATAAAAGTGTATATAAAATAAGTAGAAGATTGGTCCTATAAAAAAGGTAAAAGTGGATTTTCAATGAAAAATATTGACAACAAAAAAAGAATGCTTGTGTCACCCCTTGGGAATAACAGGTAATGAGACTTTAAGAAAGTATTTTATTCTTTAACCATTCATTTTAAATTCAGATGAACCATTCAGTAATGCAGAGTAATATTGTATAAGATGTTTCCTTTTCTTTGACAGCACAGTTAATTTCCTATTACTGCCTTTTCTAGAAGCATACTGACAAAGCAATTGAAATGCTGGATTAGAAATGTTCAGGTCATGACTGAAAGTCACAGGTTACACTTTTTTAACACTGCCCCAGCTGAGACACTCATGATTCACATGGACAAGCTGTCCTTTCTGGCCAGGTGATACGTATCTTTGGATCAGCCCTATGGATCTTTTTAGCATCACAACAGTATGTGGAAGCTCGTTTGAGCAGGGCCTTCCTTACCTCCTGTCTCGGTTAAATAATGATAATGAAGTATATAACCAGGAAAGGTAGATTCAAATATTCAAGTCGTTACTTGTTAAATATCCCCATTATATAATTGTAAAGAGCTCTGAAGATGTTGGTGTTATATTAGTGTATTAGTGCTAATAATTATCAAATAATGAGGTAAATAAAATAATAGGGCGGAAATTTATCTGTTTACAGATTTATTTCTGTGCATTTCTAGAAACTCAAAAGGTATAGTTATTGCATTCCTAATGCTGTGTTTAGCCTAGAAAACATTTCCGATTGTGTGATATAGCGCATGCTGAAGAAGGATCTGAAACCATGTGAATATTAACTACAAATCAGGAGAAGATTAAATGTGCAAAAATGAGTTTGTCTGAATAAAATTCCTCTTAATCGATACTGGAACAGCTTGATTTAAAATCGTGCTCGTCTTTAGACTTCACAGGTAAAACATTCAGTTTTGGCAATTATCAGAAATTTTATTCAGACAAATCACTTAAAACAAAAATACAAGAGAGCTGCACAGAGAAAACATCTTATCTAAGACAGCCCTGACGTGAAAAATGCCCAGTAATTGCAACCTCATAAAGGGACATAATGTAGACTCAGAACATCATTCAAAAACAGCTCTAGGATAATGCTGTAATGATGGTTTTGTTGCAAAAGAGTGTGAACTGACTCAAAACTGCAGAAGAAACACGTCCCTAGGTCCACATACACAATGATGGCATTAAACACCACATTCAGAGTTAGCTATAATACACATACCCAAGGCAAAATTCTAAATGTGATTGCTTTATTGTCAATCTTTCTTTTATTGAAGCATATCAGGTGGGGTACAAAACAGAAAGAGGGAAATGCAATATCTGGTTACATTAAAGGGTGAATACAGCGGTAGCTTAAACAGTTACATTTCCTGGTAGGGGATGCTTCATTTTTTTCTTTTTTAGTGTTAACAAAAGCGTGTTACAGTTAGCAGTAGTGCCCATCCCGATAGGTAGTTAGAGGGTGACAGTAGGTTATGCAAAACTGGGGCACATAGCTAATGAGTAAAACAATAAGGTTGTATTAGTTAAAATAACAGTATGAAATGCCATAAACGAAACATCTAATAAGGTAAGGCAGGTACAAGTCTGGTATTATGCCCTCCGAGCAACCACCAAGCAGGGGCCGCACACGCCAGGCAGCAGTGCGTGGACCGAAGAGAGTCCTTACGGTGAAGGGTAAAAATAAAAGGTGTCGTGAGTCCATAAGCCAGTCCCCTTCAACCCATGGTGGTTCCCGGCATGCAGGGTTTCGGTGCCAGTCTGCAGGTGTGCTTGCGGTGCGTGTCTGTGGCTGGCTTCTGTACCTCTCCGCAGAACGGGTGTTAATGAGAGTGACTCCTTCTTCCCGGGACGGTGTGCAGGCTTGCAGCCTCTTGCCCCCGACTCAGTGGCCGTCTGGGTCTGCGCTTTCGAGAGGGATATAGGAGCGGGTCTGATATGATGGTCTTTTAAGTATGTAAGTACTAAACAGCTGGTACAGGTGGATAATCGCTGGTGTTTCTGAGCGAAGACAGATTAAGTGATAGGCATGGTCAGGGCCTCTGTTCCTTTGGCGGTCGCCGTGGGCGGGTGTTACAGCTTCCTATTCCCTGCAGTGGCTCCTCTGCGTCCGAGGGCCGCTTGTCTTCGGCCTGAGGCCTGTGTAGGCGCTCGCGCCTTTTGCCATTGGACCCATCAACAAGTCCGTGGGCCCAGGGTTCTGCCGGGACCCAGGCTTCTCCCTGGGTGTATGGCAGGCTGTGGGGGGGGGGGGATTCCTCCCCGTGAGCGCCAGGCTCAGAAGAAGGGTGTGCGGGCCTCTCGGCAGCGGTGTCCACAGGTGAGGTAGTTGGTGTGTAGCATATGCCAAGTGTTTCTCCGGGCGTGTAAGTCTTAGCTTGGTATAACCCCGTGTGCGCGGGTAAGCGATGGCTGCCGGCAGACCTGTGTTCAAGATTACATGTTCTGCGCACATGGTCTCCGCCATCTTGCGCGCGGGCCTCAGGCTGCATGTCGGTGGCGTCTCGGAGGGCCGTTTGGTCTGGCTTGGTTTAGCTTAGCTTAGCTTGGACCGGGATCACCCCCCCGATCCAGTGGGGGGGGAACAGGACCGGGCCAGCAGGCTGTCAACGCGTGTCGGGCCCCGTCGGGCAGGATAGCGTTGCGGCGGCCGTCCGCTTCACTCACCGCCAGCATGGGTCCCGCCAGTTGTAGCAGGCCCCATCCTCCGAGGGACTAGAACTTCGGGAGCAAGCCTCTCCCCGGCTCAGGCAGCCCGATTACATCGAGGGTCGCAGTAAGTCGCCAGTATTTCTCGCAAAAAGTCTCAGTTTGTAAGCTGTTTGGGACTCTGTTTGCAGGAGCCGAGCTGTCCTGCGACCGCTCAGCTCGGCGGCCTGGCCCCGCCCCCCGTGATTGCTTTATTGATAGAACTTTGCCAGAATGTTTTTTCTCTTTATAAGTGACTCCTGCTGATTTCCTGGAAATTGTTAACCTTTTTTTTATTTAGTTCTGTAGACTGGTGTAGAAAATCATTCTGGAGCAAAGTTCTAAAAGGGGAGCAGTTACCATTGAAACCAATAAAATGATCATGCCAATTTCTGAACTTTGATCCTGAATTGCGTGTAATAACTCTCAATGTTTCATGGTAAAATATCTGTCTTATTCTGCTCTTTTTACCTGTAGATATTCCTGTGTTACCATGTGATTTAACCCCTTAAGGACACATGACATGTGTGACATGTCATGATTCCCTTTTATTCCAGAAGTTTGGTCCTTAAGGGGTTAAAGAAGGAAGTAATCAGTAAATAATAGACTATAAATGATCTATTAATGAAATTATATTTAAGATCATTTTTTAAAATAAAAAGTCTAAACTAGGGCACAGACATCTTCCCCTTCACACAAGACAGCTATATTCTTATATATTGGATGTCACCACGGTTCGTTTCTATAAAACATGGGAGGAAGCAGCCACGATTATGTGTTTGGAGTAAAGATTTAAGCAACTAGCAGTTCCAATTAATTTTGGTGCCAAGCGTAAAAGCACATTTTTCTGTCAACTGTGCTGTGACTGCAGTGCAATTAGTAAAGCAATGGCATAATTCATCCTCCAAAGGGGCATAAAATAGTGATATATGACATCTTAAACACAACAAACACTATTCATCTTTTCCATTTTCTCAATAGACAGGATGTGTTTGCCCTTCATTTCATTTTAAATGACCAGAATTAGAAGAAACAAAAGGATGTGTAATTTTAGACAAAATAAACATTTTTGAAATGTAAGTACAATTTGATTTAGCTAAGCCAGTACACATCTGAGAAAAGCCAAGATCTTTAATGATATACAGTATACTACTTTTACAGTATACTACTTTATTGTTCGAAGAAAATCGGCCAATGGATTTATACTTATTTATGGATTTCAGAGTAATTGATTGATTATATAAGTCCAGCTTCTTATTATAGGTTATTATTAGTTTGTGTTTTAGCCCTTATAGGACCAGGCAAATAAATTATATTTTATTATAGCATTTTGGTATATTTCTATTTCTTAATGGGTTAAACAGGCTACTCTTTATTAGTCTGGAACAGTGCTGCCTGACATTTGATTTGGATGGGCTGTATGAGTCTAAATAGCAGCCCCAGTTAGGAAGATGCTTGTTCTGCATCTCTAATTAAAGGATCAAACTTGTGAGCCCAAACTTTTCAGCCTTGATGAATAGCTCTTGGTCTGTTTGCTGAAAAATAAAGATGAAGATACATACAATAGAGCTTGTTACCTTTCTTCTTAAAGATACCCAAAATAGGGCTTGCTTCCATGCTTGTTGAAGATTCTTAAAATACTGCTTGTCTCCATGCCTTCTTTAATACCCCCCCCCCCCCCCCCCCCCCCCCCAAAAATGCATTTAAGTGATAGCAATGGCCAGTAGCTGTGGCTAGAAATTCCAACAGGTTTTCAACACTTGTGTTGAATGTCTGCGTGCTGCTTACCTCCACTGATACCAACCAGTTAGTGTACACCATTTTGTAAACTGGACATACATCAAGAAAAAGTTGCATTTTCTGATTCATTGCCGTAGCAACCCCACAAGGACAGTAGAAAGAGTTTGCTCCATGTATGTGCACTACACCTGCAATGATTTTATCATGTTGCCCTAAGTGTTTCAATACTTGCTGGCCTCCTTACTGTCCCAATTTCTGTTTCAGGGTCCTGTCCCACTGTCCCGTTTTTGTTCCCTGGTGTCCTGCATCTGGGACGCTAGGGAACTGTCCCTATGTGAGTGCATCATTAGATGCACTGTAAGGTGGCCACTAGTACCATGCAGAAAACGCTTAGCACTTTGCACTCCCAAGATGCCATGTATCTGTCTCACTATGTATCTTGCTGTACTTGCTATTGCTGTTGTGGCATTGTAAGCTTGCTTGTATTTACTCTGCACAGCACAAATATAAATAATAATAATTTTTAAAAATCACACCTTCCTAGCTGTGACTTACAGAGCCTTCTTACACACTTCCTGGAAAAAAAGGTTTACATTTTTAAGTTCCCTTATTGCAGTGTGTTTCATTTGAAGGGTTTTTTTTTGTTTGTTTGTTTTATTTGTTTTTTTTTATTTCCCATTAATTGCCTGCTAGAGCCTGGTGCAGTCTTCTCAGTCTGAGTTTAATTAACAAGGCAGGAGATAAACTTGTAGATTGTTTAGGATGTTTATTCACATTACGTACAAATTTGATCTTGTTTAAACCTCTTAGTTATTGTAACATACAACGCAACACGCAGCGTGAAATCCCACCTGTAAATAAATGGAGACAGATAGAAATGCCCGAATAAAGAATAATAATAATTCAAGGATAGTCAGAAAGAGCCACGGTCAAGGGAAGCCAGAAATACACTAATACGAGAGACAAAAGCCGAGTCAGGGGAGCCAGAGATACACAAGAACAATAAACAAAGCAGGGTCAAGAGGGCCAGAAAACAAGCCGGGTCAATACCAATCAATACCAAAAGGGACAAAAGAATGCGCTATAGGGACACTAATAACACTAGGAACCACAACAGGGCACTGTACTTTGGGCAGACTGAGATTTTATATGTTTGGCTCATTGTTAGCATAACCACGCTGCCAAAATGTGCGTGTGTGCCGAGCTCTATCACTTAGTGCTGTTGTGACATCATGACGCCAGGACGCAGGCATGCGCCGCGTCATAAAAAGGGGTGGACGCACAGCGTCCGGCGTCTATGAGGCTGTCAGGAGACTCATACTGTGTGGGAACGTCAGTCCGCCGGATTGGAACGTCTGCATCTCGCCGGACCACCAGGATAAGTATACAGGGGCTGACATAACCCCCCCTCTTAGAACCACCAACAGTTGGAAACCACCATGGCGACCATGGAAGCGAGAATGGAAAGCCCAGAGCAGACAGGGAGCATGAACATCAACCGCCTCCATCCAGAGCCTCTCTTCGGGACCATAACCTTTCCAATATATCAAGTACTGAAGAACACCTCTGGAGAACCGGGAGTTCACGATAGACTGTACCTCGTATTCCTCCTGACCATTCACTTTAACAGGTGAAGGAACGCAAGAGGTCTAGTCTTCTTGTTACAGGGATGAAAGGTGTTAGGTATACGCAGAGAGGGAGGTAAACGTAATCTATATGAAACAGGGTTCACACGCCTCAATATATTATAGGGGCCAATGTTATGAGGTGCAAATTTCTTGGACGGGACTTTCAAATTGATGTTCTTAGTGCTCAACCGTCACCCACTTGATATTAAGGAGCTGCCTGCCGATGTCAATCAGCAAACTACTTATGTGAGGTAACCCTATTAGTAAGGAGGTGCTGAACCTGCTCCCAAGTATTCCTCAGGTTACCCAAGTATTCCTTCACAGCAGGCATTTCCGAGGAAGGAAAGGCAGGTGGAAGAACAGTAAAATGGAACCCGTAATTGAGGTAGAAAGAACTGTGGATTTACGTTGATTGCTATTATGAGCATATACAGCCCAAGGAAGCAGTTTCATCCAGTTGTCTTGATTGTCCGAGATAATCATCTGAGGTGTTGTTCCAAAGATTGTCTGGTTCTCTCGGCAGCTCCATTGGATTGCGGATTATATGCAGACCTATGACAAAGTTTAATGCCAAGTTGAGCAGTGAATGCCCTCCAGAATTGTGAAATGAACTGTGGACCCCTATCGGATACTATTTCTTCCGTTATGCCATGCAAGTGGAAAACCTCTCTGGTGAAAATATCCGCTAATTCCAAAGATAAAGGTAGCTTAGGCAAGGGTACAAAATGGACCATTTTAGAAAACCTGTCAGTAACAGTTACGATAACGGTATGGCCTTCTGATTTAGGTAAATCCACTATGAAGTTCATGGATATACTGGACCAGGGTTTCGTGGATATGGCCAAAGGCTGCAACAGACCGCAAGGTAGTGTATGAGGCATCTTAGATTGTGTACATATAGTAGATGTCTCTATATATTCCTTGATATCCTGTCTAAAAGGAGGTCACCAAAAAGGTGAAGCGAGGAGCAAACAGGTCTTCTTTATTCTGGGATGACCAGCAGTTTTATTATCATGGCATAATGCAAGGACATCATTACGAAAGGGTATTGGAACATACAATGTATTCAGAGGAGTCTAACTAGGTGCCTCATTTTGCTTTTCCTTCAAAGGTTTCATGAGCACTGACTCTGTGTTAAGTTGGGTAGCAGCGATTATCTTAGCTTTGGGGATGATCGATTCTATGTCAGCAATGGTAAGAGTATTGGGTTCGAATTGTCGGGATAAAGCATCTGCTTTGGTGTTGTTGGTACCAGACCTATATGTGAGAATGAAATTTAATCGAGAGAAAAACAAAGACCAACGATCTTGTCTGGCTGCTAATCTTTTTTCATCACTCATATAGGAAAGGTTCTTATGATCCATTAGGATTGTAACAGTAATGGTCGTGCCCTTGAGCAGATGACGCCATTCCTTAAGAGCCAATACAACAGCTAGCAGTTCTCTATCCCCTATCTCATAGTTTTCTCGGCTTTGGACAGTTTCCTGGTAAAGTACCCACAAGGATGAAGGGGTTGGTCAGGGGACAGACGTTGTGATAGTATAGCTCTAACACCTGTATCAGATGCGTCTACCTCCAGGAGAAAAGGAAGGGACAGATCTGGATGTACTAGGATAGGTGCTGAAGCAAACTCTTCCTTCAGAGTATCAAAGGCAGCCAGGGCTTCTCGAGTCCATTCCTGATAGATCCTCCCTTTTTTCATCATGTTAGCGATAGGGGCAAGTATGGATGAAAATCCTTTAATGAACCTTCTGTAATAGTTAGAGAATGTGATAAAGCATTGGATAGCTTTTAACCCAGTGGGTTTGGGCCACCTAAGTATGGCATCCAGCTTCTTAGGATCCATTTCAAAACCAGGCTCAGTGATCACATACTCCAGGAAGTTCACCTTTTCCTGGTCAAATAGGCATTTTTCTAATTTGCAATACAGGCCATTATTCAACAACTGACAACACTTTTTTTCACGTCCAAATTAGGGGAATATATCAGGATATCGTCAAGATAGACAATAATGAATTCCTGTAAGTATTCTCTTAAAACATTGTTTATTAGGTCTTGGAAGACAGCTGGAGCATTACAGAGTCCAAAAGGCATGACAGTATACTCATAATGCCCATATATTGTGTCAAAAGCCATCTTCCATTCATCCCCTTCTTTGATCCTCACTAATTGTACACACCACGTAAGTCTAGTTTAGCAAGGATCCAGGAACCCTTCAACCTGTTAAACAGTTCTGAGATCAGGGGAATGGGATAGACATTATGTATTATAATCTTGCCCAACCCTCGATAATCTATACATGGTCTGAGATTGTCCTCTTTCTTGAAGACAAAGAAGAAAACTGCGGGAGACAAGGACCTCCTGATAAAACCCTTAGCAAGATTCTTCTTCATATATTCTTCCAAAATCTGGTTATCCTTAAGGGAAAGGAGATACACAGTACCTCTGGGTGGCATAGTCCCTGGCAACAACTCTATGGCACATTCATAGAACCTGTGCAGAGGTAGACTTATCAGCTTTCCCTTTTTTCGAAGACCTCTCTAAGTAGGCCTCCGGTATAATAGTAGATAAAGGAGGTGATTTGGGAACGTTGATAAGACCTAAAGATAAGATAATGAAAAGGTCTCAATGATTTTTTATTACAACAAGGATCATGAAAAAACTTAAACATATCATTAATAAACACTGGTATATTTTGAAACAGGATTCCGATATAGCACCCTTTCTAGAGGATAAACCCAAATTTACATTCAGGGGTGCCCGTAATTTAAAAAAAAATTCAACCTCTAGTTTTATTGATACAAACCACTCGAATTTTATAGATTCCTATAAAAAAAATAAAAAAAAAAGAGTTTCCACTATTATGGGAATTGCATGGGATGTAAAAATATGGGTGGTAGAATTAGGAGCATGGATCACTTTAAATCCTATGTAGGCAAACAGACCTTTAAGATTAATTATTTTATTTCTTGCCACTCTAAGAACATTATATATATGCTCATTTGCCCATGCAACTTGCAATATGTTCGGAAAAAAATGAGGTGTTTAAAAACAAGAATACGGGAACAGGTATATAATATAAAGAGAGGTTATTTAAATCATAATGTATCATTGCAATTTTTAAAACACCATAATAAAGATCCTGCAGACCTTAAGTTTTGTTGTATACAAATTATACAATACCATTGGAGAGGTGGAAATTCAGAAGCAGCATTGCGCAAATGTGAGATGAGGTAGGTATTCAACCTAGACACCTTGTCTCCGAAAGGACTCAATGTTGATTTTGAAACTGCAGTTTTGATCTAATTTTAGTTCCCTTTAGCTATGTAATATGCTTAAATATCCCATTTGAGGATAGGTATTTTTCATTTTTAATATTTTGTATTTTTATTATCCGGGATATTTATATATATATTTCATTTTTTAATATATTTTTATATATGTTTTTAATATCTCAAAATACCTATTTTTCCCTTTTATTTTATTTTTTTTCTCAATTTTAAATTTGCAATGATACATAATGAAGGGTTTTTAGCAGGGTTAAAAAGAGTTAACCTTTGATTTTAAATCTGAATTTTAAAACAATATTATGCTACACAAGCTTTTATGTTTTTTTTACAGATTTATCAACAGAAAATGTGTGATATATAATATTTAGGTTTACTCACAATTCTCTCTTGTAAATTTGCACCCCCTTTTTTATTGCATTTATCTTCGGATTTAAAGATATGTATACCATTGACTTTCACTTCATTTTACTGACCCAGAAAACATTAAAGTAGAACTGTACCGCCGTCTAGAGGATAAAGAGAGTAATCTCACTTTATGTCTTCTTAGTCTCTTTAACTTTTTCATCAATTTCCATTTTCCAGTCTCCCTCTCCAGCGGCAGCATGTGTTTCAGGGAGAGGAGCACAGCCCCCTCTCTCCCCAGCGGCAGCTTACCCTACCAAGGGGAGACACCAATTTTCCAGATGGCGCAGATGGGACCGTGGTCTCTGTGCCTGACCCACAGGGATGCTGGACAGCCTGTCCAGATCCCCAGCTACCATTGCAGGAGTATCAGGAGGAGGAGGTAAGCCAATTCTCCCCTCCCCAGCTAACTCCTAACTTGGCCCCAGGGTTAACAGAGGAGATGTTAACCCCCACTGACCCCCACATTCCCCTGGCTACTGAGACGGACTATATCCCAAGCACCCCAGCAGAAGAGCTGGCAGCTGGGCAGAGTGCAGTTGGCCTCTGCCCTCCCTTTGTCCCTTGTCCAGAGCATGATGTCCTGCAGGAAATACCAGTGGAAGAGCTGGCATCAGGGCAGCGCGCCGCTGGCCTCTGCCCTACCGACCCACTTGTTACAGGACTGGCCTGCACCCCCCTCATGCCAGCAGAAGCACTGGCATCAGGAAAGAGCGGCGCTGGCCTCTGCCCCTCAAGTCCCCACAGCGTGTTGCCCCATCACCCCAGAGGAATACCCAGGTGCAGTCACTGTTTGCTGTGGGTGGGCTGCTCTTATAACTATTTGTTGTGGGTAGGCTACTCTGGCACTTGCTTATGGTCGGTGGGTGAATCGACTAACTTAGGCACTGACCGACAGAAAGTCAGGTGCCTGGTTAGCCTTCCCCCCGAAGGGGAGATATGTGACGAAGTGCCCTTCGCCACTTGGTCCTGGAGAGGCCTGCTTGCCAGTCTCCTCCCCTGTGACTATGACTCTTTGATGTATTTGGCTTTAAAGCCCCTATTCTAATGTATCATTGCAATTTTTAAAACACCATAATAAAGATCCTGCAGACCTTAAGTTTTGTTGTATACAAATTATACAATACCATTGGAGAGGTGGAAATTCAGAAGCAGCATTGCGCAAATGTGAGATGAGGTAGGTATTCAACCTAGACACCTTGTCTCCGAAAGGACTCAATGTTGATTTTGAAACTGCAGTTTTGATCTAATTTTAGTTCCCTTTAGCTATGTAATATGCTTAAATATCCCATTTGAGGATAGGTATTTTTCATTTTTAATATTTTGTATTTTTATTATCCGGGATATTTATATATATATTTCATTTTTTAATATATTTTTATATATGTTTTTAATATCTCAAAATACCTATTTTTCCCTTTTATTTTATTTTTTTTCTCAATTTTAAATTTGCAATGATACATAATGAAGGGTTTTTAGCAGGGTTAAAAAGAGTTAACCTTTGATTTTAAATCTGAATTTTAAAACAATATTATGCTACACAAGCTTTTATGTTTTTTTTACAGATTTATCAACAGAAAATGTGTGATATATAATATTTAGGTTTACTCACAATTCTCTCTTGTAAATTTGCACCCCCTTTTTTATTGCATTTATCTTCGGATTTAAAGATATGTATACCATTGACTTTCACTTCATTTTACTGACCCAGAAAACATTAAAGTAGAACTGTACCGCCGTCTAGAGGATAAAGAGAGTAATCTCACTTTATGTCTTCTTAGTCTCTTTAACTTTTTCATCAATTTCCATTTTCCAGTCTCCCTCTCCAGCGGCAGCATGTGTTTCAGGGAGAGGAGCACAGCCCCCTCTCTCCCCAGCGGCAGCTTACCCTACCAAGGGGAGACACCAATTTTCCAGATGGCGCAGATGGGACCGTGGTCTCTGTGCCTGACCCACAGGGATGCTGGACAGCCTGTCCAGATCCCCAGCTACCATTGCAGGAGTATCAGGAGGAGGAGGTAAGCCAATTCTCCCCTCCCCAGCTAACTCCTAACTTGGCCCCAGGGTTAACAGAGGAGATGTTAACCCCCACTGACCCCCACATTCCCCTGGCTACTGAGACGGACTATATCCCAAGCACCCCAGCAGAAGAGCTGGCAGCTGGGCAGAGTGCAGTTGGCCTCTGCCCTCCCTTTGTCCCTTGTCCAGAGCATGATGTCCTGCAGGAAATACCAGTGGAAGAGCTGGCATCAGGGCAGCGCGCCGCTGGCCTCTGCCCTACCGACCCACTTGTTACAGGACTGGCCTGCACCCCCCTCATGCCAGCAGAAGCACTGGCATCAAGAAAGAGCGGCGCTGGCCTCTGCCCCTCAAGTCCCCACAGCGTGTTGCCCCATCACCCCAGAGGAATACCCAGGTGCAGTCACTGTTTGCTGTGGGTGGGCTGCTCTTATAACTATTTGTTGTGGGTAGGCTACTCTGGCACTTGCTTATGGTCGGTGGGTGAATCGACTAACTTAGGCACTGACCGACAGAAAGTCAGGTGCCTGGTTAGCCTTCCCCCCGAAGGGGAGATATGTGACGAAGTGCCCTTCGCCACTTGGTCCTGGAGAGGCCTGCTTGCCAGTCTCCTCCCCTGTGACTATGACTCTTTGATGTATTTGGCTTTAAAGCCCCTATTCTACCTTCAGATAGACTATTTATGTAGGTTGCTTTATTTCTCTTATGTTTTAGTCACCCTGTACCCATTATAGGTGCAGGGTGTGTGTAATGTAATTGTTTATAGTGTGTGTGTGTGTACTGTGAAATGTATTGCCTGCTCTCCTGTACTGCTGAGGTTTGCTACCAACTAGGTGGATTTGGCTATGGAGCTTGTCTAGTGCCCTCTGTTGGTAGCAACAGCAATATGCACTACCTGAATAGCAAGACTGGTTCATTTGCATATTCGGGTAGATTTGCATATTGCTAATTCTGCAGGCACGTGAGATATTTTCTGTTAAATATTGTCTCCCCCACCCCAAGTCACTGTATGTTGCCTGCTATGATTTGACTGTTTGTAATTTTATTGAGTTTTCACAGCAATGTTAATGTAATGACCATATGGGCTAGTCCCAAGTAAAATAAAGTTATTGTCTCGTTATTGTCTCGTTATTGGAGGGAGCTGTTATAATCACACTGGGGATTGCTATGCTCTGCATACTCCCCTGAGCCTGAATCACTTAGCTCTTTTAAGAGCTTGTTCCTGATACACTCTCTTTGGAGGAGAGGTCTTCCCCACACAGTCCTGGATGCTGGAGGTTCATACAGGGTGGAAGGAAGATGGCGAGACTCCAGTCAAGCTACGGCGGTTGCGGAGTCTGCGGTGGTTGTGGTGTGCGGTGCTTGTGGTCCTCGGCGCAAGCTAGGAAGCATAGATCTGCGGAGGGTACTCGGTCGGAGTACGGGGAGCTCCGTTAAAAGTTGTGGTATTGGAGAGGACAGAAAATTTAGGTAATTAAAACTATGTCAACGAGAACATATGGTGAAAGTGTTTACGTGGAACATAAAACATGTACAAATAATTTTGGCCGTATTGTCAACATACTAAAAAAGTATTGGAAGTAAACCAATACCAACAACCCTTGTAACAATCCATTAAATCTAAAGCAAAATCAGATTTTGCAGAAAAAAAACCATGTAGAAATGGCGTTAAATGTGTACGGTGAACGTATACACCAGTTAAAATTAATGTAGTTTAACAGAGTGTATATACCTAAGCTTGAGCCTGACATAACTTGAATCCAGTCGGTTGTGACAAATTGTCAGGATCGGGACAGGGATCCAACACGCAGAGTACAAACAGTAGCCAGATACGTATACCGGACCTTAGAATGGCCGGACTAACGTAAGTAGTACAGTATAGAATGGTCAAAGACAAGCCGAGGTCGAGGGTAACAGAAGACAGGTAAGCGAGAGACAAGCCGAATCAAGGGTAACAGAGATAAGCAGAGTAAGGTAAACAAGCCGGGTCAAAACCAAAAGGGATAATAGAATACACAAGCACTGAGTGACTAGAACAAGCTAGAACCACGACAGGGCAATGAGCTAATGAAAGAAGCTCTGTTAAATACCCTGTTCAGAGCAGTAACCACGCCTCCAAGGCGTCCTGATTGGTCCTGCAGCCATTGACTGACAGGTTGTTCCGGGGGAGTGTCCTGATGACTACTTCCTGCCTAGATGCTGTAAAAGGCAGTCACTCCCTCGCGGCCGGCCTAGCATGACCGGATAGACCGCGGGGAAGGGAGCCATCAGACCGTCTGGATGGGGGAACAGCTAAGTCTCTACCTCTTTCGGAGGTAGAGACCACAGGTACCCTGACAGTACCCCCCCTCTCAGATACGCCCACCGGGCGGAATGAACCGGGACGAGATGGGAAACGAGAGTGATACGCCCTGCGGAGACGGGGAGCATGAACATCCTCCTGAGGTACCCAACTCCTCTCCTCAGGACCATATCCCTTCCAATCAACCAGATATTGTACTCTCCCCCGGGAGATTCGAGAATCAATAATAGAGTTAACCTCATACTCCTCCTGACCCTCCACCTGAACGGGGCGAGGAGGGGCTATTGTGGAGGAAAATCTGTTACATATGAGTGGTTTCAGCAATGAAACGTGAAACGAGTTCGGGATGCGTAAGGTATTAGGAAGAGCTAAACGATACGCAACTGGATTGATACGGGTCAGCACCCTGTAGGGTCCAATATAACGAGGAGCGAACTTCATGGAGGGCACTTTTAAACGGATGTTCCTCGTGCTCAGCCATACCCTATCACCTGGAACAAAGACCGGAGCCGCCCTTCTACGTTTATCAGCGTGTTTCTTGACCAACATAGAGTTGTGCACAAGGATTTGTCGAGTTTGATCCCACAACTTCCTCAAATTGGCAACATGAACATCAACCGACGGCACCCCCTGGGAAGGGGAATCCGAAGGAAGAATAGACGGATGAAAACCATAATTCATGAAGAAGGGGCTTGAATGAGTAGAATCGCAAACGAGATTGTTGTGTGCAAACTCCGCCCAAGGAATCAAACCGACCCAATCATCCTGGTGTTCAGAAACAAAGCATCGTAAATATTGTTCGATTTTCTGGTTGGTACGTTCAGCAGCTCCGTTAGACTGAGGATGATAGGCAGAAGAAAAGTTTAATTTAATACCAAGTTGAGAGCAGAAGGACCTCCAAAAGCGGGAAACAAATTGGGAGCCTCTGTCCGATACAATTTGAGAGGGTATCCCATGTAGGCGAAAAATCTCCTTAGCGAATATCTCTGCCAATTCGGGAGAAGACGGGAGTTTAGGCAGGGGAATGAAGTGTGCCATCTTAGTAAACCTGTCAACCACGGTGAGGATAACAGTCTGTCTTTTAGAGATAGGTAGATCGACAATAAAGTCCATGGCCAAACAGGACCATGGTTTTTCTGGAACCTCCAAGGGGTGCAGGAATCCACATGGAAGCGTATGGGGTTGTTTGGTTTTAGTACAAACTTCACATGCAGCGATGAACTCCTCAATATCCCTCCGCAAAGCAGGCCACCAGAAGTCCTTAGAGATCAACGCGTAAGTTTTGCGAATACCAGGATGTCCCGCCATCTTGCTATTATGTAAACACTGTAAAAGTTCCAGTTGAAGAGCAGGAGGAACGAAATGACGGCCCGCAGGAGTCTGTTTAGGTGCTAGATGTTGCAACTTAATGATCTCGGCCAGTAATGGAGAATGAATCCTGAGATTCGTATTAGCAATGATATTGCATTTCGGAACTATAGAAGAAAGAACTGGTTCAGGTACAGTAGAAGGTTCATATTGGCGAGATAATGCATCGGCTTTAGAGTTTTTAGAACCAGGTCTGTAAGTCAGTACATAATTGAAGTGAGTCAGGAATAAGGACCAACGAGCTTGTCTAGAGGATAAGCGCTTAGCCTCCCCAATATAGGACAAGTTTTTGTGGTCCGTCAAAATCGTAATAGGGTGTAGGGTCCCCTCCAACAAATGTCTCCACTCCTTTAAGGCTTTAATGACTGCTAACAGTTCCCTCTCCCCGATGTCATATCTGCTCTCAGGCCCAGAAAATTTCTTAGAGAAAAAACCACAAGGGTGTAACGGTTTATCCACCCCTAACCTTTGAGACAGAACAGCCCCAACTGCTGTCTCAGAGGCATCGACCTCGAGCAAGAAAGGCAGAGTCGTATCAGGATGGACTAGAATGGGAGCCGAGGCAAAAAGTTCCTTGAGAGTCTTGAAAGCACCAAGAGCTTCCTTAGACCAGAACTTAGTATCAGCCCCTTGTTTGGTCATATTGGTAATAGGCGCAATGATAGAGGAGTATCCTTTAATGAAGCGCCTATAGTAGTTGGAAAAACCAATAAACCTTTGGATAGCCTTGAGTCCTTTGGGCAAGGGCCAGTCTAAAATAGATTGGAGTTTTACAGGATCCATTTTAAAACCCTCCCCAGAAATCACGTATCCAAGAAAGTCTACCTGAGACTGATCAAAACTGCACTTTTCCAATTTGCAATATAGACCATGTTGCAGCAGCTTGTGTAATACCTTTCTGACCTGTCTATGGTGAGTCTCAATCTCCTTAGAGTGTATTAGTATGTCGTCCAGGTAAACAATAACACAATCATGCTGAAACTCCCTAAGTACCTCATTAATCAAATCTTGAAATACTGCAGGAGCATTGCATAGTCCAAATGGCATAACAGTGTATTCGTAATGGCCATACCGGGTATTGAATGCCGTCATCCACTCGTGACCTTGCTGGATTCTCACCAAATTGTAAGCCCCTCTGAGATCTAACTTGGTGAAGATTTTGGAGCCCTTAAGACGATCAAATAACTCGGTAATCAGTGGGATAGGATAGGCATTTCTGACAGTTATTTTATTCAAGCCTCGGTAATCGATACAAGGTCTCAGCGTGCCATCCTTCTTCTTAATGAAAAAGAACCCAGCCCCGGCCGGAGAAGAAGACCTCCTGATGAATCCCTTTTCTAAATTCTCCCGAATATACTCCTCTAGAACCGAGTTTTCCTGAACAGACAAAGGATATACATGGCCCCTCGGAGGCATAGTGCCGGGTAGCAGCTTAATCTTACAGTCAAATGACCTGTGTGGAGGCAAAGAATCGGCATTCTTCTTGTCAAACACTGCCCTTAAGTCTAGGTAAAGGTCTGGTATTTGTCTTTCTGTGGACTGAGTAGGATTCTCCGGTATGTTAATATTAGCTAATGGAGAAACCTTGCACAAACACCGATCCTGGCAGCCCTGGCCCCACGAGAGTATCTCTCCTAACTCCCAATCGATAATAGGGTTATGTTTTTTCAACCATGGGTACCCCAGAACTATGGGAACGGAAGGAGACGAAATGAGCAGAAGAGATAAATTCTCCACGTGTAGGATACCAACATTTAAATCAATGGGTACGGTCTCACGAAAGATAACAGGGTCTAGTAGTGGTCTACCATCTATGGCCTCAACGGCCAAAGGTGTCTCCCTTAGCTGGGATGGAAAATTGTTCTTACTAGCAAAGGCTTGGTCGATAAAATTCTCAGCAGCACCGGAATCTATCAATGCCATAGCCCTTACTACTTCCTTCCCCCAAGTTAAGGAAACTGGTAGCAGAAGCCTGTGATCCTTATAATTAGGAGTAGAGGACAAAATAGAAACACCCAAGGCCTGTCCTCTAGAGGGACTTAGGTGCGAGCGTTTCCCGGGCGGTTAGAACAGTTCGAGAGTAAATGACCCTTGGCTCCACAATACATACACAAACCCTCTCTTCTCCTGTGCTGTCTTTCCTCCTCAGAGAGGCGGGTATACCCTATATGTGCGGACGTAGACTCCGTTTTCAGTACAGATAGCACTTTGGAAACACTGTCACCTCCTAATATTCATACTAGTTTTAACAAACTAACCAAACTCTTTAAACAGCAGATCAGGATAAGTTGGGAAGTCTCTACCCTTGAAAAATATATTGCCAAAAATATCATACCGAGAGGGTTAAGGGTTCAGACTTTCCCGTCTAGACAGGCTGAGACAGAAGAGTTTTATAAGGAATGGGAGGAGGCAGCTTCTAAATGCTCAAATACTTTCATGAGTATTATCTGTAAATATGAGTCTATGAAACTAACTAATGTCCAACTTGAATTGGACAAAGAAATTGAGTTGGTCCAAGGATTCAAAACAGAACTACAATTCGAATCACTGGAAATTAAACTTAAATCCAATCTGGACAAATTCTCTCATATTATTAAAGTAAGGAAACATCAAAAATATATGAGAGACATTAAGGATTTTGAACAAGGTAGAATCTACCGCTCCTTTAAAAAGAGGTCCAAAGTGGATTCTGACCAATTCAGTACATCTGAGTATGACTCAACAGACACGGAAACGGAAAAATCCCAAAGCTCTACTCCTAGAAATCCACCCAAAAGCATACTTAAGAAAGGGGTGGATTTTTTAGGGCTAAGACAAGCGGACCTAACTCAGGGCCCGCACACCAGGTACCGAGGCAGAGGTCAGAGACGACGCAGGGAATAAGAGAATCCTCTCTGCGTATCATTAACCTCTCCAACACTACCCTTAGCACAACCGAACTTAGTATACTGGAAAAGGGACTATCATTTGTTCCCGTCCCAACATTCAGTAAGTTCACCTGGACTAAGGATGTCAATTTGTTTGTGAGGAAGTTGGCTCTATTCAAATACCATGCAGTACAAAAAGAAATCAAGGCACAAAGTCTGGGCCTCTTACCTAAAGACCTAGAATGCCTAGATACTCTCGTTGAATTGCTTAACTCTGGGGAAAGCTCCATACATCATGATATCCCATATACCAACCTAAAACCCAAGAGTAAGTTCACTCCACACTTTCAAGACTATAAAAACCTTGAGGTATTTCTTGAAATAATAACCAGGGAAATTGAAAATATTAATGTGGCAGACTTTGACCTATCTCCCAGTAGTAATCTTAGCTCACAGGAAGCAATAGCTCTTAAAAAACTACAGAGCTATACGAATTTGATCTTCAAACCCTCGGATAAGGGGGGGAATGTGGTAGTACTTAACAAAGACCACTACATCCAAATCGCAGAAAGGTTACTATCTGATCAAAGCACTTATCGTGTACTTACTAAAGACCCCACACAACAATACCAAATTGAGTTAAAAAATCTACTTACAAAAGCGGCTAACCAACAACTTATCAATCTGGACGAGTTTGGGTTCATGTGCACTAAACAGCCAGTTTTATCCACCTTCTACTGCCTGCCTAAAGTGCACAAATCACTAACAGACCCAACCGGTAGACCTATAGTCTCCGGATGTGATAACTTGACACAGAATGCCAGCATTTATATTGATAAAGTTTTATCTCCAGTAGTGCAGAAACTACCCTCTTTTCTTAGAGATACGAAACAAATGCTAAAATTACTAACTAATCTCGTCCTACCACCAAACGCTACTCTATGCAGTCTAGACGTGGAGGCCCTTTATAGCTCAATTCCCCATAACCTTGGCATTAAACATACCTGTGAAATGTTGAAACTCGAAACTGACCTACCCGAGCACTATGTGAATTTCATAACTGAATTACTTGAATTCATTCTAACCCATAATGTCTTCTTGTTTAATGGTAAAATCTTCCACCAGACCACTGGCACAGCTATGGGGACGTCTTGTGCGCCCTCATATGCCAATCTACATCTTGGCTGGTGGGAGAGATGCATTAAGCTAGACCCAGCTTTGAAACCTTACATCGATCAGATCTTCTACTGGAAAAGATACATCGATGATGTGTTCCTGATATGGTTAGACACATCAGAGAAATTCAAGGAATTCGTACATCTGTTGAATAATAACGAATTCAATCTACGTTTCACGAGTGAAGTGGGAGGTCAAAAACTTTGTTTCCTAGACCTAACACTACAGGTATCTGGGGGCAAAATTGATACAACCCTATTCAGGAAAAAGACTGCCTCCAATAACCTTCTATGCTGGACCAGCCATCATCCTACACCGCTCAAGTCTGGAATCCCCATAGGTCAATACCTGAGACTTCGCCGGAATTGTTCAACAATGGAAGAATTCAAACTTAAGGCGAATGAGTTAAGACATATGTTTAAGACCAAGGGCTACCCAAACAGGGTTCTGAAAAGAGCTTATCTTAGAGCTGTCCAAACTGAACGTGAAACACTGATCACAGATGTGAGTCGAAAGACTGAGCAGAACACAATACGCTGCATTGGTACGTTCGATGCTGGTTGGGACACTATGTCAAATCTCTTTAGGAAATTCTGGCCCATCCTGAAGTCTGATAAGCACTTAAAAGAAATCCTACCACCTTTCCCTTCGATTACAGCAAGAAGAGGCAGGAACCTGAGAGATATTTTAGCACCCAGTCATCTCTCAACAACTTCCCCCTCTGGCTATTTTCATAAATACTTACCTATGGGTACCTTTCAATGTGGTCACTGTAGTGCATGCCCATTCATCAGTAGACAATCCAAGACAATCCCTGACATGGGTGACTCAAAGACGTTTAAACCTCGTTCATTTTTCAATTGTCATACAACAGGAGTGATTTACTTACTGACCTGCTCCTGTGGTCTAAAATATGTGGGAAAGACTTTTCGCCATTTCAGACTTAGGATACGCGAACACGTTAACTCAGTTAGACGACATCTGGAGACGCCTGTCTCAAGACACCTACACCAATACCATAACCACTCCTCAGCGGGTATTCGATTTATGGGTCTTGAGCATATACCTCAACCCCCTAGAAAAGGGAACTGGGATTTGAGACTTAGACAGAGAGAAGCTTTCTGGATCTATCATCTCAAAACACGTTCACCTACAGGGTTGAATGAGGGCTTCTCTTACTCCCCATTCATTTAAAGTACTGCCATATTCTGACAAATAATGTTATCTTAATAACAAGCTTGTATATATGTATATATTTCTTTATTGATTTCTATTTTTGACACTTCTAGGCTCCCCCCCCCCCCCAAATATACTCTCACTATGGCCTGTATACTTGTGGGTTAGCCTGCCACCCTTGTCTTGAGTGCCCCATTATACCCCATGTAAATCTAGGATCATTTACTTAAATATATAAACTTGGATGATATCTACAGTTATTTGCCAGTGATAACTCAGTATCTGTTTTCATGTTGCCAGGTTATTGTAAAACCGGCTATATACGGATATCTGTAATTTATATCTCAAACTAGCTGTAGGCTCCTATTTATACATATTCATTTTATGTGATCCTTTATTACATTTTCAGTGGCAACCTTTGGACACTCCAAGGGTTAAATCCCGGTCTAAATGCACTGGTCCCAGTGATTTGGTCGGAGAACACGTGAGGGGCTGGTTCTACGGCATATTCATGCCACGCCCCCTCTCTGCTCTGAATACACGGGATTGGTAGATACCCACGTGGACCTAATTGAGATGCCGGTTTAAATAAACCGCGGGGACAGCCTCCCATTAGATACCCCTGATGACGGCGTACGGTTACGCCGAAACGCGCGTCGGGTTCAGTCAGCCTTCACTTACTTGAGCACTTCAGCACCTTTTTTGCACTCATGTTTGTTTAGTTTTTTAACTGGGGCGATATCTGTATGGACTTAGTTGAGTCTTAGAATAGAACACCCACGAAGGTGTTATTCAGGAGAATAAGGGCTAGCACAGGACTTTAGGGGATTGGCGTGTGAGATCATTTATTTTATTTTATTATTATTATTGTTTCTCTCTCCTCCCTCCTGTCCCTACTGCTGTTTTGTTTCCCGGATTGTTGCATGGCTTAGCATACTGCCTCGACCTATAAGTAAGGGGCTTGCCTAATAGAATCAGTCTATTGTAAGCTGATTACCTATGCAGCTATCATTCTCCCTATAGGACTCTGTCCATTACAACCCTCACCCAGTCTTTTAATAGACTTTAATAAAGTTTTTTTGTTTTTGCTACGTTTTAGCTCAAGATTGGACTGGGTTTCTACCCATCTGGTTGCCTTATTATAGGACACCCGGGTTGGGTAATCTCCTCTTTTCATGTTTGTAATTACAGGGTTATGCCCTATTACCCAGTCTAGGTGACCGTCTCTCTTGGGGCACGGAAGTTGGGTTTGGAATTTTCTTCCCAACCCCTAGAGGCTTTTTCAATTTTTCGGGTATACCCTATCTGCATAGGTTCAGTAAGCAAAGATATCGTGGAGTCAGGACTTGGAAAAGCAGGAGCTAACCTAAAAGAAGGTCTCTGGTTCCTCTCTCGAGTGTTCTGTCTCTCTCTTAAACGTTCATCTATACGAGAGATGAACGAAATTAAATCCTCTAAATTCACAGGGAGTTCTCTGGTAGCAACCTCATCAAGGATTACATCAGATAGGCCATTCAAAAATACATCCATATACGCCTGCTCATTCCACTTGATTTCTGCCGCCAGAGACCTGAACTCTAGTGCATAATCCACCAGTGTTCGGTTCTCCTGTCTCAGGCGCAACAGTAATCTGGCTGCATTAACCTTTCTACCTGGAGGGTCAAATGTTCTTCTAAAAGCAGCTACAAATGCGTTATAGTTATAAACTAATGGGTTATCGTTCTCCCATAGTGGGTTGGCCCATCTCAGAGCTTTCTCAATGAGTAGGGTGATAATAAATCCTACTTTTGCCCTATCTGTAGGATAAGAGCGAGGTTGCAATTCAAAGTGGATACTAATTTGGTTTAAAAAACCACGACACTTCTCAGGAGCCCCACCATAGCGTACTGGGGGGGTAATGCGAGAAGAAGCACCCACTGTGGTTACCTCTAGACCTGAACAGACAGGAGAAACAGGGGTATTACGTATCTCCTCTGGTGGGTTATTGGCACAAGCTAATAGAGCCTGTAGCGCAAGCGCCATCTGATCCATTCTGTTATCCATGGCTTCAAACCTAGGATCAGGAGCAGCCAGCTGACTGTTTGTACTTGCAGGATCCATTGGCCCTGTCGTAATGTCAGGATCGGGACAGGGATCCAACACGCAGAGTACAAACAGTAGCCAGATACGTATACCGGACCTTAGAATGGCCGGACTAACGTAAGTAGTACAGTATAGAATGGTCAAAGACAAGCCGAGGTCGAGGGTAACAGAAGACAGGTAAGCGAGAGACAAGCCGAATCAAGGGTAACAGAGATAAGCAGAGTAAGGTAAACAAGCCGGGTCAAAACCAAAAGGGATAATAGAATACACAAGCACTGAGTGACTAGAACAAGCTAGAACCACGACAGGGCAATGAGCTAATGAAAGAAGCTCTGTTAAATACCCTGTTCAGAGCAGTAACCACGCCTCCAAGGCGTCCTGATTGGTCCTGCAGCCATTGACTGACAGGTTGTTCCGGGGGAGTGTCCTGATGACTACTTCCTGCCTAGATGCTGTAAAAGGCAGTCACTCCCTCGCGGCCGGCCTAGCATGACCGGATAGACCGCGGGGAAGGGAGCCATCAGACCGTCTGGATGGGGGAACAGCTAAGTCTCTACCTCTTTCGGAGGTAGAGACCACAGGTACCCTGACACAAATAGCCATATAGGGGACTAATTAAAATTGCATATGATGAACAGTCGAAATAGCTAAGAGAGGAACTAATACCATATGTGGAAAGAGGTATCGCTGTGATGCTATGAATGACTGAAATAGGCTGATTACTATAGTGACTTAACTAAATTACTTGCGTGAGCCGCTCTAGGGCATGACCAGCATGTTCACGGTATATGCAGTAAAATGGTGCTTCCATGACTTTAAGCTCAACCGCCAAATTTAAGCAAGGTCCCAGGGCCTTGGGAGTGGTGGGGACAGGGGATTCTACTGGGGACCTGGGATGGCAGGGTTGGAGTGTCTATTAGAGATAGAACGTCTCCTGGAACTATTTCTTGCAGCATCCTGTAAGGAAATTAATAACAAGTTAACCATGCGGCCATAGTGAACCATGGTGTGGCATGGACGCAGGACCGTTGGAGGACCATGATAGGAGCAACAGGACCGGCGCAGACTGAAGCACGACGGATGGCTCGGCGGACTAGGCCACCAATAAGACTCAGCCCAGGAGAAGACCGACTGCCATGCTGGAGGAGAGCTCCTTCCAGAGTGAACCCCGCATCCAGGATGGAGAGTGGAGCCACCCGGGTACATCCTCGCCGAGCTCGTGGACGAAACGAAAGTGCGGCCGCATGCCTTGGAGTTCAGTCGCGAAGTGAAGCTTGCGACCTGGATCGCGTGATGCAGAAGTTTCTGGCAGTCGCGAAGCAGTACCGGAATGCGACTACCGGAGGTCCCCATCCATCGGGGGGAACTCCAGGAAGGGAGAAGAGGATATTGAAGCGGTCAGTGGGCAGAAATGGAAGTGGACAGCAGAAATCAGCACTTGAACTATCCGGTGAGTTGGCCCTCTGGGCCAACAACGGGGACTCAACTTGCATTATGGGGGGGATCAAGTTTTAACCCATTTCACAGCCAGGAATGTCCCAGGGTCCTTCAATATCTCCTAACCTGGCTCCCCATACTTCCAATCAACCCCACCATTCTGCCCTGAGACTGCAGGTAGAGCGTCTCAGCACAGGGTGACCTAGGGGTGACCAATAGGGGTGACCTTAGGTCCACAGGCATACGGGTGGACATAAATAGCCGCACTCTGGAGCACCTCACCAACTCCCTGGCTTCTTCTTTATATAGCGGGGATGGGGGGCATTACTTTCGGCCACGCTCCAGGGGCTGCCAGAGGCGCAGGGACGGCAGCAACGGCAGGGGTTCCCCTAATTATGGCTGGAACTTAGGTTACCAAGACCCTCAAAGGCGACGGAGCAGGGATTCATGTTTGATAACGGCTTTGCCAGGAGGAATGCACGGCGGACGTCAGAAACCAGCCTCAGGATCGGAATTATTACGGGGTTCTGGCGGTGAGTCACAGTCTTCACCACATTCAGGGGATTTCATAGAGTCTATGCAATCATTTATTAACACATGGAGGGTGGGTTCAAAGGACAAAGTTTAATTAAGTCAAGTGTGGGCGGAAGAGACACTGGGGGTGAATGGAATACCTGTGTACATTATGGGGCATAGTCAGAAGGTGTGACGAGTTGGGGATAGGCAATGCGAGCAAGTCTGTTCAATCTTTGGCAGCATCAGTTTAAGCGGAGACAGCAGCAGAAGGGGCGTAGCTGGTAGGAGATATTCCTGAGGCGGCGAGCCAGAATGTGCATGCTTCTTTTGCGGGTCATTCTGCCATCTAAAGCCCGAAGTAAAAGATAGGATTTGGAAAGTGGAGTTTGTGGAATTTTTTTCCATTCTCCCCCTAGAGAAATATTTAGATTTGAAGGAGGAGGATAAGAGGGACGCCAGGAAGGAGGAGGAAGAGAAGAGGCATAAATATAGAAAGGTTCCGACAACATTCGGAAACTGGTTGAAGGCTTTCAGCATCTCAGCCACAGTGTTAGGAGAGAAATCACCAGAGAGAGGCTTCCAATTGTTCTGCTATCAGAATGGGGATTGGGAATCATACCGCACATACGGGGGACTAGCATGGTGGAAGTATAACGAGCAGTTCCGTCAATGTCAGGCGGCCAATCCGAGGATGCGTTGGTATCAAATGGACCTAATGCTCTGTATGAAATGAATGATGGCGCAGAAAGATGCGCCCTTTCAATCAGGAGCCGGTTCCTCTTCCACCTCGTCGGTTATCCATAGGAAGGGATTCTGTTGGTTCTTCAACGAAGGACAGTGTAAGGGGGGGGGGCAACATGCTGTTTTAAACATAAATGTTCAGGTTGCGGTGGCAAACATGCCTTTTACGTGTTGCTTCAAACAGGGAAAGAATGCACAACCATCCTCTGCCACTGGGGTTCTCGCCTGTGAGGGTCGCCGCGATGCTCCCTTGTCTAAACAAATACATTAACCGCAAGGACGCGGCCCTTCTTAGGGACGGGTTCACTTTGGAGTTTGTGATTCTGTTCCGAAAGCGTTTAATGGTTAGTCGATTACATAATCTGCGTTCGATGGAAGACTTCCCTGAAGTTGTGCGCGACAAATTAAGAAAGGAGGTTCAATTGGGATGGACGGCGGGGCCTTTTGGGGAACCGCCGATCCAGGATTTACATATTTCACCATTGGACGTGGTGCCCAAGAAGATAGCAGGGAAGTTCCACATGATTCACCACCTTTCTTATCCTAAAGGGTCCTCAGTAAATGACGATATCAATAGGGCACTCTGCTCTGTTTCCTATGCGTTGTTCGACCAAGTGGTTGAGCTGGTTAAGAAGGCGGGTCCAGGGGCACTGATGGCTAAAGCGGATGTTGAATCATCATTCTTGCTCGTCACCGTTGATTAGGCTGTTTGTTCGAAGGCAAATACTGCATTGAACTTTGTCTGCCCATGGATTGTTGCAGCACGTGTGCGTACTTTGAAAAATTTAGCACCTTCCTAGAATGGGTGGTTAAGAGGGAGGCGGGCACAAAACCTGTGGTCCATTATTTGGACGACATTTTATGTGTCGGACCCTCAAATTTCGACACCTGCAGGATTAGTTTAAGGACGCTGGAATGGGTGGCAAATGTCTTCGGGATAACATTGGCGGGTGAAAAAACTGTAGGGCTTTCGATGTGCTTGAGTTTCTTGGGGCTCGAGATCAACACTGTAGAAGCACCAGAAGCACAGGCAGAAGGTTTATCTTGACCGAGCGAAATGTGGCATCTTGGGACTTCATGCTTAGAGGACTAATCAGAGACTCATTGGCACCAAGTACATGGAAGGCGTGCAGTAAAGTATGGGATGCGACGTGCGACTCTATTGATGAAAATCAATCAGAGGTACGTTTGGATATTATGTTATGGTTTCTGTGTCGATTGTTCGCAACTTGTGCCTCCACGGCGGTGGTGGATCGTAATCTAGCTGCATTGGCGTTCCTCTTCAAATTAAATGGCTGGCAGGATTAGACCAAGCACTTTCTGGTCCGTCAAGCTCTTAAAGGTTACAAAAAAGGTAAAAAAGCTCCCGACAGGAGGAGACCAGTCTCCTTTAACTTACTCCTCCGGCTGCTTGAGGCACTGCAGGGGCTTTGTTTTCTCAATACGAAGTTTTGTTGTTTTCCACTGCATTTGTTTGGGCATTTCTTGGATCCTTTCGCATCAGTGAACTGGTGAGTAACAGCCGGTATCGGACAGGGGCATTGTGATTTCGGACATGGAAGTATGGGGGGATCCCACGCTGTAAGATATAGGGCTCAATTTAAAATTTTGGTTCTTGCTTTCAAATCTGTACATAATGCTACTCCCACCTATCAATCCTCCCTAATATACAAGTATGTCCCGTCTAGGCCCTTGCACTCTGCTGAAGACTTACGTCTATCTTATGTCCGTACTCCCACCTTTGATGCTCGCCTTCAAGACTTCTCGAGGGCTGCACCCCTCCTCCGTTAGCTGCTCACCCAGTCTCCACTCCTTCACAAAATCATTAAAAACCCACTTCTTCATAAAAGCGTATCAATTAAACTGTTAATAGCTCCCAACTGATTCATCTCTTGTAACTGTCATTAGTCTAATACTATTCTTACATATTGTGTCACTTTACCCCACTCCCTCTAGCATGTAAGCTCATTGAGCAGGGTCCTCAACCCCTCTGTTCCTGTGTGTCCAACTTGTCTGGTTACAACTACATGTTTGGTCGTCCAACCACTGTAAAGCGCTGTGGAATTTGTTGGCGCTATATAAATAATAACATAATAATAAGGTGTTATGTGCAAACGCAAAGATTACAAGTTTTAGAATGAAATGTTGTATTTCTTAAACTGTGTACTTTGTCTTTAAGAGATATTGCAAACTGACAAGGTGTTAGAAATGGAACATATTGTTTTTCATAGATGTTTCTTTAAGCAATAACCTCAGTGCATAATATGTTTGGCCATTTTGTCCCAGACGAATTACAATAACAATAATGCATAAACAAGCTTCAAGGCTATGCTATGACTCTTTCAGTACACAATATACTGTGGTAACCTTAAGTAGATAAGGATGTTCGGACTTTAAAATGCCATCTTGACCTAAGTCAGGAAAATTTCCATGACGTATACACCCTTTAGTTATGGACTTGTATTTTTGTCAAGTTAAGGGAGGTCCTAAAATGAATAAAGTAAAAAAGTTACTTTTTCATATACCGTGTTTCTCCGAAAATAAGACTGGGTCTTAAATTAATTTTAATCACAAAAAACACACTAGGGCTTATTTTCAGGGTAGGGCTTAGAGCCAGTCTGTCAGCCGGTGTCCGCGCTGTGTAATCCCCCCAGAGACCCTCACCTCCCCCTCCCTGTAATATTCTCCCCTCCCTCCCTCCATGTAATACTCTCCCCCCGTAATACTCTCCCCCTCCCTCCCTCCCTGTAATATTCTCCCCCTCCCTCCCTGTAATACTCTCCCCCTCCCTCTGTCCCTGTAATACTCACCCCTCCCTCCCTGTAATACTCCCCCCTCCCTCCTTGTAATACTCCCCCATCCCTCCCTGTAAATAAATACTCCCCCCTCCCTCCCTGTAAATAAATACTCCCCCCTCCCTCCCTGTAAATAAATCATCCCCCCTCCCTCCCTGTAAATAAATCATTGATTTGATTATCCCCCTCTAAGATATTGAACTCTGGGTAATATAATTATTATTTTTTTAAAGTTAAAACTGCTTTGAAATGTTTCTTGGTTTGTGTTTAGTTAATCAAGTGGTGTCGCTTTGCAGGATTATCTGTAGACACATGCTGCTTTTTTAGGAGATTTTCTATAGCATCTTCTACATAATTGATTACAAACTTGGGATCAGTTCCTGCCTATTGTGTGACTTTATCTTTGACTCCACAAGCCCGAGTGAATTATATTACCCACAATGCTAAGCTGGCCTAAAGACTAACCTTGATGGCATTAACCAATCTTCTCCTCACCTCCCCTATAGCGTGGCCGAGCTCCTCTCCGGTCTGCGACTCGGCCGGACTGACAGGAAGTGCACACTCATCTCTTACACTCAGGCCCGGACTGGCCATCGGGCACACCGGGCAAATGCCCGGTGGGCCGCGGTGGCCATGGACTGAGGCCGGCAGGGGAGGTCCCAGGATCTCCCCTGCCGGTCTATGCAGGGCCGGCACTATCCGAGCGCTGGCCCTGCAGTATTCCATGGAGGGCCGGTGGGGAGATCAAACCCCCCTCCCAGATACCACAATGCCAGTCCCCCCCTCCCAGGCTAACGGTAAGAAGGGAGGGGGGGGACATTATAACTGCTTTATTTTATTTTTATTTTTTACCTCCCAAACACACACACACACACTCACACACACACACACACACAAAATCCCTTCTAATATTCACACACATCACTCTCACACATAGCACTCTCACACCCCATCACACACAGCACTCTCACACCCCATCACACACAGCACTCTCACAACCCATCACACACAGCACTCTCACACCCCATCACACAGCACTGTCACACACAGCACTGTCACACACAGCACTGTCACACCCATCACACATAGCACTCTCACACCCATCACACATAGCACTCTCACACCCCATCACACATAGCACTCTCATACCCCATCACACACAGCACTCTCATACCCCATCACACACAGCACTCTCACACCCAGCACACACAGCACCCTCACACCCAGCACACACAGCACCCTCACACCCGTCACACACAGTACTCTCACACCCAGCACCCATCACACACATCATACACAGCACCCATCACACACATCATAAACAGCACCCTCACACACAGCACCCACACACACATCACACACAGCACCCCTCAAACACAGCATCCATCGCACACACATACTGCACCCTTCACATACACACTACATCCCTCACAGACACCCACTGCACCAAACACACACACAATACTTCCGAATATATATATATATATATATATATATATATATATATATACACACACACATACTGCACTCCTAAACACATTACGTTCCAGACACACACTAGATCCCTTACCCAACTCTGGATTATATACGCACACTAGATCCATTTATACACTATGAATCCTTATATACACACACTCACTAGATCTCCTACACATTCTGGGTCCTTCAAACACACACTAGACTCCTGTATACACACACACTGCGCCATCTACACACACACACACACACACTTCATTCCTAAAATACACACTCTGGATCCCTTATAAACACACTAGATTCATTGTAAACAAACACATACTATACCCTGAAACACACACTCTCTACAACCCCTACAAACACTACATCACCTATATACACACACACTATAGCCTGTATGCACACACTTACTACATCCCCTATACACACATTCTCTACAGCCCCTAGCCATATATGCATTACATTACACCAAAAACACAACACTACTAAAACCGACCTTGTTACACAATACCACACCACAATCAGCTCACTCTACACACACGCAATACCACAAGCAGGCTCCAAACACATGCACAATACTCTTTCCTGGCCCTTTTGTCTCCTGGTATCCATTTATAGAGTCAGAGACAAATTGCATGGAAACACAGTGCAAGCATGTTATTAAATTTGCTTGCACTGTGCAGAACAAATGCAGGGCTTTTTTCTCATGCTAGAGCTCTTTAGCAGAGCTCTGCGCATGGTCTGCCCTGGAAGAGTATTGAACCAACATGCTCACTTTGAGAGGGGGCGTGTTTGTCATTGGTGATGACGAAACACACCCTCTCTGCCCCGCCCCCTTCTTAGTGGGCCGCTGTGATAAAAAAATGCCCGGGTCGAATTTTTCTCCCAGTCCGGCCCTGCTTACACTAACTATATAGAATTATCTGTATGGTTAGCTCTGCTAAGTTCTATGCTTTAAGACGTTTTAGTTGTAAATAAGTAAACCAGCCGTGGTTACAAAGGTCTGTATTAATGTCCGCCGATCGAAAATGGATGTGTTCAGAAAGGGATGCTTGGTTAAATTGTCTTATTTGCCCGGCTCAAGAGCATGTCCAGTGGATTCCGCTTCCCGTTATATGGCAGTTCACTCGTGGGCCGGTAGCTAATTTTTCATCCACAAGGATGAGTCAACTCTGTCCAAATATCAGTTTTTGCATGTCTTTCACTTAAGCTTGGGTCATCTGGGCTTGATTTCGTCACAGTTTGGGACACATTTTCGGATTGGGGCTGCAACCGAAGCGGCACTGTTGGGTTTGCCTGATGAGCTAGGTAAAAAGACTGGGTGGTGGTAATCAGTGAGGTTCAGGTCTTGGTTAGTGTAAGGCGGTAAGGGGTAAAAAGGGGTGAAAAAAGCGCATATGTATCGGTGCTGTTTCTTTTCTATTTTAAGTCGAGTTGCTTGGATAATAGGACATTCGTTTGTCTACTCGGCTGGACATAAAGACGCAGTTCGACCAAAAGGCAGACAGCTGGGGTTTTCGCAGGATGTACTCGATATACATTGGTTTGGTTACCGTGGTTTTTGTTGGGGTGACATCTGCACCAAATTGTTTGAGAGAATAGGGCAGGGCATTGTTCCGGATGTTATTTTAATACATGCCGGGGGTAAAGACGTGGGTCAGGTACCCCAAAGGGAATTGATCCGGACGATGAAGAGGGGTGTGGATAGGGTGAGAAGTATGGTCCCAAATGTACTTATTGTGTGGTCAGAAATAGTGCCGCGTATGCATTGGCGTTTTGCCAGAGTCCCTGAGGCTATAGCTAAAAGTTGCAGTAAGATCAATCAGGCAATGGCGGTCTACGTTAAGAGATTAGGGGGTGCTGTGATTCGGCACAAGGAATTGGAAGACCTGCTTCCCAGCTATTATAGATATTATGGAGTGCATCTTTTGGAGGTGGGCACGGACTTCTTGAACTTGGGTTTTCAGGACTAAGGCAGGCTCTTTGTAGGCAGGTGGGGGCGCTCAGTTAGCTTGAGGGGTCAATCTCTGAGCTATGGATGGAGCTATGGATGGGCAATCTCTGAGCAATCTCTGAGCTATGGATGGAGAGGATGATTGGTTTACGTTGGCTTAGTAAGGTGGGGAAGTTCACAAACAATAGTTATGTTTGCATTTGTTTGGTAGGTTCGAGCTGGTCGGTAGCTCCGAGCCTGGGTGTGTAGCGGTATCTCGGTGTACCTCTAGAAGTGGTGGACGATGCCCTTGGTGGCTGCAAATAAGATGCACTTGGTGGCTGGGTTAACTTGTGTGTTGTATAATAAATGTTGTGTCAAGAATGCTGTCATTTATGTGGGGACCAGTGTCTAGGTGTTAACATTGGAAAGTATTGGACTTCATTGTCTCTAAGTGTGCTTGACTCTGACCTCCTTCTTTTTTACAATTATGTGTGAACATTTTTATACTAATAAAAGCTGTGATATTTTCTCAAGAAATATTGTGTCCGGATTTTATTCGGGGATGGGTTTATTAGGAATATGCCTAGGGGATAACTATGCGCATGTCATGCCCAACCGAACGGTCTTAAACAAAAGCTTAAGTGTCAGCATCTAGGTAGGTTGAGATTTAAACAAATGAACGCATGATTCAAACAACGTATGAACGGGACAAGTAAACAAACGTACGACTTGAACCAGACGAATGAACAGGATAAGTGAACGAACAGGCTGTATGAGAACAAGCGGAAACCTGCGAATGTGAGTATTAAGCACAGGAATTTTTAAATTAAAGCAAACGAACGGTACACATGTATGGCAGGCCCGGACGTGGGAACACTATAAACGGGTTCCCAGTGTACATACGTAAGCATGTCGGGTCTCGTGCCCGGAAGCCAGCGTCTTGTGATACGGGAGCCAGGTCCGAGACCCTGAAGGCCGGGTCCGTGGGCTGCAGGTCCGAGCAGTGAAAACTGTCGGGAAGGACCGGAACGGAAGTGCTGGTTGTCGTGGCAACCTCGCCACTCAAAGAGGAAATTGCATACATAAGTAGGGGCATTGAGTTTATATAGGGAAAACCCCTCCTACAAATTCATCCCTATGGCCTTTTCCATATATAAATAAAAATAATAATATATATACACACACATTTAAATTCTACGTATATATTTATGTAATATTTTTACATAATTAAGTAATTTTTTTAATTACGGTGTGAGGGACCTGCCTGACAACCCAGGCAGAAAGTCCACAGAATTTGGTTCGCAGGCCCTCTATTTAACCCTATAACTTTCCAATACACCATAAAACCTGTACATAGGGGGTACTGTTTTACTCGGGAGACTTCGCTGGACACCAATATTAGTGTTTCAAAACAATAAAATGTATCACAACAATGATATCATCAGTGAAAGTGCCATGTTTTGCATTTTTCATACACAAACCGCATTTTCACTGATGATATAATTGTTGTGAAACATTTTACTGTTTTGTACCCCCTATGTACAGGTTTTATGGTGTTTTCAAAAGCTACAGTGCCAAATATAAGGCTTGCATTTCAGTTGTTTCACATTGAAATTTGCCTTTGAGGTTGTATGCTAGACCAGGAATGAGAATTACCCCCATGATGGCATACCATTTGCAAAAGTAGAGAACCCAAGGTATTCCAAATTGGGTATGTCCAGTCTTTTTTAGTAGCCACTTAGTCACAAACACTGGCCAAAATTAGTGTTAAAATTAGTTTTATGCATTTTTCACACACAAACAAATATGAACGCTAACTTTGGCCAGTGTTTGTGACTACCTGGCTACTAAAAAAGACTGGACATACCCCATTTGTAATACCTTGGGTTGTCTACTTTTGCAAATGGTATGCTATCATGGGATTAATTCTCATTCCTGGGCTACGATACAGTCTCAAAGGCAACATAACCAGTCTGGCAAATTTCAATGTGTATAAACTAAAAAAAATAATGTGCTATATTTGACCCTGTAACTTTCCAAAACACCATAAAACCTGTACATGGGGGGTATTGTTTTAGTCTGGAGACATCACTGAATACAAATATGTGTACTTTATTACAGTAACAGCTAACCGTATTATGACATTCACAGTTAAAATGCATAACTAAAAAATAAAATATCTTAATTTCTCTTTTTTTTTTTTTTAATATTTTATTCATATTAAATTATGTTTAACATACAAGTATTTGATGTGTCATGAAAGCCCTGTTTCTCCTGAACAAAATTATATATAATAAGTGTGGGTGCATTTAATGACAGAGGTGAGCAGACATATAGCGCAAATTTCAGGTTTTGTTTACGTTTTGTTTTGATCACAACTTGTACAACTACCTCAGTCCTTAAGGGGTTAAACAGCATAACTCACTATTTAGGGTGAGAGTAGTAAAGCTTTGCAATCAAGTGCGGGGAGCAGGGTGTTTGAGTGTCGTTTGAAAAAAGCTGGATTTATTTTTGTAATGTGTTGTAGTCTGTGATACCTACAGCCTGAATAATGGTAATTTTATAACAGGACAGGAGGCTTCATATTTTGCATAATCTTTCTTTACTAAAACTCCAGCAGCACAGGTTTAACAATAAAGTTTAGTGAAAAAAACATTGCCATAGGGTATAAAAGGCCCTTCCTCTTGCATCATTTCCTCTTTCTTTGCTGCTCCAGTCAGACAGGTCAGAGTATTTTATTCTCTGCTATTGAATTTACATTTACACTGTCAGAGCTTCTTTTCTCTGCTCATTCTTACTACTGAATTTACATTTACACTGTCCATGTAAAGGCACACCCCTAACTCACTGAGCTTGCTCACATTATTTGGAAGCAGACTCTATTAAGTAGACTCTTTCAAGTAGGAGTTAAAAAACCAGGAGTTGGAACTAACTAGGGGTTTAAACTATCAAGGTAATTTTTAATTTTTCTTTTATTTATATATATATAGATTCTTTTTTATTTTTTTTTTTTTTACTTATTTTTTTTTTTATCTGTATCTGGGGAAATGAGTGTTAGCAAGATTGTTAGTTTAACTCAATGCACATCTTGTTGCATGTATGGATGCCTGGATGTACCCGTCCATGGTCCATACCTCTGTGATGGTTGTGTGCGAATGGCTTCTCTGGAAGCTCAGATTGGAGATCTTGAGAAGCAAATTGCAACTTTGAGGGAGATCGACAATCTTGAGAGGAGTCTGCTGCTGACTGAGCAGAGTTTAGTGGGGACAGGTAGTGGAGAGGGAGGAGATATGACAGATGGGGAACAGGCATGTAGCTGGGTGACAGTGGGGCGAGGAAGCAGGGGGGGAGGGAAGAGGAAAGGGCTAGCTAGTCCTGATTTGGTGCAACCTAGCAGATTTGCCCGTTTGAGGGAAGATGTTGGGAGCATCAGCTCAGGAGTAGCTGTATTAGAGGAAGCTGTTACTTCTAACAGCCGAGGTGACAGCCCCTCTAGTACGGGTGGGGATCAAAATGTAAGGAAGGCAAGACAGGTTGTGGTGGTAGGGGACTCTATCATTAGGAGAGCAGATAGGGCAATCTGCCACTCTGATCGGCTCAACCGGACAGTTTGCTGTCTCCCGGGTGCTCGGGTCCGGCATGTTGCTGACAGAGTGGATGGATTATTGGGAGGGGCTGGGGATGACCCAGCGGTCATGGTCCATGTTGGTACCAATGACAAAGTAAGAGGAAGATGGAAGGTCCTAAAGAATGATTTCAGGGAATTAGGTAGCAAACTCAAGAAAAGGACCTCCAAGGTGGTATTCTCTGAGATATTACCTGTGCCACGTGCTACAGTGGAAAGGCAGCGGGAGATTAGAGAGGTTAATGCGTGGCTGAAGTCTTGGTGCAGGAAGGAGGGTTTTGGGTTTTTAGAGCACTGGGCCGACTTTGCGATTGGGTACAACCTATATAGTAGTGATGGATTGCACCTAAACGGAAGGGGGTCTGCAGTGCTGGGGGATAGGATGGCTAGAAGGTTGGAGGAGATTTTAAACTAGTAGTAGGGGGGGAGGGTCATAGCAATCTACAAAATGGAGATAGGACAGAAAGGAGATGGGCTTTAGAACAGTATAAGGAGGGTGGAGACGGGGGGAGGGGCAAGCTCAGAACAGAGAAGCTATGTAATGTTGGTAATTCACAAAATAAACAAGAGACGCATGATATTAAATGTATGCTTACTAATGCAAGGAGCCTAAATAACAAAATGGGGGAACTAGAGGCATTAGCATACACTAAACAATATGATATAATAGGCATAACTGAAACATGGTGGGATGAGACACATGACTGGGCAGTTAACTTAAATGGGTACACATTATTTAGGAAGGATAGGAAAAACAAGAAGGGTGGTGGGGTATGTTTGTATGTCAACCATGATTTAAAGCCAAATCTTAAGCAAATTGAATGCGATGAGGAAAATGTGGAAGCTTTATGGGTAAATATCTGCTTGGGGGAAAAGAAGGGAAACCAACTATTGGTTGGGATATGTTATAAACCACCTAATGTTAATATTGACGAGGAACAACAGCTGTTTGAGCAAATTGAGAAAGCTGCAAATCTTGGTAACACTTTAATTATTGGAGATTTTAATTACCCAGACATAAATTGGGACATAGGGACTAGTAGCTCAGCAAAGGGAATTAGGTTTTTAAACTTGTTAAATGACAACTTCATGTCACAACTTGTACAAGCACCAACTAGAATGGACGCTTGTCTGGACCTGGTTTTAACAAACAACGTTGATCTTTTGACCAACATTCAAGTAGGTGAGCACTTGGGAAATAGTGATCACAATATAGTGTCCTTTGAAATAAACTCAAAAAAACAAAAGCACATGGGGTATACTAAAACATATAATTTTAAAAAGGCCAATTTCAATAAGATAAGGGAAGCTTTACAATATATTGACTGGCATAAACTCTTTAGTGAAAAGAACACTGAGGATAAATGGATCATCTTCCAACAAATATTAGAAAGGTACATTTCTCAGTATGTACCATTGGGAAATAAGTATAAAAGAAACAAATTAAAACCAATGTGGCTTAGTAGAGAAGTAAAACAAGAGATTAAAAATAAGAAAAGGGCATTTAAAGCATTTAAATCAGACAAATCAGATGCATCTTATAAAAGATATAAGAAAGCAAATAATGCGTGCAAAAAGGCAATTAAACTTGCTAAACTTCAAAATGAAAAAATGATAGCTAAAGAGAGCAAAACCAACCCCAAAGCATTTTTAAGTACATAAATTCCAAAAAACCCAAAAATGAAAGTATAGGTACACTTAAAACTGAAACGGGGGTGTTAGTTAATGAAGACCAAGAAAAGGCAGGAATTCTAAATAACTATTTCTCCTCCGTATATATTAAAGAAGAACCCATGGCAATAGATGTGCAAATGATTGCTACTAAAAACTTGCAGAATAATTGTAATTGGTTAACTCAAGACAATGTGCTGCAGCAACTAAAGAAAGTTAATATAAACAAAGCTCCAGGGCCTGACGGTATCCATCCACGTGTACTTAAGGAACTAAGTGTAGAAATAAGTGAACCTCTGTTTTTAATCTTTCAAGATTCTTTTCTTTCAGGAAGTGTTCCGGAGGATTGGAGGAAGGCAGATGTGGTTCCTATATTCAAAAAGGGTTCAAAATCCTTGCCTGGAAATTATAGACCTGTGAGCTTAACTTCTGTGGCTGGTAAAATATTTGAAAGGTTATTAAGGGATAATATTCAAGAATTCCTTGAGAAGAATATGGTTATCAGCAAAAATCAGCACGGTTTTATGGAGCACAGGTCATGTCAAACTAACTTGATTGCGTTCTACGAAGAAGTAAGTAGAAGTATAGATCAGGGTGTTGCAGTGGATGTGATCTATTTGGATTTTGCCAAGGCATTTGATACAGTTCCACACAAAAGATTAGTGTTCAAACTCAAGGAAATCGGTCTCGATGAAAATGCTTGTTCTTGGGTAGAACATTGGCTTAAAAACAGAATACAAAGAGTTGTCGTTAATGGTAAATTTTCAAGCTGGACAGAGGTGGCAAGTGGTGTCCCTCAGGGGTCTGTTCTGGGACCCCTTCTATTTAACATTTTTATAAATGATCTTGAAGACAGCATTGAAAGTCATGTTTCAGTGTTTGCAGATGACACAAAACTTTGTAAAATAATACAATGTGAGCAAGATATTACTTTGCTGCAGAAGGATTTAGATAGACTGGAGGACTGGGCACTCAAATGGCAGATGAAATTTAATGTTGAAAAATGCAAAGTTATGCACTTCGGCGTAAAGAATACACAAGCAACGTATACCCTTAATGGAAGCGAATTAGGGATAACAACACACGAAAAGGACTTGGGAATTGTTATAGACAACAAACTATGCAACAATGTGCAATGTCAATCAGCAGTGGCCAAGGCCAGTAAGGTATTGTCATGCATGAAAAAGGGCATTCATTCTCGGGACGAGAATATCATTTTGCCTCTCTATAAATCACTGGTAAGACCACATATTGAATATGCTGTGCAATTTTGGGCACCTGTTCTAAAGAAGGATATCATGGCACTAGAAAAAGTGCAGAGGCGGGCTACAAAATTAATAAAAGGAATGGAACATATCAGCTATGAAGAAAGGTTAACAAATTTAAACCTATTTAGTTTAGAAAAACGTCGCCTGAGAGGGGATATGATAACATTATACAAATATATTCGGGGCCAATACAAACCATTGTGTGGAAATCTATTCACAAACCGGACTTTACATAGGACACGAGGCCATGCGTTTAGACTGGAAGAAAGAAGATTTCGTCTAAGGCAAAGGAAAGGTTTTTTTACTGTAAGAACAATCAGGATGTGGAATTCTCTGCCTGAAGAAGTGGTTTTATCAGAGTCCATACAGATGTTCAAACAGCTACTAGATGCATACTTGCAAAGACAGAATATTCAAGGATATAATCTTTCAATGTAGGGTAATAACTGCTTGATTCAAGGATAAATCTGACTGCCATTCTGGGGTCAATAAGGAATTTTTTGTCCTAGCTTGTTGCAAAATTGTGCTTCAAACTGGGGTTTGTTTTTTTTTTTTTTTTTTTTTTTTTTTTTTTCTCTTTTGGATCAACAGCAAAAAACAGGTGTGAGGAAGGCTGAACTTGATGGACGCAAGTCTCTTTTCAGCTATCTAACTATGTAACTGTCAGAGTTTCCTTTCTCTGCTCATTCTTACTATGGAATCTACATTTACTCTGTCAGAGCTTCCTTTCTCTGCTCATACTTACTACTGAATTTACATTTACACTGTCAGAGCTTCCTTACTCTGCTCATACTTACTGTTGAATTTACATTTACTCTGTCAGAGTGTCCTTTCTCTGCTCATACTCAATATTGAATTTACATTTACACTGTCAGAGCTTCCTTTCTCTGCTCATTCTTACTATGGAATTTACATTTACTCTGTCAGAATCTTGTATTCTCTGCCCATTCTTACTATGGTTTTACATTCACACTGTGTTTGATGGATTGTCTCTATATTTGATTATCACTATTTATTTTCTTAAATTTTTCCCTTTCTCCCCTATATCCCCACCTATACTACCTTTGCTTCCCTCTCACTATCTCCCTGTCATTCATTTCGCGATCGCGGCAAGTTACCACGATCGCGCTTATCAAACCAGGGACTGGGGCATTGGTTAGGGTCAGCGGGAGGGGGAGTGTGGGAATCCGCGTTACCGGCATTAAGATTTGCACGCGAACGGCGGCCATTTTGGGTATCGCAGACCGCGAGATCCAGGGCGGCCAGCCACCTTCCCAGACCGTGATTCACACGGTCTGGAATGCTCTCATTTCTCCTACAGGGTTTTTCAATGCCTGTCAGGAGCTGTGATATACATAGCACCATGTGTATATGTGTGTTTATATATGTATATGTATGTATGTATGTATGTATGTATATATGTGTGTGTGTGTGTGTGTATGTATATGTGTGTGTATGTATATGTGTGTGTATGTATGTATATATATATATATATATGTATGTATATATGTGTATGTATGTGTACATATAGATGTTTCACAATGTATTTCATGCATTAGGTTAGCTCAATGGGCTAGTACACTAGCAGTACACTGTCCATATCTTATGGTTCACAGGTTCTATCCCCACTGAAGTAGATAAAATAGGAATCACCTATTTGGGTAACCAGAGAATGTGTTCTGGTTCAATTTTATATTCACGATATTAATTTCTGTGTATTTTTCGTATCCACGCTGGCGGGCCGCAACTGCTAGCCGCGCTGTCGTTTTGGCGCGAACTGCGGCCATCTTAGATCTCGCACCTGCGAGACCCACGACTGCCATTTGCGCTCCTAGCGGTTATGACTCACACGTTGGATATGTATAGTTAAGTATTTCCATTAAACAATAATTTACTGTGGAACATCGCTGATAACAAACTGCACTGTACATTAGCCATTACACTGCTGCAGAGTGTCTATACAGAGGTGACCCCTCTCAGTTGGGGGTGAACCCCACTCACGCTCCTGCCAATACCATAACAGGAGTGACCCCCTATGCTGGGTGACCCCCAAGCGGAGCCATACAGCACTCGGTGCAGGATTTATTCAGGGGTGACCCCCCTTTCAGATGGGGTGACCCCCCACAGGCTCAAAGAGACACAGTGCACGCAGGTTCAACATCCTGCCATACACTAACAAGATGACTCTATGCAGTGAATATCGGACACCCACACTATGACTGGGGTGATCCACGCACCTCCTTACCAAGGAGTGAGGAAATTGCAAATGTACAGGCCCCACAATTCATATATTGTTGTGTGAACCCCAAACCAAACAGGCCCTCCACCCTTGACGGGTGCGGCCCACTTATACGACCGCTCATCCCGGTCGCACAGAGGGTGACCCCCTCTTCAGGCCACTCGACCCAATGCGACCTGAGGGTCTCGGGTCAGATAACACTGGGTGACCCCCAGTCATTAGTGGAAGCCGACTGTACTACTACTCACGTACTTCAGTACCTGACATTCTCCTGTCTTTCACAGAGAGGAATACTCCACTACTTCATGTTGAGTGACTCACCACAATCACCACCATCTGACTTCCAGTCAATGATAAGTTCGGCGGTGGCTGCCTCAGTGGAGAAGGCTATTGCCACTGGTGCAGATCCCGAAAACAGACACCGACACCGCAACGGCCACTGAAACGGAAGACACTGACTTCCTTACAGAAGTCCCCAGAATAAAACTATCCAAACGTTATTTTCTGTGCACTTTATTATTGGGGCGACCCCCCTTACTACTGGGGTGACCCCCACACTCAAAGATGTGCATTCACCAACGGATTACTGTGCACTTTTTTATTGGGGTGACCCCTTTATAGGAGGTGACCCCCACAGGCTCAAGTGTCACAGTACAAGCAGGCTCATCCCCTGCTATATAATTAAGAGTCACAGTGCAAGCAGGCTCATCCCCTGCTACATCATTAAGAGTCACAGTGCAAGCAGGCTCATCCCCTGCTATACAATTAAGAGTCACAGTACAAGCAGGCTCACCCCCTGCTATATCATTAAGAGTCACAGTACAAGCAGGCTCATCCCCTGCTATATCATTAAGAGTCACAGTGCAAGCAGGCTCATCCCCTGCTACATCATTAAGAGTCACAGTGCAAGCAGGCTCATCCCCTGCTATACAATTAAGAGTCACAGTACAAGCAGGCTCACCCCCTGCTATATCATTAAGAGTCACAGTGCAAGCAGGCTCATCCCCTGCTATATCATTAAGAGTCACAGTGCAAGCAGGCTCATCCCCTGCTATATCATTAAGAGTCACAGTGCAAGCAGGCTCATCCCCTGCTATATCATTAAGAGTCACAGTGCAAGCAGGCTCACCCCCTGCTATATCATTAAGAGTCACAGTGCAAGCAGGCTCATCCCCTGCTATATCATTAAGAGTCACAGTGCAAGCAGGCTCATCCCCTGCTATATCATATGTATATATGACTCTATGCATGGTACTCACAATACGACTAGGGTGATCCACATACTCCTCACTGAGGAAGGGGAAAAAATTGCAGTAATCAGACTCCAACACTCGTCTGCGGACTTCTGTGCACTTTATTATTGGGATGAACCCCTTTACTACTGGGGTTATTCCCCCACTCGCAGATGCGCATTCCACATGGAACTATGGCCGGAGGTGCTCTAGGTGTCCTAACACATTTACACATGTACCTAGTCCATATATATTTATAGATATATATACTCAACAGACAGAAAGGTCAACAGACGACCTCTCACTCAAGACTTTCAGCCTAGGTTAGTTGCAGTGGCAACCTCAATGCAGACAACAATCCCCAATAGAAAAGAAAATGTTACTTGCGCTTTCTCCTTAATCCCTATGTATATTTAGACAAATGGAGGTCATTTAGTTGCTCCAATGGCCATTGGAGGGATGCCCGCCTGCCAACGTCAAGGCAGACCCCCCTAAGCGGGTCCTAACACTGACCCTTCAGCCTGCTTCCTTGAGCTTCTGGCAAAGATATCTCTAATGAGACAGAAAGGGGTATTTTTTATATACACCCCTTTACTTATTAACCCTTAATAGGGAACACATGGGATGGGTAGCAGCATAGTAACCAGGCTGTGTGATACAAAGTAAATACAAATACAAAAAGAGAAGTCCTGCGCTTAAGCAGCAAGGACTACAACACACATCAGCCCCAATATATAGTAAAAACCAAAGAAAAGAAAATGTTACTTGCGCTTTCTCCTTAATCCCTATGTATATTTAGACAAATGGAGGTCATTTAGTTGCTCCAATGGCCATTGGAGGGATGCCCGCCTGCCAACGTCAAGGCAGACCCCCCTAAGCGGGTCCTAACACTGACCCTCCAGCCTGCTTCCTTGAGCTTCTGGCAAAGATATCTCTAATGAGACAGAAAGGGGTATTTTTTATATACACCCCTTTACTTATTAACCCTTAATAGGGAACACATGGGATGGGTAGCAGCATAGTAACCAGGCTGTGTGATACAAAGTAAATACAAATACAAAAAGAGAAGTCCTGCGCTTAAGCAGCAAGGACTACAACACACATCAGCCCCAATATATAGTAAAAACCAAAGAAAAGAAAATGTTACTTGCGCTTTCTCCTTAATCCCTATGTATATTTAGACAAATGGAGGTCATTTAGTTGCTCCAATGGCCATTGGAGGGATGCCCGCCTGCCAACGTCAAGGCAGACCCCCCTAAGCGGGTCCTAACACTGACCCTTCAGCCTGCTTCCTTGAGCTTCTGGCAAAGATATCTCTAATGAGACAGAAAGGGGTATTTTTTATATACACCCCTTTACTTATTAACCCTTAATAGGGAACACATGGGATGGGTAGCAGCATAGTAACCAGGCTGTGTGATACAAAGTAAATACAAATACAAAAAGAGAAGTCCTGCGCTTAAGCAGCAAGGACTACAACACACATCAGCCCCAATATATAGTAAAAACCAAAGAAAAGAAAATGTTACTTGCGCTTTCTCCTTAATCCCTATGTATATTTAGACAAATGGAGGTCATTTAGTTGTTCCTTAATCCCTATGTATATTTAGACAAATGGAGGTCATTTAGTTGCTCCTTAATCCCTATGTATATTTAGACAAATGGAGGTCATTTAGTTGTCCCCAATAGGCTGGGTCAGGGTCTTGCAGAGACTGTGAACCATGGTACCCCATCTGCCTATGAATTCATGAGCTACTAGGCCCGGGGCCAAGCACCTATATACAAAGGACAAGTGCAAGTATTCCATCACGGACTCTCCAAATAATTACATGAAGCCTGGGAACAGAACCTCGATGTGCCGGAAAGTTATCCAAACAACATATTAAGGAAATCTCCGGAGACTCCACGGATTTGACCGCTACACGGTCAGACAACACATAGAGATCGACGAAATGGGGGTTGCCAGGCCTTCATCCACGATCTATACAATTGTAGCCACAAAACCTAGGACAAGGAGACTGTGTGTTCGACTCCGGGTCGCACGCCCTCACTCACTTCACCCCAACAACAGAACATTACTGAGAAACAGCTATACTCTTACATTTCTCCGGTTTCAACGCTCTCATGGTGTAACCATGGGCAGCGGTCTACCTTATTATGAAATAAGGAAGCTACCTCTACTCGAGTAGGGAGGCTAGAATACTCCGGATGGCCGAAGGATAGGACACAGGATTCCTCTATACTCCTGGGCTGAACGACCCAGTAGGGTAACTTAGCTCAATGAACTAATGCTTAATCTGGATACCTGGTCGACCATTGGAGGTCGAAGTCCACATCTTCCAGTACCACCCCTCTATGGGTACTGGAGGACCACAAATCTCACATATGAGGAAACTTACTTATTTCCAAGAAGCGCTGGGCATTCGCTCCAGACGTCACTGATTAACTCAGGGACAATTTTATGCTCACAGTAGTTGGGAGACTACCATTCTGGCACCATCCTACAGCTTCCCCACACCTAGGTGGGTTCAATCATTAGGATTGGACGGACACATACCTGTCCAGGATAGTCACACCAGGGACCCATTTGTCCATTTTGTTTTTTCATCGACGGGACCAAACAAATCAATTCACATGTCTATCATTAAGGTACGACCCATGGTACCCAAGAATCCTTTATAACCGGTCATGGCGCCCTTTGCCACAAGGGAATCCACTACCTCACCTATCTAGACTACAAGACGTTACTTACTACACACGTAATCGACAATCAGTCTCTAGGGCTGGAAGGCTCGCTGCACATACCCCTATCAGAGAACCATGATCTGGAGAAGAGACGGCCGGCGCCGAGATTACCGACAACCTACAGCTAGCCTGGGACAGATCTGATAGTTGTATTCTCCTACATTTGGACAATATCACGGCAACTGACTACACAAAACACCTGGATGGAGTCTGGTATCGGACTCTAATAATATCGGAGGACATTTACCATTTCTAAATTACACGCAAGGTTACCCTACGACTAGGGTTCCCTCAGAAGATTACCTGTTTTGTGACAACAACTGACAACGGGACTCCTTGGTCACCATCGCATGACGGAGATCTGGGTGACACGCACCTCGCCACTACAGCAGAATCGAAGGGGCTCCCGATCCTATTGACTCCATTCTGGGCTATCCACTGCCCTTCCACTGTCTCCCTTTTACGGACAACCCACAAGATACCATCGGAGACTTTGGCGGCTCATGTTCCACGACAGGACTTTTCGTATTCTGCGAGGCGTCATACGCTCCAGAACCAGTACACTCGGTTATGGGTCTTAGTCGAGTGTACTATTCCTACGGGTTTGTCCTATGGATTTGGATACTCACTCCAACTAACCCTCGAGGAATCTCACAATCGAGACAGCCTCTCTCTCTCCCTTTGTATACTATACCTTTCACACCAGTTATGGCCACCACCTTACTGAGTGGGCATGTTGACCATTGCTCATATGGTTGCGGTGATCGATTGGTTATCAGTCATTCGGGTCATGGATGCGTCTTAGACATCCACGACGCATCTTCCTTCGCCGATGTTCATTGGCCGGGTCACGAGAAGAGAATTTCAGGGTGTTCTACTTCCTCGGACTCTTCACACATCCTGTGTTGTTCCATAGCGTTAAAAATGCAAAATATGAAGCCTCCTGTCCTGTTATAAAATTGTAGATTATGCTAGCGCAGTGTACCTATAATCTTAATTTTATTAAGGACAGGAGGCGAGTATTTTCCCACCCTGCTTTTTCCCTCCCTAATTACCATTCCTTGGGTTGTACTTCAATAAAAGATTTGAATTCAGGGGGTGTGGTTATCTCTTTATTACGTGGTTTATTTCATATCACATCTTGAAATTACAACTGCTATCTGTTATGATTTCCTAATACATACAATTTGACTATATTAATGTCTCTATCATAGCTACCTATTTCGGTTAAAATATTCTTGTCTCATCTGATAAATTCCTTTTACGTAAAGTACTACGGAATAAACTGGCGTTTTATAAACGGTAATATTGATTATGCTAATAATAATAATAATAATGAGGACAAACAGTTCATTTCCAAATCCCTTTCACGTCTTTTGTTTCTTTTCAGTTTGATTCTTCTTCATGGATCAATACATGGGATCGTCTTCGCACTCTACGACAATCTTCCAGTCGGGATGTGGATAATTTACAGTCTGATTCTTCGTCGTTATCATTATTTATTGTAATAGCAGGATATGTTTATGATTATCTCGCACCAAAGAAAGAGGAAATGATGCAAGAGGAAGGGCCTTTTATACCCTATGGCAATGTTTTTTTCACTAAACTTTATTGTTAAACCTGTGCTGCTGGAGTTTTAGTAAAGAAAGATTATGCAAAATACTCGCCTCCTGTCCTTAATAAAATTAAGATTATAGGTACACTGCGCTAGCATGATCTACAATTATTGAGTGATAGTGAGTGTAAAGAATGTTGTGTACATGTACAATCATAGAAGACCCCAAAGAATACACAGCCCAGCATGAATCCTCCAGCAACACAGAAAAGATACGCAAAAACAGTTAACAGGCAATTCATCCCCTAGAAAAAACACACACTTATACAAAAGTATGTTTATTGATAACAAATGAAAAAAAAGTACTGAAAAGTAAGATTCACATTATTCTGTATATTCTGTCATTCTAAAGCATTTCACACCATTTTCTGCTGGGATTAAACTACCACACATTTGCATCAACTCCACATTTAGAACATTTCAATATTTTGCCCTTTCCTGAACAATAATGACAAAGTATCAGATTACCGTAAGGAGTATACATGAGAAAAAAACGTGCTCTTTAAAATTCCTGTTGAAAGATTTTATAAAGCATAAGCAGACATTTATTTTGACAGGCATATTGTCTTAGTTTGTTAGTTAATCCTATAACTATAACTGTTCAGGTATTCTAAGAAAGTAGGTTTTTAACACACAAATCCACTCTCCAGATATGGATCTCCTGTGATATGTAAAACCGGGAGACATTTTTCTGTGTATCCACTCTTTTCAAAAACCTCTGGAATGTGCTTTGTTTTGTAGAGGAACTTCAGAACATCAACGGCAAGGTCAGAAATGTTGTTCTGTAGGCCCCTTTCATTTTCTCCCTTTGGAACATTAAGTGTCATTTTCCATAGGTGTGTTCCTCCAAACAGGTAGTCTTCTGGACCTAGGATAATTCCAAAGGGGGCTTGCCCTGTCCTTATAGTTACCACTGCCACATGGAAGACCCTGGAAGGGCTGTTATTTATAATCCCTGATAACACTGGTGAGCTGTAGTCCTGAAGTCTTTTGGTGACGTTGTTAGCCTGACTTGATAGAAGAGAAATCAGATTACTGGTAAAACAGATTAGTGTCTGAACTGCATTACTGTTTGTGACAGCTATTATAGTAGTTACCCCATCACGGTTTGGCTTTAAACTGTTGTCCAATGACCTTCTAGTAGCCAGGGTCTGACAAGAAAGCAAAGGATGTAAACGGACCATCTTTTCTCCGATGCGTCCCAATGAGATAGCTCTGCCATTTATGCCACTTCCTGAAGACATTAGACAGACGACAAGGATGAAGATTAGACTGAGCAATGCAGCCAGGCTGACCGATGGATAGAAATCAGAGTCTGTAGCTATCTGTACCCTTGTTGGTGTAGTCTCAGGAGAGCCCGGCTGGTCCCTAGTCCAGGGATCTTTATCCGGGTCAGGTTCATGGATAGAAATACCTTGATGGTTGTGCACCATTGAGTCTTCTAACTTGTCGAAGCTGGAGACAAGCAAAAACAAGAGACCGAATTTAAAAGTCAATTCATGGAAATATTGATTTATTGATCATTGCTGTGGAAATGGCTGACATTATATAAACCATACAAACATATACACAAGATCTTCGCATGGACCAGTAGTTATCAAGTGCAGCTACCACTACGGTATGTAACCTTCAGTCATAGAAACACTGTTTTGTAGGATAGGATATAATTATAATTTGTCATTGTACCACCAGAACCTTGTCATAACCCAGGATCTTTGGGGTTTGAGAGCAGTTGCCGTTGCACTGAAACAGATTTTCTTCCCACTTGGGGAACTCTGTGTAACCCCCCGGCTACACCTAAAAAAAAAAAAAAGTAATTTCTCACCCATTTAGCGACAGTTATTGCTTTGTGATAATAAAAATGTTAAAAAATTCCTTCATATGAAAAAATTGCTCAAGCAAAACCACATAATTTATCTAACCATACACATGTTACCTGCATCATTTTGTTGTAATCAACAAAATTAATTTGAAAGCATTGCAGTTTATACATAAAGAAACAGACAAAGTCCCAAAACTGGAGAAACCAGTGGAATGTGCTTGTTGATTGCTCGACATTTTGGACTTTGTCCCAAAATTGCTCTTCACATATATGGTTTATTGCAAACACGTGTGTCAGATATTGCAGCTACCCCTGGTTGAATGTGGTCATGCCACCTTTGATAGCCATTTAAAGCCACGTCTATCTAAGATGCCTATGTCTAATACATAATAATTGTAGCATCTATCTCTAACTTGTAGGTTCTGTATAACAATCATGTTGCAGTTTACTCTGCATTGTATTTTATTAAAATCTGAATTGCAAAATTAAAGTCAACAGCAAAGCTGTAACTGTAGTAGAGTTGGAGAATTATTCCAAGTTGGCTATTTTTGCTTACATTTACTGTAATTTTGGTGTCTAGTGAATAATGCTTTGTATATTACAAGTTCCAAAAAGAAAGGCTGTTACAGTGAAGACATGCATATCTGCTATTGCTGGGACTTGCCTTTAAAATATCACCTTGGGCAGCATTTATTCTAGGAAGAGCATTTAATTCTCATTAGAATTATGAACATGGCCCAGAGCATTGACATTAAAAAGGCAGAACGTTCACACCTAAGCTTTACCCTTCTTCCAAGATATGTGAGCAACGAACTGCATCACCTGTTACCATCACTGAACATTTAATGTTTAAAAAGAAAAAGGACATAAAATGTACATGTATACATAAAGTATGTCAACAAGATTGAAGTTCCACTTCTAAATAGCTCATAAGTAGGTCTTCCGTTGTTGAAAGAATGGATTGTATGTATTCGCTGTAGGCATAGAGTAGACAAGCCCCAACCCTCACCCCATCAATGTGTATAAACCTAGCAGGAGGCCGAGAAAAGTAAATAACTGCTAACTTATTTACAGGCAAATGAAATCTCGAGCTTGCGGGTTTCACCCACACACATATAAAAGCACTAAGTGTATGCAGGGGTTGTGAGCAAAATTAAGTCTGTTAGCAAGGGCCCATGCATGTGCTGTTAGCGTTCGATCTCGGTTTTTAAGCCTTGGACTGCCTCACTGGGCTATTTTCCAGTGGCTGCAGTATTGGATTGAAGTTGCCAGACTATAAACGATTACATGGTCATCAAAAATTACTCATAGTGGCTTCACATGCCGATTTTCTTTAGTGGCAATGGTTTTGTGGGACACAGACTTTGTGTCTCTTAGCTTAGTTTAACTTTCTCTGAATGCACTGCCACGTTGTGCACATCATAATAATGGTGGCTGCAGCGATATACACCTAGCGCAGCAGCCTCCATCTGTCTCTTGTGCTGTATGACTAGGACCATTCACACATAGATCTGTGAGTTTACTCATCAAAAGGCCTTTTTGCGTGTACTGACCCCAAGGATCTCAAGATTACAACACTCCCTGAAGGATTTGTGTTAAAACAATGATATAGAATCCTTTTGGATAACTACAAATTGCATGAATACAGCAGGTGACCCCAGGGATGCTTATCAATGTATAGTCAAAATATTTTGTTGGCCTGTATGATGTTTCTTCTTTTAAATGTATCTCATTTTAAGTAATTGTATCAGTGATTTGTACTCTAATAGTCTAACATGTTGAAAAACATTTGGCTGCAAGTGTGAACTGCTTAGTGCGTTAGAGACACACCTTTTTGTAAATGTTTAATTAAAGAAGTGGTATAATCAGGCCATAAAGATTTAAAGAGTAAGCCTTACAGTCAGGTCATATACTGAGCCCCTGATTCAAAATAGTCAGTGTGTTTGTATTCTAACAGTGGATCTTACTGGGCAGCTTTTATAGTCACCTTGTCATCCCAATTAAAGAATCAGCTGACACATCAGGTGTCTTTACCATAGCCGGATGTCTATATCAGAGCTCATAAATTTTATTTTATTGATATTTTTATATGTGGTAAAAGAGGACACAAGAATACAATGTGACTAGGGCTGTGCAAACAAAATGATTTAACTCCTAAATGGCAGAGAATTGAGTAGGGGGCATGATCAATACACCAAAGCTAAAGTTGTTTTGATGACAATAGTGTCCCTTTAAAGGGACTCTATAGGCACCCAGACCACTTAATTTCATTGAAGTGGTCTGGGTGCAGTATCCCTGTCCCCTTAACACTGCAATCTTAATTATTGCAGTTTCTGATGGACTGCAATAATTCTATTGCAGGGTTAAGACTGCCTCTAGTGGTTGTCAATGACTGACAGCCACTAGAGGCACTTCCTGCAAATTCAGATTAAGGAACATTGCAGACACAAAAAAGAATAATACAGTTTTACATCACCTAGCTCAGCAAACATGGGGATTTAGTTACACCACATGGCCCTAAATCTAAGCACATTTTCCTGTAATACTTTTTTTTGTCAAGTGATCTTCGTTATTATCATACTGGTGACACAATATAAATGCCTCCAATTAGGAACCTAAAATCATGAGATTCCAACAAATCCTGTTATTTGTTTTCTTACACAAAGCATATGATGTTTCTCATAGAAAGCCTTCTTTTATGAAAATATATAATCAAAAGCAATGTTTTGCACCCAAAAAACAAAGATCTCCAGTTTACCGTCAAGCTGTTATTCCAAAGCAGTAAAAGTACTGATTGAAAATAAAGATAGATGAGAATAGGGTATGAAAATAGGCAACCTAACAACCTATACAATAATACATAAAATAACTATTAAGCCCTTCTCTTCTAAATAATTGTATATAGCCAATAGCATATATCCAAAAAAATACAGACAAAAAACATAAATTGTCCAGTAATGAAGAAAAAATGAAAAAAACAAAAGTGAATAAAAGTCCAGTAATGGCTCCCAAAGAAATATATTAAGTTGTTTACTCCATCACATGGATCCACAGATATGTAAAATATAGGAAAAAATTAAAGGGTATCAGTATATCATTAACTCCTTATTGAACACAGTGAAGTATGATAGTTAAAAATACATTTTATTCCGTCAATATTAAAAAATATAGAAAAAAAAAACAAAAAAACTTTCCACATATATTGTAGAATTGTCCTTTAAAAATCACTAATAAGCCATGAAATGGTCCAGACCTTATTTGAAATGTTCGGCGCCCCGAATCAGCTGAATGGTGGTGCTGCAAATGTTTCAAATAGTGGTCTTCTCAGGAGTAAAGATGATGGCTGAAAGGGATGTGATTCAGACCCCTCCAGACGCGGGGTGGTTTTCTGCATTTAAATTTATTTTTCACAACTGATAAATACAAATATATGACATATATGTAAGGCATAAGTAACTATAATATTGAAAATCTTGGCAAGTGATAGTTCCTCTTTAAAACAGAAAAATGTTTCAAAATATAAAGGCATAATGGCTGCGTTGGACTTAAAGTGGAAGGGCCACTTCTCCCATTTTATCACAACCTAACAGCTACATGTTAGCTATAGCAGTTTGCAGTAAAATCATTTGAATCTGTTTTAGAGTTTATTTTATTTAAAAAAAATAAAATAAAAACTGTATTCAAAGCTTTACCGGACGTTGTAAATGAGTTAACTCTTGCATTGTTGCCCTTGCGCATTACTGCACTTCTGGAGAAAATGGTGAGCACACAAATGCGTGCATGTGAAATTTCTCTGTTAAATCCCTGAGCTCACAGATACATGCCCAACTCAGAAGTTACATATCCATATGCATGTGACCGTACAGCTTCTTAAACCCAAATTTAGCACTCAGCATCTCCCATAAAAGCCAACTTTTTAGTGAATAATCAAATTAGCAGAAATGCAGCTCCTGAGGACCCTGCCCCAACATAAAACAGCTACTAGTAAGCAATTGGACCCTCTGAATACAAGAGGTGCCTGGATTGCGCAATTCTGTAACTGCCAAAGGATTAATCCTGACGCTAGTTTTTACCTGCTCTGGATCGAATAACAAAGTAGAAACTTGTTTGTCAGGTTGATGTGAGCGAAGCTATAGGGCAATAATTAAATTACGACAATAGAGAATTCCAAATTGCCCTTCAATCTTTTCCTGATTAAACAAGTCTGCCTTTAACTGGCTACAGAGCCATGGAGGTTAGAGTTAGAGAACAAGTCCATCAAGTTTCAGCATTGCCAGATCAATATATAGATAGGGTTAATGGCTGAAAATATGTAAATGTGAAATAGAAAAATACCAATACACAAAAAGCAGCTTTTATTATGGCCTGCTTGGAAAGGGGTTGGTGGATATCAGTCCAGCCAGATTCACTCCCCATTGCTTTGATCGGACTGTATATTAGAGGGCTGGGGTGGTTCAATTACAGATTACCAAGGGCAAGGCTTGATGTCACTGGAGTATGGCTGACGAGATTGTTTTGCAGTAAACGTTTATGAATTGCACTGAAATACTTCTTGTCCTTTGGTACATCTAATTAAAGGGCAGTTTACATCAGCTTTGGCCAGAATAGTGGTGGCACTGTATAGTACGTATCTGACCCTAACCCATTGCTCTTGTGTTTATTTTCCCCACCTAAAATCAAACAATTATGCAGTTCATTGTGTCAGTTGCCGACCCAGCAAGCTCTGCTTAGAGGGTTGAAATGTTGCAATGATTACAGACTGAGAGTGCACAACTTCATGCAAATTGTTTCATCATTTCCAAGAGGTCTGAACCGTATTCTTCTTTACAAACTAATGCTATTGGGTTTTTCTTTAAAGTAGGAATTGTTTGATATTAATAAGGGAATTGCAAATGTTGCAAGGTAAAGTGCTTTAACCCCTTAAGGACACATGACGTGTGTGACATGTCATGATTCCCTTTTATTCCAAAAGTTTGGTCCTTAAGGGGTTAAAGGGACTCTCCAGTGCCAGGAAAACAAATAGTTTTCCTGGCACTGCAGGTACCCTCCCACCCCCCCATCCCATGTTGATGAAGGGGTTAGAACCCCTTCAGTGACTTACCTGAGACCAGCGCCGACGTCATCCGGCGGGGGAGACCGATTGTGCATGCGCGGCAGCCGGCGGTGGAGACCTAATGCACATGCGCAGCAATGCACATTAGACCTCTCCATAGGAAAGCATTGAAAACACACAGTAGACAGCCACTAGCGGAGGAGTTAACCCTGCAATGTAAATATTGCAGTTTAAGAAAACTGCAATATTTACAGTGCAGGGTTAAGGGTAGTGGGAGTTGGCACCCAGACCACTCCAATGGGCAGATGTGGTCTGGGTGCCTGGAGTGTCCCTTTAAGTGTTTACAGTGTCTCTTTAAGCCAAAATAGGCAGTGACGAATAGTGGAGTTGAAGAATGCTTAAAAAAAAATGTTATTTTGTCATAACAACTACAATTCCCTTTTCCGGTAACCACAATTCATTGTTTACTGAATAATCCGTAGGGTTTATTCACAAACCGATTTATTGAAACCCAAAATGAAAAAATGTAAAAACCTGGTTGGGTCATTTTCCCAGTGCTGCTATGTTCACCTATGTTTCATAATGAGTAAAGAAGCTGTTTATATGTTCTATCAGGCATCACTGAAATGCCCACTGCTGCTGGTACTTATTGCCTTTGTGTTCCATGGTACCATGAGTTCTGTGTGTCAAAGCAGCATCTGTAAAGTCAAGGAACTAATTTGTTTGAAGTTTAAACTTAATGGTTTGGCTATTACTTGTTTAATCTTGTGTACATGCCACCTGGGGCAGGTGATTTATCTACCTTATCTGTGTACCTTTTGACACCTGCTTGAAGTAGCCAAGTGTGTATATCTTAATTTGCAAATAATAGCCTCTCCTGATATTATTTGTCAATTTCTTATACCCAAGTGTTGCCCTTTATGTAGTGCCATTATCCACATACAGCACTGTGCTAGGTAAGAGAGGAAGGCCAATCAATGACTACTTGCATGGGAATATTTAAAGGGAACAGAATAAAAGTCATTCAGAAAACCCTAAAATAAAAAATATTAAAGGGCCAGTACCATGTGTGTCCTTTCTCTCTGATCTTGAGATTGACTGGCAAATTTGGGCATTTCAGGCTTCGCAATATTGGATTTCATTCAGTTAACTATAAATTGCAGAGGATTGGCAAAAAAAATGCTATATTTCCAGCTCGACTATTTGGACTTAAAATTTGTAACTGTCAGTTTGTCAAGATTCCCAGATTAGTGATAGCAATAGGACCTCCCTTTTATTTTGTGCACAATTACCCCTTACTTAAACAATGGTGATCAGCGTACTGAACATTTTATGATTCCCCTATCCATGTCTTCATTCATGTTTTCTATCACCTGTGGGGACTCCCAAAAATCCCCTCACCTATATATACACTGTTCCTACAGTGGGAGTCACTTGCTGTCTATTGCCCTATGCTGCATCTGTCTGGGATAAAGGGTAAACCCTGTCCTGTTCCTTTAAGCCTGGGGTGAACTCTGAGATAAAAATATTTTGTGATTTTAAACCAGGATTCCAATATCTGTATAAGTGAGATATACACTTGCATGTTTTTTAGGTTTTTGTAGTTTGTTAGTTTTATATTTAGGGTGGCAAGGGGTCGGCCAAGGAGACCAGATGATGTTTTTAACACTATAGGGTCAGGAATACAGGTTTGTGTTCCTGATCCTATAGGGTTCCTTTACAGATAAGGGTTGTGGCAGAAATGCCTCTGCTACGTGTTCCTGGAGGGGCCTGCTGCCTAGCCTCCTGCCCAAATACTATGGGCCCTGCAAAAAGCCTATTAAAAGACAGTGCTCGTGCCATTTTCCTCAGCTGTTCGGGAACCAAACAGGCGCACGAACCATGGACCACCCAGGAGATGGTAAGCCCTATCATCACCTCTTAACGTTTCTAACCGCAGTGTTCTAATAGTTCGTCTCGATGGCCGCAGTTCTTATGAACGACCATGAGGTGGCAGCCATCTTGTTCCCTCGAACGCAGGCAGCGGTGTTTGGTCGTCGAGTTCATGGAACTCAAATCGCACACAGAAACTCACGAACACCGCTGGACTTAATGAGGGGAACAAGCTCCACGGTATGAATATTGACTATGTTCGGATGTTTGTTTTTAAACTACCAAGCTTGACTTTCATAGAAATCCCAAACCCCTGAACTGATCTGGGTGATTTTTGGAAATGTTGGTCACCCAGATCGGGGCTATCAGGGGATGTAACTTTTATGGGGTTTTCATGTGTTTTGGGGGTACTTTTGGAGTGTTCCAAAATTGTATGTTTTTTCTTTACCTGGAGATAATAGAGTTTGTACAGTTGCTAATTCAATTATTCAGGACAGTGCCTAGTACATTCTGTAACAAAAACAATACTTTCATTGTGAAATTTATATACTTAAAATCAAGTTGCCTCTTTCTTCATTTTTTTCAAGTTCGCTTTTTTCACAAATATTTTGCTGCAATTGCAAATCACTGTTTAGTAAATAAACTCAATTAGTGAAACACTAAAGTACCAAATGACGTAATGACCAAATAAAGTAATTTGTTTAGATATGGCATCCAAACCTGCTGAGGTTGCCATACCATTTAGGGCTAATGACATATTCAATACTGGCTAGCATACAAATTAATCAACACAGTAACTGTAATTAAAGTACACACCATTAAAAAGTAGATAAAATAGTGCCAAGTGGATAATCTTATTTATTGCCCACACTGTACAAGCAGTGGAAGGTTATTATGGCAGTTGTAGTGCAATAATAACTAGGAAGCAGACAGTTAGTATTAAAGGGACACTATTGTCACCAAAGCAACTTTAACTTAATGAAGCCGTTTTGGTGTATAAATCATGCCATTGCAATCTAACTGCTCAATTCTATGCTTTTCAGGAGTTTTTCACTTTTGTTTCTGTTCATGCAGCCCTACTCACACTTATCCTTGCTGTGACACACAACCTGCATGGAAAAACACCTTTTCACTTTAAATCATATGTAACTTACTTTGAAAGTTGACATCTCTTACTCTCTAAATTGAACTTTAATCACACAGGGTCTGCAAGGTCTAGCAAACTATTAACAGTGCAGGGATCAGAAATTTGCAATACAAAGTATAAACATTAGATGACTCTTTCCAGGAAGTGTTTAGGAGGGCTGTGAGAAACACACGTGGAGCAGAATTCTTTGGTAATACTATACAACCAAACTACATGCAAGTCCAATCAGAGCCTTCTAGATGAGGCTCTGGTAAATGTGAGTGCTTCTGTGCAAGGCTTTAATATATACATAGGAAGTGGCAGCATTACACCTTGAGAGTAGTTTCCTTACGTTTATTTGCACAGATTTAAGGTTTCCTCTATCTTAGCTTAAGTTCTGCTGTTTGGATTTCCTTTTACAACATTATTAATAACAGGAATTAAAAGAGAATTTTAAATTCAGGCCTAAATAGTTGAACTGGAAAAAATGTCAAAGTCAGCTGTCTTTCAGTTTGTATATTTTTCCCTAAAATTCTATTTTTACTTTGAATTCACGTGTACCCCTATTAAAAGTAAGTCATGTCACGTATTGCTGACTCTTCTTGTTTCTGTCATCTGGGTCCAGGTTTGCAAATTAATTAGTCTCAGAAGAAACCATTATTTGCATACTGCGCAACCTGCTGCTGTCATAAAGACGGGAACACAGAATTATACCCTATTTTATCAGGCTTATATGCCTACCTACATCTATTTTTATATATTTGGTCTTGTTTGTACCAATAAAGCTGCTAAAAACAACGCCTATCTTCTGGAATCCTGATTTGCCTTACAGTGAACAGATTCCAGGTATGTGCCTCTATCAGGGGAGGCACATACCTGGGAAGTTATCTACGGGAAGCAGTTTTTTAGATAAGTATTACTTTCTTGTCATCATCCCATATGATATAGTTTTGTGGTAAAGGTTGTTTATTTGCAGTTCTTCTAGGGTCACGCCTTCCCAGTTTTCTTGGAATAAAATAATAAATAGTTATTTACCAACCTTCAAGTCCCCACTGCAAACAGGAAATGGTTCAACCCTTTAAAGGACCTCTCCACACCCCTAAACGTACTTTAGCCCACTAAAATGCTTTATGAGCGAAGAGTATCCTATTTTAGCCCTAGTTTATAAAGTGTTAATTTCTATGATGAATTAACACTTTTATAAATAAATTATGGAACACCTTCTGGTTGTCAATCAAACAGCCAGGGAGGTTTGCTTCCGTCTTCTTTTATCCCCCTGAGCTAATCGAAGTGGCAGGCAAGCTCTGTGTGAGTGTGTGTTTGCATCCTCCCACACAGAACTCAAATCAGACAGTGTGCGCATGCACAAGTGCACCAATTCTGAGGCTGCTAAGCAAGAAGTCTCTTCTCGGAAAAGCGGGAGGGCTTGCTAAGTTTTTGCAAACTCTAAGATATATCCCCAATGGATACCTGCATGAAAATAAATTGTGCATGTATTAATTGGGGGTATATCTACTAAATATGGATGATGATTTTTTCCCCATTTGGGCAGTGTATTGTCTCTTTAAACCTAGCCTAGAAAATAACAGGAAATAGTGGTAGATTCACCACGCTAGTTACATGACATGATACTTTATAACGTGTTCAATCATGTGATACCAAAGTCATATGATGTATGTAGAATCATAACGTGCAACCAAATACATATATAAATACACCATTAAACTGCATAATAATTCTGAATTAAATTGTACACACAGGTTTATACTGAACAATTTTTAGTTTCTACAATCATTACTGGGCTTGGAGGGGAACTAAAGTCCCTTGCTTGAGTAAGTGCTCCCCTCTTTCATTACTTTTCTACTTATATTTATGGACTCATGGCTACTAGACTGGTGCACAAATGTGTTTCAGCTGGTGTGAATGAATCAAATACCTTTCAATATACACACAAATCAATAGATATGCCCGACTCCGCAGGCAAATACTATACAGAATGGTTTTGTTCGGGTGCAGATTTATTTGTGCCCGTTTAAAAGCATCTTTGCACAAGTCTAGTGCATAGCACATGTTGAGCAATGCATGAAAAGTTCTACCCTAGAGCATGTTGAATTTATATGGTATCATTAGCCAATTAGTCAAGTTAATACCCTAAAGGGACTGCCTTCATTTGCTTCCTGAATTGCCCCTATTGGATTTCTGCATGTTGTGGGGCAGCTCTTTTCCTGTGCTACCCATCATTTTGTGGAAGTGATTTGGGCCTAGGAAACCACTGAAATTCTAGCAACACTAACTGAAAAGTATATAGTTTATTTTGATGTTCTACCATATGTATTATTACTTTACAGGGTTACTCCAACCTGGAGTATTATGGAGAAAGCCAATTTTCCAATTGTGCTATAATCACAATTTAGTATAATCACATACTGAGATCTTCTGAATGTTCCTTTTTATATCAGCTGCGATCAATGGAATATGCAGGCAGTAACAATTGAATACAAATAAAAAGCTACTAAGTAAAATCATTTGAAGTAAAAACATTGTAACTTTCACATTTACACTGTACAACATTTATATAGTATTCTAATGAAGCCAGGACATACTTGAAAACTAGAGAAATCTCAATGTATCTTTCCTGGTAAAATATTTTATAAATAAATAAATAAGATGACACACTATGATTAGAAGATCTACTGCTACCTTTGAGACTGTGCCTTACCATTTGCTATTTTTATTCTTTTAGGTTTTTATACATTTGTATTGTTCCTATTATTTCATACCTTTGTGTCTATAGTATTTTACTCTTGACACTACCTGCACTTTCTGCTTTAGTAGCTATCAAGATAACTTCTATATAATACAGGGTAGGGGAAATATTAGTATTGTTCCTAAAATGACTAGAAGTAAAAATATATTGAAAATCAGCATTATTAAAAAATGTTTAAAATGGGTATAAAAACTTGATACTTAAAAAGTTAATTCTTTTTTAAATCTTTGCTCTTCTGAAAGGAGGGGCAAAATGCGCAGCATACCTAAGAAGCTGGGTCCAGTCTAAATGAAGGGTTAAAGGACATTTTAGCTTTTAAGCACATCTGAACAGCTGCGGCTGTGCTTGGACTTTCTTGCTATTTTGTTCATGCCATTTTCTTTCTGCTTCTCCCTTAATTTGAATTTGAATTATATTTGGAATAAAGTTCAATAAGAAGTATTCTGGTGACCATCTGTGTTTCATCTCCGGTCAAGGAAGCTGTTGTGTGACCCAACTCGTTTTTACAAATTAATTCTCCCTATTCCTGATAGTGTAGAGTGGCACTCATCCACTTCTTTCTTGTGTTTTATTCATATAGTAACATTTCAATTAGTTTATTTTACTGATCTACACTATTCGTCTTCTGTGCATCTTTTGGGGGTTTTTTGGTATTTTTTTATCTTTTGCTGCATAAGTGTTTAAGGGTGTTTTGTTTAATGAATAGAACTTTTTTCTTTATTTGCAATTTTACATGTATTACATATTACCTCATTTTATTTACACATTTTTAACGTTGTATTTTCTGTTATACTTTTCTAGTCACAAAGTTCCATTGGGTTAATACATATTGCTAAAAGTTTTCTCACAAAGTATATACTGCGTCCTTACCACTTTACGCATTCATAAGGCACAATATGCTATAGTAACATTTACTGCAAAAAATACACTTTACACTGGAAAGCAAGGAGGGTTTGGCTCATCAAGTCAGCAGAACATTTCATGACACTCGTTAAAAAAAATAATACATACTACAGGGCTGTATTTAACACACAACTTGAATTATACTTTTCCCATAGCTGTCAAAATGCAATCAGAATCTGGGAACCCATCCTATGGATGTGTTATTTAATAAACTGTGAGTTTCAATTCATGGACCACTAAGAAAGTTTTCACTTCCTCCACAAGTGCGGTTTTGGCCTACCTTTTGCAAGTTGGTTACCGACGCACAGTTTAGGCAATAAACCTCCAGACATTTGCCTACTATAGCTCTCGGTAGAGAATATCTTACCTTGGGAAACCTTAGCAGTGCTCCTTCAGAGCAAAACAATTATCTTACTGCTACCTGTGAAATCAACTCTGCCTTACATCTTCTGCACAGAAAACTGACTGAACAGGTTTGGTCCCTGTCAATGAAATATGTCCCTTTACTGACTTTTAGTAACCCTCAATCCACGAGTCATTCCAGAGCAAAGGCACAAAAACATTTCTTTATTTTGTTTATTTTTTTTAAAGCTGTATTTTCATCCCACAAGTTTAAAGCATGTTGTGTTGGTCTGCAGAGCTTGCAATCTATTGACAGTGCTTGTTGTAACAGACTTAATCTAAAAATCAAATATATAAATGAGACCTGCCTGTTTTTCCATGTCCAATTTTGTATAAATTTGTTGTAAAATAAATGTTTTGTTAGCATTCTGCATCTTAAAGGAATACTGTAGTGTTAGGTATTCTGCCTTAAAGTTATTGTCTGTGTAAAAAGCCTTTACATACTTTCCTCAGGTCCCTCAGCGCTGTCTCCATCAACTCCAACGTCGACAATGGGGATAACTTAATGGGCATGCACGGTGAGCCACAATAGGAAAGCATTGAATCCGTGGACATCGAGCATCATTTAATGGAAACTGCAGGAAGTGCTTCTAGTGGCTGTCTGGTATTTTACATTACAGGGCTTAAGGGACTGGGACATTGCACGCAGAACACTTTAATGATGAAATGGTCTGAGTGCCTATAGTGTTTTCTAAAATACTTTGCTTGTTCCTGTACCTGTGTACAGCTCCATTTCTGTCCCTCTCTCCTAACCTGCAGGGCCCTGTAGCATAGTTGTACGTGCCATCAAACAACAGTGCTTTCTGAGGTTTGTAGTACAACGAAAAGTCAACTAACTGAGGCTGTGCATGTAGAGTCTTGAATTATCATTAATCCTTGTCCTGGTGTCCTAGGAATATGTTTCAGGATTATAAATAAAATATAATTTTCCTTATCTGTAGATCTGAGTCAAAAAGCAAATGTAGAGTGAAATGGATCCTTTCCCTCAATGGCACTGAAAGGATTATCGTTAAGGAAGGATAGTAGAAGCTCACTTATCACAGTTTCTTAAAAGCAATAAGCAGTTATTATACACATTTTAGCATAAGGTATTCATTGCACATTTGGACTTGCTGTGTAGTCTAATTTATTCTATGTGACTAATAGCTTTATACACACTGTATTATTCTAGCGTAAATTATTGACAAAACAATGTAAACATGATCCAGCATATGTCTTGTAACTTAGCACAGACAGCGAGCGGGTGCCATATTAATGGAACAGACATGTTATGTGACCGAACGTCCCTTTAGCTGGAGATATGTAATTAAAATGCACCCTGCAGGGCACAATGTATAGATGTAACTTTTTAACAACATCTGCAATAACAGGGAAGGAATTGTGACCCTAGTTCAGACTTGTAGCACACACCCCGTGGACTGTAATATGAGGGGGTCTCAGCATATAGCCACAATGCTGAAATCACACACCTCCCAACAGTCCTGCATTCAGTGGAACAATCCAGCTGTAGTACCCTGGAGTCCCGCATCTGGAGACACCAGGTAACTATCTCCTAGCAGCACAGAATTATATGCGCTGGCGCATGTAATCACTAAGAGCCGTGCTCCCTGCATTGTCCTGGCGTTCTCTAGATGGGAACACTAATTATGGGCATCACTAATGTTGATGTCCCCTCGAGGCCCCTCACCCGTTCCCTCCCACCCCCCGATTGTTCAGAGAACCTATAACTATAGATGTTAAAAATGCTATTGTCAGGACTAGAAGCTGTTGTGCAGCTAAACCCAACAGACAATGGGATTAGTCTATGTGGCGAAACCAACCTCGCCACTGGGCCCTGGAGAAGCCTGTTTGCTAGCCTCCTACCTACTGACTATGGCCCCTGGGTTATTTGGGGCATATTGTACTGTATATTGCTGCTACTGGCCCTTTTAACAGCATCTATGGACATATTGGGACTTTTGGGACTACTGTCCCTTTAAGACTGTGAAGCATATTCGAGTGTACTGCCTGTAATATTATATATGTATTTATAGATGTGTTAAGTTTATCCTGGGTGATTTGTATGCAGCATTCATCTGATTGTTCGGTAGAATCACTCCATTCAGTATATTGAGTGAAACTACCGAACAACCAGACCACCCAGGAATGAGTGTGCCTCCAATTACCGTTTGCAACAATGTTGCAAACAGGTAATTGGCAATCAGTGCAGTGTGGTCTGTGTCCTCTGGGTGGCCGCCATTCGGGAGCCGAACACGTGGCGGCGGCCATCTTAAACTACCGAACAGCGGTGTTTTGCCGTCGAGCGTCTGGAACTAAAATCGGACACTCGACTAGGCAAACACCGCTGAGACCTCCAGACTTCCAGGATTTCGTATAGAAACTACCGAATGGCCCGCCGTTCGGTAGAAAGAACCCCTCAAACAAGGGAATTCATTCAAACCCTCTCCAGGCTCTATAACACAGGCAATTCGCCTGTTTTCATTCCCTTGTTTGTGACCGACCGCAGGGCCAAAATGCATGGAACTGTTTTCGGATACTTTACCCATGCGGTCGGTCAAAACTTTGCCTGCTCATAACTCCCGAACCCCTGGTCCGATCTGGGTGATTTTTGAGTATGTTGCTCACCCAGATCAGGGCTATCAGGGGATACCTGTTTTAGGGGTGTATCATATGTATTTGGGGTACATCCAGGAATTGGGGAAAAATGTGTACTGTATAATTGGATTAAGTGTTAATCTAAGGGGAGGAAAGGTGTGGGAGGTACATCCATGTGATTGGTCAATTTCATCCTCCCCCTGGGAGTGTCCTGTATGTACCTGTTTGTGAATAAAAGCCGGGCTGGATGAGCCAGTCCAGAGTTCCTGTTTTACCCTCAACTTGAGTCCTGTGTCTTATTGGGGGAACCTGCTACAAGGGATTGCTATGCTAGGCATATTCCCTTGCTATAATCACTGAGCTCTTGTAAGAGCTTGTTCCTGCTTCGTTCTGAAGGGAGATAGCTGCAGCCTGCGGTGCTTATGGTGTCTGGTGGAGTGCTTGGAGTCCTCTGGAAGCGCTAGGAGCATCTTTCAACGGAGGTACCCAGTCGGGGTGCCAGTGGATCCGTTACATTGGTGGCAGCGGTGGGATGGCGTCCTAGTGCGAGGTAAAGCAGCTCGGAGACACAGTTCGTTTGGATTACAAAGGGAGGGCAACGCTAGTACCCGTACAGCGCCCCTATCTACAAAAGAAGCAACGTCGGCAGGGCAAGCATGGCGCCCAGTTACAGTCAACAGGAGTTTGACGCTATGATGAAAATGCTGCTGGCTTTCTTTGGACCAGAACCCCCGGAGGAGAAATACATACAGAGCACAAGGAAAATAGCGGCAGCGTATCTGCAGGGTCTAGCAGACAAAAAAGCAGCTGAAGGTGTCGTCCTTCCTCCCCAGCGGCAGCTTAGCACACCAAGGGGAGATAGTAAGCCCCTCACCAGCGCAGATGGGACCGTGGTCTCTGCGGCCAAGCTACAAGGAGCTGAAGGGGCCGTCCTTGCTCCCCAGCGGCAGTCTACGGTTCAGGGAGAGGAGCCTGTTATCCCCTCTCCCCAGCGGCAGCTTAGCATACCAAGGGGAGACAGTAAGCCCCACACCAGCGCAGATGGGACCGTGGTCTCTGTGCCCAAGTTACAGGGAGCTGAAGGGGCCATCCTTGCTCCCCAGCGGCAGGTTACAGTTCAGAGAGAGGAGCTTGTTACACCCTCTCTCCAGCGGCAGCCTAACCCACCAAGGGGAGACCGTAAGCCCCACACCAGCGCAGATGGGACCGTGGTCTCTGCGCCCAAGTTACAGGGAGCTGAAGGGGCCGTCCTCCCTCCCCAGCGGCAGTGTGATTTGTTGGGAATTGGGAGCCCAGTCTCCATTCCCCAGCGGCAGTGTGAATTGCAGGGAATTGGGAGCCCAGTCTCCATTCCCCAGCGGCAGGCTGAGTTACAGGGGGCAGAGGTAGTTGGTCCTACCCCCCAGCAGCAGAGTGATATGCCGGGAAGGCAGTGTGAAGTGCAGGGAGAGGAGAGCAGCGTCCTCCCTCCCCAGCGGAAGGCTGAGTTACAGGGGGCAGAGGTAGTTGGTCCTACCCCCCAGCAGCAGCGTGATTTTTTGGGAATAGAGAGCCCAGTCTCTATTCCCCAGCAGCAGGACACTGAATTGGGTGGAGAGACAGTCGGTCTCCCTCCACAAAGACTGAAAGTAGGCATGGGAGAGGAGATTGTTACCTCCTCTCCCCAGCGGCGGATCATCAATGGGCAGAGTGTTCTAATGGGAGAGGAGCTGGTTACCACCTCTCCCCAGCGGCAGCTTAATGTACCAGGGGGAGACTGTAAGCCCCACACCTGTGCAGATGGGACCGTGGTCTCTGCACTTCCAGCACAGGGGGTAGGGACGGTCGGTCCTGCCCCCCCACAACAGGGCTGTTTAGCCAAAGGGGAGACAGTCAGTCTCCAGCGGCAGAGCTGTGTAACTAAAGGGGAGACAGTCGGTCTCCAGCAGCAGAGCTGCGCAGCAAAAGGGGAGACAGTCGGTCTCCAGCAACCAGGCTCCAACCAGACTACTCCTGTAGTAGTGCTGGCACCAGGGCAGAGTACCGCTGGTCTCTGCCCACTCAGCAACCCACCAAAACAGCCTACCAGTCCCCCACACAGCCGGGGTGAGGCACCTGGACCTGGACAAGTTTTTCCATTACTCAAGTGTAGTAACCATTTATTGTGGGTGGGCTGTACTGCTGTTTCTGTTTTGTGGGTGGGCTGCTGGACTAACAAGGGCACTGACCGGCAAGAGGTCAGGTACCCTGTTAGTCTGTTTGGAAAAGGGGAGAAATGTGGCGAAACAAACCTCGCCACTGGGCCCTGGAGAAGCCTGTTTGCTAGCCTCCTACCTACTGACTATGGCCCCTGGGTTATTTGGGGCATATTGTACTGTATATTGCTGCTACTGGCCCTTTTAACAGCATCTATGGACATATTGGGACTTTTGGGACTACTGTCCCTTTAAGACTGTGAAGCATATTCGAGTGTACTGCCTGTAATATTATATATGTATTTATAGATGTGTTAAGTTTATCCTGGGTGATTTGTATGCAGCATTCATCTGATTGTTCGGTAGAATCACTCCATTCAGTATATTGAGTGAAACTACCGAACAACCAGACCACCCAGGAATGAGTGTGCCTCCAATTACCGTTTGCAACAATGTTGCAAACAGGTAATTGGCAATCAGTGCAGTGTGGTCTGTGTCCTCTGGGTGGCCGCCATTCGGGAGCCGAACACGTGGCGGCGGCCATCTTAAACTACCGAACAGCGGTGTTTTGCCGTCGAGCGTCTGGAACTAAAATCGGACACTCGACTAGGCAAACACCGCTGAGACCTCCAGACTTCCAGGATTTCGTATAGAAACTACCGAATGGCCCGCCGTTCGGTAGAAAGAACCCCTCAAACAAGGGAATTCATTCAAACCCTCTCCAGGCTCTATAACACAGGCAATTCGCCTGTTTTCATTCCCTTGTTTGTGACCGACCGCAGGGCCAAAATGCATGGAACTGTTTTCGGATACTTTACCCATGCGGTCGGTCAAAACTTTGCCTGCTCATAACTCCCGAACCCCTGGTCTGATCTGGGTGATTTTTGAGTATGTTGCTCACCCAGATCAGGGCTATCAGGGGATACCTGTTTTAGGGGTGTATCATATGTATTTGGGGTACATCCAGGAATTGGGGAAAAATGTGTACTGTATAATTGGATTAAGTGTTAATCTAAGGGGAGGAAAGGTGTGGGAGGTACATCCATGTGATTGGTCAATTTCATCCTCCCCCTGGGAGTGTCCTGTATGTACCTGTTTGTGAATAAAAGCCGGGCTGGATGAGCCAGTCCAGAGTTCCTGTTTTACCCTCAACTTGAGTCCTGTGTCTTATTGGGGGAACCTGCTACAAAGGATTGCTATGCTAGGCATATTCCCTTGCTATAATCACTGAGCTCTTGTAAGAGCTTGTTCCTGCTTCGTTCTGAAGGGAGATAGCTGCAGCCTGCGGTGCTTATGGTGTCTGGTGGAGTGCTTGGAGTCCTCTGGAAGCGCTAGGAGCATCTTTCAACGGAGGTACCCAGTCGGGGTGCCAGTGGATCCGTTACAGTCTATTTGGTGTTGAGATTATTCAATGAAGCTGGACATGGTCAAGTGAAGTACATAAAATTTAGGGGGATGGGAATTCTTCAAGATACAATATACTAGGGGGGGGATGTTTGATGGCAAGGCGACAGCCACTAAATGTTGATTTTATTCATATATCAAGATATCAAGTGACCAATAGAGGGGAGGGGGGAAGCAATAATAGATAAATTAACTAAGCAATAAAATGGATCTATATATACTATATTTTGGTACGGGTTGATGTTTCAGGAGGGATAAGTCAAATGGCAAATGATTTAGATAAACTAGAAAAATGGTCAGAGTTGTGGCAACTGACATTTAATGTGGATAAGTGCAAGATAATGCATCTTGGACGTAAAAACCCAAGGGCAGAGTACAGAATATTTGATAGAGTCGTAACCTCAACATCTGAGGAAAGGGATTTAGCGGTGATTATTTCTGATGACTTAAAGGTAGGCAGACAATTTATTAGAGCAGCAGGAAATGCTAGCAGAATGCTTGGTTGTATAGGGAGAGGTATTAGCAGTAGAAAGAGGGAAGTGCTCATGCCATTGTACAGAACACTGGTGAGACCTCACTTGGAGTATTGTACACAGTACTGGAGGCCGTATCTCCAGAAGGATATTGATACCTTAGAGAGAGTTCAGAGAAGGGCTACTAAACTGGTTCATGGATTGCAGGATAAAACTTATCTGCCGTCACATTCTATGTTTCTATTTTTATTCTTCTTTTTTACCTCTATTGGTTACTTTTTCTAACATGAACAGTGAACAATGTGGCAGAAAAGTGCCTTATATTTTATTATTATTCGTTTAATGTATATATTTTGCAACACAAGGATTGGATCATTTTTGCAGCATCCTTTTTGTTTGTCCCCTAAAAGTTTTTCATAAGCGACATTTGGCCAAGCTGAACTTTTCCATTAACGAGAAGTGGACGGCCACAACAAATGTAAATCTTGGGAAGAATTATTCAGCCAATCCGACCAATCTCACCTTGCACCAGTCTGCAATATACAGATTTTTGAAAATTCATAGGAAGTGCTGCATTAATGAGTTGCCTTCAATTTTTAAAAAAATTATATATGATTCTTTTGGGCAAGTGTTAAAATACTGCTTGGTGGTATGTAAATTCAAGTGTAAAAATCAACATTATTAAATTATAATTATGCTATAATTATAAAGGGACAGTCCACTGCCCAAATAAAATAAACATCAATTTTTAGTAGATATACCCACAATGAAAACAAGCTTGCATTTAATGTTATGCATTTTTTTATTGGGAGTATATCTGCAAACAGCCCGCAGGAGCTGCACATCTGTTGCATACACCCTTTCTTCTCCAGTGCAGTGCTTTCCAATCACAGACTTTCCAATGCAGCTTTTTACTTTTTGTAAAATGAAAAAAATAAAAACTAAGACACCATCTACACCTTCACACATAAGACACCACAGCAAGTTAAAGTACATTAGGGGTCCGGAGTGTTCCTTTAATAAATGGGCTTTACTTTGAGAGCACCTTAATTCCACATAGTGATGGGTAGCACTTTCAGTCAGTGGCCAGCAAATTTTAGAATTCATGACCATCCTACTAAGGCATGGGGATCTGGAATCCTACACATGTCAAAGGAGGGAATCTAATATATGAACATGATTAATTTAATCTTGAATGAACATTTCACAGGGCCACAGAAACGGTACCATATATATACAATATTATTTCCTTATGTTAGACAGTGCATGAACAGTTCTGTCCATTGTCCATGCTTGATTAAATGCCACATTCTGCCAGGGCAGCACTATTTTCAGTTTTAACAAAGGGATTGATATCTGGGAAATCCTGACAAGTCAGGAAGCCCTATATCAACAGCGCTGACTTCCATGTATAGTCTAGTGATGGTTGTGAAGTACATTTCCTATTGCTCTCAGCCAGCCTTTCTCTATAACCAGGATATCTAATCACCTTAATCTGAACAAAAACTCAAGCTTAAAGGACCACTATAGGCACCCAGACCACTTCAGCTCAATTAAGTGGTCTGGGTGCCAGGTGCATCTAGTTTTAACCCTGCAGCTAAAAACATGTTTCAGAGAAACTGCTATGTTTCACTGAGGGTTAATCCATCCTCTAGTGGCTGTCTCACTGACAGCTGCTAGAGGCACTTCCGCAATTCTCACTGTGAAAATCACAGTGAGAAGACGCTGGACGTCCATAGGAAGCATTGAGTAATGCTTTCCTATGGGAAGTTTGAATGCGTGCGAGGCTCTTGCCGCGCATGCGCATTCGGATCTGACGTCGGCAGGGGGTGGAGAGTTCCCCAGCGCCGAGGGAGCCCGGCGCTGGAGAAAGGTAAGTGGCTGATTGGGTTTTAACCCATTCAGCCCAGCGGGAGGAGAGCCCTGAGGGTGTGGGGGACCTAATGACAAACAAGTTTGTTTTCCTGGCACTATAGTGTTCTTTTAAACAGACTATATTCTAAATAACATGTCTTTCCTGTTCCAATCTACAAATAATTCCATATATAGATGTGCTAGTCAAATGATTGGCAAAAGGATTAAATGAAAGGGACACTATAGGCACCCAGACCACTTTAGCTGATTGAAGTTAACTTGGTGCAGTGTCCCACGTCCCTTTACCCTGCAAAGGTAATTATTGCAGGTTTTAATAAACAAAAATAATTACCTTTTGAGAGTTAACTCCACCTCTAGTGTCTGTTTATCAGACAGCCACAATAGGGACTTTCAGGTCATCAGGCGACATTTGGTCGCCTAACTGAAGCTAGACATCCTGACGCTATGCATGAGGACATCCAAAGTCACGCCAAGCCCGGTAGGAAAGCATTATACAATGCATTCCTATAGGGAAAATCCTAATGCAAACGCGGCCATTGCCACACATGTGCAATAGGTCTCCACCGCTGGCTTTATTTTCCTGGCACTATAGTTTCACTGTAACACAGTTGCCAGATTGAAGAGGTTGCCACAAAGTAATGCTGTACCCCTGGCAATGTAGAGGAAGCCCATTTAAAGGGACACATTTTTACAGCATTTTATATAGATAATAAATTGTCTGACCAGGAATAGTCTACACTGAACAGGAGCCTCTCATTTTTGTCTTTGGTGTTTGGTTTAATCTCTTTTTGGCACGGGTTTACAGTCCTTCTTGTATTTACACTCATCACATAGAATGATTGGAATTATATAGTAAGCTGAAACACCGCAGCTATTAGTTTGAATAAGCAAAATGTTCATATGTGTGGCTGCAGCTCAGCTCTTCACTGAGAACAAGGGATGTCTGTCCAATGTTTTTTTGTCACTTGGTGTCACAGCTTCATGTTGTAAGCTTTTTTTGCTGCAGTGATTTATGCTAATTGCTGGCCCTATATGCAGGAAGGGAGACTGGGATCACTGCCCTCTTTGCACCATAACCATAATGACGCAAAGATGTTATGTTGCTTAGAATGACCCTTTAAATGCACCTTCATAGCGCACATCTGTCAGTCGGTAATTGTCTTTTCTCTGCACACAGTCAAGGCCCTTTTGAGTGGTTTATAGTAGAACATACATAGGCTCTGCATAAGGGTACTTCTTACTCTGAATGTATGCAGTTTCTTGTTTATGTAATCTAACACGTATTATTAAGCAGAACATATATTTGCATGTAACAACTCTTGCATGTAACCAATCATTGTAAAAAAATAAAAAAGTTTACAAGTAACTTAAATCTGATACCACAATCCTAGTCACACTTTTGCACGTCTTAAAAATCGGTTTATACAGATACTAGAACTCCCACACATAATTCGTAAACAATAACTAGTTTTAGACAAACTCCACATATTCCGTTTTTAACCCTTTCATCTCTGCCAAAGGCCCCACAGTCCACAATCCAATCACACATCCATCAGCCACGTTTACCGCAGCACTAGAATTGGTAATGCATATTTGTATAATCTGCAACTCTGCACATTTTGAAGCCATTTAGCTAAACTTGGGTAACCATGATTGAGCCCCAGTTTGTCCGAATCAAATTCCTTCTAAGAATCACCCAAACAAATCGATCTGCCCAGGATGTACCGTATTCAGTGAATTGATTAATTTGAGTGTGGATTAAAAGGAATTTGATACGGTCAAACTTTGTTAAAGAAATGTGGTCTTTACTCAGCTATTGGAATATATAGAATAAATAATAATCCGAGTATACGAGGCACTATGATATGTTATACACATGTTATCTTTTATTGGTGAGCAAATTGTACTTACAACAATATGCTGTATAGAGCACTAATGTTCTCAATGTCTCCATTGCTGTATACAAACTATAACTCGGCTGTCTCTGAGCTGATCTTGGGAGCTGGAACCTATGTGTACTCTTAAAGCATGTCCAATTGTGGCATTATTAAACTCGGTGTTAGCAGGCACATTATTGCATACTGCTGAATGTGACACTTGCAAATTCAACCCATTGAGAGATGGGAATAATGCCAAGGGTATTGCTAATATTTAGGGAATTAAATCTGGTGCTGTGTGCTAACTGAGCTTTCACTGAATCATGGAGGCTCTAGTTAATAATGTCTAATTGTAGTTTGATCTATTTTAAGAAACAGAACTGGTTCATTAGGTTTCTTTATACAGTTGTGTGCATTTTACGGTCTTTCTCATATCATTCTAGATTAATCAGACCGTCTGCCATGCCAGAAGAAAGGGTTAAATAAAGGTAGAAATATGAAAAATACCAAATCATTTTCATATCCTTTCACTTACATCAATGGAAACTATAGTCATATAGTATATATTGATCAGTTATTTCAAATAGATACTACATGGTCGCATTAAAAGGGAAAGCTAATTACATGGATATTACATTTGTGTACACAACCTTCATAGATAAATTGTTAGCAGAAAAATGCATATTTCTGGAAATGCCAATAGCAGGAAACAAACCATGCACTATTTCTTTCAATCTATACATTTCTGAATTCCATTCAGATACTTATCTAAATATCTATTTAGGTTCATAGATAACGGAAGCATTGCACAGAAATCAGGTACAAATACATACATACCTGCAAGACTTGTTGTTGAGAGTGCTCTAAACAGTCCTTAGTTTTCAGGTTTGTAGATGCTAAGGACACACCTACACAGGTAAAGCAGGTGAGAGCCTACAGGTGACACACCTACCAAATCTTTAAGATATATATTGAAAGAAAATAGTTTAACTGTGTCGCTAGGCCGACCTGTTACAAAGCTGTTTAGCCAAGAGGGGATTTTCATTTGTCAGTCTTCAAGGAATGGAAACAGAAAGGCCCTTTATCTCAATGCTAATAGCATTCAAAACAACCTTTTATATCTCAATGTACAGCGAGATAGAATACAGTTTATTAGTTAATTAGTTGTGGAGAATGCCGTACAATTTGCAGTTCTTTTTGTTCAAAGTAGCTGATTTGGACAAAATCTAAAAGTAAAATTTACAATTCTCTGGTCAGTTCTTCAAAAGTCCCAGTTTAGTGAATAATTCATTTCATTCTTCCATAAAGGACAGGTGAGATTTTGGAAAGGAGGTTGTGATGAAACTGTTGCTAAGGTTGGCTTTTTTTTTCTTTCTTATCGGATGCTTATGAATTCAGCATTCTGTTTGCCAGGGCTTGAAAGCATACTGTATTTCTATGCTTCCATAGTGAAAGAAACAATGAATGTCCCCTTTTATTAAAACCAGCCCCTGAGAACATTAACTTCTGGGCAGAACTTTTAAACTCTGTCCAAGAAAACTCAAAATGAAAAGGGTTCAAATTAAAATTGACAGCACTATGCTAAAATATAAAATTGAGACAGGGAGTGGAGTTTGACTTTATAATGTACTGATTTGACCTAGAGTTGGGCTCTTTGTTTGTAATTGCCCCTCAGGCCACATGTGTCCAGCCTCCTGCTGTATGATCATTACAGTAAGCAAAATCATGAGTGCAGGTACTCCCTAACCCATCTGTTAACCGAGCGGCAATTATTCAAACTACTACAGCTGTAATGATGACCTGTTATAGTTTTGTTCAAACAGTTCAGTTTTGACATAATCAATTTAAAAGTCTATCTTTGTGCGCCTGACATCCTGAAAGTTACTCTTAACCCCTTAAGGACACACGACGTGTGTGACACGTCATGATTCCCTTTTATTCCAGAAGTTTGGTCCTTAAGGGGTTAAAGAAGCTTTTTGTATTTCACTGTATTTTGACATGACTCTGCTGCAAAATAGGGCAAGCCGTGTCCACAGGCCAGCAACCTTCATAATAGATGAATCCATCAAAGTATGACAAGCATGCTACGATCCCAAGATGAGCACGGTGTTTCTAGCCTGAAATCAATATTAGCACTTTAATGAGTAATCTGCTTTTGAATGGTTGCTTAGCTTGGTATAGTTCCCTGATGTTTGTGTGACTGCAATGTGTACCAAACCAGATCTGCAATTAGAAACACCTTGCGAATCACATACCTGTATAAACAAACCTGTATTCATGGTACACTTGTGCATTGTCAGAGTGAAAACAGACAAGTAAAAATAAAAAAAAGCTTGTTTTACATTGGCCGTATTATGGACAGCCAGAGGATAAATATTCAACTCATAATCTACTTCCACAGTGCTTTGAGCGAGGCAAAAGCTTTATTTGAGTTACAGTTCAGCATCATCTTGGGATCTACCTTTTAGCCACCCTTATTCTACCATTCTCTTCTACTGCTGTCTTTGTTCTATAATGGGTTGACCCAATGAAGCTTGTGGCTGGCAGCGATTCCTTGTAGTAGCAAGCAAAAGCTATGCATCCAAAAACACATGAATGGTTACAGCTATGTTTGATAGCCATCACTTTGACATGTTATTTCACTGTGTGTCTATACATTAAAGCAGTGATTCCCAATCTAGACATCAAAGTATACCAACAGTCCATGAGTCAATTCCAATTTTGACTCATGACTTCCTCCAGCCATTCAGCCCTGGGTTGGGGTCCATGGATTCCCTACTGCCTGTAAAGATCATTTGGGGTGTTTGAGAGCAGAAACTTATCAACAGCAGCTGCATGGCTGATAGTTGAGGCCATCAGGATTGTCAGTAAACAATAGAATGGTGCTCCGGCAGCAAAGAGTTCTGTAGAGATTATAGAAATGTTATTATCAGTCACCTTTACTCATTCATGCACCAAATAGGGAGTACGTCAGAAGTGGCCACAGCATACACACCTGCCAGTCAGAATGAAAGATTTACGGGGAAGAGAGATCATGAGTAAGTTTGTTTCTCCTCCTCATACATGTGAATGTTTATGGGGCACTTCTAAAATGTAAGTATTAATAAAAGCAAAGTTAATAGTGTATTTCTCCCCTAATATAATACCTCTGACCTGTCCCTATTTTGGGCCTAAATCCCTCTGTCCCTCTTTTCTAGGAGCTCCATATTGTTTGTGTGTCTGAGTGTATAACAGAGCTCCACATCAATAATACTCCCAGTAATGTATCTGAGTGTATAACAGAGCTCCACATCAATAATACTCCCAGTAATGTATCTGAGTGTATAACAGAGCTCCATATACATATGTCTATGCCAGCACCCATTCACACCCCCACACTCCCATTTTTCCTGTTGCTTCCCCTTAAACAGAGCAGATCATATATATGTGTGTGTAGAAAGGCCATTAGGCCTGAATTTGTGGGAGGAGTAAGTCCCCTACTTAAACTCCCAGGCCCTACTCACCTCTGCCGTTCAGCTGATTGTCCCCATAGCAACCAGCACTTCCGGTCCAAGCTTCCGGCCAGAACTGTTCCTGTTTTCCAGCAGTCAGATGTCCTGAGCAATCCTCCGTCCGTTTGAGGTCCTTCCACTCGTTTTTTTCCCGGTCGAGGTACCCGGCTTCCAGTCACGAGACCGGCCCGTTCACATGAGCTAGGCGAGGGAAATAACGTTCGGCTATTTCCCTCCGTTCGGGCCTAAAAACGTAGGGGTAGGCTCCCTCTATCTTATTCACACGTATACTTGCTCGTTTAAACGTATTTAGCGTTCGCGCCAAAACGGACGAACGCTCGGCACATTAATGCATCATTACATATTCGTTCTGAAACTACCGAATCTATATATTAAGTATAGCGCTCTTATTATTACTTGTATCCCCTTATTACCGTTCGGTCAACGCTGGGGGAAGAAGGATTTTCAGACTCCTCCGAGGATGACTATACTGAAATGAGAGAGGGACCCTCACTGAACAGACCCACAGGGCACAACGCCAAAACACCTACATCTGGCGACCCGATTACTGCAGACCTCCTAAAGAGCATGTTCGCCGAACAAAGGCAGAACTTAGCCAAGGACCTAGCCTGCTTCAAGGACGCCATAGCAGGTGTAGCCACGAGGCTCGACCTAGAGACTGCAGCTAACACCCAGGACACCCGACTAACCACTTTGGAGAAACAAATCACAGATCTCCAAAAGCAGCAGCTCGGCACCGCAGAGAAAGTTGAGGCCCTAGAGGATTACAGGAGGAAACACAACCTCAAAATCAGAGGGGTACCGGACGCTGTTGATTTAGCCGACCTCCCACACTACCTTAGACGCCTCATGGCTACACTGCTACAGCCCAAACTGGTCAAAAATATGAAACTGGACGGACTGTTCCGGTTGCCGAAACCCACAACAGCACCACCCACGGCCACTGCGGATCTTATAGTGCGGTTCCAGTCCCTTCACGACAAGGCCACTCTGCTGGCAGCGGCCCGGGGGAAAACGCCGCTGACCTTCGAGGGTTCCCACATCTCCCTGTTCCCAGACCTAACAAGGAACACTCTCTCCTGGCGCAAATCCCTACAACCCCAACTGCAACGACTACGCGACAAGAACATCCCCTACTGCTGGGGAGGATCAAGACTGCTCACAGTAACTCACCAAGGTACTATCCACCGGGCAAGGAGCCCTCAAGAACTGAACTCACTTTTCGGCCAACTCGGCCTCTCAGCCGCTACGCCGACTACCCTGTCTCACCTGGACCCCTCCTTGGTGGTAGAATTCATCCCGAGATCACAACGGCGACAACAACCATCGGATAAGGATGTTGGACTGACCTAAGATGAAAAGGACGCTTGTCCATAATAGAGGACTGCCTCACTTTCCACCACCGCAACCAGAGTATATCTGGATACGTTTCGAACGTTAAGTTGCCTTGATTACCTGATGTTTGCCCGCTAATTATAATTTAGCTTTTACATATATCTGGAGCCATGCAACCCAGCACTAGCAGAGTGAGAGGATAAACCCCCCACTTGTAGCTTCTATGGATTTCATACGGCCCAGTTAGTAGGACATAGTCGTGCAAACTGTGCGAGATGTCCCATCCTAGGCTGGCTCCACTATTCCCCCCCCCCCCCCCCCCACCTCCATACTCACGTTTAACTTCACCCCAAGAGTTTCGCCCTGGAGGGGGTGACATCTCTAGAGGCGCATAAGCCCAGCAGAATAAAGCACCCCTAGATTGGGATTACCAGAAGTGCCCCATAGGGACATTAATGTTGCATCCCACCAACTGTACTATCTTGCTTTTCTCTAAAAATAAAAACCTTAATCTGCTTCTTGCTCCCTAATCCGCCAGGAACGTTACATAAAATGTCTGCTTAACTGACATGGCGGTAGATCATTTGATATGTTTCTTCCAAGCAGAGTGAATATATGCAATGCTTAAATTTTGACAAACCTTAGTCTGACATACAGCTATGAACTCCTCTAATAGCCTACATAGCTAAGGATATATTACTATATTGTGTTCAGTTCACACTGAACAGCGGCGATTGCCACTAAGCTACTCTACTACCTACATACTGTATAACTGTATGTTATTTCCTCTGGTTACACACTACACCTTTAAAAAAAAAAAAAATGTGCAAGTTTTACCTGTCAACCATTTCATATGTCGACTATGTATTAAGCTGTTTGTGTCAACTGCTGTCGTGGCATGACATATGTTTGTTCATCCCTGCGCAACAAAAATAAAGAATTAAAAAAAAACAAAAAAACGAACATCATATACTAATCCATATTCGGTTACATCCTATTCAAAACATACAGGCATTGCACTAAGTTCATTTACACGAATTCTACGATATTAAATGTATATTCCCTGTTCGGTCAGTTAACTAATGATACTTATACTATTTTTCTTAATATACACCAGACACATTTTAAACTCGACATACAGATATTACGCCATTAAATACTACGTGCTACAATATCGGTTACATTAACATCTGTACTATTCCTTGTCCATATAATCACGCGGTCACATATTTTGGCTTTACAGATTGCATCGGTTTCTCGTTTTTCTGAGCTAAAGTTGTCATTTCAAGGTCTTTTATTACAGGAACAGGTATTGTATTTTATCACTTTGAGTCATCAAGGTTTAGGCCTCAAATCTAATTAAAATATTGGGTTTTATTACATACAATCAAATCGGTTGTTAACTATGAAAATTTTCTTTGGTTAAACCCAGTATTTACCTAGGCTTCCACCGGTTCAACACAGTTAAACCTGTTACGCTTAACGTAATTTCTGTACGTCTAACCAAGGTATAGTTCACTACTCTTTTTACTACTTTTCATACCAGACCTCACGCGGTCTCATTTTCATTACTACTTTCTCACAGGCTTACGCCCACGGTACGTTAATTCTGTATCATTTTCTACCCAGACATACGGTCATACGGCTTTCAGGCCCTGAAAAAACACCAAAACCTGACCCGGTACTCATCCATACCTTCAGGTACTTACGTCCTTACCCAAATACGTCCATTCTCTGACCCAAGGCCTCATTCAGCCTTCTCAAAAAATATCTAAACCATCCCATTCATACACCCAAACCTTACAGATCCCTCAATGCAAGATCTCACGTTGCGCCCCTAACAAACCAACTCCCAATACAAATCATACGCCACCACGATACGCATAAATACATCAACATCTGTCTTAATCCCCAGGATTCTTCCTCAAGGACAGCAAAAAGACAAGACTCAATACATTTAATACTACCAGAAGGTTCCAGATACCATTTGCTACCAGTCAAGGTTCGTATCCACACACCACTCCAGTCCTCTCACTCTACCCTTAAGTATACAATCGAACTGGCTACAGGGTCTAGGCTAATGCCTTAGCTCACCCTATCAGGAAATCCGATCCTGCGAGGCCTTCCTCCCTCAACCCACCTCAACACGGAGGTACGGCCCCACGCCCAAATCATAGTTATAAGCCTCGCATGCCCTACTACAGGGCTCTAGTCAGGGCCTCACCTGTCACGGCCACACGTTTTGATCTCTCTTTACTGTCACCGAGAGGCCAACATCCTGCCACCATGTCTGTGGCAACTACGTCATAAGCCAAATCATAGGTAGAGCCTCTCACCGCCACTTGGCATTAGCAGGGCCTCACTTACCCAAACATTCAACAGTTACGTTTTTCGCTTTGGCATCTAGCATTACAGTACAGTTCTTCCATATAAACCACCCTCCATACCCCTCCAACTCACCTTACTCCCCTTCTAATATATCTTCACGTAATCATTCCTTTTTAGAATGTCCCAAGAACCAATTCCAACAGAAGAATTGACAGAAGAGACACCATTCACGCCAACCAGACCCGAGTCTCCAGGCGAATCACTCACTCTTTCAACCCCCACGTCCTTGAGAGCATGGACTATTCCCAAAATTACGGCCGAGCTTAGGCTCAGGGGAATCCCCTTTCCGGCCACAGCTAGGAAGGCAGAACTCTATAAGCTGCTTACCCACCAAGCCCCCGAGCCTAGGCCAGGCTCAAGCTCTCAAGGACAACCACCAGGCAACAGCACGGCCACCCAGGATACCCTGGCAGCTATCTTGGCCAATCTGCAGACCCTCAATAGCAGGCTATCTAAGGTGGAGAGCGCCATCTCCTCCCCAGGTACTACCACGGAAGTCCCGATCTCTACCACGGCTGTACCCGCTATTCCAACATGCCCTCCTATACTCCCCCCTCCAGCACCAGGCACAGCCATTACACCCTTTGAGTCACCAGCACACTCCGTCCCAGACTCTATCAGGAAAGATATCCTAGAAGGGAAGGACGTGTGTCTGGTGTCTCTGCTCATAGCCTCTCAGGATATACTCGAGAACAAGGCATACAACTATGGTGACATCTCAGTTGAGCTCAAGACAAGGCTCAATAAAAAAATTGTCTATTCCCCAGTTTGTGATAGCTTTCGGAATATACCGCGATGTCATTTGCACGGTGTATCCCCACAGGAGAGAAGAGTTAGACCTCTATCTCCACAAGGTGGTGGATCTAGGCATCAAGTACGGGGGCTCTTCTTTCTATGAATATCACAAGTCAGTTTCAGCGAAGGCGGCGACCCATCTGAAGCAGTTCAATATAAGAATGAACTGGGGTCAGATGGACACAGAACTTTTTTGTCGCCACTTCGCTGGACTCAGGCCCCCGGCTTGTGCCATATGCAATTCAACATCCCACATGGCGGACTTATGTCCCGTCGAAGCAGATGCCACCACCTCCACTCCCACCCCTCACGCCACCTTCACACCTCACTCTACTTTCACCCCTCACAACAAACCAGCGGGTGGTCTACGGGATAAGCTGGGTAGGCCCATCTCCTTTTTAGGTAAAGCGCAGGTGTGCAATAATTTCAACACAGGCTCCTGCAGTTTCAGCGCCTGTAGATTATTGCACATCTGCTCCATATGTTTCAGGGCACATACCAAGACCATGTGTCCGGCCAGGTTGTCACCAAACAAATGACTAACCGACATAAACATCGACAACCTAGCAGGCTGCATTCTCCGGGCACTCCTTTCGCATAGGAGCCGCCACAGCAGCCACCGGTCCACATCATCAAGAGACTGGGTCGATGGAAATCCTCCATATATAACGCATATATTCCACAACCGGAGAAAGAACTTCACCAAGCTTTCAGGAACTTGGTCTTGTAAAAATGCAATAAAGTGTGTATTTTCTCGAATTTATCTTTTGCCCTCTTTTATTTACAGGCCCACTCGTACGTTGGTTTCGGCACAACACAACCAACTTTGCTCACAGATACTATCCATTACGTATTAAAATTCCGAGCACAAGTAGAAAGGCCATTAGGCCTGAATTTGTGGGAGGAGTAAGTCCCCTACTTAAACTCCCAGGCCCTACTCACCTCTGCCGTTCAGCTGATTGTCCCCACCCACCTACACCCAGTTATAAATACATTCTCCTTGGTGGGCCCTCTTTTATTTACAGGCCCACTCGTACGTTGGTTTCGGCACACCACAACCAACTTTGCTCACAGATACTATCCATTACGTATCAAAATTCCGAGCACAAATATATATATACCAGCTAGGTATTGTCATCCCCTCCTATTATTAACTAAGGATAACTGTTGAATTTCACAGATAAAAATAATGAGAAAAAGTAAAAATTGAAAAAAACTTGGTAAACATTTTAAGGCTTAGGTTGGTCAAGAGTCCCTTAGGGATCCCGGTGTGACCCATTGGGCTTCAGCTAAACTAGCTCTCCACTGGACGAAAAGATCTATGTTGGGTTCGGCAGTCGCGCCTTCCTTTTCGCTATCTCCGCCTCACAGATTTGTCTTTGTTCAAGGTTGGTGTCATCAGCAGCTCGGACTGTGTCAGCATTCGGTGCAATGCATGTTCACTGCAGCAGGTAAAGTGCCGTAAAAATTTAATGGGATCTTCTTCGTCTTAGGAAGGTGCTTGTCTCTATATGTTTTTTTCCCCTTTGAGGGTCTGGCATATCGAGAGTACCCTTGCTTGCCTCGCAGGATTCTTTTAAAGAGAGACAAGCACCTTTCTAAGACACCCCGCAAGAAAGGGGAGATAAACGCAGATCATCAGTGGCTCTTGTAAGTTCTCTACCTCCGGGATTGAGTCACTTTTTTCTCTGCATACTTCACTATTGTGTGTATTTTTTTTTTTTTTATTCCTCCAAGATCACTCACTGTTATATACAGGTTGTATTTTCTTTATATTTGTATGCTACCCCCATTTTAAGCTATACTCCTACTTCTTTGGCGTATAGATATTTTTTTTTTGTGTGTATATTGTATTGGTGTAAGTGAGGTACACTTTGGGGTGTTAGCATTATTTTCTGGTCTTTTGGGGTTCTATACAGTAATTTATTTTTTATATAGTACCAGACATGTTTTATACATCAGTTATCCTCTATAGTAAGTCAGTTTGTTATTACAGACAGTAGGCGTTATTACATAATTATGGTTTTACAGCTGTGTATAGTAATAGAGTGAAGTACATTTTATTTCTGTTACACTATGTCTCTTTAACTAACTGGCTGTGAGGTTCTGACTATTTAGTTGTTCTTTGATCTGAGCCTTTTTTACTTTTTTTTTATTTTTATCGGTAAAGTTTGAGGACTTGTTTTATTGATTCATGTTCAAGTATTTTTTTGTAAACATAAATAACAGAAAAATTAAAATAGCCACTGAATTCAAACACTCCTTCACTTTGTAGTAGTTTCTGTGTGAGCTAATCATTGCTGCCACTGGTTGTGTGCTGTGTATTTTATGGAATGGATGCTGCGCATGACATTCTATGTACAGAGCTTCTTAAATGACATAATGCCCCTGGCTGCCAGTCTGCTCCTCTGCCCAAACCAACTATAAATATAAGTAGAAGCAGTGAATATATTTATATAGAGGAGAAGCCTTCTAACCCAAATTAAAAGATCAGAGAGCAAACTCCGCCATCAGTCTGGGCTCCAGGAGACCGAGAGCAGCACATCGCACAATAGATATATCTATAGATCACCTGTATCACTGAGACCGAGATCAGCACATTGCACAATAGATATATCTATAGATCAACTGTATCACTGAGACCAGGAGCAGCACATCGCACAATAGATATATCTATAGATCACCTGTATCACTGAGACCAGGAGCAGCACATCGCAGAATAGATATATCTATAAATCAACTGTATCACTGAGACCAGGAGCAGCACATCACACAATAGATATATCTATAGATCACCTGTATCACTGGGACCGAGCGCAGCACATCGCACAATAGATATATCTACAGATCACCTGTATCACTGGTACCGAGAGCAGCACATCGCACAATAGATATATCTATAGATCACCTGTATCACTGGGACTGAGAGCAGCACATCGCATAATAGATATATCTATAGATAACCTGTATCACTGAGACCAGGAGCAGCACATCGCACAATAGATATATCTATAGATAACCTGTATCCATGATGGATAATGCAGAACAACCGTGTAACGGATCGTTTCAGCAGACAAGGGGTAAAAATCTGTTTAGGCGATATGCCCCTTTCTGAGACAGGCACAGCTGCTGCAGAACACCAAACTCCCGAACTGGATACAAAATAGCACTCAAAACTGGAACCTCACGAATAGCTGCTAGCAGACGGACAGGAAAAGCTCCCAAGCGGCTTACACTCCTGGCAATCAGTCTCTAACAGCATACAGTGAATCCCCCCAATAACGAGACAAGGCTCCGTGCTGAGGGTCAAGCAGTGGTCTGTTTATTGAGGGCTACCTGTCCCTGTATTTATGCAGGTCTCCCACCTGGGACCAGATGGAAGACTGTGACAAAAGACAGACATGTATCATTTTAGGACATACAGTCACAATACTTTCCCACAATGCATCCTGGCTTCCTCCCCTCTGCCCTGGAGATAATTGAGAAGTAATTCAATTATCTCCGAGGACAGAGGCACAACTCCATTATGCACGTGGTGAACACAAGATACAATATTACTTTAAAATACATAAAGACACATTTTATACATAAAACACAGACACGTCACATATCCCCAGATAGCTGGGATCTGAGCGCACAAAACTACCGAATAGCGCTCAGATCCGATTCACACAGTTCAATTGCCATGGAGCCAAAGTCTTTAATTACACGAATTGGCTCCATGGCTGTGCTATCTGGGTTAACATTCACATATACAAACTACCGAATTAACATGTATTCGGTTAAATATGCACGAATAAGAACCAGGGGCTGGAGGCTCAGCGGTGCCTGCACATAAAAGTGTCCGCTTTTAGTGCACCTATTCTGGGTGGCCGTCCAGGGAGCTCCATAACACCGCCACCTAGCGGCCGCTAAGTGTAACCGCGGCCACCCAGTAACAATCAATTAAGCTGCGGTTAACCGCAGCTTCAGGGAGGTAAATGGAGGGCACACGCCAGCTTCTGGGTGGCCAATTAACGGTGCCTGCCGGCTCCCCACGGCTCTGGGGAGGCTAAGAAAGGGCTGTTTGTTCGGTAGATAGAATCTACCGAACGGCTGTGCAAAAAGGAATGAATAACTCTTTCTGCACAGTAAAATTAACTGTTTAACTGCCGGTCCATAATCCAAAGGCAGCAGGCGGGCAACCAGGCTCCTTCAAGACAATGTGGCGAGATCGGTCTCCTCACAAACCGCTTCTCAGTAAATCCAATAAACCTCACTATCAGTCTATGGGCAAAACTCTGCGAGAAGCCATGCAGGGCCAGACTGGGAATAAGAGTAAGAAAATTGTGGTGCAGTATTGTGTAAACTGACCGGTTTCAGTTGTGTTGTGTTTGTGGTGTAAGTATGTAGTAAGTGTATAGGGGGGCATAGTGTATATAAAGGATGTAGGGAATATGTGCAGAGGGGCTGTAGTTTATGTGTGTATAGGTGATGTTGTGTGTGTAGAGTAGAGTGTGTTTAAGGCATGTAGTTTGTGTTTGCTTACTGGGGATCTAGTGTGTGCGTAGGTGGTGCAGTGTCCATGGGCCAGTGGGGAAATCAAAGATCTCCCTCACCGGCCCATATGCAGTGTATTACGGCCGCCGGCTGTGGAGGGAGACAGCCAGGAGAGGACCCGGAGGAGCTCTATCTTGCAGCTTTGCCGTGTTCACTCATTTTGAGCTTTAGCACCACCAGGGATGGCAGCACGGTCCTCTCCCAGGATAAAGGTAAGAAGTGAGGGGGGGTACAATGCCTGTTTTTTTTCTTTTTGTTTATTTGCACACCTCACACACAGCACCCTCACACACACACAACACCCTCACACACACACTGCACACCTCACACACACTGCACACCTCACACACAGCACCCTCACTCACACACAGCACCCTCACACACACACACACACACACACATCACCTTCACATACACTGCACACCTTACACACAGCACCCTCACACACGCACTGCAGAACTGACACACAGACTGCACAACTCACACACACACACTGCACTTCTCACACACTATACTCCTCAGAAATACATAGATCTATAGATCACCTGTATCACCTGAGACCGAGAGCAGCACATCGTACAATAGATATATCTATAGATAATCTGTATCATTGAGACCGAGAGCAGCACATCGTACAATAGATATATCTATAGATAATCTGTATCATTGAGACCGAGAGCAGCACATCGCACAATAGATATATCTATAGATCACCTGTATCACTGAGACCAAGTGAAGCACATCACTCACACACACTGGACACCACACACACTCACTGTACACATCACCCTCCCACACACACTGCACACCTCGCAGACAGCACACTCCTCACACACAGCACCCTCACACATACACACTACACCCTTCACACACACACTGCACACATCATACATACACACAGCAGCCCCCAAACACACTACACCACACACACACACACACACACAATACTTCCAAAAATATATTTATATATACTACAGAACCCCTCACACACATACTGCACCCCTAAACACATTACATTACGGACACACACTAGATCCCGTACCCAACTCTGGATCATCTATACACACTAGATCCCTATATACACTGAATCCTCTGCACATACACACTCACTTGATCTCCTATACACACTCTGGGTCCTTCAAACACACACTAGATCCGCTACACACACACTGCACCACCTACACACACACACTACATTTCTGACATACACACTCTGGATCCCCTATGCACACACTAGATTCCTTGTAAGCAAACACATACTACATTCCCTAAACACACACTCTCTACAACCCCTACACACACTACATCACCTACACACACACACACTACAGCCCATATGCACACGCTTACTACATCCCAGATACACACACTCTACAGCACCTAGACACACATACATTGCATTACACCACAAACACAACATGACTGAAACCAACCTTTTAAAACAAAACCACACCACAATCAGCTCACTCTACACACACGCAATCCCATAAACAGGCTCCAAACACATGCACAGTACTCTTTCCTGGCATTTCTGTCTCCTGGTATCCCATTTATGGAGACACCAGAGACAAGTTTCAAGCAAACACAATGCAAGCATGTTATTAAATTTGCTTGCACTGTGCAAGAACAAATACTGGGTCTTTTTCTCATGCTAGAGCTCTTCAGCAGAGCTCTGTGCATGGACTGCCCTAGAAGAGCATGGAACCAACATGCTCACTTTGAGATGGGGCATGCTTGTCATTGGGGATGACAAAACACCTTATATGGCCCCACCCCCTTTTCAGTGGGCCGCTGTGATGAAAAAATGCCTGAATTTCTTTTCCCAGTCTAGCCCTGTTTGCAGGGGATCTATTATGTGTGTAGGGGATCTAGTGTGTGTTTGGAGGACCCAGAGTGTGTATAGAGCAGCGTTTCCCAATTGGTGTTCCACCAAAAGTTTAAAAAATAAAATGGCCGCGGGCGGCGAGGGAGTAGTGAGCAGTTATCTCCCTGCTCACCTCCCTCACGCGCACAGCAGTGATGCTGGAGCCGGAATATGACGTCACTCCGGCTCCAGCATCCCTAAAAGGGCGTGCGAGCTGAGCAGAGAGATCACTGCTCCCTCGCCGCCCGCATGCCAGCTGCTCAGCAGCTTCACTGGACCCCAGAAATTGCACGCCCAGCATGCCAGGTGCTCAGCAGCCCCATTGGACCCCAGGGACTCCATGCCAGCACTCCTAAAGGTAGGGGGGCTGGGTGGAGTAAAATGTGTGTATCTGTGTGTCAAGGTGGGTGTCAGTGTGTATCTGTGTGTCAGATACAAACACGCACACACACACACACACACACACAGATACACACTGACACAGAGATACACACACTGGTGCATACAAACACAGATATACACACCTCGACACACTGGCATGTACAAACACAGATATACACACTTTGAAACATAGATACACACACCTTGACACACAGATACATACACACACATAGATACACACTGTTTGTATCTGTGTCAGTGTGTGTATCTGTGTACCACTATCTGCCAGTGTGTGTGTATCTGTGTGTAAGGTTCATACACACTAAGAAAATAAATAGTTGCGGCGCACTCAGACTACAAAAAATATAACACAAAGAAGGCTACTAAAATGCCTATCTAAGAATAAATATGGGAATTTGGTTCCACCATATGGCCATATGTTGTTAAGCCCACCACTACTTTCAAAGTACCCCAATATTGGTGGGTCCTACGCTAAAATGTGGGGGACAAATTAAATAGTACTAGTGTTAAAAATAAAAGGTGTTAAATTAAATCCTGGTAAGAGCATAGTGAGTATACAAAAATAAGTGATTACAGCAATTAAAAACAGTGTTAAAACTAAACAATTAATGTGTTAGTGCTAAAATGATTATACTCACTATTGCAGATGATATCTGTGCTGACTGGAGAAAATAATAAAAGTGACCTGACTATTGAAAAACTCCTCCGCTCCTATATATACACACCTGTGGCCACCTCTAAAGGAGCCTCTGAAGCTGGGGGGCTTGGGCGGGGTGCTTAACCCCAAAGGAATCCAGTCTGGATTCCAACTATAATGTGTACAGAGAAAGGATCGGGGGCACACCCGAGACCTGCATTTTGCAGTGACCAAACTTCATAATAAGAAAATAAATGGTTGCGGCGCACTCAGACTACAAAAAATATAATACAAAGAAGGCTACTAAAATGCCTATCTAAGAATAAATATGGGGATTTGGGTCCACCATATGGCCATATGTTGTTAAGCCCACCACTACTTTCAAAGTACCACCAATATTGGGGCACTTGGATCCTGTCCACAGATAATGGCAGTTATTGGGGCTCTCGTTCTTTATGCATTTGGTATGTATAATATTTGACCTTTATAAAGTGTGATTTGGCACATAGTTGGGCACACTGGCAGAAAGTGACTATAGTGGATCTAGTAACGTAGGAAATTAGAGACGTATTGAAATTAAGAAAATTAAGTCTGTATTGAATGGGATTTGCAAATACCCACATTATTTACTGCTAGAATTGACACCTTGGCCAAGTTAGCCTTGGCAGTTATAAGTTCTAAATGTAGTTTTAAGGTACATAAGTACTGTGAAGTAGAATGTATCATTCACATATTTCTATAGCACCCGCCACAGTCATGTTTATTGATCTTTATCATGACATTGTTTTGTCACTATAGGGAATATCTTGTCATGGCGGTGGTTGGCAGTGGTTGCAGAGGTTCCTGTATTCACTATGCTTGTCCTTATGTACTTTATGTCTGATTCACATCGCTTCCTGGTCTCTAAAGGAAAAGATCAGTAAGCTCTCAAGGTCCTGCTGTGGTTTCGGGGAGCTGGCAGTGTGTACCGTGGAGAATTTGAGAAAATTAAGAACATGACATACATGGTATTGTATTTTGGAGATAAATGGACATAATGTAACAAAGTAAGAGACCGGAAACTAGAGAAAGATGGACAGTTTTTGTATAGGATGCTCCTCTGTAAAGAAGAATAAATTGGATTGTCATGCTCTATATTCAAAAAGAAGAAAGTAAGACGACTGCTCCTTAGTTGAGATAAAGAGGTTGAAAGACTGGATGGATGCTTTTCTGTTTAGAGAGAGTGGAAAAAGTGTGGATGATGTTTGCAGTTGTGTAGGAGAGCAAGACAGCAGCTATAAGGTAGGGCTCTTGTGCATAGGTAGAGGGTAACGATGTATAGGCATAAAACCATTACCATTGATAATCCGAACCACTTATTCCCGAAATGAACCACAACAGACTTGCTTTGGAGTAAATAGGCCAATATATAAATATTAAAACTTCAACTTTAACATAAACACTATATACATAATTACTCCGTAAATAGACACGTCATTGAGTACCACCTTGACAACCAAACATAACTTAAGGCAGCTGCCCCTCCCCCCTCGTTTCAACCAGTACAAGGCTTTTTCTTGGGCCTTCCATTTCGTAATGCCAACAACTAGCCGCTTATTAGCTCAGTGGGCCCCGTCCGTTACCCATAACTGTACCTGAAGTTAGTGGAGGGACAGCCCTACCCACCCACTTTCCCCAGACCACTGGTCCAACCCCCAGTTGACAAGGGCCATATACCGCCACAAGACCTGCTAGTTTACCCCATAAATCAGTGGGGCCGCCCCAACACCAAAGCCATCACCTCCTCCAGTGCATCCTGCAATGCTAAATTAAACAGATCCAGTCCAATATCCGTCAGGTGGACTCCATCACTCCTAAAATAAATTTCCATTACGCTCAAAGATGCAGTGACGCACCGTGAGCCCCCCATTCCCTTCACAAACCTCAAAACCCACTTATTAAGTTTTATTCTGCTCAATCCAAGAGCCTTGGGGTTACTTGTCCCCTCCCCCCCCCCCCCCTGCTCTAATAGTTCCGAGAGAGCACCTCGGACCACACCAGACACACCCTTGGGAACCTGAGCCAGAGCTCAGCCAATCTTTCTGGATCAACTCCCCCAGATCACTCACCAGAATAGTGCCAAGATCGTTCCCCCCAGCATGAATCAGGATAATATCAGGAACACCGAGCAGGCCGGACTAAAGGACCAGTTCGGGCAACAGGTGCTCCCGCCGCATCCCCCAGGTACCGAACCAACGGACTTCTTGTAGTACCCCGGGACGAACTGCAGCTCGCTGTTGCGCCTAATGTATGTACGATTGGCCAATAACCCATACTAGCTTTCCGGCACCTACAATGACAAAAGGGGGAACTGAATCAGTCCAGTTGGATGCACATATGATCGGAACCTCCCAGATTCCCATCTCCCAATCCTTTGGATAACTTCCTCAACCAACCCCAGGCAAAAGGCCTCAGTGGCAGCCCCTTTCTCGAAAGGAGTGCCCCCCAAACTCTGCACTAGGCAGCCCCAAAACTTCCAAAGCCACAAGGAAAACCCTGATAAATTGGAACTGGGATAAGAAACTGGCATCCCCGTAAACAAACAAAGGACCCACGCCCGCTGGTCGAACCTTCCAGAAAGCATGAAGCCATGCCAAAGGACAGACCATAGAGCCAGGGATGCTACTTAACGTGACCCACATACCTCATCCTAGAACGTCCATCTTGGACTTCTGAATCAAAAACCTCACTGCATCCACTTCGCCAAAGACTTCCCCAAATAACAAACCCCCAGGGACTGATTTGGGTGGGCTCTGTCAGGATCGGGACAGGGATCCAACACGCAGAGTACAAACAGGTACAGGGTACGTATACCGGACCTTAGAATGGCCGGACTAACGTAAGTAGTAAGTAAAGAATGGTCTAGAGACAAGCCGAGGTCGAGGGAACGAGAGAGCAGGTAAGCGAGGGACAAGCCGAGTCCAAGGGTAATAAAGGTAAACGAGGTAGAACAGACAAGCCGGGTCAAAACCAAAGAAACTAACAGAATACAAGAGCACTGAGTGACTAGACAAGCTAGAACCACGACAGGGCAATGAACAAACGTAGAAAGCCCTATTTTATACCCTGATTCTAAACAGGTAATCACGCCCCCGACGAATCCTCATTCGTGCTTGGGACTTGATTGACAGATCGGGTTGGGTTGTCGTCATGACGTCGGCTACTGAACGCCGCGTCATAAAAGGAAGTGGATCCCTCGCGGCCGGCGTGTAAACGACCGGGGGAACCGCGAGGAACGAGTGATTCAACCCTTTTGCGAGGAAGAACGTCCAAGTGTCTCACCTCCACAGAGTTAGAGACAGCAGGTACCCTGACAGGCTCAAGAGCTCGTCTACCCGCATGGCCCTGAAAAAGGCGAAGAACGCCAATCAAAATAACACCACCTCGAATGGAGAGAAACAAAGCTGTGGCAGAACAGTGAACAAGCCCACCATAAGAGCGCCTGAAAGCGGCCTCGAGAAACCGAAAGCTTGGCCCCTTAGGCCATCCCCTCATAACCAATGAAACCAGAACATCCTTTGTGATGTCCGAAACCCTGGTGAGCTTAAACTAAAAGCTCAGCCCAGACAACTTCCCAGACACAGCCGAGGAGTAACATCCCGAGGTTTTCCAGAACCAAATTAGCTGTAACAAACCTTGCACACACTCACCAAACTACCAAACCGCCTCTCGAATTCTACCAACTCGCTCCATTCCGTACCATAATGCTGCCAAGTAGACTCCGAGACCAAACCCCGGATCCAAGACATTATTCGGTCCACCCTGGGCGCCTCCGCCCTGAATTCCTGTTACTGAAAACGAGAGAGCATCTGCTGTAACATTAGTAACTCCCGGGCAGAGGCGCAGCCCTACAATACACATTTAGAAGCAAACAGCGCAGCACCAGGCGCCACAGAAGATGAACCACTGGAGGGGAGGAAGCAGACAAATTGTTGATGGCCTGCACAACCCCCATATTATAAGAGTTGAAGACCACCTATGATCCCTGAGGAGATCACCCCAGATCTCCACTGCCACCATGATAGTAAAAAGCTCCTAGAAAGCAAGGTTCTTAGCCGAATGCCAAGATTCCGACCACACTAGTGGGCCCCACAGATGGCCCCGAAACCGAATGCACCTGCCAATACGACGGACCACACCAAGAGATCCTCGCGCAATGGGCGAGTGATACGCACATAATGATGAGGGTGTTCCACCCCCGCGGTCGCCGCTGCCAAGCGACGATTAAACATCATTCCCATAAGGATAATCCGGCACGCAAATTGCAGCTTACCCAAGAGCGACTGCAGGTGTCGCAATTAAATCATCCTGAGGGAGCCGGCGACAGAGACCAAGCTGTGCAGTTCCAAAACCGTATCCTCTGGCAAATTACATTCCCCAGCAACCTAATCAATTTCAATCCCCAAGAAGCTCAGACAAGTAGAAGGGCCCACCGTCTTGTCCGGGGCAAGCGGGACCCAGAAGAACCAAGCAACCGATTCCAGTGTTCGGAGGAGGTGTGAACAAACATTCAACCAGCAGGAATAACACACAAGAAGTCATCATCAACAGTTACACGATGCCTCTTCCTACAACACCCATTCCTGGAATGTACTAAAGCATTTGAAATAGAAGCAGGAAATCGAACAACCTATGGGCAAGCACAGGTCCATATAATAACAGTCCTGGAAGAAACAACCCAATAGATGATGGCAATCCGGGTGGACTGGAAACAGTCAAAAGGCAACCTCTATATCCGCTTTTGCCATAAGAGCCCCTGGGCCTGCCATCCGAACCACCGCATCAAATGACGAGTATGACACCCTACACAGCTCCTTATCAACATTACTATTCACCGAACCCCCAAAAGGGGTAAGATAAATGGTGAATTAGCTGAAACTTACCCAGCTCCTTCTTAGGTACCACACCCAATGGGGAGACATGTAGGTTAGGGATTGGCGGGGCCGAGAACGGGCCAGCCATCTGTCCAAGAGAACAGCTCCTTACTGATGCTTGTCAGCCACCACCTCGGGGTGATCCCGAACCGCCTGAAGACGAGCCAGCTGAGCCTGCAGGTGCAAACCATCATGTAAGTTCTCAGCCCTGAGAGCAGAGAGGACAGCTTCGATATCCATACGCTGGCCGAAAACAGCACTTGGAAAGCAGGGATAACGAGTGCAACAACCAACAATTACCAAGCTGTTACCAACTGATAATTAAGATGACTGCTATCCTGTAAGATTAAAGACAAAGATAGCCCCGAAAGGTCAGGGCTATAGAGTGTGTCCTGAAAATATTCAGTAAAAGGGGATAACCCTATATATATATACTTGAAAAAAAGAAAGGGAAGGAGATCCTGAGACACAGTGTCCAGGATACACCAATTGGATATATCAGAGTTAATAGTTACTAATAAAAATCATAATTTTATTGAATCATCATAGACATGAAAAAATAATAAAAAAACAATAAACACACACATCCAAATTCCCAAAAAGGGGAAAGAAAATAAAGCTCAATAATTGGAAAAGGAGAGCCAAAATATATAGTTGGAAAAAGGAAGAAGAAGTAAATAACTCTTATGTATAGTATGGAACTAGAGCATAAAAGGCAGATCTAAAGTCTAAACGACCTATAAATAGATCTCCTTAATAAACTAGAACCTTACATAAACCCATTTCTGCATAAGAGTAATATAATAAGAATATTTAGAACCTCTAATTCCTATACAATTATAATAAAGCTCAAGAGTTAACAGAGTAAAAGATGGCAATAGGTACTAATGCACAGCTGACAGGACACAAGTCCCTATTATCCTGTAACATCCATAGATAAAGGACTAACCATAGCTAATCTGATTGATATTTTAAGAGCTCTTGGAGCAAGCTACATCCCTAGCTAAATAGCTTAGAAATAATTTCTAAGATTCCCCATGAAAGAAATAAATAAACACCCCAAAAGAAACAAAGTGCTTAAATCAAATAGTGAAGTGATTAAAAAAAAAAAATCATAATCAGCCTTTTTCATGTCTATGATGATTCAATAAAATTATGATTTTTATTAGTAACTATTAACTCTGATATATCCAATTGGTGTATCCTGGACACTGTGTCTCAGGATCTCCTTCCCTTTCTTTTTTTTTCTTTATCCTGTAAGATGGCAACCTATTTATACTACCCAACCCATCTACCCCTTACTACACGACCCACTGCCCCTGGACCACATTCCTCTGTATACGCTACCCTCACACTCACATGTCCCTGTTCAGCCTAGGCCTTGCCTGGCTCCTCATGGTCTTAATCACTGATGTCTCATGAAGTCCATTTCCATCCTCTAGACTCACTCTTTGTCGTGGGCTGAAATCAAACTCCCATACTACTACAAGCCCATTCTCATTGCCATCCTTATGCGATTCCTGCAACAGCTCTCTGGCATCACACCTATATTAACATATCTGGAGTCCATCTTTGAGAGGACCTCTGTGATGGTGAGTATCTTAAAAGTTGTCCAGTGCTTAACTGCAGTATGTGGACTGTTTAGCAGAATATGTCATATCAGACTGTGTTTGGCTATTTATTAGTGAATCATAAACCTCTGGACAGGGAATTATTTGGAGTGAAAAATCTCAATCTCTGGAGAATTAACTTTAGTAATGCATTACCCCATCCTCTCCCAAGCCCCTTGTGCTTAATTTGGGGAACAGTCACTTCCCAAGATTTTTAATAGTATGTTTGCTTCTTCCTATATTGTGTGAAAAATAAAATTAAATGTAGAAATCTACACCTCATATTCATGTGTTCTCCATGGTCACTCCCTGTCAGTCGCCGTTACAAGCTCTGACCTTTGCAACCCGAGAAGAGGGATTCAAATTAAACATTGGTTCTGTTTCTTCCGTTCGTTTGCAATTGCTTTGCCATGCTAGAACTGGGTTATGATGCATTTGCAAAAGCATTAATATAAATGTTAAAAAAAAACGAGTATCCCATGAAAAACAGGTCATAGCAATTTCACTGTTTTATTCAATGGTGTAAATTCCAGAGGAGTGACCGCTCCCCTTTTGCTATTTTTCTGCCAGCTGCTCTTGTAGCCATCAGATCTTTATTTTATGCCATTGCAGGGCCGTCTTTAACGCAGGGCAAACGGGGCAGCTGCCTGGGCCCAGTAACTCCTGGGGGGGGGCCCAAGAGCAGCTGCCCTGTGAACCTCGCTGCACTCCACTTTTAATTTATTTTCCCCATGGCCCGCCAATGCATTTGTGCCCCCACTAAGGGCCACCCGGTGGGCCTTTGTAAGCAAAGGCCCAGTTGTGTGCTGTGGTGCTTTAACAGCGCGACCGGGCCCCTTGTTTTTCGCCATCCTGGGAGGAAGTAACGGAGAGTGGGTTTAAAAGTGTAAGTTTGTATCAGTGTGTCTGTCTGTTAGTGTGTGTGTGTGTGTGTGTGTGTGTCACTATGTCTGCCAGTGTATGTGTCTGTCTGTGTGAGTATGTCTGTCAGTGTATGTGTATGCCAGTATGTCTATCAGTGTATGTCTGTGTGTGTCATTATGTCTGTCAGTGTATATGTCAGTGTGTGTGTCAATATGTCTGTCAGTGTATGTGTATGCCAGTATGTCTGTCAATGTATGTGTGTGTGTGTGTCACTCTGCTTGCCAGAGTATGTGTCTGTCTGTGTCAGTATGTCTGTCAGTGTACTTGTCTATGTGTGTCACTATGTCTGCAAGTGCATATGTCTGTGTTAGTATTTCTGTCAGTGTATGTGTATGCCAGTATGTCTGTCAGTGTATGTCTGTGTGTGTGCCAGTACATCTGTCAGTGTATATGTCTGTGTGTGGGTCAGTATGTCTGTAATTGTATGTGTCTATGTGAGCGTGTCACTATGTCTGGCAGTGTATGTGTCTGTCTGTGTCAGTATGTATGTCATTATGTCTGCCATTGTATGTGTCTATCTGTGTCCGAATGTCTGTCAGTGTATGTGTGTGTGTGTGTCACTATGCCTGCCAGTGTATGTGTCTTTCTGTGTTAGTATGTCTGTCAGTGTATGTCAGTATTTCTGTCACTGCATGTGTCTGTGTGTAACTATGTCTGACAGTATATGTGTGTGTGTATCTGTGTGTCTGAATAACTGCATGTGTGTCAGTGTTTGTATCTGTGTGTCTGTGTATCTGCATCTGTGTCAGGTTGTGTATCTGTTTGTCAGTATGTGTATGTTTGTCAGTATGTGTATTGGTGTGTCTGTATCTGCATATATGCCACTGTGTATATCCGTGTGCCTGCATGTGTTTCAGTGTGTGTGTATCTGTGTGTGTATGGGTATCACAGTGTGTGTGTGACAGGGTATGTGTAAATGTGCATACATCTCAACATTGAAACACCAACACTACACACAAATACACCCCTGCATTCAAACTTCAATGCTACATATAAACACACTCCTGCATTGAAACATCAACACTACATACAAACACACTTCTTTATTTTACACCAAAATAAAATGTCAATACACCCCTGCATTCGAAAACCAACACTAGACATAAATGCATACTTACATTCAAACACCCCCTACATTCAAACAAACATACTCCATACAAAAACATGCTTACAGTCAAACACTGCTGAACACAACCCTGGGAAAATGGTAAAGCCCAGCTGTCAAAGAATTGTTGCACAACAGATAGTAAACTACCTTTTAGCCACTGTTGCGGTAGGGGAGCCCAAACAATTTCTTGCGTTAGGGCCCTTTTGTCAGGGTTCTCACAGACGGCCAGGCGTGGCCTCTGCATAGGTGTCCAACAGGGGATTTGAACCTGGGTACTTTGCTGTCAGGGACCTGCTATCCGCTTTTGAGCCACAGCAGTTCTGTTTATTTTGTGCTGTTCTAGCCCTATTATTACTGGCTATGTTTGCAGCACTGGGGGCTGGACTTCGTCTGTGGTCATTGCAAGTGTTTCACCTGACTCAGATAAGCCATCAGCATGGTATACAAACACAGCCTCGCCCTGGGAACTTTATCAAGTCTTTGATCCTGCTGTGTGTGTTCAGTTCCTGTGTTCCAGTCTCTTGAACTTTTACTCTATATTGACCCCGGCTTCTGTCTTCATTTATCCTGATCTCTGACATTCCTTGACTTTGGCTATACCTTGACTATCCTGCTGTTTGTGTCCTTGTCGTTACTGCATTGGAATCACCTTACCTGCACAGCCCCCGTGCATAGATTCACAGTCCAGGTGACTTCTTATCTGGTCACCTTGGACTGTGTCTATCTGCAAGGGTGAGCAAACATATCTGCGCTAAAGACTCCCATCTCCGGTAAGAACCCGGACACCTTTCTACTTTAGTTCTTCGCCTGCATTGGGGTGGATGGCGTGATTGCATTGCAGGGAGTGGGAGGGGACAGGGTCCAGGGGGTCCCAAAACAATGGTTGCCCAGGGTCTGGTCAATATTAAAGATGGCCCTGTGCCATTGCATTTGTAAAAATCTCTGACTGTAAAATTCAGGAGGATAATTTGGTGCTAGCCAAATTCATATATACTTTTGTATGGTATTTAAACTAGTTATGTCTAAATTTTAGCTGACACAAAATGACTCTAAAATGCAGTTTTGTGGGATTTTTGCAGTGTGGCTCCATTAGTAGCTTTATAAAGTAATGTAAATATATATTCTATTACTTAGCATATCTCACTCAAAGGTGTAATATCTTATTTTTCCTGCACAGTTTTGCTAATATGCCCCTACTGGTTAAATTGCACTACTCTTAAGAAATGATCACAATTAAACAGGTACATATTTGAAATACAGTAGATTGTACTGATCTCTGTGCAGCTTTTTATAAATGAAAAAATAAGGTGTTGGTAGTGGGGTGAGGTTATTTTCCAAGTTTATTGAACTTTATACAGTTAATCATTTCAAAAAAACGTAAATTGCTCAGAATGCAACATGCCATCAGCCCTCCTCTTGTAATTGTAAATCATGACATATAGAATTGAACGTGTTGCTGTTAAAATTGCTCTCCAGAAGAGTTGGAAGCAGCTTAATATGGAACAGAAGTCAAAGGATGCTATTCTACAACGAAGAAAGAAACTTGAGCTTGAGATGTAGTTGGAGATTGGGCCACTAGGTGGCATATTTTTTTCTTCTGCGCTATCAAAGCTTCTTGCTATGCCCATCTGGTGTCTGTGTTCAGAAAATTTGGATTTGTCCCGTAAACTGTTATACAATTAGGGCAATATAAAAAGATCTGAAGTATATGCACCATTCTCTGACCTTTTTTTCTTATGCTTTGTCTTTCCATCAGAAAAGTAGGCTTGATGCTACCCTAGTGGGATTTGTAAGGTTATTCACGGTGCTCATTTCCGCAATCATTATGGATAAAGCTGGCAGGAGAAAATTACTCTTCATATCCAGTGAGTGGTCATGATGTGGTGTTTGAATGGTTTGCCAAGTTGAGCTAGTTTAATGTGGAGTTTCCTGTGTAATTGTGATCTAAAAAAACAATGCGTTTTATTTTATAAAAAAAAAAAACATAGATCAGAATAGTTCACATCACAATAATTAACATTTTATACACGTTAGGAACCAAAAATGTAAATGGTCTGTTGGTTTATCAAGTCATGATGGGGCGCTCCTTGTAGGAATGGTTAGTTAGTTATTACCAAGTTGAGTAAGTTAATCTGTGACTATAATTGGCTTTGTAAAATAAGATGCATTGTTTTATAGATCAGAAAGCACAAAATAAGTGGATATCAATATACATGTTAATTAGAAGAAAAAAAATAATAGTTCTGTTGGGCTAGAGCCCTTGAAGGATGAAATTAACACTCCGGGTGCATAGGAACACCGCACTGTGATGGAATCAGTCCACTCCTCATGCTCCTGTCATGGGACTCGATAGGAATACATGGCCATATTTGTTTGCATTATGACACAGACTCTGTTTTCTTTCAGGTTCATTAATGTTGGCCTCTTCTCTTGCCATGGGACTATACATCCATTTCACGAAGGACATAGACCTTCATCACAATTCCACCAATCTCACTATCATCACAGCTAACCAAGGCTCATCTACAGATCACATCAACTATCTGTCTTACATCCCACTGGTCTATGTTATGTTATACATTATAGGTGAGCACCAAAGAGGACACTACTGGAAACAACAAACTCCCAATCCTTGCACTGCACAGAGGTTGTATCAGCATTCTTCTCTTTATTAGCAACACATGGTAAACAAATATAACATAATGGCAGGTCTGAAGCACAAAATATTACTCATATTAACTGAACATAGAGTGAAAAGAGTGATGTGCCCTGTAGAGCTAGACACGTTTTGTGTCTTCTGCGGATGCCTTATCACAGCTACGTGATACATTTGTAGCAAAATGTATCAATACCCGATTATCGCTGGTACATCATCCAAAGAAATGCTCATTTTAAATATCAGTGGTATGGATGGGTAATTAGCTAATTTCTGCCCTCATACCCAATTATTATAACTTACAACTTGTCCTACACAGAGAGGTTCAGCTGATCAAACTGTAATTTGGATCATCGTGGTTACAACATTTGGATGTATTGCTGATTCTATGCAATGTAAGCACACACGCTTACACACATTAGAATGTGATAGCTTTCTTTAGAATGCACAGGGTAAACAATCCTCTGGTCTCCATATTCTGCCTTATATCTACTCTATCATGCTTGTTCCACGAGAAGGAAAACTGATCTTCTGTAGACTTTATCTCTCACTCTCTATTTTCCAGGCCTTTGGCTGGGGGCCCATTACTTGGCTGCTCATATCAGAGATCCTACCCTTGAAATCACGAGGACTGGCTACTGGCCTCTGTGTCTTGGTCATTTGGATCACTGGGTTCATCCTCACAGAGGCCTTTTTTCCATTTGCTGTAAGTAATAGCTGCTCATTGATACCCCATGGCTGTGCCGAGAGGTTGTGGTTTAGAGGTTGTTTGGTGTGAGTGTATGGGGTAAGGGATGAAGGAGATGATTGTAGTCAGGCTGCTGTAATAAGGGGTGCCCTGGTGCATGGCTTTTAATGCTGGTAATTGTTCTGCTCCTGGCTTTCACAACCTGTTAAAACATTGTCTAAAAAGAAACGTAGTCATTGTTCTCCCTTTAGAATGCCCTGGGACTAGAGACACTTGTCTTTTTCTTTACGGTTGTCTGCTGTTGTGGTCTGTTCTTTTCCTTTTGCTGTGTTCCGGGACCAAAGGACAGACCTTGGAACAAATAGAATCCTTCTTTAGAACAGGATGTCATTCATTCATGAAATAGGAGAACAACCGTCCATCACTTCCACTGACCATTTTACATAAATACATTATTAATGCACTAAAGGAAGTCATCCATCCAATTCTAAAAACCCAAACATCTAAGTATGTGATCACAGACTTATCCATAGGGGGTAGTTGAGTTTATCTCCCAGTAGCCATACTGAGTGAAGGCTGCATTCTGCTCTTCATTACACTCTGATGAAACACTGGGTGTAAAATCCTGATATATAGTCTTGTATTAGTGTCTCTTTAATGAAATGAAACCTTTGAAATTCTGAATTCCTGGGAAGGAGTTAAATAGTATTAATGGTAACCTTTGAAAGCTCTTTACAAGGAGTAAATTTGAATTCAATGTGGGTTTACATATTAATCAGTTGTTGAATCTAAAAAAAACACCAAAACCAATAAGATATGTTCAACTTGCATAATGGATACACACAATAACCATACCATTTGGAAGAGCTGGTAAGGGGCGCACTGGGGGCAATCACCCTTTGGACACAAGTATACAGGGTTTTTAAACTGCAGCCTCCTAGCACCATTCATCAGCAACTGGAGGTGCGCTGGGATGTATGTTGGCACAATACTGAGAGTGTGAGGCAGTAGACATGAATTATACAGCACAGTGTGAGTTTGTACAATCTCAGTGCTGTCCTTGTCTGTACTGGAACACTGTGATATTTCTAAGTTTATTGTAGAAAATTGAGAAGACCTGTCTGCCAGATGTATGTGTTTGGAAGAGCCAGGTGAGAGGAGACTTTGGTGCCAACTGCATTATGGGAAAGAGTCTGCATCACTTAGGCATATACAGATCTCCGTTAAAGATCCCTTATACATCACAGGTCATAATGATGGCGCTTGATGGAAGAAAGAAATGTTACACTTTATGACTCCAGCAACCTCCATCTGACAAACCCATATAATGTCCGCATAAGTTTTCTGTGGAAAAAAAAACACTTTTATTTGTACTTGCCTCCCAAGCCAAAAGTAGTAAGCCCTTGTCCGTATACCATGAATTTACCGGGTACAGCAGGTAAGAGATTACCTGTGCTTACAAGTGAAACTGTTATTACTTATTTTAATATTTTGTTTATCAAACCACTTTTATTTCAGAAATATGTGATTTGTGAGCTCTGAAAAATTAAATTCTCTCTCCATGGGGTTGGTTGCAGTAATGAGGACGGAGCATATATCTGTATTATAGGATTTGTTCAGAGATTTCTCAGGGCTTTTAAACAAACAGATCGGCTCATTTTGAATTCACTTGGGTGGGCTCAAATTTGATAAATATTTTAGCAGTTCAGAAGGGTATTTGTAACATTTAGGGGATAGTAAATTTAATGAATATTAATATGCCCTGGGTTTTGCATATAAATTGCTGTAACGTTTTTCAATTTTCTTACAAAAAAATATATTATGAATGCAATATTGGAGTTTTACAAATTTCAAAAGTAGTGCTGTCATATCTGTTGCTCTATTCCCACTGAGCATAAACTTCAAGTATACATTTTAAACATATTCAAATATTAAAGTGGAAACGTTGTATCACAAAAAGATTTTTATTTTGCATAGAAAGTGTGCATCTTCATTTTATATATAATATATACAGTTAAAATACATTGCGTATCATCACATCATCGGCTGAAAATGGTCCACAATTAGGCCCAAACATAGCGAGTACTTAAAAAGATGCCCAATGGATTGTTTAACCCCTTAAGGACCAAACTTCTGGAATAAAAGGGAATCATGACATGTCACACATGTCATGTGTCCTTAAGGGGTTAAGCATCAAACCAGTAAGCAGAATTTTATTGTTAAATCCACAAATTATTGCAGTAGAACATACCAGACACTGGCGGGACAGCCATGGTACAGGGCAGCACTTAGGGAAGACAGAAGAGTCAAGGTTTGGAGAATAAACAAGGAACAGTGTAGATAAAAAACAAAAACTAAAGTCACCTGTACACCATACTAAACACCTATGCCCAACAATAGAGGTTTTAAGTACCATTGCATGGCCATTAAAGAGTAACCCCACCTGCCCTTTTAAGGCACATCTCTTAGGCAGTCGTGTGGCTGGGGGCCACAGGAGCTGTTGCCCTTGTTGCAAATTTCTTTGGGGTGCAAAATTTCAAAAGTAAAAATAAAAGAAAGTAGTAATAATAAATAAAAAAAAATGGCACCCCACACAGAACATCTTCCAATGTTTGAACATTCTACACAGTTTTTTAACATGACAGGGCAAATAAACGTTGCCACGTAACATTTTACAATAATTTTCTTGCTAATTACAGCCATATTTTCCTTATATTATCCTATTAATAGCGTGATTTCCATTTGAAGATACCACCATTAAATCATGCTATTAATAGGCATTGCATAAATGCCTATTAAATAGTATCATGCCGGTAACAGTGCTTAGATAGCTTCGCTCCTGATTATTGCGTAATTTTTAAAATCCACTTCACAACTAATGAAAGGTGTATAGACTATGCACATTATTTTAGGCATGAGGTGGATTTGAAAGTTTACGCAACGCAATTATCAGCATCACATAAATCATGGAGACGAGGCGGTGGGGAAGGAGGAGCGAGGCTATCTAGGGGCTCATTAAGGGACTTGGGGAGTCTTAACTGTCCACGAGTTAGGGGGTGCATTACTTGCCTTGCCCTGGGTGCGTGCAATGCTAACAATTCACCTCAGCTTAAAGGAAAAATTTGTCATGAGACAGAAAGGTGTATTTTCATATATTTCTACAAACTAATTAACCCTTAACAGGACATAGACTCATGGGGTGGGGCAGCAGCGATTTAACATGGCTGCATAATACAAAAGCTAATAAAACACAGAAATGATCCCTGAACACAAACTACTACTGCTCTTGTGTAGTAGAATAGAGCAGTGGCTATATCATACCTTGATGTTGGCAAATAAGCTTACATTTTAATGACCATTTTAGTGTTACTAAAAATCTCTTATTTTAGTGTATATTGTGACTTTGTATAGAATGCAGGTAACTTTATTGGATTTTTTTTTTTGGTTTATATATATATTAAAGCATTAGCTATTGCTGCTGCCCAAGAGTAGTTGGCGTTTGAGCGCATGACTAATATATTCATTTTTAACATGTTATTACTTAATTGTAATTGCTTGGACAATGCAGAGTGGGTTTTGGACATTACAGGGTGGACTATGGACCACAGAAGGCACAGCCTTTCATTGTACAACAAAATCTCCCAAAATACAAAAAGAGATCCAGTGCATTCCTCACGTTCTTGCTTAGAGCTCCCCTCTTTCCACTAGTCTTCCTTTTCATGTTTATATCATTCCTTGCACGTTGTATCTGTATTATACATTTTATGTGCGCATCATGTTAGATTCGATTCTGGTATCTAGAGTTCTATTTACACCTCTGGTATAACACCTAGTTTCAAAGCATAGGCAGGGGAGAGTCTTGTGAAAGTCAGTCCAATTGTGTTACGCTTGGGATTTTCATTCTTCAACAAATTACCCAATAACAATACAATTGCAAGCAATTCATTTATATGCTTATCAGTGTTACAAGCTAAAACCATTTGGTCTATGTGTTTAAAATGATTAGACATTAGGCTCATAGTCTGCCCTGGAATGACTGGATAAGTACTTCTTAAGAGATTGGTTCCTCTACGCTGTGGTACCATTGATATTAGTTGACCTTGAAATGTTCTTCTTACTTGGTAGATATTAATTCCAAATAAGACATGTTGTAATCACCATTTATCTTGTGTGTCTTAAAAAAAAAATCATGAAATGAAACACATATTAAGTGCATTTAAGGTTTCACGTAGAAGGGAAGTCTTGAGGTGTAGCAAGTGGTTCCCATTTTATTGATGGGATATCTTGAGGGACACAGATGGTTCTTGCTGTATTGGATGGAACTCTTGAGGCACACAGATAGTTCCTGCCATATTGAGGAAAGTTTTGTCCCACTGCGAGGAAATCTTGAGGTGTAACGGAAGTTCCTGCCTTGTTGGGAGAAAGTCTTGAGGTGTAATGGAGGTTCTCGCCAGGAGATTTAGCAGAAGTTTAGCTTCTGAGCACCAGTAGCTTCACTGTAAACAATATATGGTCTCCCTTCCAGAGAGAGGAGGTTAAAGAGGCAAGATCACAGGACCCATGCGATAATATCCTATATAAATAACACAGGTCTTCCATTTTTACTTTTGTATGCCCTTGGGGACGAAATTTTAAAAGTTGACTTTTGCTCTCAGCTGAAGCACACTTGCCCAATGAAGAAGCCAAATAGGTGGTCTGTGTCGCCATCGTGAAACAAAGCCAAGTCCCGTAGTGGCAACAGAGATGTGTCCAAAGGAGCAAAGTGGAGAAGAGTTTCTGTTCGATTGTATTGTTCTTCATACTGTTGAAAGAATACATAATTTGTTTAGATTTCATCACAGTACCCACTGTAGCCAACATAATTTAGAATAAGTATTGGTTGGGCCTACATGATAATTACATTGTTTAAAAGAACAGTGCAGAGATTTTGGGACGTTGTAAGGAGATCGATGAAGATACAGTCTTACAAATAATAATGAACAATACCTATTTTTTTTTCCCCCTGGACCAGTAAGGAGAAAATCCAGATGTACAAATTTATGAATTATAGTGGATACATTTTACCCAGACATATATTAATATTGCCTCTCAAATGGCTTGCTGTCTGCAATAAGTTCAAGTTGGAACCTTTAATAATATAAAATAAGGCATGTTCGGTATGGAAAAGAGGGAGCAGTGCCTTGCAGTTAGTCTCAAATCCAGGAGATGGATTTTTCAAAAACACTTTGAAAAAGCCTATACTTTGGTGGAACGCGCTAGTGTATTTAATTTTTTTTTTATAAATACAAATATTAAATCTCTTTTAACACTATTCAGGACCCTCCTGGAAGTTTTTTTTAAAGATTTTATCAAGAGGAAAACTCCAGCAATATCCTTAGTGGGGCTGTACTACCTATGTGAGTACCTCTTATTTTATTTATTTTTAAGTTTGATTTTATAGCAGTGTGCACTATTTGCTGTTTTATTTTCTGCACACAAATCTACAACGGTGACCCACTGCTTTCAAGTTTGGAGTTACACACAATTTCTACTATGATCCAGATCCAGATACAACATCTGCCAAGGCCCTACAGGACCACCACATCCATAGGCAGGGATTGTACTGCCCAGGCCAGGGATTGTACTGCCATTTGGAGCTGATCTATAGCTCCTGAAAAATGTGTGGTTTTATACTCCTTTCACCTTTCATGCTGCGCTATATTGGTTTCTCTTGGTTGTTTTCTCTCCACATATCCACTGTCCATCTCCCGGATTCAAGACTATCTACAAGGCGCTGCTCCCTCATTTCCATATCGAACTGTACTTTTTACTAGAAGGAAGAGACTCTGGTTTGGGTTACTGTAGCTGCATACTAATACTCTCATTAGCACTAGAAATCCTTTATTTGTTTTATTGATAATATAAGGCATGCCTACTGTATGGTATATTTATCCCACAGTATCAGGACCCTGTGATTAACAATGGTCTGCTGTAATACAAAGACAAAGACAGGGGCAGCATCTGCTGTATAACCACAAATCAACATCACGCTCTACTATCTGACATAAAAATGTCAGAGCAACAGCGCTTGAATATCAGTGTACACTGTGAATATCAGTGTACAATACTGTATCTAAAGCTAGAGTCTGCTATGAAACTACAACATGTTGTGAAAACATTCTGTCTGTTTCAAAACTATAAGTCAGTGTCAGCACAGGCTGTCTGCTTTTAATACTTAAATATCAGGGCTGGTGGTTTGCTTTAAATGGACCCTCTACTCACCAAATAGAACATAAATAAAAAGCACTGTTTAGTAGATATACCCCAAATGAAAACTTGCACACATTTAATTCTGCATTTTTACATTTGGGGTATATAAAAACAGCTTGCAATAACTGCAGTTCTCCAGTCTGCAGCCTTTACAAGACCATTGCTAACCCCATCAAAACTTTCTGTGGCTGTCTAATCACAGACTCCCCATTACAGTTCAATGAGAAGCCTTTGCAAGGCAGGTGTTCTTGAGTTTAGTTCAACTGAGCTAACCAAACCAGGAAGTAACAGGACCGTGTGTCTGATTGACAGCCAGGAGGGATGTAACCAGGTTAATTTATAAAAGTGTACATTTCTATTGAAATATGCACTTTTTTCAAAATGAAAACAATAGGACACACTCTTCAGAAATAAAGCTTTTCAGCAAGCTAAACTGAGTGATCATTTAATACATAGGCCAGTATCATCACAGGGTGTCTGCTATAAAAGGAATGTAATTTGAAATAAAACTATTCATATGTAAGTTCAAAAATGAATCCCCCATGTCAGTAAAAAAATTTTACAGAATGAATAACTTTTCGTTATATATTTATTGATACGTGATGATAAATCTCACATATGTTAATCCTGCAAACCCCAGCATCTGTACCTCACAGCCCTGCAGAGTAACGAGGAAACTCTGATCCCGGGTATCAGTGAGGAACTTGACATCCTTGTCCCGAGCAGCGATACCTTGGCTAGCCTGGCACAAATACCGCATCTTCTGGTATACCTGGATGCTCTGCAACCTCAGAAAACGCAGCTGGACGACACCTAAACCTCTGTATGTGAACTGAGAAGCAGAAGCAGTGAAAAGAGAGCAGAGGACTGCGTGAACACCTCAATCAAAACAAAATGGCAACAATATGACACAACCACAAATCACCCCGACACCGGCACACAGTGTTACTCTGGCATCGGCAAGTCTGAAATAGTGTTAATAATAATGGTTTGCCTGTGATATAAGATCATTACATTGAGCAATGGAGGCTGAAATAAAACTGTGTTTCTACCCCCTGTCATTCACTAAAGTCAGAATTGTTGGGAATCCAACATGATTCCCAGCAACGTGAATTTAGGCCAAATTAGAGAAATTCTCCTATTAATTCTGTTTTCACTTTGACTATGTTGGCCATAAATGTGAAATTCACTTTGAAGTAAATCTCAATTTCATGAATAACGCTGTGTATTTCACCTCTTGTACATCACTGCGTAATATGTTGGCACATTATAAATAACAGAACATCCTGGTTTAGAGAAGCCACTTTTATCTTACTGTAAAACCCTCGGGTAGAGTGCTGAACCACTGGAATCCATCTTGTTTCTGATAGCTCTGAAGCCACGCTTTAACAGGGATCTAGGGGACAATAATTAAAACATCTGTCACAGAATACTTGTTAGTTTGTCGCAAATTAAAAAACAACAACTTAGGAACATGTAGCTTTCATATGAGTATTGGAATACTTCGCCCACTTACCTGGCCCTCCTCGGGAGGTACACATGTCTCACCTCCTGCTGTGAAATTACAGAAAACGAGTAGAGAATCTCCTGGACTCCCCTGGTTAGGATCAATGTAATAATAACCTGACGGAAACATATTACAGCATATTATACGAGGATGTGCCCACAGAGCAAAATACCATCTAACCTTAAATATTAAAAGAACACTCAACACACATAACACATTTTAGCTTGCTGAGGTGCTTTATGTGTGAAGAGTGTGTCTTTGTTTGGTATTTTATGAAAAGTGCAGATTTCAATAGAAAGTGACACTTTTATAAATGAACCTTGTTACACCCACCTGGCTGTCAGACAAGCGGTCCTGTTACTTCCTGGTTTGGTTAGCTCAGTGAAGCTAAACTCAAAAGGCAGCAATTGCCCAGACCACCTGCCTTGCAAAGACTTCTCATTGAACTGCATTCTGTGATTGGATAGCCACAGGCAGTCTGGGCGGGTTAGAATGGGAGGATTTGCAAAAGGTACAGACAAGAGATCTTGTTTATAGGTATACCCTAATGAAAAAAAAGCATAATTCATGCATATATGTTTTCATTGGGGCACATATACTAAATAGTGATTTAAAAAAAAATGTTTTATTTGGCAGTTAAGTTTGCTTTAATTTTAAAAATTAGGTAAAAGGTAGTACAGGGACAAGGAGGAAAAGGAATCTTGGCATTAGGGTACATCTGGATATAGCTGGCACGTCTCTTGCCCATGCCTATGATTGTCAAAATAATCATAAACCAACCAGTTAGAAATACAGGTGCAGAAAAATCTGTTCATCAGAGAACAGGGGTAAGCTACCTGCAGAACTCCAAATGTTGTGGACTACATCTCCCCTGATGCTTTGTGGGAGTTGTAGTCGACAACTACTAGTTGGAGTGCTGAAGGCTGCCTACCCATGTTTCAGGGTTTGTTGGGGATCTTAGTAGTCTTAGAGAGACATATCACCTAACCTAATGAAAGTATTTTATAGATCAGGGAGCGTTGAAAATGTAACCCCTTAAGGACACAACTTCTGGAATAAAAGGGAATCGTGATGGAATATTTCCGTCATGTGTCATTAAGGGGTTAAGAGATTTATTTATAAAACGTATCATTTGTGTGTAGATTACCCTATTTCCTAATTCATTGTTCAACAAGATTTTTTTTTTCTTCCATTAGTGTTAGATTTGGGGTTGGAATCATTACTTCTATAATGGAGTCATGTTAAAAATTAGGAAGAAACAACCCTTAGCATAACGTTCTGCCTCCTTCAGAAAAAAAAAGAAAGAAGAACAGTAGGCCCCATTAAAAAGTGGCACTGTGAGTCCAACGAAAAAAGTAAGTGATGGAGTGAGTGACTGGGAAGATGCAGACCTACCATCAGTGAGCTGAGGCTGTACTAGCTGTAACTCTTTGCAGGTACTCGCTGGGTTTTCCTTAGTGCCATCTGGTGGAGCAGCCAAGAGCTTCAACTCTTGCTCCAGGCTCTGCAGGAGACTCAATGGCCCTTCTCTACTCCAGGTCTCATTGTGTGGAGGCAAATGCTGGGAGGAAAAGGAAGGGATGTATCCTGTTGAAAGTGGCTTATTGTCATTGTGATAACGTCTTACAATATTATGTTTGTACACTCTTCCTAGCAGTGCTGGTGAATCCTTTACTCTGTTTGGAATCATGCAGTTCTCGCACTCTCAGTAATATAAATATATCCATAATGCAAGATTAAGGCGACACCCAACCATGGGAAATTCCTCATGTTATTCAAAAGACTGTATTATTAGTGTAAGGTTCCCTTTCATGCGCTTCTCTACACTCTGTGTCTAAGACAACGTCAATCCAGCGTTGTACCATCAAACCACCAAAGTCACTTACCTGTAAGCTTAGAGCACTTATGTTTAGATTAGGCCCTGGGGGACCAGGCGGACCGGGAAGGCCCTGCAAAAAGACAGAAACAACAGACGTGTGAGAATAATTTTAAAGTAACTATGCGTTCATGGGATTGTCCAGTTGTTAATTTGACATTTACATTGTATATTAAATGATTGTACTTCTAATTATAAATGTATATGTATATATGCCTAGTTTGGTCTTAGCTGACGAGCTAGCACATGGATACTGCATATGTACAATTATATCCAATCACATGACTTCACACACAGAGCTGCCACCGGCATGTTGTGCAACCAGACATAGCTACATAGCTAAGACTTGGAAGCTCCATTCACATTTCTAGGTTCATATTAATTTTTCTACACTGAGTTCATCAGCTAATTACAGTTGTTATTAATTATGCTGCGATTAATGTTATAAGATCTGTGCGCTTCGTCCTTACAGGTGATCCAGTTGGTCCTTTCTGACCTTCTGGTCCTTCTACTCCTTTCAGTCCCTGAAAATAAAGTAACACATAATAATGAAATAGGGCAGGCAAATAAAATTAGTAAAACACAGTAACGCTTCTGGCAGAGATCTCACCTTCAGTCCTTCTGGTCCCTGGAAAAGAAATATTTACAATGAGCCATAGTCGGTATGTAAAATGCATCGGTAAAAGAACATCTTTAGGTACATGACCTAAAATGTGAATGATCTGGTAATAATTCACAAGTAAATTAGTGGATAATAATTTGTATGTAAAATGCATAGGTATGAGATTCCTTATTGAAGGTTTGTTTCATCTGATCATGTGTCTATCTATCACACTTACTGGTTCTCCCCGTGGACCAGGAAATCCTCGTGGCCCAAGAAGGCCGATGAAACCCTGGTAAAAACAGAGTTACACTGGTCAATATTCTCCAATATCCTAGCTAAACTCAGAATGACATCTGTGGCTTATCAGTGACTCTTGCTTGAAATAAATTAGGATTTCTAAGATTTGCAGTGTAGTACCTGATCCCCTTTCTCTCCTTGAAGACCTTGATGTCCTGGAGGTCCTTGTTTTCCCTAAAAAAAAATAAAAAAGCCGAACGTCTGAAAAGGAAACTGGTTAAAGCAATGGTGTTAATGCTGTGGAGCACAGTTAAGAGCAGATCTTTCAGACCTTCATTCCATCTTCTCCTTTGACTCCAATTGGTCCATCCATGCCAAGTTCACCCTGAAGAAGAGCTAACATGGTCACAGTCCGGAAATCAGCTTGATGCATTAATAATACAGTGTGACAAATACTCCAATTCAACCAATAAAGAGCTAGAAGTTACAAATTGCAGTAGACACCTGTAGGCATAGGGTCTGGATTCACTAAATCTAATGTTACTTCACTGGTCACTGTAACAGGTTATGTCAAGAAAAATAAAAGATCCATTTCTGCATTAGTTAGTGTAGTCAGGATAAAAAGGTGACATAGATTCTGAAGAACTTGCTACAGCTCAGAATCTTGTGCTAAAATATATTGCAGTATTTGATCTTCGATGCCCTCTGTTCCATTGACCTATGATTGAAGTGAAGATCACAAACATTCATTCACTATGACTAAGTGCTTACAGCATGACAATTGTATGGCAGAGATCTTGGACCATTTGTGGTGCATGATCCTCACTAATGCTTTGATTATTGGCCAATAAAGTTGCGTTTTTATACAATTTGTCTATTGATGTTTATACTTCATAATGTATCTCTCAGGAGACTCCTAAATATGCATTCACATTTATGAATAATTTGTGAGCCAGCATGATAATTGTATGTTTGCTCCAATCATTGATTCTTCATATCATGAATCAGTCAAGCCAACTGGACACCTACTTTCATACCGCTGAAGCCTGGATCTCCTTCTTGTCCTCTGAGTCCTGGAATACCCTGAAATAAAAGCAAATACATTGCTATCTGTAGTGTGTGCAAATTCCCACATACCACCACAAGGGTTGTTACTTACATAAGGTCCTCTGGGTCCTGGTGGTCCTTGTGGTCCCTGGTTTCCTTTAGCCCCCTATAACATGAAGTTCATCAGATCATTAAATTAGATCAAATCTTCAGGATGTCCCATATGCATATGACAACACTGGCAATCTTACCTTAGGACCGAGCAGCCCCCTTGGTGGCCTTGGGCCCGCTCTTCCTCTTTTACCCTAAGTAAAGGACAATATTAAAGTTCATAATTTTGAGGGCAGATAGGCCTGTCTTCAGAACACAGTGCATGCATGAATTAAGGAATACTGATTAAAAGTCTTTATAGAGGTATGTTTTACTTTAAAAAAAACACAAAAAAAACATGGCTTTAAACCTTTAGTGGCCAGACCTGTGGTTTTCAATAGTTCTGTACCTTTCTGCCAGGACTTCCTGGAGTGCCAGGGCGGCCATCCTTTCCTTGATAACCCTTCAAATGACACACAAACAATGGTTATTGCAATTTAGAACTTCGCTCTATCAAGATTATGTATAAGAAGCAAGACAAAAAAAAAAGACAGTAACCTACATCGATCGTTGCATATAGCTCACATTCCATTCATAATGTTGCCAAACTATTGCAGGGGGTGGAGTGGAAATGTGAGAGGAAGAAGATAAATTAAATTAGGGTGGGTTTTGGTGTATATAGAAGTATATCAAGCTTGTCTAAAATGTATAAATTTTATTTTAATTAAAAAAGGAAGAAAAACAAATTATATGAGATATGGTATTTAATTAAAATCAGCACCTTCTCTCCTTTCTGTCCCATTCTTCCTTCTTGCCCAGGGTTTCCAGCAGGTCCCTGGAAAGGGGTACAAAGCTATCAGGCAGAGCAATCACAAAGTATAGAAAACTTGACAAAGTAGGAATCGTTTGTCTGCGTCTCAAAATGAGGCTGTCAATAACAAATTTCTCACACGTACCACTTGTCCCGATTCACCTGGTTCTCCTGGCTGACCCTTTTCACCTTGAGGACCCTATCAAAAACAGACATCAGTGGGTGAGTGTTTATTTAAATTTAGTTTACAAGGAAAAGTAGAGAAATTGGCAAAGTATAGACAGACATGGACTTGCCAATGTATAAAATGTGCATATATTATAGAAATGTTAGTCCCATTAAGAGTATGTGCCAGTGTCCTAAATGAGAACGATGTACAGAGGATACACCTTTCATTTAAAGGCCTGTCTACTTTTAGTAAAACTTAACAAGAGGTCCAGTTTAGCAATTCAGCACTGGAACAATTCCTAGGCATAGAGGTACGTTTGGATTAATCACCATGGCAACAACTAGATTACCCCAAATTTAATTGAAAATGAGATGAGAATGCAAATAAAAAAAAAAACATTGAGGAAAGTAAAAAGACATAAACATCAAAATCCTAATGGGTAAATGCCTGACATGTTTCATTGTGGCACATGGTGCAAGACTGTTTAGAATGCGGAGTGGCAATGAACTGGCAGTAAAGCTTCTGTATATTGCATGTCATGCTGTGTATGCTTGAGTAAACATGGCGTGTGCTGTATGGTTTTACACTGGGTATCATGCCTCACCTCTTGTCCAGGTATCCCTGCCGTACCCCATTCCCCCGCAGGACCAGGTGTTCCCTATAAGCATAAAATATATTTTCCATCAGATTGTGAGTCCACTTAACTTCATATTGGTTTTATGAGGACACTTCATAAAGGCTGGCTTTACCTGAACTCCTTTTTCTCCTGATTGTCCTGTGTCCCCTTTGGGCCCCTCAACTCCACTAAGTCCAGGCTGCCCTTGAACACCTTTATTGCCAGGTTGACCCATTACACCCTACAGGATAAATGAAGAAACAATTAGAGTAGCCTCCTAGTATCACATCGTTTTCCCCCACATACTCAACATGTCACTTACCGGCAGTCCCATAGGACCTCTGTCCCCCTTTTCTCCTCGTTTTCCAAAGAATCCCTGTTAAGACAGAAGGAATTATATCTGAGTGTACAGCAAGCCACGTGTATAGTGTTTTCCAGGACATTAGTGTGACCTACTAAAGATGGACTATTGATACCATGCTCCCACATGTTAAAACTATGCATTATCTTTACTTAGCCTAGTCCATAATTACATTTAATATGATATTCAGTAAATATGTCATGGTTTAATATCTACATGTGAGCAGCTCTCATTGAAAGCCAAACCTGCAGAAAACATACCTTTATTCCCTGGGGACCATGGAACCCATGCTCACCCGCAGAACCAGTATCACCCTACAAAAAACAAAAAACAATATGATGATAAAAGAATGAGAATTCACAGCAAGATGCAAGTGGTCTGAGTGAGAGGCCTACTTTTACTCCTTGACGTCCTGAAGCTCCCAGTGAACCTGGGTTCCCAATAGCTCCCTGTATAGAAGAAGAAAGGAAATAATAAATGGAGAGTCCTTAAGATGTCCTACGTCAAAGCAAAACCCCACACCAACTAGACAATAGGAAGTCTATGTTTTGGGTTTTAAGCAGACCCCCATCATATTGTTTCATGCATGTATTAGGCCCATTGCACAGAAAATTACCATTAGTCCTGGAAGTCCTGATGGTCCAGTAACTCCCATAAGCCCTGGTGGACCCTGCAGAAGAACACTGCCATGAATGCAGAGTCAATGATATTTTGTCACAAATTTTAGGTGAATTTTGTTCTCCAACAACCAAATGATTTATCTACGTATATAATACAAAACCAGAATATCACCACAGTGATTATCAGTGAATTGTAAACATAAACAATACTTAGCTTTAGAATCACAACGCAGCCTCCCAAGGTCGTTACCCAAAACCGACCTTTACACAAAATATAAACAACCAGCAACAGATTGTGGGATACGGCTGAAATCTACGTATATATTACATTAAAGTATCAATTAATTATAATACATAATGGAATCTCAAAAGAAAATATTTAACGTGTCAAGCTGGAAGAACAAAATAGTATCCCATAATAAGTCTAGCTTTGATACATCACCAAAAAGACAAGAATTTTCCTTTAATAAGTAAAAATAAAAACCTATAAATATGCTAAAAATAAGTCTTAAGCTAAAGATAGTCACCAAGAAACCTTCCTGTCCTTTCTCTCCTTTTCCGCCTCTGCTGCCATATTCTCCCATCTCACCGCTTGGTCCAGGATTTCCAGGGCTGCCACGTTGACCTACATCTCCCTATAACAAATGGTAAAGGGTTATGTTCTGGATGGAAAATCCAACCTCTGCTTGAAAATGTTTTTTATACCGACCTTTTTTCCTAGTGCACCAGGGTCCCCATTGTCTCCAGGGTCACCTACATCCCCCTACATAAGAAACCAGCCAGTAGGTAAGAAGGAATCTGCCACTACTCATACATCTCCTTACCCATCAGCTTTTGCAACGTACCTCCTTGCCTTGGTCTCCAGGGGCACCTAGTAGACCTTGCTGTCCTCTCTCACCTGGGTCCCCAGCAGGTCCAGTAGGACCAGGGCTTCCAGGTACACCAGGGTCTCCCTAGTATAGAATAAAACCTAGTGTGATTATTGCATTATATCGTAATAATACACATCTTAAAGTGAAATAAATCACTAATATTTGGAAAATCATCAAACCCTAAACATACAGAATAACTGAAAAAATCTTTGCATCTGTATAATACAACATAACATTCTAAACTTTCAAACATCCTTTAAATAAAACAAACACATATTGTATAAACACACTTGTATACATATATAAATCACATATGACACAAGGACTACACCAACCATACCACTACATGGAGAAGACTTATTTAATACCAACTTCTCAGATTTCAAAAATCGCTATAGGCTCAATATGTGGACTTTGGTAAAAGAAAATGCAGCTCTGTCCATATTGTATTGTACAAAGGACAAAGCTTGGTCATTACAAACATATATAAAATGGAAGAGCAAAGAGTAAAAATCAGATTGGTTCTGTCTACGAACCTGGTCTCCCTTTAAGCCAGCCGGTCCTTCATTTCCAATGGAGCCTGGTTTACCCTGGTACAAAGAGAGCAGTAATTAGCGTAGTACATACAACCAGAGCCAAATAAATAGATATACACACATAAACACAAACACAGCACACGGACAAATGGAAACAAACTACAAAAGTGGCAGATAAGGAAAAACACAGTCACATAATGTTTTAATATAACAGAATTCCATCAACTTAGAAGAGATTGCATAAGCGTACATATTGTATGAACATTTTTGATTCGTTTTTGTCATTTTCTTTTCATAATTGTGCATTACATGTTCATATCTGATGGTAGGCAGGTAGGTAGAAGGATAGATTCCTACCCGTATGGAGGAGACGCTCTGATACGAAGCAGAGATATTGGCATTATCTGATCTAGGATTCGATAACGGGCATATCATGTACTATACTAATAAAAGTGGAATGCACATGCCCTGGGCAAAAGAAATACAACTAATCACTGAAATAAATTGTAGGATGAGGAAATTAATTAATTACTGCACACAAATACACCGTACTAATACTAAACACAGTACAGTTATTTCACTTAACAATGAATTGTTCACTATGTAAAAAAGTTAATTAGAATAATTTCTCCAATTCAGTTTCTTTGGCCCAAAATGCTTGACTCAGTTTTTAATTCCACAAAATTGACAGTGAAAAAAGCCTGCACTCTCTTGCCACTGACAACTGTCAACAATTAAGAAAGTTTGTGTCGCCACACAGTAAAACGCGTGATCACACACAGAATCACATGATATACGAAGCATTGTTTTTATAGCTGACTTCTCTGGCACTAAAAAGATTATTAGAAATTCACAAGTATTAATCCACAGAGTGAATGCTGGCTTATACAAACCATACAAACCAAACCACACATCCCCTTCTATAGGTATATGTATATTGTATACATATACACAGATAGATATATGTAAACATCCCTGGCAGGAAAGCGGATATGTATATATACACAGGAAAACTTTCAAAAACTAACCTGCTCTCCATCCAGTCCCCTGACTCCTGGGTCTCCAGTCACTCCAATTGGACCCTGTTAGGATGGTAAACAAAGGCTATAGTCCAAAAATACACATTTTTTTTTTGTCTTCCTATATTTGTAGTATAATTTTGAAGTCATTGAAATATAAAAAAACACCCTTACTTCCTTTTATTCCAGACACAGTTCTTGCAGCAGTGGAGCAGCCCAGTTCCCCGCCTTTGTGGCTACCATGCTTGATGACTTCTCCAGTCAAGCACTACATCCAATGCAGCTTTGCAAGCAGCTTTGGAAGCGACACCATGCCTACTCACGGTGTGCACGCCCACGAGCGGCGAACTTCTATACCTCAGTTTGTCGTTCATGACTGCCGCCTCCCAATACAGCACTGAAGTAGCTCATGCAGGCGTGCTCATGTTGTGGCTTCTAGCATTGTACTGAGAAAATGTCATGCAGTGCTTGAGGACATTGAACGTGAAAAAACAAGTCCTACTCAGTCGTGGACACGGAAGGGATATCTTGTTGGTGTCAGAGTGATATTCACTGAAGGTGTGGCTAGCCCAAAATGTAAACACTGCTGTATCTCTGAAACAGCAATGATTTACATTACGGGAATGAACAGTCAAAGTACCAAGACAACTAAGATGAAGTGGTGCTTGAAGTGTCCCTTTAATATTAGGGGAAATCTGCTCCAAAAATGAGTAATGAGATCTTCTGCAGAGCTCGTTTATGAAACATTGACCATTGTGTTTGTTGTAATCTTTGTGACTGCAAGTAATGTATAGGTTTATAGGCTTTATACAATGAAAAAAACTCCACCCCCACACCCAATCTTGATTAAATCCATAATTTTCAACAACTTTTATCACTCTATTCAAAATATTTACAGGATTACGGTAACTTACCATCTCACCTTTGTCCCCAGATGGTCCCTCAACACCAACCAGACCCTCTCGACCCTAAAACAGAAGGACGCTACAGGGTAACACTAAATACTCACATACAAATGGGTCAATTTTTCTCGAAGCACAAAGATCTGTCGCTTACTTTATTAGGCATGCTACATGTAACTCAATATATAAAGCATAGAGACATGGTCAGGAGGTTTAGTTCCTATCTGAACTCATATTAAATTAAAAAGAAACGTATTTTAGTGGTATTCTTGTTAGTGTATGAACTTGTGATTCCAGCACCTCAGGAACAACTGACCATTGGAGATTTAAACCAATGTAAATTTCATTATACGCTCCATTATATGTATTATTGAATACATCAGACAAAGAATTCAGATGGTTCTGGTTCCACATAGTCTATGTGAGAATATACGTACATCTAATAGGTAATATTCTACATGCTAGACATAGGATGTAAGATAAAGGGATAGTTACTGGGTGTCCTGTGGGTCCTGGGGCCCCTTCATCGCCAGGTAGACCTGGATTACCCGGGGATCCGACCTTCCCAGGCTCTCCATCTGGCCCTGTATTTCCAGGTGGTCCCTGCGTGAGAAGAACCAGCAGTCGATATGCAATGCCACAGACACACAATGGAGCAGACATTGCTGACAGTTATAGAACTACCACATCCGCCGGTATATAAAATGCAATTTAAGTATTTGTAGTGTAGGCCAAGCTTGCTTGTTGGTTGGAACACACTTACCAGTGGTCCTGGTAAACCTTGTTCCCCTGGATCTCCAATCCGACCCTAAAATCAGAATAGACATAGAAACACAAAGAGAAATAAAATTCCCGGACATATTGGGTTGCATGTATTAAAAATGTACAACTGAAAAATATAATCATAAAAATGAACCGAAAGTAAAAACGTCACAGTAATAATCATTTTTGTACTGCCATAAAAATAGAGAATAAAATGAATAGATTAATAAATTGCTACTAAACTGACTTGACCCTTGTAGCTTATTACACATGAGATGTGAGGTGAAGCGAAACGTCGGGAACAAACATCACGACTTACCCTAGGATCACTGCAGACACATTACTGAGTACTGTACCATAGTTTTTGAAAGCCCATCTCCCTTAAGGCTTCCATTTTTTACCTAGAGGTCATTGCCTCATAAGGATAATAATAAGCACTGTACCTGTGAGGCCTCAGCTGGAGAGGTCTGTGGGGGACTCGGCGTGTCTCCATACCTATTTTTGTCTATTTTAGTTGTTATTTCCTCCAGATTGCAACAATTTTCGGATATGCTGTTACCTAATTGCACACCATGATTGGACTTGTAAATTTCACAAGCCTTCTTTACGCAATTACTTTATTAGAGGTTTGTAGCCTTGGACTGGTCCTGCGAGACCAAATGCTCTCTACTACATTGGGAACCTGCGAGTCTCATGATACCATGCTGATTTTTTCTGTTCTATTAAAATTTAAATAAAAATTTGGTATTAATAAAGAATAAAAAAAAAATTGCTACTAATGCTAACAGCGTTAAAAAAATAAGGAACTATGATTTGTTCTTTTTTCAAGGATTTTTTCAATTACGTCTCTCTTTTCCTCTCTTAGTTCCAGGATTTCAAGACTAGCAATTTAAATTAGACACAGTCACTAATGAATAAAGAAATGCATTGAATTTAGAATGGGAGGTGAAGGCGCAGCTCTATGACTGTACCTGAGGTCCAGGAAGTCCTCGATCTCCTGGTGAGCCACGGGGGCCCTATGTGGACAAAACATACTTATTAATGTTGTGAATAATGTTAGATTATGGTGAACTGTGAGAGTCTGAAGGTGTTATGTAAAGATTTAGGAAGGTGTCCTAATCAGAGCACTATATATACATACATATATATAAATATCCAAATGTTAAACAGAACATTGCAGTTGGAATATGTAGAAATGATAAATAGAGTGGTACACATTGGGGTATTTATAAAGCAATTAATTTTAGCAAACTAAAAACCAAATTGCTTTGCCTAAACTGCGTCTCAACTTTCAATTCACTAAATGTTTACGGTTGGTATATTAGCCCCATAAAGGGCTAAACATTAGAGAACAACAATTTAACAAAGGACACTTAATCTGCACGTAGGACAGCCTTATCCATCTGCAAATACCTTTGGTCCTGGTTTCCCCCGTGCTCCAGGAAATCCTAGTACACCCGGCTCCCCCTATTTATTTAGAGAACAGTTGAGATTACAAACATTACCAAAAATAAAGATTTTTTTCCATAACGCATAGGCATGCACAGTGCTGTAGATCACAAATCTCATCAGTCTCTGATATGTCAACAGCAGACTTTCAATTTGCCTATACTTATTTTTATTAAGTTTTAATAGTACAAGAATCGCGATTAATAAGGACAGACAATTTCCAGTTTGTGAATAATTCATAGGAAATTGATATCTGCATACAAGGGGCATGGCAGACGCAGGGATGGGTAGTGTGTTACCTTTTCTCCCGGATGTCCTATGCGTCCTCTTTCTCCAGGCGCGCCTTTGAAACCCTTGGAAACAAAGAGATAGATATTTCACGATTCAGGGACTAAAAGATTAAGCCCCACGAAGTGAGATATTGTGACAATTTACTCTTTATAGCGAACTAGCCTGGGTGCTTAGTAAGGGTGGGCACAGATCTGTTTACAAAACAACACTTTATAGCAATTTTCAATGAAAAAGCATTAAGAAATATTTGCTTTGTCTAAGTTAATGAGAAGTAATTCTGAAAAACAAGATGGCTATCCCCAGTAATCAGAATTTGACAAACAAGATGGCTCCCCCAACCAGTATTTGAGAACCACGATGATCAACCCTAGAACCCAGTATTTTCTGATTCAGGTCACATTTTTGTGCTGTGTGCTCTCCAGCACACACTTTCCACACACATACATGGATCATGCAATAAAATATAAATCATGGATGATCTAAAGGCAAGCTTACAACACTTACATACATGCCTACAAGTCCTTGTGCACCTTCAGGTCCTTGCTTACCGGTAAAGCCCTGCAATGGGAATGAAAAAAAAAACTTACACACCTTAAAAGGACACTCCAGTTCAGAGTTGGTCAATACGGTATAGTACACTGCAACTTAAAAGTAGGTCTTTAATTATATAAACCCACCCAATCTAACTAACTGTAACCTAACCTACACAATGCACCCAACTTGTGTGAGAGCCTGGAGTGTACCTTTAATAATATAAACCCACCCAGTATAACTAACTGTAACCTAACCTACACAGCGCACCTAACGTGTGTGGGAGCATGGAGTGTCCCTTTAATAATATAAACCCACCCAGTATAACTAACTGTAACCTAACCTACACAATGCATCTAACGTGTGTGGGAGCCTGGAGTGTCCCTTTAATAATATAAACCCACCCAGTATAACTAACTGTAACCTAACCTACACAGCGCACCTAACGTGTGTGGGAGCATGGAGTGTCCCTTTAATAATATAAACCCACCCAGTATAACTAACTGTAACCTAACCTACACAGTGCATCTAACGTGTGTGGGAGCCTGGAGTGATCCTTTAATAATATAAACCCACCCAGTATAACTAACTGTAACCTAACCTACACAGCGCACCTAACGTGTGTGGGAGCATGGAGTGTCCCTTTAATAATATAAACCCACCCAGTATAACTAACTAACTGAAACCTAATCTACACAGTGCATCTAACGTGTGTGGGAGCCTGGAGTGTCCCTTTAATAATATAAACTCACCCAGTATAACTAACTGTAACCTAACCTACACAGCGCACCTAACGTGTGTGGGAGCATGCAGTGTCCCTTTAATAATATAAACCCACCCAGTATAACTAACTGTAAACTAACCTACACAGTGCATCTAACATGTGTGGGAGCCTGGAGTGTCCCTTTAATAATATAATCCCACCCAGTATAACTAACTGTAACCTAACCTACACAGCGCACCTAACGTGTGTGGGAGCATGCAGTGTCCCTTTAATAATATAAACCCACCCAGTATAACTAACTGTAAACTAACCTACACAGTGCATCTAACATGTGTGGGAGCCTGGAGTGTCCCTTTAATAATATAATCCCACCCAGTATAACTAACTGTAACCTAACCTACACAGCGCACCTAACGTGTGTGGGAGCATGTAGTGTCCCTTTAATAATATAAACCCACCCAGTATAACTCACTGTAACCTAACCTACACAGTGCATCTAACGTGTGTGGGAGCCTGGAGTGTCCCTTTAATAATATAAACCCACCCAGTATAACTAACTGTAACCTAATCTACACAGTGCACCTAACGTGTGTGGGAGCCTGGAGTGTCCCTTTAATAATATAAACCCACCCAGTATAACTAACTGTAACCTAACCTACACAGTGCACCTAACGTGTGCGGGAGCCTGGAGTGTCCCTTTAATAATATAAACCCACCCAGGATAACTAACTGTAACCTAACCTACACAGTGCATCTAACGTGTGTGGGAGCATGGAGTGTCCCTTTAATAATATAAACCCACCCAGGATAAGTAACTGTAACCTAACCTACACAGTGCATCTAACGTGTGTGGGAGCCTGGAGTATCCCTATAATAATATAAACCCACCCAGTATAACTAACTGTAACCTAACCTACACAGTGCACCTAACGTGTGCGGGAGCCTGGAGTGTCCCTTTAATAATATAAACCCACCCAGTATAACTAACTGTAACCTAACCTACACAGTGCATCTAACGTGTGTGGGAGCCTGGAGTGTTCCTTTAATAATATAAACCCACCCAGTATAACTAACTGTAACCTAACCTACACAGTGCATCTAACGTGTGCGGGAGCCTGGAGTGTCCCTTTAATAATATAAACCCACCCAGTATAACTAACTGTAACCTAACCTACACAGTGCACCTAACGTGTGCGGGAGCCTGGAGTGTCCCTTTAATAATATAAACCCACCTAGTATAACTAACTGTAACCTAATCTACACAGTGCATCTAATGTGTGTGGGAGCCTGGAGTGTCCCTTTAATAATATAAACCCACCCAGTATAACTAACTGTAACCTAACCTACACAGTGCACCTAACGTGTGTGGGAGCCTGGAGTGTCCCTTTAATAATATAAACCGACCCAGTATAACTAACTGTAACCTAACCTACACAGTGCATCTAACGTGTGTGGGAGCCTGGAGTGTTCCTTTAATAATATAAACCCACCCAGTATAACTAACTGTAACCTAACCTACACAGTGCATCTAACGTGTGTGGCAGCCTGGAGTGTCCCTTTAATAATATAATGACTCTCTATTGCCCTGCTGTCTTGGGAGTAAGGTCAGTGTTTTTTTGCTTTATAACAAGGAAAATTGTAGCACATTTTAAGAAACACTCTTGCAGGAGGTGAGATGGAGTAATAAAACTAACTAGACCATCTTAAAGGACAACTAATTAAATTATTCAAATATTTACTTATTATTACTATTCAAACATTACGTTAAAACTTAATTAATATGTATATTTTTCAAATAATATATATTGTTGTTGTTTTTTTTTAGAAAATGTCACTTTTTATCTGGCTTTTTATCTGGGTCAGACTGTAGCATTATCTGACCAAATGCTGCTCAACCTAACATGCCTCCTCCTACAGATTCACACAGAGCAATCACAGCAGTAGTCAAGCTAGTTTGAGCAGCAGTTGAACAGGTAACAGTAGAGTTTGACCCAACATGGCTGCTTAGCCAGGTAAAAAGTGACTTTTTTTCAAAAATAAAAATAAAAAAAATCAATATACAACTTTAAAAAATATATAATCAAGTTTCATTAAATGTCAAAAACTTAAAATACAAAGGGGTGCTTGGGAAAAGAAAAACATGGTTGACTATTGACATAAGACAAAATAGACTAGACAGAAAATAAATGTGTAGCATGCCTACTAATAATAAATATTATAAGCACACACTTAAGAGATATTAACAGTTATTTTTATCTTATTTACCCTTTCACCCAAGGGCCCTGGTGCTCCGTCCATCCCTTGTCTCCCTGGAGGGCCCTGCAAGAATATGGAAGAATTGTGTTATTGTTAGACATGGGTCGGACTGTCCATGTGTTGAATAAAAACAAAAGAAGGAGATACTCACTGGTGGTCCAGACGATCCATCCATTCCAATATTCCCATGAGGTCCGGCCAGACCCTGTAAAGTAAAAAAGGTTGTACTGCAGCTTTAAGATCGGCTCTATATAATTAATATCCCTTTTAGATAATGCGTTTACCAGTTTCCCCTCGTACATGTCCCTCCTTGATATTACAGACTCCCTAACTCATGTTTTAAGCCATAGTGTTTTATACTAATCCAATAAACTGTACACTATTTAAGCAATAAAATATAACACTCCACAGCAAAGACTCCCATAACTAGAGGTGTGAGCCAACTGCTTAGTCATTTTTAAAACCCTTCTATCAAAATCCCCACGCATTTCACATATTCAAAGATTACATGACACAGAGAAAGCTTGGATGAGAGTACGTACGGTTACTCCTCTGATTCCAGGGGCCCCGAGAGAACCTGCAAGTCCCTGGTCCAGAGAGAGGAAAAGAGAGTGTGTCAGAATATGGTTTGTGACTTAATAAGATTTGTTAAACAAGTAAAAACAGTTTGGATAAAGCACCTGTATAATAATTAAAGAGCATAGAGCAAAGATGAAACAGGCATACTGTCAAATAACGCAACTCTACACAACATGGCTGCTGCTACATCGATTTGTGGTAAGCTGTACACCGTACATAACAGCCTTCAGGATTACATAGCAAAACATCATAACCACACAACATGTGCCTTAACTTATACCCTGGTGATCAAAACTCAATCACCTTCCTGTACTATGGTGGCTGGTAAACTTTAAAAGTGGTATTGGGCTAGACTCTGCCCTGGGAAGGTGAATTTGCCCCCTGACTTTTTGGAATCTGCCCTTTTATGTACTCAACCCCTGAACTGAGATATCATGTCCTGTGCAACATCGTAAAGCTACAGAAACAGGTATTTGGGAAACAGACACTTTAAAGCAGTCCGACACCCTCCATTCCCTGTTACTGTTACTCAATGACAGTCCTAGACGACAGGATAAAATGGAGGCCTGTCTTTAAACACCAAGAATAATGGTATCTCTGCGTGATTACGTAGTGTGTCGCTTCTTGTATAATTACACACATTGTTCATAATATGTCACAGATAGGGCTCTCAGATGAGTACATTTTTGCAGAAGGCATGCAAATGCTTCATGCTGTGAGGCTCTGAACGAAAAGTGAGCCGTATGTAGCATTCATATGTTGCGGGAGTAAAATCAACTGATTAATCACTGCTGGGACAGAAAAAAAATACAGTGATTGGCAGATTAGAGGATTTGCCTTTTAGAAAAACATTGCAATATGGTAATCCTAATAACAACAACTAAGTGTAACAACAAATAAGTGTAACTTTAAAAACGGCCATGGTTACGTCTGCGGGTCATGCCGCGCAATCTTTTTAAAACTCACTCCTATCAACTCCCTGATGGCTAGGGCTGTGTATTGCCTCTCACACCTGAGACTGCCAGAACCACCATGTTTTCCTGGACCTCTGCTGATTCTTCAGACTAATAGTCAATACATGAAAAGTGCTGCCCTGAGGTATGTGGTCTTTATATAATGCGGGAGAAAAATCAACTAATCACTCAGTCAAAGAGATCACCGAATTATGATTAATTGATTTCCCTTCTGCGGCCTATGAAGCACACATTCTGCACGGCAGCACTTTTCATACACTACCCCACCAGCACGATAAAGAGATATGTTTCCAGGAAGACACAGTGGATGTTGGTGCACACACCTCTCTCACCACCACACAGAGATAGAAACCTGAAATTCATTCATGTACGCTAAGAATTTAGATGTATTTTAACATACTGAGATGTAATGTATGTGATTTGCAATGCTTCTGTAAAGAAATATTCTCACACACACATTTAGGGGTATTTTTACTAAACAGCGAGTTAAAAATGTACTATATTTATATATGTAGCCAAAATAGCTGAATTAACAAATTAATTCTTCTGAATTAGAAAAGTTTTTAGATATTTGCTATTATGTCCTACGTTAAGCAAGTCAGTATTTAGCTCACTGTTTAACCAGTCCAGGGAGATTTGTGTACTGATGTCTGGATGGAAACACATAGCCAAGCAGGGCTGTAAAGGAACATGTAAAAATGTGTGGATACAGTAACGCAGAGATTCCAGTCACAGCAACAGTGGAGCCAGGCATGACACCGGCCAGGCGAAGCCCCACGCCAGTCAGGGCAAACACCATGCCAGCCATGCCAAGGACCATGGCAGATAATGGGTAATTAGTGCATAGTGGGAACCTGTGTACCAGGCAGTCCTTCTGCTCCCTGCGGCCCCTGGACTCCTCGCTGACCCTGTAAGGAGAGAATCAGAACAATGAACGATCTTAAGGAAAGTACACTCAATCCCCAGCACTGTCTCACCAGCCAGGGATAGAGGTGCCATGCTTTCCTGGGCACTTATCACAACTTCATACTGATGGGCATTGCATGAAAGTTCTGCAGGGGAGAAAACAGCTAACTGTGACCATTCTTTTGGGGTCATTTCTGATGAATCATCTAATTCCCTAAGGAGAGTCAATAATTATTCATTCTAGTTTGCAATGGATACTCAATCTTTCACTGCAGAAGCAGAATATACTTTTAAGATATTTAGGGTGTGGGGCTTGCTGAGCCAATTTAATTTACACCACGTGTCCCACGGGTATAAAGCACATGATTATTATCCATGGACAAATAACTACCACAATATACTCGCTGTCATTGAAGATAAACATTTTTTTTTTTAAATATTGTAAGATTATACCACATATTCAGATGTCTATAATGAATTCACCATCCAGTTACTTATTAATTATTACTCACCGGAGGTCCTGGTATACCAGCAAGGCCTCTTTGTCCCATACGTCCCTGAAATTGACACAAAGGCATCTTATATGATGGCCATTAACTGCACTTGACTTACACTGAGCAATGACAATGACAAAAACATCTCATCATGTAAAAGAGCATGTTTAAGGTCTACACATGAAGCTGAGGTCTGTCGCTGACATGAACATGGTCTACACATGGAGCTGAGGTCTGTCGCTGACATGAACATGGTCTACACATGGAGCTGAGGTCTGTTGCTGACATGAATATGGTCTACACATGGAGCTGAGGTCTGTCGCTGACATGAACATGGTCTACACATGAAGCTGAGGTCTGTCGCTGACATGAACATGGTCTACACATGGAGCTGAGGTTTGTCGCTGACATGAACATGGTCTACACATGGAGCTGAGGTCTGTCGCTGACATGAACATGGTCTACACATGGAGCTGAGGTCTGTCGCTGACATGAACATGGTCTACACATGGAGCTGAGGTCTGTCGCTAACATGAACATGGTCTACACATGGAGCTTGTAGCGTTACTTACCTTATCCAGGGGCCGGTCGCGGTCCTCTCTTCGAGCCGTGCGCGGTCATGCTGCACGAGATGCGCACGGCTCATCCGACGGCTTCACTAGGAAGGCGGGCAGTCACGTGTCCCGCCTGAATCTAAGAGCGCACCGCGGGTCTCGGGCACGCTCTTAAAGAGACAGTGGGAGCCTAAATTGTCAAAAGGCTGCCATTGGCCCCTGTCATGCCACACTCCCCATACACTTACCTTTTGGGGGTGTGGATATGACAGGAGCCAATCACATTAGTTTAGAAGCTATTTAAACTTACCTCTCCCTTTACTCCCTGCCCTATCGTGGTTTCTGTTTCAGTTCCCTTTAGCGCTTGTTGTGTTCAGTTGTGTTCCTTTGTATTGACCTTGGCTTTGTTTCTGACTACGTTATCTCTTTATCCTTATCTGTTTTGTTTGCCGGCTTGCTGTTTACTGTGTACCAGACCCCGGCTAGTCCTAGTTTACGCTGTCTCTCTGTGCCCTTGACCTCGGATCGTTCCTGACTCTGTCTCCTCCCATATACGTCAAGTCGGGCCATTCTAAGGTCCGGTAGACGTATCTCTCCTCTGTGTTGTCTTTTGTAGAGTTGAATCCTGCGAGTTGGGGTATATATTCGTAACAGAGCTGAGGTCTGTCGCTGACATGAACATGATCTACACAGGGAGCTGAGGTCTGTCGCTGTCATGATCATGGTCTACACATGGAGCTGAGGTCTGTCACTGAAATGAACATGGTCTACACATGGAGCTGAGGTCTGTCGCTGAAATGAACATGGTCTACACATGGAGCTGAGGTCTGTCGCTGAAATGAACATGGTCTACACATGGAGCTGACATGAACATGGTCTGCTACAGTTTATTTGCAGTAGTTGCTGTATGTTTCTTTCTTGCTCTGTTACACCTTAACCTCCGACATCTCTGCTCCATTGTATATCTTACCTTGTTCACTTAAATTCTTAGTTCAAGATCAAAACCTTTACCTTTATTTAGCCAGTTGGCTCTTCAACTATGCTATGACTTGAGGATTCTCATATTATGGGCATATTGATTTATTGGATAAATAAGTATTTTCTTTCTAACCTTTCACCAGAGTCTTAACCTAACCATGCTCTTCCCTTATAATTCTCTCAATCCATTTATGGTTACCCTGTTTCCTCTAGGTCCAGCAGCCCCTTTTGGTCCATCAGGTCCTCGATTTCCCTAGGGTTGATAAAAAGTAATGCATATGAGATTACAATTGAAAAACAAGAGAACATAATCCACATAACATCTTAATATGATACACACACTACAGTGTAGTAATGAATAAAGATGTAAGGTTGTCATCTTGAAATCTGCAGCATGCTCTACACCAGGACACTTAGTGAACCAACCTTGGAACCCTCGCTGCCATTTGAACCAGGAGGCCCTATTTGTCCTTCATCACCCTGTAAGAAAATATAGAGATCGTCATAGCTAATAAACCGTTTCAGAGAAAATAAAAGTGTTTTTCATGTTGAAAAATTGAAAATACGACGTGAAGATTGCACTTAAATTTTCACAATAAAATAATTGCTTAGCAATAAAACAAGGCAGTGCTGTGCTCAATTTCCATTTCTGCCATCAAATAACCGAGGGAAATTTTTAAAGGATAATCTGTCCACAATCGTAGCTCGGGGCCGCATGGTCCTCACCCTTCAGAGTTAATAATGTAACTAGGGTTTTTGTTGGGATTTGTATCAGAATACTACATTGTGGTGGCACTGCGATAATATTGTTTAGTTAGTTACTTATTAAAACAATAGACGCACCAAGTTCAAACTTGGAATGTGACAGTGCCAAAAATACAGAATAACAAGGTGTTAATACTCACTACAACTCCACGAAGTCCGATGTGGCCTTTTGGTCCTTGAAAACCGACAAAACCAGTTTGTCCTTGAATGCCAGGTGGCCCATGAGCACCCATTGGTCCAGGAAGACCCTGGGAGAGACACATTAAATGTTGTGTTCAGGTCTATAAGCGGACACAAAATTACAAGAGTCTATTCACTAAATCAGATTGTGGCAAATTGAGAATTTTAGGGCAAAACATCCAAATTGGAACATTTTCCATTTCAGCTTTTTTTTCCAGTTTGGCTGTTTTAGTCTAATATTGCAAGATGTTCTCTGTGAGTAATGGCTAATCATACTAAAATATGTATATATAATGCAAAATGCAATATTTTAATTACCTTTTCACCTTTTTCACCAGCGTTCCCTTTCTCTCCATCTCCGGCACAATGACCCTATAGACAGTAAAGGAAGGTTACTGTGAAGAAGATGGCATCCATCATGCGGGTACATCGGGCACAGATATAGTGGGTATGTCTGTATGGATTTTGTACTATGAACATTACATTTCCCAGGACACAGTTGTCCACCTTCTCTTTTTGATTCACTGTTTGCTATCTTTCTAAAACTAAAATGAACTGTGGGAAGTAGGACTAGATCTCAAAACCATGCTGAACCTTTTTAAAACAGTAAAAAATATATATATATATATAAATACTTTTTCACGTTCGGCTTCTGCAATGCACACTGACAATGGCAGCCCCTAGTGGAAAGACTGTGAATTGCCCTCCATCTACTTTGCGATACAGCAGGAATGCTCTTACACTGGAACAGGCACCGATGACAACAAAGAAGAGACTTTTAGAAGGGCCCTACAAACATGGCATTTGGTACAGATTTGAAACAATACCACATTACTGCATGTTGTAGCGGAGGCCTGATATTCCACAGTTTAACTCCACTATAGATCCCAGTGAGGCTCAGGAACAAGTAGTAAAAACACCATGAAGTAGTAATTCCAGCAAATAAAGTAATCCACGAATATCCCCATACAGATCCCAATGACTGGACGACACACAGTATCAGGAGCAGAACTAACTTTTAATTCACACAGCCTCCTTTTAAGAGATTCTCCCATGCAAGTCAGGGATTTGCAATAATTAGGACAGTAGCCAATAAAGTGACAGTTACCTCCCACACATCTCCTCCCCTTAGTGTGACACATAATCCCATTAAACGTGCTGTACTTTTTTCCCAAAACCTGGATGTACCCTAAAACAGGCAGATAGCCTAATACTTAGGATACCCCCTGGTAGCCCTGATCTGGGTGACTAACATATCCAAAATTCAGCCAGATCGGACCAGGGGTTCGGGAGTTAGGTGGAGGGTGAAGTTTGACCGACCGCACACGAGGTGGTATCCGAAAAAGGCTCCATGTGTTTTGGCCCTGCGGTTGGTCTCCGTTTGACAGTTAAATCACATAGTAATCCTTGCCATCCACAGCTACTATTACATTTGCCTTTATTCCCCGGTTCGGTACATTGTTTTTACCGAACGGGGGGCTGCCTAGTCCCTCTGTTCGGGAGTTATGGAGCTCTGGAGGTCTCAGCGGTGTTCGGTTGTTCGAGTGTCCGATTTGAGTTCCAGACACTCGACGACCAAACACCGCTGAGATTTTTGTGCGTAAGATGACCGCTGCACGTGGTTTGTATGCCGAACGGCGACCACACAGGCACTTAGACTTAACGAGGCGCACACTTCTCACTGGGGTGGTCTGATGGTTCGGTAGTTTCATTCGTATGAAAACTACCGAACCCTCATACGAAAATTATACACACTTTTCCTATAGACATAGATACAATTATACGAATGCATTTTTACACGAATTATACAGGACAGGCTTAATACAATCCGCTACACATGTATCACTGGAAAGTATACCACTGAATAAAATAGAACAAAAAATCACCTAGAACGTTTAACCTTTTTTTCACTAAATACTTTGTTTTCTTTTAAATGTGTGTTAAAGATTAAGCAAATTAAATAATTCTGACAAGGTGAAGTCAGGACAAACATTACAAATGAAAAGAAGAAATCACAACAGGTTTTATTTCTCCTCTTATCTGCATGCTTTTTCTATGCTGACTGTCAGGTGCAAAGGATAGAGCTTATCATTATTATTATTATATTTATATAGCGCCAACAAATTCCGTAGCGCTTTACAATGAGTGGACTAACAAACATGTAATTGTAACCAGACAAGTTTGACGCACAGGAACAGATGGGTTGAGGGCCCTGCTCAATGAGCTTACATGGTAGACGGAATGGGGTAAAGTGACACAAAAGGTAAGGGAAGTATTAGGGAGGTAGATTGGTAGAATAGTATTCAATGAAGACTTAGTGTGGGGTTTTGGAGCCATTAACAGTTTAATTGATACGCTTTTGTGAAAAAGCGAGTTTTTAACGATTTTTTTGAAGGAGTGGAGACTGGGTGAGCGTCTAACGGAAAAGGGAAGTGAGTTCCACAGGAACGCTGCAGCCCTCGAGAAGTCTTGAATGCGAGCGTCAGAGGTGGGAGTACGAACAGAGGATAGACGTAGGTCTTCGGCAGAGCGTAGAGGCCTAGCTTATAAAAATAATTGACAGAGAGCCCAGGTGCAAAATAAAGAGGTGTGGATTTTTACATTTTACTTTCTTTTCACACCTCACGAGTACATATCTGTAATTATAGGCATAAGTAAACACAATATTAAAAATCCAGGGACCTGACTGTTCCCCTTTAAAATACACTCTATGACATTGGACCATTCTTTTTTTTTATCATCATGCAAAAATTATGGCGATCTCACCTTTTCCCCAGAAGGTCCATCAGGACCAGGCCAGCCAATTAACCCCTGGAAGGACAAACAAACATAAGAAAGCTTAGCGTTCCATCATGTTCCTTCATACATTTCTCCCGTTATCTCTTAAATTGTCTATCAATAAGTGTTAAGTAAATCTTTTCAAGCATGCGTGACCATGCCTCCACCTAGAGTAACCTGTATAGTATTTGCAAAATGTCATAACCAGTTAAACTGTTAAACTGACTCTTTACCAGACTGTGACCCTGCTAGACATTTATTATTTAAACCTTAATAAATTAGTTAATACCCTTGTTTTATCTATTAGATCTATTTTTTTTTTATATCAATAAAACTACACTGTGACATTACAACAACCTTCTAATAGTCACAGACATGACATTTTATGCAAACTAAGAAGAACATAGAATAAGATCAACCTATAAATGTCCTATATTTTGTAGGGTGTATTTGACATCTTCAATAAATGACTTACCATGGGCCCCTGCATTCCTCTTTCCCCACGTGATCCTATAAATCCTGGTGCTCCCTGCAAAATGGGATGTTTAGAAGAATTATATCAAGAAGTAAACTATAACTGGGCTTCCGGGAATAAAAAGATGCAAGAGGGAGGTAGATACAATATAACAGAGCTATGTCTTTAACATTATAACAAACAATTCTATGCTTGTTTTGTATTGCAGTTTGAATATTTACAGAATAGCTAAGGAAATCTGCAAATTAATAGGATTTGGAACTGTAGTTTGTGAGGTTTCAGGAGGTCCAGTTGACTTATCTATTGTGTCCATTTTTTAAACTTTATACTTGTAGCATATTTTTTTTAATTGCTATAAGTATCTCTCTGTAAACACTACAACGTATTATACAGTGTATTGTGGTTATGGTGCTATCAGGCTATGGTGCAAACTTTCCAGTTGTTTGATGGGTGATTTTACAGACTTGAGGTGCCGAGAAATAGCTTGAACACAGTCTGGGAAACAACACACTAAAAATAAGGCTCCATAACGGCATTACAACCAACACAATAAGTGGTTATGGTGCTTATAGTGTCCTTTTAAGATGGCTCTTTCATTTATTCATTCCTGGATCCGTTTACTGTCGGACACTGCATCAATGTAAGTGTTGCTTTATAAATATAGACTTTTCCTGAAATCCAAGTTTAAATCCTTTGTTTCTAGGAATTGTTCTGCTTTTATATTTGTAGATTTGTTTTTCAGTCTATGACTAAGCCCTTCTGATATTTAGACTTGCTAGTTTCTGGTTTGTATATTGGGGTAAACTATAAATTCTATAAAATCTGACAATCTGCACTATCTCCTCATTATTTAAATCACACTTTCGACACCCAAACTATTTTATCTTAATGAAGCATGTTTTGTGTATAGATCATGCCTCTGAAGTCGCACTGCTCAATTCACTGCAATTTAGGAGTTAAATCACTTTGCTTCTGTCTATGCAGCCCTAACTACACCTCCCCTGGCTGTGACTCGCACAGCCTGCATGAAAAGAAAAAATGGTTTCATTTTAAAACATATGTCAACTAAGTTTAGAACTTTTTTTTCTCCTGCTTTGTAAATTGAACTTTAAACACACACAGGAGACTCTAGCAAGCCATTAGACGTGCAGGAGATAAATTCTAAATTATACAGAATTTGCAATAAAGGAAGTGTAAACATTAGATCTATCATTACAGGAAGTGTTTAGGAAGGCTGTGCAAGTTACATGCAAGGAGGTGTGACTATGGCTGCATAAAGTGATTTAACTACTAAATAGCATAGAACTGAGCAGTGAGACTGCAGGGGCGGATCTATACACCATAACTGCTTCATTAAACTTAAATTGTTTTGGTGAATATAGTGTCCTGTTATTGTCCACTGTGCTGGAGTACTAAATCAGAGAAAACTAATGTCACATTCAAGGACTTACAGACTATTTATACTACACCTATAAAGCCAGCAACACAGGCAAATACCTCTAAACACCAACACACACATGTACAGGTAGAAAGTGATATTTAATTTATTTTTGGTTTGATTCGCACCATATCTCCTTTCTGACCTGGGGGCCCCTCTGGTCCCATCATTCCCTGTAACAAAATACAAAAAGAAAGACATAAGACAAATGTACGTTATCAGTACTAATAAAGTTAGGTGACACATACACCTACTGCCTAAAGTTTAAGGTGAGAGCAGAGACAGAGACTGCCAACAGTGTTCCAGTACTGTACAATACTCTAGATCCTTAGCAAATCCTTACCGGAGGTCCTCTCTTTCCTGGGGGTCCACATACACCTTCAAGACCTGGTGGTCCCTGTAGATAATGTCAGACAGAGAAAAGGTTATAACTGATTGGAGTTCACATAGGATAGACCATATGCCCTGTGCTTTGTAAAACACCCCAGCTTGCAGGAGAAGGACGATGGTGTGGAAAGTATTCAAGGTTTCCAACTCAACAATCATGATTTTGAATGCCCTACATGACTATCAGACAAAGACCACACATATAACCCTCTTTGTACTCCATGGATCTGCTAAATCACTTTCACCAACTGTAGCATTCAGTGACCAATTACAGCAATCTTTATACAATATTAACCATTCCGACAAGGCTATACTAAATGCTGACAATTGCTACAGTTACACCCAATACATATTGTTCCTACAGGCTTCCCAGGTGTGTAGGCTAGGCTAGGTTCACACACTAATGGCCATTCACACAGTACTGACCATCCCTACCTAGGTTCACACACTACTGACCATCCCTACCTAGGTTAACACACTACTGACCATCCCTACCTAGGTTAACACACTACTGACCATCCCTACGTAGGCTAGATTCACACAATACTGACCATTCCTACCTAGGCTAGGTTAACACACTACCTTTTATACCTAGACTCACACATTCTACGCCTTTCCATCTAGTTTGATTAAACTGACACTATAGTCTCCAGAACAACTACAGCTTATTGGATTAGTTCTGGTGAGTAGAATCATTACCTTCAGGCTTTTTTCAGTAAACACTGTCTTTTCAGAGAAAATGCAGTGTTTACTTTACAGCCTACTGATAACTCCACTGGCCACTCCTCAGATGGCTGGGTGCTTCCTGAGGCAGTGCTGCACAGTGGGACTGAAATTCTGTGTCTCCACCCTCTGCATGGAGACATTGAAATGTCCTCATAAAAATGCATTGATTCAATGTATCTCTATGAGGAGATGCTGATTTGCCAGGGCTGTGTTTGAATTGTGCTGGCTCTGCCCCTGATTTGCCTTCTTGACAGTCTCAACCAATCCTATGGGGAAGTATTGTAATTAGCTCAAGTTAACACTTCTGATGATGTCAGTACACAGCAGGCAGTTCAGAGGCAGAAAGGGGCAGATCCAGATTTGAATACAAGTAAGATTTAACTATATTTAGGGAGGCAAGGGGAGCTGGATGGTGGTTTTATTACTATAGGATCAGGAATACATATTTTTATTGAACACTTACCATCTCACTTCACACAAGCCCATTCCTATTTAGACTGACACAATATTCACACTCCCCATCTAGTTTCATTCAATACTGACCATTCCCATCTCACTTTGAGGACGGAAGTGACTCTCCCATATAATATTGTTCAATGTGGAATGTTCACATGTGGCTTTACACACTACTCAATGTGTGCATTGCAACTTCTCACAATGCTGGATGATTCCATATGGCTTTACTCAATGCTGGACATTTCTGTATAACACATTTCTAAGTTTTGAGATTAGAAATCTTATTATTACCTACCCGTGGACCACGATGACCAGTGATTCCTCGAGGACCAATATCGCCCTATTACATACATAGGGGGGAAAAAAGCCATCTAATAATTTGTCAGATATATTTCATATATGTATATATATTAGCACTAGAATAAAGACAAAGTGAATGTATATTAATAAACATGTTTAACTGTTAATATTAGTCCATTAAGCTCCAGTTCACTTCTAATGGTTCCCATTTGATTGGCCCCCGAAGAATGAACTGGGTAGACTTTGCCAGAAATTAAACCCGTAATTCTGCAGCTGAAGTTTTATCCACTGAGCTATCTCATCAGCTAATTAATCCTTTAGAAAACGGCATTAGAAATATAATATTATTGTCTTCAGGGATACACTGCTTACCTGAGACCCATTAATCCCTTGATTTCCGGGGAGCCCCGGCTCTCCTTGGTCTCCCTAAATACAATGAAGGAAAGTAACACATTATATTTTAGTGACAATGAGCACTTTAAGACTTAAAACTGAATACAGTTTATGGATGGACTCACCTCTAGGCCAGTTGGCCCTCGAGCTCCAGGGATGCCCATTTCCCCCTGCAAAGTAAATTCTTATAGAGTCATGTCCAGGATTAAAAGATGCATGGCTAGTAACTTGTATTATCTTCATGTTTTGCCTTGTATTATCTAGGAATTATTTTTCCTAACCATTTTTTTCCAAACACTTTATTTAATATGATATCATGCTTATTACCTGCATCAAAGTACAATAAAACATATTGCACTCCTGCTCTGCGTTTTAAAATTAACAATATAAAGTGTATTGACTTTCTCAACAGAGGAAGAAGGTGATATAGAGGGGGAAGAAGTCAAGATAAAAAAAAGAGAAGAAATGGCCTTGGAGGAAATGTTCATACATAGTGTCCCATTTAAGGCTACTGGCCTTGGTGCTCCTGATTCCGATGGCTGCCATACTTTTCAGAAGGCTGGTAGTGTGTTACTTACTTGCACTGTTCCAAGCCATTTTTTTTATTTTATTTTCACAATCTTTATTTGCATTTTAAATTTTCTAAAAATGGAGAAGGAGAAGTGCATAGAAAAGACCACAACAGGGCTGGAAGTATAGCAATCAGGGGCATACAAGTACAAGCCAATCTGAGGTGTACAAAAAGCACCATAAAGTATATATTAAAAGCCCTTGAGAACTGTTAAACAGTAATAAACCGAGCAATGTGTACAAGTAATTCTCGGGTCGTAGAAAACTGAAGAAAAAGTGAAAAGACGGAAGAAGGGGAAAAAAAGGTTCCGGATATGAATAAATCAACTATGTTGCCATACATCTAAGTCTATGTCAGCTACCCTTACACATCAGATCTTACAAAACCTCCAGCCACAGAGTGTAAGGTATAGTAAGCTCCGAACCATTTTTGCCCTCTTTAGTTGTATTGATATGGTAGTCAGACTGCATTATATACGACTAATATTTAAATAGTTATAAACTAAATAATTGTGTTTTAGATCACCAGAATATATCTCATATGTATATTTATGTGGATTTATACTATACATCTACAATATAATGAAAATACTAAAGTAATTTGATACATTTCATCCAGACTCCTTTTAAGTCTGTCACCCCTAATTTCTTACTGTTGGTCCTGTAGGTCCTTGGAATCCTGAATCGCCTTTCACACCCTTTGGACCCTAAGAAGAAGACATATTCAGTAAAATAAAAATGATTACAGAGTTGGGGAGATTCAAGGCTCCAAATTAGAACATACCGGTACTCCTACAGACCCGGGAGGACCAGGCTCTCCCTTTAAACCCTGCAAAAAAGAATCATAAGTATATTGGTTGTATGTATACATAGTTTTATATTATATTAGTGAATGGAAATACTTTGTATCCACAGCATATTAGTGGTTATAGACACCTGGAATGAAAATCAAGCCTGTATAAGGTGTCACCATAGGCGTGCTCAAGGCGTGAGACTGCTGTGCACAGAAACACATTACGCTCGGTCACGGTCTTGAGCTGCAGAGAAATTGCTTAAACATGGTTTGGGGAAAAACCACTTTCTTTTTTGTTCACTGTTTACATCCACACCTATACCCTTTGCTTCTATACGAATAGAATAATCTGAATTAGTTTTCTCAAAATGCTTATGAAATGCTTGAAAGATTTACCACGTTAACATCACAAATATTTCACCAGGGCCGTTAAATATGCAATAATTATATATTTGTTTAACTATTCATTTACAGTTCTAAATGAATTCTTGCATTAAACATTTACCTTTACCCCCTTGATTCCATTTTCACCGATCAGTCCTAAAGATCCAATGTACCCCTGTAACAACAAGTTAAAACCAAGTTTTTTCTCCTTACTTACAAATCCCAGCCATTAAATGCCGAAAATATAAGTTTTTATTCACTATATATTGTAACCATGTTACAAATTGCAGAAGAAAAGGTCTGCTAACAAAAGCAAAACTACAAAGAAGAATAAATTGTTATTTTGTCAACTTGAGCACTTTGGGGAGGTATTTGCCCAAAAATAAGAACTGAGTGAGGAGCAAAATGCGCCGGGCTGTTTGCCTCTGACTTGTTGCCTGTTTTTTTTTAAAGCTCAGTAAAGATCTTATTTTTGTTACCAGTGAGTGCTTTGTTTTTAGTGTACCCTTAAGGTCTGGAAATATGGCTGGACATATAATGTAAGTATATCATAAGCACAGAGAACTCCGTATAGCTGTAAATATTTAATTACAATATAGATTACAATTTGGAAGGATATATGGAATGTAGTAACCTGTTAGTAATAAGTGTTCGAATAATAAACATCAGAATGCTATCCACATGCTATATAATGGCATATAGATTCAGTGTAAGGTATAGTTAATTCATTTTCAGGGGAAACACATTGTAAGATAGCAGATACATATAGCTCTCATAAAGCGTGTTAAATGATCTCCAGAAGTAGAGAACTCACAGAATAGATCGCCCCCTGGTGGGAAGGGAGAAGAAAGCCATACAATGGGAAAATAGAGAATGAGAAGAACATTGGATATAGAGCTCATGTTTTATAAAGGATTATAATGTATCCAGATAATGTATCTAGCCCCAACAGTCAGTGAAAAAAGGTATCACTTACTTCATCTCCCTTTTCACCCACAGGTCCTTGATCCCCTCTAAAGCCTTGTTGCCCCTGTAAAAAGACAGACATACTCAGAATGTGTATGATTGCTAGAGGCTGGAGAAGACAAATTAATCTGACTTCCTATCTGCTCTAACAGAGGTGGTAATGCTGGTCTCAGGAAATTTGAGAAACGTATCTAAGAGGAGATGACAATGTGACAGTAATTGCTCCCATATCCAATAAGGGCAGAGCAGCTGTTCTCGTACAAATGTTTCTATCACAAGATGGCCAGGCCATACGATATCACAGGTGGCAGTGGATGGAGTCTCTTGCTTATGGTACGACCTAGGAACAAACTAAACTAGGACTTAGCATTGGGGACAGTTAAGTCTGTTTCAGCCACAGGTCTTTAATATCGAACCTTCATACCAACAAATTGCTGGGTTCATTTAATTGAGTGAGAAAATTTCCTCTGTGGTGTCCAGCTTCTAATCTCAAAAACAATCTCAAAACCAAAGATCTGTATCTAAATGGAAGACTGAGATAGCATCCAAGGAAACTGGTGCATGTAGGAAATACATTTTTCAAAGCTATGAATGCGATAGATATGTCCAAAGTCGACCTATCATGTATGAGGATTACCTTTGTTCCTGTTAATCCAGGATAACCGAGTTTTCCATCTAATCCAAATGATCCATCTTTGCCAGGGATACCAGGTAGCCCCGGTAAACCAGTGGGTCCATGTAGTCCCTGAGGGGTTAATACAAAAAAATCAAAAAACTAGAGAAGCCAAAAAGTATCTGCTGACAAATAATTAGATATTTTTATATTAAGATAACTTGTATGGGAAATTGAGTTAAAAATAAGACAAAACACATAAATGTCTTTACACAAGAATCTTTGAAAGTACAGTTTTTTTATGTCGGGGGGAAACAATTTCCTCTGGTACGTATGTTGCAAAGCAATCCTGGCCATTGAACTGCTGCTCACAGAACATTGAAAGTCTGCTGCCTAAACGATACACAATCAAAGATTTAAAATATCTTGCAGCAACTTAGAGCACACCCCACTCCAGAAATGTAAGGACATACTTTTTAAAGGAAGACTGTATTTTTTTTTTTAAATGTAAATGCAAATGAAAAGATTACATATATTATACCCCATTGTAGAATATATTGATATGTATGTTAATAAGTGCATCTCCTGGCCCACTTATGCTCTACAGGGTTGGTCATCTTTAAAAAGGTCGAAAGCACCACGTATCCCCTCCAAGGTCTCCATGCACAATCTGAATGACTGACCCAGCTCATAGTGTTTTTGAAATTCCCAGGAACTCTGAACTACATATAACATATAAGATAAAGTGTTCAAAAAACTCAAGTGATATGTTGCAATTTGTAATATGTTTATCTATTAACACATGGAAACATTTAAACTGATAGTTACCATAATATTTGCATTAAACAAAATTAAAAGGAGACATATAAAGTTGGATAAATCAATATATAAAGGGGCACTGTAGTCACTGTTACTGTTTTATCCCATTGAAGTGGTTATAGTGTCTGGAGTCCCCTGGTGCTGTCCTTCTATTCAGAGTTAAACCATTTTTAATGTTAAACAAGAGTTCCCTCTGTGCTGCTTGGGTTAATGAGGAAACATTAGCCTGCAAAGTAATGGGCTGCTGTGATTGGCTAAGAGTGTCAGCTGACCGTTTTCCACCAATCAGAGCCATTGCTGGTATGAATTGCTATGGCTAGAAGGAACTGTGTAATCTCTGCCTTCGCCACATCTCTAGTGGGAGCGGAGCTATGGGAAGCCAGGGACCCGCATTCAGTGTTAAACTGTGAATTGAGGAACAGCACCAGGGGGCTCCAGGCACTATAACCACTTCAATGAGAAGAGATAGTTATAGTGCCTACAATATCCCTTTAATTACAAAGATAAACTTGGATTGAGAAGGAATAATTGGAAAGTTTTCATACCATTGGACCCCTCTGTCCCTTTTCTCCAAACGTCCCTGGATGTCCAGGTGGTCCCTACGCATCAGAAAGAGAAATATTTACTATGAATTCCCACGAATACTTGTTTAAAAAAAGGTTAATAGTTAACTTGGGGTGTATAGAAAAATGCACATATAGAGAGAAGTCTACATAGATAATGTGTACGTTGTGGAACTTGCCTCTTTTCACTTTTATATCTCCTGGATAGATTTAATTACTGCAATCATGGAGCTGCCATTACGTCTTTCTCAGTCATACACAATAAAATTGCAATCAGCCAATCAGAACATGTTTGATTTTTAAATGGGTCGTATAGATTTATTTTTCTCATGCAGCTCACATTACTTGCAAGCAGGGGCGTATTAGCCGCGAGGCAAACAAGGCATTTGCCTTGGGCGGCATTTTCCAGGGGGCGGCAAAAAAAGCCGCCCCCCAAATGCCCAGGGCAAATGTCTTGTTAGCCTTGCGGCTAACCGACATGCTGGGCTGCTGGGCGGTCAGGCGGCGCTAGTGGGCGGCCGGCGAGGGAGCACTTTCTCTGAGCTGTCTGCTCAGCTCCCTCGCGCGCCGCAGAGTGAGGCTGGGAGCCGGAATATGACGTCATATTCCGGCTCCGCCTCCCAGCCTCACTGTGCGGCGCGCGAGGGAGCTGAGCAGACAGCTCAGAGAAAGTGCTCCCTCGCCGGCCGCCCACTAGCGCCGCCTGACCGCCCAGCAGCCACTGGACCACCAGGGAAAAAAGATGACCCCCCCAGCATTCCCAAAGGTAAGGAGGCTGGGGGGGGGTTAAAGTAAAAAAAAAAAAGTGTTAATGTGAGTGAGTGTGAGTGTCTGTTAGTGAGTGTGAGTGTGTGTGTCTGTTAGTGAGTGTGAGTGTGTGTGTGTCTGTTAGTGAGTGAGTGTGTGTCTGTTAGTGAGTGTGAGTGTGTGTGTGTCTGTTAGTGAGTGTGTGTCTGTTAGTGAGTGTGAGTGAGTGTGTGTCTGTTAGTGAGTGTGTGTGTGTGTCTGTTAGTGGAGTGTGTGTGTGTCTGTTAGTGAGTGTGTGTGTGTGTCTGTTTGTGAGTGTGTTTCTTTGTGTGTGTCTGTTAGTGTGAGTGTGTGTGTGTGTCTGTTAGTGAGTGTGTGTGTGTGTCTGTTAGTGAGTGTGTGTGTGTGTCTGTTAGTGAGTGTGTGTGTGTGTCTGTTAGTGTGTGTGTGTCTGTTAGTGTGTTTGCCTGTGAGTGTGTGTGTGTGTATGTTAGTGAGTGTGTGTGTCTGCTAGTTTGTGTCTGCTAGTGACTGAGTGTGTGTCTGTTAGTGTGTGTCTGTTACTGAGTATGTTTGTCTGTTACTGAGTGTGTGTGTGTTTCTGTTAGCGAGTGTGTGTTTCTGTTAGCTAGTGTATGCGTATCTGTCAGTGAATGTGTGTATGTGTATTTAGAATGCGGGGCGGGGTAAAGGTTGGGTGGGGGTGGCGCGCGCAGGGGGGCGCCTGAGTTTTGTCCTGCCTAGGGCAGCACAAAACCAGGATACACCACTGCTTGCAAGGCTTCTTGCTTTAGTAAAAACAAGGCCGGGAATCGTATAATGTGTGTATACTGAACCCGTCTCAGTCTGAAGATATTACCAATCCTGTCAAACACTTTACTATTCATCACAAGTCAGAACTTCCACAACCGGCTTGCACAAAGTGATTTATTCAGAAAAGAACAGTGACATGTGATGAACTGATAATCGAATGTCAAAAATAGCTAAATTCAAACAATTGTCTACAGTTTTTTTTTTAAATTTTGTTACTGTTAGCCTAGTTTTTGCAAAACTGCACATAGTTCAGTGTTCTGTGAATAAATCCCAGCATGCTCTGCACATGGCGGCATTGGCAAAGTGTAATGGTGCAAGAAATGGCAGTATAGGTTTGTGTGACTCAATAAAACTGATTGAGGTTTATGCACTAAACTAGGAATTCTGCAACTTTAACCTAAAAAGTTAAAACTCCTTTTTTGTTTTCTGACAATTCTTGGTTTAGTGAAAGACGTTTATTCACTGACCAGTCAATGGTGGTGCAGTGAAAGCCATATTTGCATAATGTAATCCCTGATAACCAAGGATATAACTGCATTAAAGAATCTTTTTGGAGAGCTTCGTTATACTGATCAAAATTTTACAACATTGGCTTTTAAATCACCACAATTCACTGTTTTATGAATACATCACTAATTGTTTTCCATTCTCTCTCTCTCTCTCTCTCTCTCTCTCTATATATATATATATATATATATATATATTAATATATTTTCTCTTTTCACTCATTTGGAAAAAACTGTCTGCTTATTGTTCTACGTCATTCACTTTCCGAGACGATGATCACAATACATTATATCCCCAATAATGGGTGCTACGAATATGGGATAGGGGGTTAGATGTGGCTAGTCGGGCACATGGTATGGTGATGCATGGGTGGGCCAACCAAAAAAAAACACACTCTTTTTTCGCATGATAAGCTTTGCAGTGATAAGCTTTGATTCTCCAACAGTCACCAGATACAGGGGTCAAAGAACAAAGCCAGGACAATATTACAGGTCAAAAATCCTGGGATGTTCAGATGAATCCCGGACTGTGGATAGTATAATATATAGAAATACAATCTCTTTCATTCTACGATGCTGGTGTCATATTAAATTTTCCCTTACCGGCGCTCCTGGTTTGCCAGAGATACCAGGAAGGCCCACAGGTCCCCGACTTCGCTAAAAAAAAAAAATAAAGAAAAATTTGGAAACATAAATGAATGAGAAGCAAATCAAACATAAAGTAAACTCTATGTATATAGAAATCCTGAGACAGTATTCTAAAACAGAGCAATTGCAAAAACATTGGTTTCCATGGTGACTGCTCCACTTTCAAGAACTTTACCCCAGAATCGCTCTATATGCCAAATCACCCGGTGGCCAATTAAAATAAATGAATAATTAAAATAATATGATACGATGTTTAACATTGTTGACAGTGGAATAACCTTGTGATTTAATGTTAAGTCACACATTCCAGAAAAGTGATCTCTCATTCATTTCACATATAATAATATTCATGCAATTTGTGATGATGGCTATTATTTTACCAGATGTCAAGAAATGCTGTGCTTGTGAAAATTGTCTCCATAAAGTGTTGGATGAACTAGAAAATAATCCATCAGGTTGATTTCCTTGTTGATATATCTTTGAAGGAAGGGCATTAAAAATGTAACTTGCAACAGCGACTTGTGTTCTCATTAATGTAGTCTGTTTACGCAGTAAGATGGCTCCCTCCAGTTATCTTGTCTTACTGCTTTGATTTACACAATGTTTATAAAAAAAAAAATGTAACTCGTAACTAAAAACCCAAAGTAAAAAAACAAAACCACATTGCAAATTTGTAAATACCCCAAATAAGCTGATAAAATGTATCTAATGCGAAAATACTAGTGTCAGCGTTATTCACCAAAGTGAATTTGAAATTAATTTTAGATCAAAAAAGCCGAATTGAAAAAACCCAAAACATTTCCAGTCGGCTGTACTCAATTTGGCTACTTTATGCTAAGATTTGAAAATGACTTTTTCCACTTTAGTGGATAACCCTACTATCATTACAGAGAGGTAAGTTAATATTAAAAACAATTGAATGTTGAATTAAAATATCACTTCCACTGATATTGCTGGGGTTTATCTGCTATGCAATGAGTTGGATAGAGACTTGCAAATTTAAGGCCATAATAAGAAATTAGAAAAATTAAAATGCACCTTGTTTTAGTCTACATTTTGCAACTGGGTAGTCATGTCACCACAGCTCAATGTTTGGTTAATAGACACATTTTGGCTTGCTATCATTTTCATTTTAAAATTCTTTAGTATGTAAATATGTACAGAGTCTGAGTAACCCTCCCAGCGAGCCATTATACCACCCAAAATATTATTTATAAAGAATAAGGTGTCTACAGTGATGAAATAATTGTTTGAATTGCAGTCAAGCAAAAAAATTAAGAGAATTATCAATCTGCATCAGAATTAGGTAAAAAAAATCAGACAATAAGAAGCAGTTCTGGAGTTTTAAGTATGTTTGCTATTTTGCTACCCCCTACAAAAATAAATTATCTAGCAAGTCACAAACTACCAGCAGGCAAAATATAAATTTAAAAAACATAAAAATCATATAATGAAATTAGGGGGGGGAGGGGGAGGAATAACTAAAGCGGTCTCTAAGACTGAGAAGCAAGGAATTAAGAAATCCCTAGTGCTCATAATGTCACCCTAAAATGTAAACTAATGCAGGGTATTCCAAGAATCCCTTATTAAAAAGGGGGTGACAATTCAGCGCTCTATCCTAACGAGAAAGTTTCAATCTGCTTTCTGGGGTAATACTTGTGTTTTTGAGTAATCTAGTTGTATAGTATATATTGAAATAGGATGACATGCTTATCCCAGATCTGTACTTTGTTTCCCACAAATCAAAACTAGAGGACAGAGAGGATCCATTGTACCAAGACGGTGGGCCATTTGTGAAAACGAAGGACACACACTCACAGGCCAACCGGAGTGCAGCAGCTGATACAACGATGTTTGCTAAAAGGGACAAAAAGAAACAGATAATGAGAAATGTAACATCAGACGCACACTTCGACAAAGTCAAAAACAGTCATTGTTTGTTTTGTGTTTCAGGCCGTTTCTTCCAATGAGCCAGGCGATGTGTGTCTGTTTGGACAATTTAAACTTACATTGAAAGGAACTCATTTGCATGGAGAGTTCATTGCAGCATCATGGGATACAGCTGAGCTGTTGGTTACCCCCTGCTATTTCAGCTATGCCATGCATTGGTTTAAGGTTGCTTTTTGATAGCTTTTGTCATGTAATAAAGTTTTTAGAAACCTCACATCCTCACAAAAAACAAAAAACGCTTGCGTTGTATTTTATATATTACTAGAAGAAATGTGTGGGATCTATTCACTAAATCAGAAATTGCTGAGATAACAGGAGAATTATAAAATTTTGTGAAATTAGCCGAGCTGGAAACATTAAGGGATAAGTATAAAATCATTGAATTTATTTGTTAGTTAACAGACTTACATAAAAGGCTGCCCAATCATCCTTTGTGTTGCTCCAGATCATTATGGTGGGTAATCCTGGTGGTCCACCCGGCCCAGGGTTCCCTGTCATTCCTACGCGCCCCATTACCCCTCGTTCCCCCTGTAGGAAATACAAGATATGGTCAGAGACAGACATCATAAAGTAAGACTGGAAACTGTTCATAAAGACCAATTCACTATCAGCCACAGTATTCAATGGAGGGAGCAGCAAGTAATGAGCGCGCAGGTAGTAATTGTTGATAGGTGGGTACCAGGGGGAGATGTACAGAGCGGGTAGATAGTAAGTGCAGCTAGGTAGGTACCAGGGGGAGAGGTACAGACCAAATGGGAAGTAAGTGCACTGTGCTACCATATAGAGCACTATAATACTAGACTATGCTATTCTATGTAACACTGTAATACTGCACAATGCTAAATATTTGTGGTACAATCCCTAGAGTATATCCGGGTTGTCCACATAAACAAAGGGTTTAAGCCCTTCAATTTGAACCATCAAAATAATGTGGAAAATGTACACAAATAGTAATATCCAGAAACCTTTATTAAGACGCAAGAAAAGGGCATCAATTGCCAATAACAACAAATTAAGATAATAACCACTCAATATATATTAAGTACTACCACATGAAACCTAATAGGACAAAGAACAATACGTCCCAAAAAATAGTTAGAAACCATCCCCTCTAAGATGTTTGATGTTACTAACAATTGATAAAGAATATATGATAGGTAGCTAGAATCCCAAGTTAATGATTCCCTACATGTAATTTCCCTAAGCTTTCACTAGGGGTCACAGAGTCTCTGAGAATATAAAGTAGTTATCTAAAGTAACCAGAAGGGGGTTGTAACGGATCACCGGGCACCCCGACTAGGCACCTCCCCCGAAGGACCGCTTCCTAGCTGGAACAGGGGACAAACCGCAGCACTTCTTGCCCTCAGTCACCGTAGCTTGACTGGGGCCCTGGAACCTCCCTCCTGGAGCCAAAGGGGAAATTAGCTCTGACACCTCCAGGCACTGGACGGCACTCAGTCCTGGGAACTCTGGAACCAAATGGGGAATTAGCTCTAGTCCTTACAAGGATTTTCCCAGTTGAACCTCCTGCAAGCTGGAACAGCAGACACAGGAGCACATCTTCTTTCCCTCCAATAACTGGACAACACACAGTTTTGGAGTGTAAGCAGGAATCTCTAGGTTAATGGGACACTCTGAACTTTTATACAATTTTACAGGCCAGAGGAACACCCACTGGACCTGATGGGGCACAGGAACACAAAACACATAAACCAATCAGAACAAACATACAGTCTGTGACACAATCCCTCCCCTCTGCTTAGGAGATAATTGAGTAAAGTCCTGTAAGTAACTCCACATTTTCACAAAGTTCAGGAAGTACCCCAAAATTCAACACATCCCCTGATAGCCCCAATCTGGGTGAACAACATATCCAAAAATCACCCAGATCGGTTCAGGAATTTCTTGGAAGTCATAGTTTTGATCGACCGCAAGTATGGTCCCATGCCCAAAACAGTTCCAGGGAAATCAGTGCTAACAGTCGGTCAAGTTTAGTAGTCTTTTACAGGTTACCCTGCAGGGCCCATAGTCTGTGGGCAGGAGGCTGGCAAGCAGGCTCCTCCAGGAGCTCGTGGCAAACTCACTTGAAAAGGAGAGTTTGTCACAGGGGTTAAGAACCTTGAATATAAACAAATGAGACACTTAATAACTAACTTTTAGGCAGAGAATTGTGTCCAGGGTTGGCTGTTCCCTATCCTAGCATCCTCCATGGTCAAAGGGCCACAAAAGAGACATGTTCATATTTATTTGCCAACTGGCCTGGACACAAAAAGAGTAAACATTATGGATATAGAAAATGGGGGGGAAAACAAAGAAAAAGTAGTATAAGGTTGCAAGCACTCGACACGCGTTTCACACGCTATGCCGGGATCATCAGGCCTGCCGATATAGCTTGATAATCCCGGTGTCGTGTGTGAAACACATGGTATGTGTGTGCAACTTTATACTACTTTTTTTTGGTTTTTTATATATCCATAATGTTTACTCTTTTTGTTTCCAGCGCGGCTGGCACTTATTGGGACTTTTTTTTCTTTGTCCTATTGGATTTAATGTGTTAGGACCTCTCAATATATATTTAGTTGTTATTATCTGTGTTGTTACTGGCAATTGATGCCTTTTTATAGAGTCTTAATAAAGTTTTTTGGCATTTTGCTATTTATGTCGATTTCCACATTCTTTTTTTTTGTAACTGCACTGTGCTATGCTCACCTTGTCTCCTTTTGGTCCAGGAAATCCAGGACGGCCACGGCAGCCCTGAAACAAATATCAATAATGCAATTATCTTCTACCATGCCACCAGCCAGCGCCAGTTCGCAGTAATATTTTACTAACATCTAAAGTAAACCAAAGTATACATGCTTCTCTCGGAGGACAGGAATTAGTGAAACAGAGGAAATTTTCTAACTGAACTTCACTCAGAAGTAATAGATGTGGAATTTGGGCCAATCAGGCGATCATTCGAATTCACGAACTCCGAGTCACAAAACGAAATGCGCGGTGTACGAACATGTTTGTTTTGTTAAGGGATTCGGGAATTGCTCTAAAAAAAGAGAGATGATTAATAGGAAACAAGATGGTTGATGGCTATGGGACATTCACTAAATTATTTAATTTACTAATGAAGTGAGAAGTGAGCAATAGAGGGAAAAAGGAGGCGTTGCAAAAAAAAAATCTATATTTATATATTTTTAAGGAACATATACATATTGATTATTTAATGATTCTCTTTTTTTCCCATTCATTGGTTACTTTATATCACTTGATCTGATCCAAATAGTAGGAAATTGTGTCTATCAGTGTACTTAATATTTATACTATGTATGTATTCTGCAGTTCACTGATTTGCCCATTTTTTTGCCACTTTGGTTTGTCTGATTCTCTTTTCCAAATCGTTTTCAAAGTAATTTGACTGAAGTAAATTATGGGAAACCCAAAACATTGCTGCCATGCTGTGCCAGGAAAAGGGTAAGGGTAACAAGCTCTGAGCATCCTTCAGTTTGTGGGATCCCTGTGCCAGGTGAGCCTCAATGACCACTGATACCGATACCCTTTCTAGCCACAGTAAAGCTGAACTGAAATACTGTTTGTTTTGTACGTTACTCATTAATGCCTCCATCTGGCAACTATCCTAGGGGTGAGGGTTCACTAAATTTAAAAAGGAACATTACTTCTCTGCAAATTAACCATCAATGGAAATCACGCGGAACTTGTGCTGAGCTTTGTTTTCACACGTCAAACACATTCGTTAAATACGTGGGATGTACAAATATAATATTACAATTCCTGAGAAGTGACAGCTGCTCTCTAACCCCTATGGATCAAGGAGTATATTGTTTGTTACAGTGTGAGAAATAACTAATCCAACAATGAAGCATTATGGCTTTTTCTCAGTGTTTTATTGCGAGCGATTGAATAGTAGAACTGACGATAATTTCATCTGATCTAATTTCTGTCCACCGATGCAATTAAATTATAAAGCAGATTTTGCACTATACTTTCACACTAAAACATTACTAAAGACCATGAGAAAAAGTTAGCATTACTAGATAGGCCATTCTTTCAATAAAGCAACACCAAGCACCATAACAACTACAGCATGCTCCAGGTCTCCGTTTGTGTTGACTTCGAGCTATATAGACACCCATCATGTATTCTCATATTTTTCCTCTAGGTGGCACTGTGGCACTTCACCCACAATCGCTGCTCAGATTGCTTCAAATAAGCTAAAATCACATCTCTTACATTTCGTGTCTAACAGCTGCCAACAGACAGATTCATGGGATTTCCCCTGAACATCAAACCTTATTCACTAAATGTTAGGGAACTGGCAAAGGAACTGCAAATTTCAGGCTGACTAAGCTGAATTAAAAAACAAAAAAAATCCCATTCAACTATTTTGTCAATTTGGTTATTTTTGCCTAAAAATTTTAATAATCTTGTAAATTCCCCCCAAAATGTAGTAAGTAACCTGTGTATGAATTATCCCCAAACGTGATCTATATTGTAAAATATAAAGGAATTACAGTCACACCCCTTAAATTAATAGCATAGGACCCCTTAAACATAGTTGCCAGCATTTGGAAAAAAAATTGGGTAGTTTTTCATTTCCGTCACCAAAACCACTTCAGCAAGTAGTTTTGGTGTAGAGATCATGGCCCTGCAGTCTCACTGCTCAATTCTCTACCATTTGCAAATTAAATCACTTTATTTATACAGCTCTAGTCACACCTCATTGCATATAACTTACACAGCCTTCTTAAACACTTCCTGCAAAGAGACATCTAATGTTTAAACTTCCTTTATTGCACACTCTGCTAATTTAGGATGTATTATCTCCTGCAACGTTAATATACTGCTAGACCCTGCAGGAGCTTCCTGTGAGAGATTACATTTTAATTTACAGAGCAGGAGATAAAATCTTCTAAAGTTAAAATCTGATTGAAATTATACAATTTTTTTCAAGCAGGCTGTGTCAATCACAGCCAGGGGAGGTGTGGCTAGGGATGCATGGACAAAAAGACAATTGAGTTAACTTTCAAATGGTAGAGATAGAGAATTGAGCAGTGAGACTGCATGGGCATGATCTATACACTAACACTGCTTCATTAAGCTTAAGTTGTTTTGATGCCTATAGTATCCCTTTAAATAAATGTAAAAAAAATATATTATAATAATGAAACCATTTATTGTGTCGAGAGATTTATTTAAACAAATGTTAATATATTAAATACGGTGTATATTACTACAAATTTGGTGTCAATACTACACAGTGGTATGTATACCCTGAAAACTTTACTTTTAGGTTGCATTGTCCCAGTGTGAACACTGAAGATGGAATTGATGGGAGTAACAGACGTTCTCATACTTACAGGAGGGCCACGTGGCCCTGGAAAGCCACGAATAGGGGTATTTAGTGGCTTATCACTTGTTGTAGTCTTTTTATCCAGTACCCCCTCAACGCTGCCTGAACTCCTCTGTGTGGAAGTATCATTGTAAGCGTGTGAAGTAATTACGATAGTGGTCCAATTCTCTTGGTCGGGTGGTGCTGTAGGAAAGCGGTCAATGGTTGAGTTGAAGTAGGCGTTGGAAACTGGTGTAGGTAGGGGGCTTGCCTTGGTGTGAACCGGGTCTTCTGTCAAGTCTATTATGTCATTGGTGGATTGGTCTGTTGGAATGCGTCCCTCTGAGATGGGTCTCTTCTTCTTGTCGGATGTGATATTTTCTTCAGTAGAGTCTGTTTTTTTGTAGCGTTCCTCTTTCTTAGAGCTTTTGTCGCCATGTCCAAGAGTTGAGCCCTGATGAATAGCAGGTATCAGATCTTCTTCTTTCAGCTGTGAGAGATCTAGCTCATTGATGAATTTGTGAGATCCTTGCTTGACGGCTTCCTCTGTACGATCTCCCCAATCTCCTAACCGATCCCATGATGCGTTTGATGGCAAATTCTAGGAGAATCAAGAAAAATTATAAAAATATTGCACAGTCCACGTGTGGTCACGGTTTTACTCTTGTCCTAAATTAAAAACCATTTTATAAGACAGGACACTGCTAAAAAAAGAAGCCTTGAGAAACATAGTTGTGATAAATTGAATTCTGTCTGTAGCTGTATATTTTGTAGGATGTAATAGACTTGCGTATCTCAGAATGTATAAAGTCCAACACAGTTTGGGTATACGCATGTTTCATATTTTTAATCTGGCTGGTTCCTCTCAACATTACACTGGAGCGCCAATCTGATGTTTTGTTCTGTGCATCATATCTCAAATTATAATTCCACTAAATGAACTAAACAGCATATTATTACTATTTGATAAATTATCTTGTAATCTCAATTACCCATCATCCCGTAAATGATTATTTCCTGAAAACATGTTTGTTTGTTTTTGTTTTTTATAAAAAATATCAACAGGGCCTGCTATATGTGAATTATAAAATACAATCAATGCATTAGTTAAATTGCCACAATATGTATAGATTAAACCATACAGTTTTCTAATGATTGGATGCAGATATATATCTAGACATCTGGAAATTTGAATAATACAACATATAGTACTTGCTTTTAATAATACAATAAAAACATTTATTCCACCATTCTATACTAAACAGTAAAACACGTCAGTAAGGTAACTCACTAGTTAGTATCCCAACTGCACTGCCTCTAGCGCATACAGAACCTGATAGCTGGATTATAAACTAGTATTACTCAGTTCCAAATCTTTCCTAGCTTAATAAAATGATTGTCGTTCAGCTGGATCTTAATACTTTATAACATGCTATGATGGCTGAAGTTACCAGCAGCAAAATTGGGATAATGGTTCCATTATGTTAGAGGGACAGTACATTTGTCTCTATAATTCAGGTTAATTTAGACCTACACTGGGAGTGATCAAAAGGCTGGAAAGGCATCATGGGAGTTGAAGTTGATGGGTTACTTTTTGGCAATGGATGACCTATACCTTTGAAAAGGTCAAATATCCCCTTAAATGACACCCCGTCCCAGGATTAGAAAGTAGCAGAACATCAAAATGTGGATTTAAAATACATGTAAACACATACACCCCCTGTCTGTGCTGTCTTTCAAGCCATATGGGAAACATTTAAATGCTCATCCTGTTATCCGCACTGCGCAAGAAAATAGAAGATAGTTTTGATCCTCTGTAGAAGGTTCTTTGGTGTGGCTGGGTTTTAATGCCTGCTGCCCTTTTTAACAGCACATAGGTTTGATGAATATCAGATTCACTTCAAAAAGAAACAGAAATTAGATTAATGTCCCCTCAGGTCAAAACTCCTTTAAGGCATCGATGGATCTCGTACAGATCTCCTAATTGTGGGATTCTGCCTTCTTCAAAATCACTTTTCTTTTACTTAATTCAAAGCCCAAATCAACTATACATTAAAAATGTATTCAGGAAACAGTGAACTCTAGTGACATTAATACCAAATTGCAAAGATTGGGCCAAAAAACAAGACGGAAACATTTCCAACTTGACTATGTGAACTCTGTTTTCAAGCCATTGTTTATTTTAGTAAACGCAAAGATATTTATTCAGAGAAGTGGGAATCATGTAAAATTGGCAATGTCATTTGCTAATTTAAAGGAACACTCTGAGCACGATACCTACAGCCTGCTTTTGTGATTCTGATGCCCGAACAGGCTTGGAGCCCTCCCAGGGTAAGAAGTCAAACTGCGGGGTGAGATAGGATTAGCAACTTACCTGGAGGCGGCTGATCACCTCCTCTAGCAAAGGGCTTCCTTTAGCTCTACTAAGCCAAGACCTACAGTGCAGGCCCGGCTTGTTGGCTGGGAGGTGATCTCAGTCAATGAGCTAAGCTCTGCATGGCTTTTGATCAACGAGCTAAGCTCTTCTCGGCTCTTAGTCAACGAGCTAAGCTCTGCGCGGCTCTCGGTCAACAAGCTAAGCTCTGCAGGCTCTCGATCAATGAGCTAGTCTCTGTAGGGCTCTCTGTCAACGAGCTAAGCTCAGCACGGCTTTTGATCAACGAGCTAAGCTCTTCTCGGCTCTTAGTCAACGAGCTAAGCTCTGCTCAGCTCTCGATCAATGAGCTAGTCTCTGTAGGGTTATCTGTCAACGAGCTAAGTTCTGCACAGCTCTTGGTCAACGAGCTAAGCTAAGCACAGCTCTCCGCCAATGGGCTAAGTTCTGCTCGGCTCTCGGTCAATGGCTAAGCTCTGCACGGCTCTCCGTCAACTAGCTAAGCTCTGCTCGGCTCTTAGTTAATGGGTTAAGCTCTGCATGCCTCTTAGTTAATGGGTTAAGCTGTTCATGGCTCAGTCATTGACCTAAGTTCTGATACATATTTCGGGGACACAGGAGGAGGTGAAGAGCACCCAGCTCACCCCATGTAAGTTGTTGAACTGGTTTCATTACTTACCTTAAGAAGGCATCAGGCACCTCAACAGCCATAACCATTAAAGTGGGTAATAGTGGTTATGGTATTTGGAGTGTTGCTTTATCACAAAAAAAATTTAATTGAAAAATGGTTAATTAAATAAACATTGAGTTACGAAAAATGTGTAACATAAGAGATGCATTAAAAAAAAAATCTTCCATGCAGAAACGATGCAATTTCGTCACAATACACGTTTCAATGAGTAAATGCCAAATATTGTCATGGTGTCTCTTCAGAATGCTCCAAAACACATTATTAGCTAAATGAATGCGCTAATAGTGTGACAACATTTTCAATTTATAGTAAGGGAAACATGATCATATTTCAAAGACTAGACAGTCTACGAGAGAATTTAACTTAAATTAAACCATATTGATTTTATTCCACGAGAGAATCATTAATATACACTACAATAAATAAGTCATATTAAAGTATAATAATAGAGCACAATCATATACTGGGGCAATGTACGAGTGGAGAAACCAAAGGAACCTGTAATGTGCAGCATATTGTTCATAGATGCTAGACAAACACGGCTCCAAAGAAAGTTTGAGAAAAGTTTGGAAGAAATTTGGTTCAGTGTAGAGGTTTTCATATAAATGCCACAATTATCATCAACAAAAATTCAAACCTGGCCAAATATCCGAATGGTTCATTTTTTTTCAAATATGTTTTGGAGTTGGCTATTTGCTTAATGTACTTGTCTGCTGGGACGCTATTCCAGGTAAGCACTACTCTTTCTACATATTGTAACTCAATGCCATTCATCTCCTCTCTGATGTTTCCAGTTAAATATTTGTATTTTGATGTGTATACCATCTTTCAGTCAATTTTGAGTTTAAAAGCGATTAAGGCCATCTGATCCAGTGAGTTTACACTCCAATTCTGACATCACCAGTGGTTTTATGGCATGTTCAGTTGCCACATTAATTATAAAATTATCAGCTTTATAATTTCATGTTCAAAGAATTTCTTGGGTTTTGCACAGTCACCTCCATCATGTCATCGAACATTTGGTCTATGATGGCGTGTGGATGGGGAGCTAAACACAAGGTAACATGTAATTACCTATTCCTTAAAGAATAAGCCGCAAGGTTCTTTCCATCCCAAACATACATTAAACTGAGTTAAAAGGTTGTCTCCACACCGCCCCTACCAATTTACTAGACGGGGGGGAATATATAGCACGCCTTCTGCAAACTTCAAAGGTTGTTTGTTTTTTTAATTGTGTTATGTACTAACAGAAGCATGTGTTGAATCAGTAGGGGCTCTCTCTGAAGACACACCGGGAAAAGGACTTTGAAATGTCTAAATCTACATACTGGAATAACTTTTTAATCTATGCATGTGCTAGCAATTTGGCTCCAAAATGTACAGGTAAAGTTTATTCTTATAAAGTGGTAGCAGGTCAATATGTCATACCTGAAAGTGTTAATGTCACCCTCAAATTGGGTTAATGGCAAAAGTGTTGAAAAAGCTAAAGTGGAAATATTCTCCAAGTGTTTTGAACTTAAATTTTAAATTTACGTTACATTTCCTACAATTCTCACTTTGTTAAATAACCCTGGCACATGCCCCCCAACCGTCCCGGTTTCGGGGTTCTGTTCCATCTCGCTTTGGTTCCCTGGTGTCTTGCCTCCAGGGACACTAGGGAACTGGGCCTGAGCGGCAGAGCACATGTGCATCATTAGATGACTTTCCAGGTAGGTCTGCCCATTTCATTATTGGTTATGCCCCCTCGGAAGGCCTGCTCTGCTTCCCATGTCCTACCAGCCAATGATTGGCAGGTTTGTAGTTTTCACTGCAATCGTGTTTGTATACAGGGAGTGCAGAATTATTAGGCAAGTTGTATTTTTGAGGATTAATTTTATTATTGAACAACAACCATGTTCTCAATAAACCCAAAAAACTCATTAATATCAAAGCTGAATATTTTTGGAAGTAGTTTTTAGTTTGTTTTTAGTTATAGCTATTTTAGGGGGATATCTGTGTGTGCAGGTGACTATTACTGTGCATAATTATTAGGCAACTTAACAAAAAACAAATATATACCCATTTCAATTATTTATTTTTACCAGTGAAACCAATATAACATCTCAACATTCACAAATATACATTTCTGACATTCAAAAACATAACAAAAACAAATCAGTGACCAATATAGCCACCTTTCTTTGCAAGGACACTCAAAAGCCTACCATCCATGTATTCTGTCAGTGTTTTGATCTGTTCACCACCAACATTGCGTGCAGCAGCAACCACAGCCTCCCAGACACTGTTCAGAGAGGTGTACTGTTTTCCCTCCTTGTAAATCTCACATTTGATGATGGACCACAGGTTCTCAATGGGGTTCAGATCAGGTGAACAAGGAGGCCATGTCATTAGATTTTCTTCTTTTATACCCTTTCTTGCCAGCCACGCTGTGGAGTACTGGGACGCGTGTGATGGAGCATTGTCCTGCATGAAAATCATGTTTTTCTTGAAGGATGCAGACTTCTTCCTGTACCACTGCTTGAAGAAGGTGTCTTCCAGAAACTGGGAGTTGAGCTTGACTCCATCCTCGACCCGAAAAGGCCCCACAAGTTCATCTTTGATGATACCAGCCCAAACCAGTACTCCACCTCCACCTTGCTGGCGTCTGAGTCGGACTGGAGCTCTCTGCCCTTTACCAATCCATCCATCTGGCCCATCAAGACTCACTCTCATTTCATCAGTCCATAAAACCTTAGAAAAATCAGTCTTGAGATATTTCTTGGCCCAGTCTTGACGTTTCAGCTTGTGTGTCTTGTTCAGTGGTGGTCGTCTTTCAGCCTTTCTTACCTTGGCCATGTCTCTGAGTATTGCACACCTTGTGCTTTCAGGCACTCCAGTGATGTTGCAGCTCTGAAATATGGCCAAACTGGTGGCAAGTGGCATCTAGGCAGCTGCACGCTTGACTTTTCTCAGTTCATGGGCAGTTATTTTGCGCCTTGGTTTCTCCACACGCTTCTTGCGACCCTGTTGACTATTTTGAATGAAACGCTTGATTGTTCGATGATCACGCTTCAGAAGCTTTGCAATTTTAAGAGTGCTGCATCCCTCTGCAAGATATCTCACTATTTTTGACTTTTCTGAGCCTGTCAAGTCCTTCTTTTGACCCATTTTGCCAAAGGAAAGGAAGTTGCCTAATAATTATGCACACCTGATATAGGGTGTTGATGTCATTAGACCACACCCCTTCTCATTACAGAGATGCACATCACCTAATATGCTTAATTGGTAGTAGGCTTTCGAGCCTATACAGCTTGGAGTAAGACAACATGCATAAAGAGGATGATGTGGTCAAAATACTCATTTGCCTAATAATTCTGCACACAGTGTAGTGGTTTATAATAAAGAACTAATAGATGTATAATAAAATGAATGTTGTGTTTTATACATTTGCTAGCAATCTGGGCATCACAAATCCAAGATGGAATTTTATCCTATATACAAACTGGCACACGTTTTGTCTGGCATGAGAAGTGTATAAGAAGAATAAGAATAACACACTCATTTAAACATGTTAAAAAGATTAAAAAGAAAATGATCAATTAAACAGCCAATCATTAAGAGGAGGTCAAGTGCATCCTGGGAGATACTATGCTCTAAGACATGGGTCCTCAAACTCCGGCCCCCCAGATGTTGCTGAACTACAACTCCCATGATTCTCTGGCTATCTATGTAATTCAAAGAATCATGGGAGTTGTAGTTCAGCAACATCTGGAGGGCCATAGTTTGAAGACCCCTGTTCTAAGATACAGGGGATGTAACTGTCGACATGTTAGTGAAAATCTGATCTGTTTGTTTATTAACTATCAGTGGGTTTATGTTAGATGACTTATACGATTATTATTTGCATTTATATAGTGCCAGTATATTGCGCAGCGCTTTACAAAGGGGATATTTAGAGGCACAGAAGCCCCAGCTCAGACTCTTACAATCTATGAGAATTTGAGGTAGGTGGATAGATATCGTTAGGTGTCTTACCTAAAAACTCTTTTTGGTGAGGGGGTCTGACCGGGCTTTGAAACTGGGTTTCCCTGGTCTACGGCAGTGATGTTATCAGTGATGCTGTCCTAACCAGCTGAAAATATGTCTATTGTTCCAAGCACCATCATTAGTCTCCAGATCTGATATGCTTTCTCTTTCTATAGCTTGACGGAGGCTGCAGCGTTCACCTTTAGCAATGCATCTATATTGGCAGCGGCATGTTACCAGCCATCATACGACCAATGCCACAAAGTCCAGTTTGCAAGTGGTGGGTTGCGGACTGCAGCTAGTCCCTTATTTCAGTTAGGGGTCACTTACTGCCATATTTCTTGATTCTTTTAATGCCATTTTTAATTGATCTCTATATATATAATCACTAATCTGCGCAAACCCACAGATAAAGGTGATATATTCGAAAAAGTAAAACATATAAATAAACTAAATGAGCATTTACAGCCCCCATCAAGCTGTACTAGAAACATCCTTCACTCAGAGGTGTCAAAACCCCCATCAGGTTCCCATGCAGTGCCAAATGTATTCCGGAACCATTGCTTAATTATCTGTAGCGACAAATGGAAAGAACTTTTACTGTCACACTTACAGAATGAGAACAAAGGCCTCTTCCTACCCAAACATGAAACAAACACGTATTAGATCTGTCTCTACATACATGCACATAATGGACACTTAACATAGAGTTTGGTCTAAACACTCCAAAATATTCAGATACCATTATTTAATATGTTAGGAGGATATTTCATTTGGAGTGGGTGGAATTTTAGATTTCAGATATAAAACTGGTGAAATGTAGCTATTATTCCAGCACGGCTATTTTAAACCTAAACAATTTCTTAGTCGCGTCTCTGCAATTCTTGTTTTCTAGAAAAAGCCCCATTTCTATTTTTTTAAGCAGTGTTATTATATAAGGATAGATCATTTATCTATACATAGAGATATAACATTAGCAAACACTCCATCACTACATATTTAGCTAGCTATATATATATATATATATAAAACAACCTTGAACTTTTAATTTACTATAATTATCGGCTACACCTATTCTGACTAAAACCCCAAATTGCCGGCAATAACAGTAATTACAGTGGGTAATGCGTGCTAATAGTGCAGTTGATGCAGGAAGTGGTCGCCCTTACCTGTACACTGTGGAATGTAGCGTTGTCCGATGTAGTTAGTGACATTTCAACGTTTGAGAAAATTATCACCAGCCCTAGAATACTCTGTAGCATCGCACAAGTGGCCATTTCTCCAGGCAGACTGGATGTAACAGCTACAGACATCACAGAGGGTCAGAGCTAATCCCACCCAAGGCACCACTTTACTAAACCATACCAAATGCCTTGCACCACCTACAGGCTGTATAAAGAGAATCAGGTGGGGCCAGACCACCTAATTGCTGTTTATTCCCTTCTAAAGGAAAAAAAAGGAACATTTAGCATTTTATTTTACTGTCCCTGTGCATTGAGGTGTAATTATTAAATACTAAATTGTAAAACATTTATAAAATATAAAATATTTTACCAGGAAGGATACATTGAGATTTCTCCTTTTTCAATTCATTGCAATTTTCTCTTCAGGGAATTAATTTCAATGTACCAGTTACCTGATGGATCAATATGTAACGTTACAAGGTAACATTACCCTGATCCACCGCAGCGTAAGGAGTTAATACACATTACGTTTCTTCTTAGCCTGAGGCTGTTTTATCTGCCTTCAGTCTTGTTGCTATCTTTCATCATATCTGACATCAAAGAGATCCACACTGTTTAACTCCAAACTTACAAGCATAGCTCTGCTCAGCCCCTTTCCCGTCAGCCCAGAGGAGCAAATTATTGGACAGTAATAATCTTCTTGGAGACCTTTTGCCTCAAGCAAACAGATTTACAGTATAATTGTGTTGGTCTTCAAGTGTCTTTGGTTGTAGACTGTCAGCTCTTTGGGTGAAAGACTTTAAAAAGGGTGACTGATGGAATAACTGCTATCGATATTTAATCCCAGCCCTATAAGTATATAAGATTCACCAGTGACAATCCTGATGTGGCCCTCCCTAGGGCTGACAGGACTATAATGCTGGACTATAGTCACTGCTGGGAAATAAATTCATGCTGGCTGCACGTAGCGAGATTTGAAGTCGACCACAGCTGACGTGGCCTATTCTATTACTCATCTTCATTGGTTTCCGGAAAAAGGAGAAATGTTTGAACCAATTGATTTTACATTTAACTGCTGATTTTACTGCAACCAGACTTCTCTCAAATGAATCCAGGCAGAAAAAAATTAAAACCATGTACAACCCCCAACCCCAGGCAGCTTTAAAGGTCATTCCATATTGTTTCCATGTATTCATAGGGCACAAATTTCCTTCAAAATGAGTTACAGGCGACCAAACTAAATACATTGCGGCCAACTCCATGTGCAAACTTGAGTCATACCAAGCTCTATTTCCACGTGTAGATTACATTGGCAATGCCAGTCTACCTTGCACTTTCTAAACGACCAATGATTTTATGCGACAACTTGACAGTCGTGAACTACTTTGGATCATTGTGGAGACTTAGTGTCATTTCTTTTTCCATAGGCATTAATATCTGCCCATTCACAGCGAAACTTTGAGAATTTGCCAAATGACCACGACACCTTATGAATTTGCCCATTCCATGCATGGAATGCAGCCTATTCAAATATCTGCCCACTCACCACAAGAATCTGTGCATTTACAGTGAGAACCCAAATATGTGTCCATTCAGGCAGTGAATCTGCCCAATAACCCTAAAACGGAAACCTAAGCGCGCCTCCCATTCATCCCGATTTCAGTGTCCCGCCATGCCGTGTTTACTCTCTGGTGTGCAGATTAAGATAAAAAAGGATAAAAAAATAATTATTGGGATATAAATGGAACAATGATAATAGACACGAAAATGTAGACAAATGGTAATGCATGGAAAGGTAAATAATGTGTACACTAGGAATGATTCGTGTAGTGATTCGGAGGAGACAGTGCTTAAGGAAAATCCTTATGAGAGTCTTGTAAACAACATTAGTTAAATAACAAGATTGCCAAAAGCCCAGTGAGGTCCACCCTCCTAACTGCACTATAGACTAAAGAAGGGGAGAGACAAAGGAGGGGAACAGAAAAAAAATAAGTAAAGTTATAGGCAGCTAATACAAAAAATGGGAACTATATCAATACAAATACACATAGGTAGGGGAAAATATCTCACTTGTTTTGGAGTTAAACGGAACTAACAACTTCCTTAGAATAGTCCCTGTGACTACTTCGGTGGACCATAAAACACAGGGTGCACCTGCATACCATATAGGGGCAGATAGAGAAAATCCCTAGAGGCCAAGTGAGGACAGGGACAAGATACCTAATGCCAAATACCTAAAAGTGGGAAAAGAATCTCACTTGTCTTGAGGGTAAACGGAACTAACAACTTCCTTATAATAATCCCTGTGACTACCTCGGTACACGATAAAACAGAGGGTGCACCATACCATATAGGGGCAGATGGAGAAAATCCCTAGAGGCCAAGGAGGACAAAAAAAAGAAAATCAGAGATTACCAAAAAAATATAACTCTAAAAGTTCCCAAACATTAGCTCACTCACTATTCATAGTGGTAAATGAATACTAAAGAAATACTCTGAATAAATCTCCTTTACTGAGGTGAAAACTGTGATTAAATTAAAGTAAATCATACGAAAAACTCAAAAATAAGTAAACCACAAAAAAACTCTAAAACAGCACCTTGATGCTCTACATTCTGGTGACTATTGTCCATTATTTTTATTTTTCTCCCGCTTTTGGGGAATTGTTACCAGAAAGTGAAGCTCGAATGCATCATAGACGTGCGAGCGCTACGCTAGGGCTACTAGGATCCTGCAGAGAGCATTGAAACGTCCCTCCCTGTTTGGTCCGTCCCCAGTGGGTTGGCCTATGTGATTGGCAGGCAGCATGGTGTGCATTGACCTATGGATGAACTGCCAGTTCTTTGGGCAGACCCGCTCCTATTATGGGTGAGTCCACCCCTTTGGGCGGTATGAGTGACACAATTCACATCCCTGGCCTGCCTCTTTTACCATGCCCACCAGCATCCCAGTTCACAGGACGCTGCTGTTCGGGGGAAGGATTTAAACACTACCCCAGAGCAGGACTAGAGCAGGATTATATCAGAGGGATTCCCTGCTCAGTAATTATTTTGTGCCCCTCTCCCCCCCCCCCCCCCCTAATAATAGAGGAAATTGCTATAATGTGACAAAAGACGAACCGGTCAATTACATAATTAAATTACATCAATTAAACTGACAAAAAGTTATTTAAAACAAACCTGTTCGTTAGTGTTTGAAATTGATCCGCTAATGAAAGTTTTACAATATGGCTACAGGTTTTCAGATCATCGTCCCTTTACTGCCTCTGAATGACCATCTTCGGAGATTGGTGGAATTTGTTAAATGGACAGTCTAATAACCAAAATCACTGAAGTGCAGCATTGCAAGTGAAATCGGTGACATTTCAGAGACAGCACTGTTTGCATGTTGGAATTTTAAAGCTGTCAGTCAATTAACTGAATTAATTGAAAAAGATTATTGGAATAGAACTGAATCGATCTGGTGGCAGCATTAAATGTCTGCTGACACCATACACCGTGGGTGTCCAAGAGTTAATGCTCCTCATAGATTCTTCGACTGCGGCAATCTCTGCTTAGCCTCAATGTTTCTCTATGAGAAGTATCTGATTGGACACAGATCAGTAAGTCTAATGGAGGACCGGCTGCAGTGAGAAGATGTCTCGGTGGTAAGAAGTAAGTTTAATGGAGATTTGCAAGGTTTGTTCTTTATTCTATTTAGAAATGCAAGTACAGATATTAATGTAACTAAAACCTTGTAGCTACCGGATTATCTAAAGCAGGCGTGTCCAACCCGCGGGCCGCATTAAAGGAACACTATAGTCACCTAAATTACTTTAGCTAAATAAAGCAGTTTTAGTGTATAGATCATTCCCCTGCAATTTCACTGCTCAATTCACTGTCATTTAGGAGTGAAATCACTTTGTTTCTGTTTATGCAGCCCTAGCCACACCTCCCCTGGCTATGATTGACAGAGACTGCATGAAAAAAACAAAACTGGTTTCACTTTCAAACAGATGTAATTTACCTTAAATAATTGTATCTCAATCTCTAAATTGAACTTTAATCACATACAGGAGGCTCTTGCAGGGTCTAGCAAGCTATTAACAATGCAGGGGATAAGAAAATCTTAATTAAACAGAACTTGCAATAAAGAAAGCCTAAATAGGGCTCTCTTTACAGGAAGTGTTTATGGAAGGCTGTGCAAGTCACATGCAGGGAGGTGTGACTAGGGTTCATAAACAAAGGGATTTAACTCCTAAATGGCATAGGATTGAGCAGTGAGGTTGCAGGGGCATGTTCTATACACCAAAACGGCTTCATTAAGCTAAAGTTGTTCAGGTGACTATAGTGTCCCTTTAAGGACAAATATAGTGGGTTAGACAATGAATGGCAAGTTACGGGTGAACTCGCTAAAATATGACTCGGATGAACTAAACGATTTATGTGAACCATTTGCACAAATAACCATGCAGGCAGTATAGATGGCTGTGTCCACTATTCTGGCCATATCTCATTTATATATTTTTTATCTCATTACAGTTTACCATTTTCTGTTTAGCAGAACAAAGGTAGTTATTAATTAAACATCTAAATAATCTATAAAAGAAATGAGATGCAAGATCTTGATTGCAGAACCTGTTAAAAGTATCCAAGTCTATGTGGTAGTTAAATCTAACACGTGGCACGCATGTGGCAATGTGAGACTCATGTGGCTGAGAAATCTATAGTTGGCATTTTATTTTTTTATTCACTAAAATGTTACATATCAGATATTCAAAACTAATTTCAAATTTGAGGACAAAACTGACAAACTGTAATTTGTAAATGTGTAATTCGGGCTGGATTCCTGGCAATTCACACTTTATTGAATAACTCTGTCTAGGAGCATGTGAATTGAGTATTCACTACATTTAAAAACAGTGGTTTTAAATTGCTGTCGCACTGTTTGGTGAATAAACACATCAGCACTGATTAAATAAACAACCTTTATTACGTAAGACCGGTCAGCAGAAGATCAGATGGCGCCTACAGTGGTGACAATCAGCTCTTACTAAAAAAATGTATAGGAAAACTACAAAAGGTTAATATCTGGCCGATCACGGGAAAAGTGATTTGTAAAAACCCTTTCCTTGTGTATGTTTTACGAATGTGGTCGTATCTAACAAACCGCCCATTTATAACATAGACGTGCATCATGAGAAGAGCCCTGCTAAAAACCATTTCTGCTCCCCAGGGGAGTCTCAGATGTCTGGGACGTGGGAAAAATCAAATTGTGGGCTTTGAGTAATGTGATGGCAAATGGAGGCCTCCTGCTGAGTTTAACAGAGCTATGGATGTCTCGCTAAAAACACTTAAAAAAAGCTGGAGGAGTCCAAGCAGAGGACAAGGGGTTAATATAATCCCTGCAGGCCAAGGCATGCACTTAACACAAAGATAATGGAGACCAATTAAATCATTTGGCTTTATCAGATACCTCATGGGCTTTTGCAGACAGGGATATTAACCACCCAGGTGTAACTCTCTAAAAATGACATACCTTCTCAGTTAGACAGTAATAATCATGCCCACGGGTTCATTCAGACCTACAGGCAGATAGGTCTAGATATGTAGCTAAGAACACTTTCTTAATGCATTGATCTCATGGGATTGGGGGGCGGGAGGGGTAGCAGCACAGTTATTTTAATTTATAGGCTCTGTCCCTTTAAATGTGTCTGTGTGTATGTATGGGGTGGTTTATAATGAAGTCAATATGCTGAACTGGAATTGTTCAGGAATAGTGATGTCCCGAACAGTTCGCTGGGAACCGTTCGCTGGCGAACATAGCGTGTTCGCAGTCGCGAACACGCGCGATGTTCGGTCCACCCCTATTCGTCATCATTGAGTAAACTTTGACCCTGTACCTCACAGTCAGCAGACACATTCCAGCCAATCAGCAGCAGACCCTCCCTCCTAGACCCTACCACCTCCATGACAAATAGGGGGCGGACCAAACATTGCACGTGTTCGCGACCGAACTGTTCGGGACATCACTATTCAGGAACACTTATCGCATGCCAGATTATTGGTGTTTTATATCACCAAAATATTCCACAGCACTGTACAATGTCAACATACAAAATATACATAGGGATAATGTATTTTGCATGTGAAACTAGCTATTATATGTGTTGATTTCTACCAATCTGGTGCAGTATCTCTGTGCAAGGTGAGTGAGTACTCGCTATGATAGGCCGCATTAAACAGAGCATGGCAGACTGCTTTATATATAAACAAAAAAGTGGAACCAAAGATGGCTACAATCTGTGAGAATTGAAATGGCCGAATTTTGTATGTTATATATATATATATATATATATATAAAATTGTGGTCAGGGACAATAAGCCAAGTTGAAATATTAGTGGTGGTGTAAGTCGGTTGTGGTGTACCAAAACCGACATTTGGATAGGTCTGTATAAAGAGGGCAAAAAGTTTAACACTTTAATACGTGTTGGCATTAAGTAAGCAATACTTTAAATGCCTGCCTCAATTCACTTTCCAGTTCAGGGATGCATCTGGTGTATGTACGTTATCTTCCCCATCCCAGCCGTCAATGACGTATACTGGGATACTCCACTAGAGACTGCAGAAGCCCCGACCTATTCTAAATGAATGATCTGAAAACGTTGAAGGATGTATTTAAGACGTTTCATGGTGTTGTGAGCTAATTTAATGTTGAGGTGGCAAAAGGATGTGAATGCCACCATGGTATTGATTGAGTATGGATTAACAAAGTGAATTTATTGAAAATGGTCAGAGCTGTAGTATATGAACGGTTGGTATTGTTTAAGAGTGTTGCGTGTGCCAGTAATCTACCATGGTCGTACGATGAGCTAATGCAGTATGAGTTCCTGAAATGTTTGGCTAATGGTAGGTCGTTTGGCAGCCGTGGGGTGTGCTTGGAAGTATTCCCAGGGGTTTTGGCTGCTATATTTTGATGGCCTGTTATGTGTATGTGTATACGGACAAGGTAGGATTGCTGTGTTGCTACCCGCCAAGTCAACTTCCTAACTAACTTTGTTATTGTTAGTGAGGAGGGCCAACCTATATATATATAATTTCACACGCCACTGTTTTGTCTGAGTAGCATTTGACAGATATCCCCCTCAGTAGAGACCCACAGGCACGTGTGGCAGCCACGATGGAGTATACTTCGAAGAGACCTAAAGTTTAACAAAAAGAGGGGAGGCTCCGCATCTTGTTGGCCATATGTCATGGAGACAGTAGGGATAATAGAAACCTAGATAATAATGAAACTTATAATTATGAGCATAAACCTAGGGCAATCAATATGGATATGAAAGAGAGATACCTAGTAGCACTGCTTCTAATTATGAGCTCCCACTGTGCGTCCTTCCCAGGGCCGGTGCAAGGATTTCTGCCGCCCTAGGCAAAGATCCATTTTGCCTCCACCTCATGTCACTAACTCACTGGCAGACACACACTGGCAGAAACACACACTCACTGACAGATACACAGACAGACACTCACTGACAGACATACACTCACTCATTGACAGACACCAACACACACAGACACTCACTGACAGACACACACTCACTCATTGACAGACACCAACACACACAGACACTCACTGACAGACACACACTGGTAGACACACACACTCACTGACGGATACACAGACACTCACTGACAGACATACACACACACTCACTGACATACATACACTCACTCATTGACAGACAGACACACAGACACTCACTGACATATATACACTCACTCACTGACAGACACACACACACACACTCACTGACAGACACACACACACACACTCACTGACAGATACACAGACAGACACTCACTGACAGACACACACACACTCACTGACAGATACACAGACAGACACTCACTGACAGACACACACACACTCACTGACATACATACACTCACTCATTGACAGAGACATACACATACACTCACTGGCATACATACACTAACTCATTGACAGACACACACACACACACACACACACACAGACACTTACTGACAGACAGGCATACACTCACTTATTGACAAACACACACACACTCACTGACAGACATACATAGACTCACTCACGGACAGACACACACACTCACTGACAGACATACACTCACTGACACAGACACACACACACACTCACTGACAAACGCACACACAGGCAGACATCACTGACACACTCAAACATTCACCTCCCTGCTGGGGTCCAGTGTTGGGCAGCTCCTCACTCCTCCAGCGCGCCGTTTAGTATCCCGGGGCCGAAATTACGTCATATTTTTGGGCAGAGCAGGCACCTGCCATCAAGGAAAGCAGGTGCCTGCTCTGCCTTACCTAATACAGTTTCGGGGGCGCCCTGAGGTGGCCAGATGGCCACCTCCTGGGCCTCCTGTGACAGGGCTCCTCTCGGCGCCTCCATATTCGGGGGCCTTGAGGATCGGCCCGGCGCTGGGGGCAGCTCAAGAGCCACTCTCCCAGCGCTGCGGCCCCAGGCAGGGGGAGGCCACCAGGAAACATCCCGGTGGGCGCCCCCAGCAGACCGGCGCCCTAGGCGAATGGCGCCGGCCCTGGTCCTTCCCTGGAAACGGTGCCGCTGGCTCTGGTCCTTCCACCGTGACAGACCGAGGAAGCCTGAATATGGTTAAATGTGTTATATGGGGTTCTAGGTTCTCGGGAGTGCAGATAGAGGGTCATATAGGAAGGAATTGTGTGGGCCTAACAAGAACGAGAGGACTAGTCAACAGTAGTATGATAGGGTTGTAGTGGACCCTTGTAAAGCTTGAAATGTTGTATGTAATTTCTCACATGAGGGGCTGAAATGGTGTAGTAAATTGCCTGCAGAGGGCCGTATGTAACGTATGGAGTGTAGGCCTAGTAAGTGCGGTGTGTAGAGATTTTGCAGCTGAAGGCTGAGAGCGCTAAATGTATGTCTTATGTAATTTCCCAAATGAGGGGCTGAAATTGTGTTGTAGTGGATTGCCCACAGAGGGCCATATGTAACATATGGAGTGGAGGCCTAGTAAGGGCCACGTGTAGAGGTATTGCAGAGGAAGAGGGATAGTACCAAATGTTAGGCTGAAAGAGCTGCAATTCATGAGTATAGGGGTGGCCATGGAAGGGCAGTATGAGAATTAGTGTATGACATGATAGGACGTGGGTTGTTTCATGGTTGAGCTGTGGAGCAGGTATAATTTACACATGTTGAAGCAAAATAGCGGACCTGCTCCATATCATAACGTGTATATAACCAACTTGATCTGTGAGAGGCCCGTAATGGCAGGAATGTTAATTAGAGATGATAGTGATGAGACATTTGAGTAACACTGATCCACTGATGGAAGGATGGGTGGGTTGAAGTATATGAGCACTGTTCAGGTTTGCTAGAAGTGGTCTTTTAAACCTCTAACTGTGGAAGACAGGGATGATAGGGTCAAAACAGGACTGCAATAAAAGCTATGGAATGGAAATGCACAGAAGAGGTGAGGATTGGTCAAGCAAGACATTCGGGTGGGTATCAATAAAATAAGGGGGGGGGGAGCAGAAATAACAGAGAAAGTCTTTAGAGATAAGCAGAATGTTGAATAACATTTAAGTTAACAAACCAGTGATGAGCAGGACAGGGAGCAACTAGCCTTAGCATGCAGGACAAGACAAACTGCAGAATATATGCATGTATGTAAGAGCAAACACACACACACACACACACACACATATATATTAAAGAACAAGCATACCCAGTTAAGATACAATGACAAAGAAATGGTGGTTAGAGATACATAGTTTAAAATCACAGCAATTCCACCCAATGCTAAATTGGGGGAATCCTATTGCCCTGGGAAACTGCAGCTTCCCATTACCTGAATCCAGGTCACCCTCACCTGAACCCAATCGTAACTATTTTACTCTCCCATGGAAGGTGATGGGTTCCTGCAGTGAATTAATTCATCCATCAAAGGCCCATGGCAATCCCCTTTAATTCCGGAGTACACTGCATCTGTTCCTCATCACCCATCTCCCCAGGGAAGGATTTTATGGGCGCACGACATGATGAATTAGATAGATGATGTATAAGTGTGCAAATCTGGGATTTATCTAGCAGACTTGTTGACAATATATATATACCGCTCCTTTAAAGAGCTGCATGTTAGAACGTTTACCTAACTCCAGCAATCCCAGGTTTAACAGGACAGTCCCAATTTTAGACACCTATCCAGCCATATCCCAGTTTATTATGTGGGGTTTATTCACTAGATGTAGTAAACGTATAACCATGTTTAAAAAAAAAAAAAAAAAAAAAAAGACAAGTTGGAAAATATCATTTGTTCCCAAACTGACCTTTTTTTACGTATATATTGTAAGTTGGCCATAAGCTCCATATAAGTCCCTATTTAATTATAAAAACTGTAAACTAAATTTGGGTGCCGCTGAACCTTTCTTTCATACAAACAAATGTGTTTAGGAACAAAATTTGATCTGTTTTTTTCATTCGTTTTCGGACAAAAATCGGCCATTATTTTCATTTCGGAATATTATTCAGACAAATGAATGCCATTTAGTAGATAACTCCCTAAATTGGTACCCTTGTGGGATTGCCATATATAAGGCTACCATATTAGGGAGCTGTTTAGTAGATAGCTCCTTTTTGGTATTCTAATGGCAATCCCACAGGGATTAGGGAACTAACCACGAGAAGCTGTAAGACCAAAGCCGTTTCTTTTCCTAATTTTAGTCTTTCAGACAACTTTACTAATACGAAGTAAAAAATACTAAGTATTAGTAAATAAGGGAGGTTACATCCTTCTGTCCCTACCCATCATGCCATGAGTAGGAGCATGTCTACTAAACTGTTATTATCAAAACAGCTATTTCTGCCCAGTCGCCAATACAATAAAGGTGAACCTGGCACAGCTCCCCCATGCCCTCCATGGTGGGGCATGTATTGAAATCATTAACTGGGGGACATAGTGTCACCATCCATATCCTGCGAGTGGTGGCTATTAAATAAATTAAATAGCGGTACATAGTGGCAGGTATGGGCTCTAAAAATAATAACGGGATAACACAGTGTCCCGCCAGCCCCCACCCATTGGCGGCAGCTGGGGGCCCCCATCTGCCGCCAATGGTTGGATGCTAGAGGGATAATAGGTGCATCCCTCTTTATTATTTAGAGCCCTCAACCGCCATCAATGGGTGGGGGCGAAGGTACAATAGGTCCACTACTCTTTGTTATTTGAAACCCCCAACTGCCATCAATGGGTGGGAGCTGGGAAAGACATGCTGCCAACAGGTTAGGGCTGGGGGGTGGTAGGTACACCCCGTTATGATTAAGGGCCCTCCACCCATCATCAATGTGTGGCAGGTAGGGTGGACAATAGGTCCAACCCCTTCACTTTATTACATAAGGCCCCCACCTGCCAACAAAATGAAAAAGGGGAGGACAATAGCTACACCCCCTTTTTATTTAGTGTCCCCAGCTGCCACCAGTGGATGAGAGCTGGTGGGGGGACAATAGGCTTACCCGTTCATTTTAATAGCCCTCACTTATGGGGCATGGGTAGGGGGGACATTATGATCCCCTCCATTTATTTTATTAGCCTCCATTTACTGAGCATTGGGGTAATCAATGTCTCCCCATTAATTATTTTAGTAGTTGGGTTAATGACTAGTTGTTAGTTTTTTGTTTTGTTTTTTAACAGCAAGCTGTTTAGTAGACATGCCCCTACTCACAGCAGGGGCAGGAGGGAGGATATAACCTCCTTGATACTAATATTGGGGTCATATTGACCCCCGTAGGCCAAGGATGAGAGCGGCAAGGTGGATATAGGAAGCGGCAGGGAGCAGAGCTTCTGTTTTTAAATATTAAAAGGAGAGAGTCGTGAGCCGCTAACTCCCTCCTTGTAATTGTAATGAATGAAAGAACGAATTGCATAGAGGAAATTTTGTCCAACAAGCAATTCGTGCATTATGTCATTTGTTGTAATTGCCGTAAATTCTGACGAAAACATATTTGTTGGAAAACAAATGCCCAAGTGATGTGTAAATCACGTATTAAGTGCTCAGTCAGTGAGAGTCCACGCCATTTAAAATGTGCAGAGATTAGGCCGTGATTTTCTTCATGGAGTGTTTTCAGTAACGAGGGGTCCTAACATCAATACAGGATATTCTTGAACACTAGCAAAGCTATATCTCTCTCTCCTTGTTAAAGTGGCTCTGTAACTAAACAAGAACCAGGTCCCCACTAAATAGATCCCTTCCCCTAGCCCCCTGACCATCAACTGAGATTTTGGCACTGGGACTGGTGCAACTTATCATTTTCAGAGTTCTTTCACAATGCATGCATCTCAAAGTTTGCAAGATGGTTATGGCCGGAAATCAGAGTGTCTGCCATTCCTAGGGAGTGTGCATGAGATCACGTGCATGGCCAAGCATCCAGTGGACCAGTGTGTTGGCTCTCGCCTGAAATCCAAGTGTCTGCCATTCCTAGGGAGTGTGCATGAGATCACGTGCATGGCCAAGCATCCAGTGGACCGGTGTGTTAGTTCTCACAATCACGCAAGGGTCAACACAGATGATCCTGCTGTTCCTGGAAGTGGCGCAGTGTTGAAAGTAGACTTTTTCTTGTTATTTTAAGGGTTCCTAAAAACCCTTTATGACCAAATACAAAATTTCAGCTCACCTAGAATATGCCGTAAGCAACTATCATGACCCTGTGTCCCTGACCAAATACCACAAGAAATATGAGGGATAATAACAGGGTTTTTTTTTAAATCTGTGATTTGTGCATTGCCAATAGATTCTCATAATTTATACTAAAGTAACTGCATTAAAAAAAAATTACATTTCCTCATAGTTATTTAGTGAATAAGCCCCGAGAATACTGGCAAGGCGTGTGAACCACAGCCTGACAGCAGTCATCAAAACTGCTGTACTGTGAAGAGGTGTTGTTGCATGAGACAGCCATACGGTGAGCAGGTGTGCAGCGCTGTACTGGAATTCGGGAGGTAAGGAATTTAAGATGAGTGAGTGTCTCAGGTCATTGAGCCGCAATCATTCTTGCTAATGTAGAAAGCTAACATTCCTTGAGAAGTGCTGCACACAAAATATTTCTAGCTTGTTTTGTGAGAAGGTGCGGTAAACAAAGTGTATAATGTGTACAAGCAGAACTATGGAGGCACACGGTCTTAACATACCTCCCAACTGTCCTGAATCTTTAGGGACAGTCCTGATTTTATGTCTTCCTTGTCTGACCGAATCTGAAGGGAAACTTAACTCATGTGTTCTAAAACATCCCTGCAATGTCCCACTGCTACCACACATGCAATAGAGAATACTTAAATGCGGTAAAGTATTGTAGAGTGCCCCATGTATGTGCAGAGCTGGTTAGTTATTATGTAGAGGTCCCATTAATATTTTCCCTGTTAATTCCATGCACCCCCATACCTCGTTATGGGCACCGTGAAATTTAGGCTGCACAATCTATTCAAATAATGTATAATTATCTATATATCTGTTTATATCAGTTTTAAGGTAATTTTAATAAGAATAATTAGTATTTTTGCGTTTCCTGTTTATTGGTCTTGGATAACGCACCAAGCCTCCTCTTCCTCGATCTGTCACATAGATAATATAGCATCTTGGATCCCATGGCTTTTTTTCCATTAATGTTTTATTGATTTTCACAAGAAAAATAACATTGCATAATGTCTCGGCAATACAATCCATAGTTTACATTTGTACATAAGGTCTTTTCGTACATAAGTCATCACTCATATGGACATACATTGTTCTCAGTACAATTCGAGACATTCCACTTGCTTGTTTCCAATCATAATTAATCAACCAGTCATATGGTTAAAGGAAATAGGTAGAAACAATAATAACAAAACATGTCAACATAAAAATAAGAACCAACTATCTGTAAAGGGCATCCTGCCTAAAGTTTGGACCAGCTGTTTAGAGAAGTGTAATTTCGTCCGGAAAATATTGGCTATCCCACCTCCAGAAAGAAATCATAGGTTGCGCACCTGTATATATATATATGTTGGCTAGATCTGTGTTAAGTGGTACCTGGCTGCATATATGTTTCCGTCCACTTACTCCGAGCTTCGTCAAAATTTTGTTTTTTTATAGGGTCTATCTATAGACATTCGTTCGTATAAATAATATTGCTGGACCTTGTCCCTCAACTGAGAGACGGAAAGGCAAACTGTGGATTTCCATCCAGTCGATTTCAAACTGCGAGCAGCAAGGAAGACCAAACCTGCAATTTGTGACAACGACTGCGTGGTATTTCTTGGAAAGAGAAAAAAGAGGCAAGTGGACAAATTTATAGGAAATCCCTCCAAGCCCAATAGGGCTAATACATTACTAACATCTTGCCAAAGATCTTTAAATCTGGACCAGGTACATGACCAGAAAACATGTAACATTGTTCTGTGTTCTACCCCACATCTCCAACATAGGGGGGAGACAGCGGGGTATATTTTGTGAAGTTTGGTAGGTGTCAAATACCACCGGTAGATCAACTCTTTATGGTCTTATATGTGGGTGAAGCAAGATGTTAATGTAGATAAATTAGTCAGGATCTTAGTCCACCCAGAATCAGTATTGTCTTTTAAATGGTGGAGAATAGGTCATGGAGAGGTCCAGCCATGCTTTATAGCATAGTGACAGTGCTTTATTTTTGTGGGTGCCTTCCAACACCTATCTAAAATTAATTTTGGCATAATTGACGTCTCTTCAGACGGCTGAGAATGTGTTGCAACATGAGAGAATACTTTTCAACTGAAGGAAGGAAAACATATTACGAATAGGGATATCATATTGTTGTTTTAGAACCTGGAAGGATTTCAGTTTACCTGTCTCGTAAAATTAGTAGTTAAATGCGCTTCTATCCAATCAGTTGTCACCCAGGGAAATGCTACTTTTAGTGCAGAGAGTGGGGTGCATTGGGGGAAATTTTCTTTCCAGCCCAATGCCACCATAAATCCATCCCAGATTTTCAATGTTGTTGTGGTGGTTGGAAAAAGATTGGTAACCTTTTGACAAAATTGTCTGGGAGTCCAGAGATGGTCTATTGGCTTCCCTACACTTACCTGTGTATTCTCCATATCCGCTCATGGGAGCGTACCAGTGGGGGTATGCAATGTTATCCCTGACGCCAATATGCAGGCTTTATAATAAAGCCATATATTAGGTAGGCCAACACCTCCGAATTTAGTAGGTTCATGTAAGAATCGCAACGGTAGTCGTGGTTTATGGCCATTCCAAACAAATGAACTACATATTGATTGTATCGATTATATAGGGATTGTGGAATACTTAAAGGAAGCATCCAAAAGATTTACAACAGGTGGGGAAGAATCATCATTTTGAACGTGTTAATTTTGCCTAGCCATGATAAATATAAGTTTTTCCACTTATTCAATCCGGTCTGATACATATGCCGTAGGGGTATATAGTTATACTTTATTACATTCGCTATAGATGTGGTAATCTTAACTCCCAGATACATAAGGGTATGATACTTGCAACAACGTAATCCCCGTCCTTTGTAATTTTACTAGGAGAGCCTGGGTTTTATCCTGGTTTACCTTGTAAAATTAAATCATACCATAAGTATCCAGTAGTTTCATAATCAGCTAAAGGGATTTCTCAGGATCGGACAGAGCAATAAAGACATTGTCCGCAAACAGGGCCAAGCAATATTCCTAGTCTTGTACCCGGATGCCTTCATGGGATCTAATTTTCGCTGCTAATGTTTCCAAGGAAAGTATATATAAAAGGGGTGCCAGGGGACGCCCCTGGCTAGTACCATTGGTTAGGTCAAGTTTTTTAGACAAAAACCCAGCGTGAGATACTTTGGTGGAGGGATTAGAGTAAAGGGCCATCAATCCTCGTATCATCTCCATGGGAAATTCTAAATTTTTTCTCAGCATCCAGCGCAAAAAAAAGGCCCCCGACAGAATCCCTATCTATTGAGTGCAACATATTCAAAATTTTCATCGAATTATCAGAACCTTGGCTTCCCTTTATAAATCCGGACTGATCATTATTTATCAGCCGAGGGAGCAACGGGGTCAATCTATTACTGATTAATTTGGCATAAATCTTGGCATCGCAGTTCAATAATAAAATGGGTCGAAAGTTTTTACATACGACAGCTGGCTTTCCTGGTTTAGGGAGAGTAGAGATGTGCTGGGAGGGAGCCCCTCAAGAAACAATTGCTATAAAAGACATGCAGATGTGGAGACAATATGTCACCAAACGTTTGGAAATATTGGATCCCGTGGCTTTTAAGGTCAAATCTGGTGTAACATATTTTATTCATTAGTTAATCATAAAGTGAATATATAATTAATTAAACAAGCAAAGTAAAACCTTACATACTTTTTAAAATTGTACTTAAACACACCAATAATCAATCAAAATAATTTGAGGACTAAATTAGTGTTAGGACGGTAAGCTTGTTTGAGCAGGGCCCTCTATACCCTCTGTTCCTGTGCGTTCAGCTCATCTTGTTGCAATTACTTGTCTGTTAGTCTACCTATTGTACAGCGCCATGGAATTTGTTATAAATAATAATAACAATATAGTGTCCCTCTGTCCTCCTCTGACGTCAACCGATTAGGAGACCTAATGTGCATTTGCGGCGAGTGCCACATGGGCATTAGACCTTCCCCGTAAGAAAGCACAACCCCGTTATGATTAAGGGCCTTCCACCCGTCGTCAATGTGTGGCACGTAGGGTGGACAATGCAATGTGTGAGTACGTCCAGCATCGTTTCAGAAGCGATAAAAACATTTGAGTTTCTCTAAAACTGCAATGATTTACATCATGCAGGACTAAGGGGAACAGGGACACTGCACCCACACCACTTCAATGAGATGAAATGGCCTGGGTGCCTATAGTATCTCTTTAACAATTGTCTAGTGGTAACCAGGTGTTTACAAATATAAAATCTAATTTTTTTTTTCTTTAAGGCTTTTTATCTTCAAATATTTCTCAAAGCAATAAACATTAACCTAACAGTGGAGGAAGGGACGTAAAGGGTTACTTCAAACACCATGACCACTTCAGTCAGAAACACTGCACATACAGAGGTAATTACTTATTCAGCCAGAGGTGTAACTCAGCGTCATTGGTGGACAAGAATGAGAGCTTAAGGCAGATAATGTGAACTCTGTGCCATTATGGAGACAAACGTCCAATGGAGGCACAGTCCGCCCCTTCATGTCATTCTAAGTAATCCCTCAGTCCTCCTTACATAATTCTCTCCTCAAACAATGTCCTCGATGCAGAATCTAACGCAAGTTTATTTATTTATTTTTATGAAAGTGCACCGTGTCAGCAAGGTTATGCCAACCAAAACATATCATTCTAATAGTTTGAGAACCCTTTGACTTGGTCACAAGAATGATCAATAAGCTCCTCATTAGGTTGTGTCTAGGATCAACTGGCAAACAACTGGCGTATACCTATAGCGTTAATATTGAATGATGGCAGCAGTGCGGATGTGGACCGAGCACATTTCAGCAATGCTTTAAAACGGTTTTGAAACATTTTACTTTAACACATTTTTAGAGAAAGTCAAAGAGCAGGAAATAAAAGTATTAGGTTCAAGGGATGTTATATATTAAATTGAAAACATTCGGTACATCTGTGTCCACTCTGCCGCGATTTCTGCAGTTTATCCTTAGAAGAACTGCAACGCAGGATTCCAGCCGAGGGCAGGTGTGATGGAAAAGAAATTCACCTCGACAAATGGAATACATGTGGGTAGAGAGGGCCATGTGTTCAGTCCATGCTGTTTGATTTAGCAGCTAAAAAGAAGTTCTAACCTAAAACGGTACTTTCCTTTATTAACGTATTTTAGCAATCTGTCATCCAAACTACTTAGGTATCTACAAAAGACAAGTGATGTGAAGTGGAAAAGACACATTAGATGAGGTTTATTGAGATGAAAAAGTGCTTCAGTGAAGAATGAATTAATAGGAGCTATTCAGGGGCAACATTCTAAAATGGAACAAGCTGAATCTTACTGCTGGCGTCTTCCACTTAGAACGTTCCCCAGAATTCAGCTTGCAACTGCCAACCTGACTTACCCCCCCACCATACTTACTCCCCCTCCCATCTTAAAGCAGGACAGATATCTCCCTAAAGATATTATGACAATGAGCGCTGAAATGCGTTGGATCACACGGAACCTATATTCTCCCCAATAGAGATACCATATTGGATTGCATGGCAATTATATTCACACCATTCTACAGATACAGGACAGGGGTTCTCCTGCACAACAGCACTAAGTGTCTGTAAAATGCTTTCAAATAAAATCATAAAATAATCTGTTGAAAAGTCAAAACTTTGGTGCAAAGACATTTACATTTCTACTTATTATTTAAACTACGGGGTATGTTCACGAAACAGTTAAATGTATATAATGATACCTTAATGGCAAAACGCGGGTAAAAATTCCAGCTCAGTTTTTGTTGTTTTAGCCTGAATTTTACAATTCAGTTTTCAATTTACTACAATTCACAGTTCAGTTGATAAACCTATAGTTTAACGTAAGATTCAGTTAAATAAAATGTAAATTTTGTCCTCTAGGAAAGGTAAGATTAAATGAAGACGTAATATATATAATATTTGCTAGAAACATCTGTTTTGTCCTGATGAAAGCTCCATGTGGGAGCTGAAACGTTGACTTTTTAAATGGATTGAATAAAAGTTAAATTTTTTGAAAATCTCTGCAAATTCCTTGGAGTGCGGTCATTTCTGCTATGTCTATATATAGATATATGTTTAGCCCACCCCCCACTGTGACTTCCCCAACCTGACCCTATATGCAAATTAACTGCACTGTTCGAGATTGATTTACCCGCATACAAGGTTAGTTCATTGATGTTCTGATGGGAAGCTATGGTATCCGCTACTCAGTGGTGTATTCTGGTTTTGTGCTGCCCTAGGCAGGACAAAATCAGGCGCCCCCCTCCCCCCCCCCCTCCCCCCCCCCCCCCCCCCCCCGCGCCACCCCACCCAACCCTTCCCCCCGCCCCGCATTCTAAATACACACACACACACATTCACTGACAGATACACACACACTAACAGACACACACACAGTCACACACACACACAGTCAGACACACTCTCACAGTCACAGACACTCTCACAGTCACTCAGTCACAGTCACAGACACTCTCACAGTCACAGACACTCTCACAGTCACTCTCAGTCACAGTCACACTCTCAGACACAGACACTCTCACAGTCACTCTCAGTCACAGTCACACTCTCACAGACACAGACACTCTCACAGACACTCACAGACTCACACTCACAGACTCACTCTCACACTCACAGACTCACTCTCACACTCACAGACTCACTCTCACACTCACACACTCACCCACATTAAAATTTTTTTTTAATTTATTTAAACACCCCCCCCCCCCAGCCTCCTTACCTTTGGGAATGCTGGGGGGGGGGGTGTCTCTGCAGAGGTGTGTTTCCCTGGTGGTCCAGTGGCTGCTGGGCGGCGCGGCCGGCGAGGGAACACTTCCTCTGAGCTCTCTGCTCAGCTCCCTCGCGCGCCGCCCGCAGAGTGAGACTGGGAGCCGGAATATGACGTCATATTCCGGCTCCGCCTTCCAGCCTCACTCTGCGGGCGGCGCGCGAGGGAGCTGAGCAGAGAGCTCAGAGGAAGTGTTCCCTCGCCGGCCGCCCAGCATGTCAGTTAGCCGCGAGGCTAACAAGACATTTGCCCTGGGCATTTGGGGGCGGCGTTTTTTGCCGCCCCCTGGAAAATGCCGCCCAAGGCAAATGCCTTGTTTGCCTCGCGGCTAATACGCCCCTGCCGCTACTGTAGTAAATTACAGGTAGAAAAATAATCACTTTTATCATGCCCTTAATTACCTTAAAAGCTGGATCCAGACGTCTCCCCCGTTCACTGCGAGACAGGTTTAAGAGAGGTTCTGCGGGGAAGTTACTCAAGCAGGTTTGGTTATAATCTTTGCAGAACCGTTTAGCAGCTCCCGGATCTCCCATTACAAAGACCAATTTCTGCAAAGACCCCTGTGGGGAGATTAGAAGACCATTCAATGACATGCGCTGTTCGAAATATATACCCATAAACGGAAGTCTCTTCCATGCCCTCTCGATCTGTAACCCCCTAATGGGTAGAGCACCTTGGGCGATATTTATCAAAGTTTTCCATTTTAAAAAGTTGTCTGAACTACTAGAAGTGGTGCAATCACCATGGAAACCAGCAGGCACATTTTAATCATGAATTCTCCCCTTTTACATTTTTGCACCGATTTTTAGAACAGACACTTAATAAATATCTCTATTGTGTGAAGGCGTAATCTAAACAAAATGGTCTCACTAGTTGAGGACTGTACAAATTCAGAATCAGATACAAATGAAGAGTTCAAGAGGGAAGAGTTCAAGAGGGCTTAACTCAGTGACCAAATAAATGGATGGTTTAACTATCACTGTGCTAGCTTGGACTCTCTGAAACACAACTGGGAATTGATTTAATGGAACACACTAAGATTAGGAATACAAAAAGTACCCTGCAGGGACAGTCTAAGGTTAGGAATACAAACAAGTACCCTGCAGGGACAGTCCAAGGTTAGGAATACAAACAAGTACCCTGCAGGGACAGTCTAAGGTTAGGAATACAAACAAGTACCCTGCAGGGACAGACTAAGTTTAGGAATACAAACAAGTACCCTACAGGGGTAGTGTAAGGTTAGGAATAGAAACAAGTACCCTGCAGGGACAGTCTAAGGTTAGGAATACAAAAAGTACCCTGCAGGGACAGTCTAAGGTTAGGAATACAATCAAGTACCCTACAGGGACAGTCCAAGGTTAGGAGTATAAACAAGTACCCTGCAGGGACAGTATAAAGTTAGGAATACAAACAAGTACCCTGCAGGGACAGTCTAAGGTTAGGAATACAAACAAGTACCCTGCAGGGACAGTCTAAGGTTAGGAATACAAACAAGTACCCTACAGGGACAGTCTAAGGTTAGGAATACAAACAAGTACCCTGCAGGGACAGACTAAGTTTAGGAATACAAACAAGTACCCTACAGGGGTAGTGTAAGGTTAGGAATAGAAACAAGTACCCTGCAGGGACAGTCTAAGGTTAGGAATACAAAAAGTACCCTGCAGGGACAGTCTAAGGTTAGGAATACAAACAAGTACCCTGCAGGAGCAGTGTAAGGTTAGGAATACAAACAAGTACCCTGCAGGGACAGTCTAAGGTTAGGAATACAAACAAGTACCCTGCAGGAGCAGTGTAAGGTTAGGAATACAAACAAGTACCCTGCAGGGACAGTCTAAGGTTAGGAATACAAACAAGTACCCTGCAGGGACAGACTAAGTTTAGGAATACAAACAAGTACCCTACAGGGGTAGTGTAAGGTTAGGAATACAAAAAGTACCCTGCAGGGACAGTCTAAGGTTAGGAATACAAAAAGTACCCTGCAGGGACAGTCTAAGGTTAGGAATACAATCAAGTACCCTACAGGGACAGTCCAAGGTTAGGAGTATAAACAAGTACCCTGCAGGGACAGTATAAAGTTAGGAATACAAACAAGTACCCTGCAGGGACAGTCTAAGGTTAGGAATACAAACAAGTACCCTGCAGGGACAGTCTAAGGTTAGGAATACAAACAAGTACCCTGCAGGGACAGACTAAGTTTAGGAATACAAACAAGTACCCTACAGGGGTAGTGTAAGGTTAGGAATAGAAACAAGTACCCTGCAGGGACAGTCTAAGGTTAGGAATACAAAAAGTACCCTGCAGGGACAGTCTAAGGTTAGGAATACAAACAAGTACCCTGCAGGAGCAGTGTAAGGTTAGGAATACAAACAAGTACCCTGCAGGGACAGTCTAAGGTTAGGAATACAAACAAGTACCCTGCAGGAGCAGTGTAAGGTTAGGAATACAAACAAGTACCCTGCAGGGACAGTCTAAGGTTAGGAATACAAACAAGTACCCTATAGGGACAGTCCAAGGTTAGGAATACAAACAAGTACCCTGCAGGGACAGTCTAAGGTTAGGAATACAAACAAGTACCCTGCAGGGACAGTCTAAGGTTAGGAATACAATCAAGTACCCTACAGGGACAGTCCAAGGTTAGGAATACAAACAAGTACCCTACAGGGACAGTCCAAGGTTAGGAGTATAAACAAGTACCCTGCAAGGACAGTATAAAGTTAGGAATACAAACAAGTACCCTGCAGGGACAGTCTAAGGTTAGGAATACAAACAAGTACCCTGCAGGGACTGTCTAAGGTCAGGAATACAAACAAGTACCCTACAGGGACAGTCTAAGGTTAGGAATACAAACAAGTACCCTGCAGGGACAGACTAAGTTTAGGAATACAAACAAGTACCCTACAGGGGTAGTGTAAGGTTAGGAATAGAAACAAGTACCCTGCAGGGACAGTCTAAGGTTAGGAATACAAACAAGTACCCTGCAGGGGCAGTCTAAGGTTAGGAATACAATCAAGAACCCTGCAGGGACAGTCTAAGGTTAGGAATACAAACAAGTACCCTATAGGGACAGTCCAAGGTTAGGAATACAAACAAGTACCCTATAGGGGCAGTCCAAGGTTAGGAATACAAACAAGTACCCTGCAGGGACAGTCCAAGGTTAGGAATACAAACAAGTACCCTGCAGGGACAGTTTAAGGTTAGGAATACAAACAAGTACCCTGCACGGACAGTCTAAGGTTAGGAATACAAACAAGTACCCTATAGGGACAGTCCAAGGTTAGGAATACAAACAAGTACCCTGCAGGGACAGTTTAAGGTTAGGAATACAAACAAGTACCCTGCAGGGACAGTCTAAGGTTAGGAATACAAACAAGTACCCTATAGGGACAGTCCAAGGTTAGGAATACAAACAAGTACCCTGCAGGGACAGTCTAAGGTTAGGAATACAATCAAGTACCCTACAGGGACAGTCCAAGGTTAGGAATACAAACAAGTACCCTACAGGGACAGTCCAAGGTTAGGAGTATAAACAAGTACCCTGCAAGGACAGTATAAAGTTAGGAATACAAACAAGTACCCTGCAGGGACAGTCTAAGGTCAGGAATACAAACAAGTACCCTACAGGGACAGTCTAAGGCTAGGAATACAATCAAGAACCCTGCAGGGACAGTCTAAGGTTAGGAATACAAACAAGTACCCTATAGGGACAGTCCAAGGTTAGGAATACAAACAAGTACCCTATAGGGGCAGTCCAAGGTTAGGAATACAAACAAGTACCCTGCAGGGACAGTCCAAGGTTAGGAATACAAACAAGTACCCTGCAGGGACAGTTTAAGGTTAGGAATACAAACAAGTACCCTGCAGGGACTGTCTAAGGTCAGGAATACAAACAAGTACCCTACAGGGACAGTCTAAGGCTAGGAATACAATCAAGAACCCTGCAGGGACAGTCTAAGGTTAGGAATACAAACAAGTACCCTATAGGGACAGTCCAAGGTTAGGAATACAAACAAGTACCCTATAGGGGCAGTCCAAGGTTAGGAATACAAACAAGTACCCTGCAGGGACAGTCCAAGGTTAGGAATACAAACAAGTACCCTGCAGGGACAGTTTAAGGTTAGGAATACAAACAAGTACCCTGCACGGACAGTCTAAGGTTAGGAATACAAACAAGTACCCTGCAGGGACAGTCTAAGGTTAGGAATACAAACAAGTACCCTGCAGGGACAGTCTGTATGTCCCAGTGTTTTTTCTTGGGCTTAGAGTCCCTTTTAAGGTGAGCAGCAGGAAAGTGTGAAATATTCAACCTGACAGACATGTGTTCTCCTACAACCTATTCACCGTGTACCTATCTCACAAAATTTACGTTTAGGATTTCAAGGAATGTAAGCAGTAAGTTATTAAGACATTTACATCTTTAAACATAAAGTATCTTGATAACTGACAACAAGATAGCACTTAATGCACGAACAAACCACATAGCAGAATGGATTGCAGGAATCTTTGGCACACATTGCAAGCTGATAATGTCTTTTAAACAGCGCGTAACAGTAGATATAAAGTAGCTTGTATATCAAACTATGACTTTTTGAAATGCAGAATATAAAAGATGAGTTGTATTAGATAAGAGGCAATCCCACAACAACTCACTAACAATTATTCACTAATGTGTGGATTGCTGGACAATCACTACACTCATACTCAAATCAAAGGGAGAGAGAGTTGTCCTTATGATGTTCCTAATATAGGGATGTTAATTACAGAAAAGATCTTCCTAGTTTGTTTAGGAACCAAGGTATTCTTAGGGTAAAGCGCCCAAAAGAGTTAGGTGTACTGAAAAAACGTTAAAAACTTGATACTTTAATGGGGGGATAGACGATCCTAACATAAACATTCACCGATTTAAAAGTCTCAGTAGGATGCTGGCTAGCTCTTGACTAGTGTCCAGACTTACTTTCACAAGACAAATCGGGGTGTATAGGTAGGGGGGTAAACATAGAGGGAAAAGACACAACATAAAATGTGGACACAAGTTGTATGATAGTCCAACTTTGTGCGTACAGATATCGTTATTTCTATAGTGTAGGTCTACTCGTGAAGTAACTTATTTTACTGTACTTCAAGTTGTGTGATAGTCCAACTTTGTGCGTGCAGATATCGTTATTCCTATAGTATAAGTCTACTCGTGGAATAACTTGTTTTACTGTACTTCAAATGGGTACAAGTGTCAACATAATATCGTTATTCCTGTAGTGTGGGTCTACTCGTGGAGTAACTTATTTGCTGTACTTCAAATGGATACAAGTGTTTAGCATAATGCACTTGTAACCAATTATATGTATCAATACAAGTTCCGGATGAGGTCGTGTCAATAAACCTTGCCCGAGAACATGTATATCACTACTTCCTTGTACTTCAGTTTCAGTGGATACACAGGTACAAGTCACCATGTGTGGTATAATACGTTTCTAACCAGGTAACTCTGTCACCATGTGTTAGGGTTAAATGATTACCGATGTCAAATCACCCTATATAACACAATGCAATCTTAGCCACAATTATTTTTGTCAACATGTGTGCTGGATGAGGCAGTTTCAGAACACAGTTATGTGGTTGCTTTCTTTTCCCATTAACCTCTAAGGATTAGCTCGTTCTAGGCCGTAAGTGGCTATTGGAGGAGAATGCTTAGTTACTGTTCTCTCCGGAGAAAGGGTCGTCTCAACTGGGGAGTAAAAGAGAGATTTGGCTACATGTCCGGTTTCCCGAGACTAAGCGGTGTTTGGGAGATGTTGATGACACTCAATTGGCCAACGCACGAGGTATCGTCGTCTCCCAGTTCAGAGAGATCTGTGGATTAGATAACCACTTAAGTGCTGACGGGTGTTTCTCTCGTGATGGGCAAGTAGCGGGGAGTGGGCGCTGGAAAGTGATCAGATGTTTAGTCTGGTCGGTGTGCCGTATCTCTTGCTAGGTTGCCTCTTAAGTTAGTGCCTGCCGTTACGGATACCAATAGCAATCATATACCGTTTAGCGGCTAGGCGGGCTGCCCAATTATTCCCGTCAAATTTTCTCCTACAGCTAATCGTGGAGGTTTTAAAGAGGAGAAAGAAAGATGCCTTCAAGGGCACCTGGTTATAGTAAAGCAAGAGTGAAGGTGATTTGCTAGTGAGTCAAGTAACTTCGTGGTAGAAGTAGCGGTAGTGAAGTAATTAAATAGTATTAAAGACCAACAGTCGGTCAATCTATTATTCTGCACTGTTTTTCGCTGGCCCAAGTACCCTGATGCCTTGGTCGGTATCGCAAACAAATAAAGAGTTTGTTTGGAGTTAGTCTCAGGAGTAGTTGGGTATATAGCATAGTTTAGAATAATGTCGGAGGAACCCGACGCGCGTTTCGCCCTGTTTAGGGGCTTGACACACGTGATTGACGAGCACCAGCTAGTGTTCTTGGACCTCAAGATCATCTTGGAACAAGACGGAACAATTCAGACCGAACTGTTCAGAAAAGAAACATCCACAAATAGCCTATTACATTGGACCAGCCACCATCCTTATAGACTCAAAGCATCTATTCCATATGGTCAGTACTTAAGGGCGAGACGGAACTGCTCAAAAGATGAGACCTTCTATAAGGAATGCCAACTCCTCAAATCCCGCTTTAAGGAACTCCAATACCCTAATCGGGTTCTTAAGCGGGCTTTTCAACGAGCCAGTGGTACCGATCGTCACACGAGTCTCCACTTCACTAGACCTACACAGGACTCAAGGACCCCCCGCTGCATTGCCACCTTTGACCAAGGTTGGGACTGTATGACAAATATTTTCAAAAGGAATTGGCCCATTCTACGACATGATCCGGCCCTTCAAAAAATACTACCCAGCCACCCATCCCTGACAGCACGGAGACCACCCAACTTACAGGACCAGTTGGTTCACAGTCACCTCTCCTCCCCTTCAGCACCATCAAACTGGCTCTCTGAGTTAAAAGGCACCTACAAGTGCGGCCACTGCAAGGCCTGCCAGTACATCTTACCCACTAAAGCAGTAATCTCCACTCAAACACAAGTCAAGGTAGTTACCAACGCCTTGATAAACTGTGGCACCACCCGCCTGATATACCTCATCACATGTAGTTGTGGTATTCAGTACATAGGCAAGACCTTCCAACAGTTCAGAAGAAGGGTCTTGCAGCATATCAACTCGATCAAAAACACTGTTACCCCAACCACAGTAGCGCGACACATTGTCAACTTTCACAATGGAAATAGCGATAATCTACGATTTCAGGCAATCGAGAAATTGATGCCCAATCCGAGGAAAGGTGACTTCAATAAAATCCTCCTACAAAAAGAATCTCTCTGGATCTTCACCTTTAAAACTCTAGCCCCTCATGGCCTAAACGAAGACTTTAATTACACACCTTTTATTCACCAGTGACCTTAGACAACGGTGTATAACCAATAATTGCTCTCTACCCACTGGGTCTTTCACCAGTAATTGGGAACACTCCAAATGGTGCCCTTACACATTTGTATGCTCCCACACATTAGATTGTGATAACAAAATTACCCTGTGGACTGACATTATTCTCAGAAATACCGGAATAATACCACCATTTGATCCCCATATTGAACCAATCCGAAAAGATCATCCCCTGTAATCCTATTGTATCATCTCATAGATGGACAATATCTAAACCAGCACTCTATTAAGAGACAATGACGAATTGAGCACATATCAGTACACATAAATAATATATTCTCAAGGAAGAGACAAACTAATCATCCCTTATTTGCTATAGAGCACAACTTCCCTTTCTTGACACTATACTGACATGCTCCTAATCGCAGTGACGAATTTGAAAACCAATTGTACACAAGAAATTTCGGCAATTTTGTGTCTTTAAATTAAACTAACAATTTTGACTCTACTGAGCCACCGTAGTCTCTCATTCCCTGACAGCCGAAATTCGACCAATCAGCTGCCTGGGCGGGATTTATAAACTCCACCAGTGGAGGGAGTCATTTCCCCCTGACGAGCCCCTAAACAGGGCGAAACGCGCGTCGGGTTCCTCCGACATTATTCTAAACTATGCTATATACCCAACTACTCCTGAGACTAACTCCAAACAAACTCTTTATTTGTTTGCGATACCGACCAAGGCATCAGGGTACTTGGGCCAGCGAAAAACAGTGCAGAATAATAGATTGACCGACTGTTGGTCTTTAATACTATTTAATTACTTCACTACCGCTACTTCTACCACGAAGTTACTTGACTCACTAGCAAATCACCTTCACTCTTGCTTTACTATAACCAGGTGCCCTTGAAGGCATCTTTCTTTCTCCTCTTTAAAACCTCCACGATTAGCTGTAGGAGAAAATTTGACGGGAATAATTGGGCAGCCCGCCTAGCCGCTAAACGGTATATGATTGCTATTGGTATCCGTAACGGCAGGCACTAACTTAAGAGGCAACCTAGCAAGAGATACGGCACACCGACCAGACTAAACATCTGATCACTTTCCAGCGCCCACTCCCCGCTACTTGCCCATCACGAGAGAAACACCCGTCAGCACTTAAGTGGTTATCTAATCCACAGATCTCTCTGAACTGGGAGACGACGATACCTCGTGCGTTGGCCAATTGAGTGTCATCAACATCTCCCAAACACCGCTTAGTCTCGGGAAACCGGACATGTAGCCAAATCTCTCTTTTACTCCCCAGTTGAGACGACCCTTTCTCCGGAGAGAACAGTAACTAAGCATTCTCCTCCAATAGCCACTTACGGCCTAGAACGAGCTAATCCTTAGAGGTTAATGGGAAAAGAAAGCAACCACATAACTGTGTTCTGAAACTGCCTCATCCAGCACACATGTTGACAAAAATAATTGTGGCTAAGATTGCATTGTGTTATATAGGGTGATTTGACATCGGTAATCATTTAACCATAACACATGGTGACAGAGTTACCTGGTTAGAAACGTATTATACCACACATGGTGACTTGTACCTGTGTATCCACTGAAACTGAAGTACAAGGAAGTAGTGATATACATGTTCTCGGGCAAGGTTTATTGACACGACCTCATCCGGAACTTGTATTGATACATATAATTGGTTACAAGTGCATTATGCTAAACACTTGTATCCATTTGAAGTACAGCAAATAAGTTACTCCACGAGTAGACCCACACTACAGGAATAACGATATTATGTTGACACTTGTACCCATTTGAAGTACAGTAAAACAAGTTATTCCACGAGTAGACTTATACTATAGGAATAACGATATCTGCACGCACAAAGTTGGACTATCACACAACTTGAAGTACAGTAAAATAAGTTACTTCACGAGTAGACCTACACTATAGAAATAACGATATCTGTACGCACAAAGTTGGACTATCATACAACTTGTGTCCACATTTTATGTTGTGTCTTTTCCCTCTATGTTTACCCCCCTACCTATACACCCCGATTTGTCTTGTGAAAGTAAGTCTGGACACTAGTCAAGAGCTAGCCAGCATCCTACTGAGACTTTTAAATCGGTGAATGTTTATGTTAGGATCGTCTATCCCCCCATTAAAGTATCAAGTTTTTAACGTTTTTTCAGTACACCTAACTCTTTTGGGCGCTTTACCCTAAGAATACCTTGGTTCCTAAACAAACTAGGAAGATCTTTTCTGTAATTAACATCCCTATATTAGGAACATCATAAGGACAACTCTCTCTCCCTTTGCATTCTATACCTTGAGGGTTACCCCCTCCTTGTCCGGCCACACTGGATAATCTCATGGGCCAACCCACTTCTTTATTACGTTAACCTTAGGTTTTAATACCAATTTTGGCCATGCTAACAAGCCTTTCCACATAGAGATCAATGGTGGTAGTGTGTCTCTCCAATCATTTGTCTTCGTGTCCTACTATCCCTAACCTTATCCTCACTAATGACTGACCTCCTTGACAAACTAGGCGACCCTAATCTAGGCCAAGAGGAAATCATTAACGTGTTTTCGACCAACCCTTTATCCTCGCATGGCATCAGCAAGGATAACATTAACTCGGCATTTTTCGAAATTCAAAAAACATACCAGGAACAAATAAAAAGTTTCTGGGAACTAACTAGCCTCAAACAGTACTTAGAACAAAAGCTAGTACCGAGAGGCTTACGCCCTGAAATCCTATTGCCAGATAAAGTCCAAACCGAGGAACAGCTTGGCGAATGGAACTCAATCCTACTAAGCTGCTCGTTTAAATTGATGGACTTCTTGGTTAAATTAGAAACTGGCAACTTCGAAGCCTGCAACCTAAAACTGAAGAGCGAGATTACTCAAATCAAAAACCATAAGACTGATGACCTATATCCGTCCATGGAAATCAAACTACAGCAAAACATTGTCAATTACAAACAACATCTGAAAACGAAAAAACATAACAAATTTCAAAGAGATTATAAAGATTTCAAAAACGGTAATATCTTTAGGCAAACCAACATCAAACGCAGAAATAACTCTAGGGGATCATCATCTGGGGAAACAGATTGGTCAGATCAGGACCAACAACCAGTAAACAGACGAAGACCCCCGAATCCAAGGAACAGGTCACGTCCAAGAGATACAAGTTCACAACCAAACTCAAATAAGAGTATCCTTAGGAATTTTGACAAAACTGTCTCATTCCTCGACATCCCTATCACAGGCGACAATCCGGAACCAACTGTTCCCACCTCCAATCCTTTTTTAGACCAGGTACAGCCACACCAACTGCGGGGACGCCTGAGAGACAGAGATCGTTGGTCATACAAGCCCCAAAATCGGACTCAGAGACAGCAACAAATATGAAAATAATTAATCTCTCCGATTTTCAACTCTCTGTACACCACAAGAGCCTGCTGAACAAAGGACTATCTTTTGTACCGACACCCATATGCAATAAATTCAATTGGGCCAAAGATCTCAACCTCTTCGGAAGAAAACTGGCCCTCAATATTATGCACACCAAAAAAGACCAAGCAGCAGCAAATGAACTGGGCCTATCTCTTCAGGATTATGAACTATCTAAAACATTGGACAGCCTCCTGCAGGAAAATAACCCTATGAGACCTTTGACAGACTTCAAACCACCAAGTCACTTCACCCCCAACTTCTCCGACACCCCCCATGTTGACTTATTTCTCCAGATGTCACTTAATGAATTCGATACTAACAGCAATGAGAACCGCAGGGAAAGCAACCTGAGCTTTTCAGAACGCAGAGCTCTTAAAGATTTACAAAAACAACCTGACCTGATAATCAAACCAGCCGACAAAGGCGGTAACATCGTGCTCCTGAACCGCTCTGAATATATCCTCATGTGTCTGTCTCATCTCAATGATACTACCTACTACAGAACACTTCCCTCAGACCCTACTAGCATCTATATCATTGAACTAGAAACACTTCTAAATGACGCTCTAAGTCAACAAACCATCAACCCAGATGAATTCAAATTTCTACACCCAAATAGAACTCCAACCATTGCGACCTTTTATTGTTTACCCAAAGTGCATAAGGGTACTCGACCCCCCCCCGGGTAGACCCATCGTCTCGGGGAACAAGTGCTTGACCGAATGTTTGAGTAAATACATTGAAAAAATTCTACATCCCTTAGTGCTAAAGTTACCTTCCTACCTCCAGGACACAAAATCGACTTTACTCATGTTGCAGGACAGGATTGTCCCTCCATACACACAACTGGCTAGCCTTGATGTGGTCTCCCTCTACACGAACATACCTCACCACATGGGATTAAGGGCCTGTAGGTTCTTCTTAAATACCACCTCATACAATGACGCTCAAAAGGATTTCATCTTGGCCTCACTCGAGTTCGTTCTGACACACAACTACTTTGTGTTCAACGGCTCCTACTACCTCCAGACCTCCGGTACTGCTATGGGGACAGCGTGTGCACCCACATACGCTAATCTGTTTCTGGGATGGTGGGAACAGAATATCGTTACCACCACCAAGTTTAGCAAATTTCATGAATTCATTCTAACCTGGCATCGGTATATAGATGATATGCTGCTCCTATGGACAGGCTCCGTCACCATGTTCGAGGACTTCGTCAAGATGCTAAATAACAATGACATTAACCTTAGCTTGACACACGTGATTGACGAGCACCAGCTAGTGTTCTTGGACCTCAAGATCATCTTGGAACAAGACGGAACAATTCAGACCGAACTGTTCAGAAAAGAAACATCCACAAATAGCCTATTACATTGGACCAGCCACCATCCTTATAGACTCAAAGCATCTATTCCATATGGTCAGTACTTAAGGGCGAGACGGAACTGCTCAAAAGATGAGACCTTCTATAAGGAATGCCAACTCCTCAAATCCCGCTTTAAGGAACTCCAATACCCTAATCGGGTTCTTAAGCGGGCTTTTCAACGAGCCAGTGGTACCGATCGTCACACGAGTCTCCACTTCACTAGACCTACACAGGACTCAAGGACCCCCCGCTGCATTGCCACCTTTGACCAAGGTTGGGACTGTATGACAAATATTTTCAAAAGGAATTGGCCCATTCTACGACATGATCCGGCCCTTCAAAAAATACTACCCAGCCACCCATCCCTGACAGCACGGAGACCACCCAACTTACAGGACCAGTTGGTTCACAGTCACCTCTCCTCCCCTTCAGCACCATCAAACTGGCTCTCTGAGTTAAAAGGCACCTACAAGTGCGGCCACTGCAAGGCCTGCCAGTACATCTTACCCACTAAAGCAGTAATCTCCACTCAAACACAAGTCAAGGTAGTTACCAACGCCTTGATAAACTGTGGCACCACCCGCCTGATATACCTCATCACATGTAGTTGTGGTATTCAGTACATAGGCAAGACCTTCCAACAGTTCAGAAGAAGGGTCTTGCAGCATATCAACTCGATCAAAAACACTGTTACCCCAACCACAGTAGCGCGACACATTGTCAACTTTCACAATGGAAATAGCGATAATCTACGATTTCAGGCAATCGAGAAATTGATGCCCAATCCGAGGAAAGGTGACTTCAATAAAATCCTCCTACAAAAAGAATCTCTCTGGATCTTCACCTTTAAAACTCTAGCCCCTCATGGCCTAAACGAAGACTTTAATTACACACCTTTTATTCACCAGTGACCTTAGACAACGGTGTATAACCAATAATTGCTCTCTACCCACTGGGTCTTTCACCAGTAATTGGGAACACTCCAAATGGTGCCCTTACACATTTGTATGCTCCCACACATTAGATTGTGATAACAAAATTACCCTGTGGACTGACATTATTCTCAGAAATACCGGAATAATACCACCATTTGATCCCCATATTGAACCAATCCGAAAAGATCATCCCCTGTAATCCTATTGTATCATCTCATAGATGGACAATATCTAAACCAGCACTCTATTAAGAGACAATGACGAATTGAGCACATATCAGTACACATAAATAATATATTCTCAAGGAAGAGACAAACTAATCATCCCTTATTTGCTATAGAGCACAACTTCCCTTTCTTGACACTATACTGACATGCTCCTAATCGCAGTGACGAATTTGAAAACCAATTGTACACAAGAAATTTCGGCAATTTTGTGTCTTTAAATTAAACTAACAATTTTGACTCTACTGAGCCACCGTAGTCTCTCATTCCCTGACAGCCGAAATTCGACCAATCAGCTGCCTGGGCGGGATTTATAAACTCCACCAGTGGAGGGAGTCATTTCCCCCTGACGAGCCCCTAAACAGGGCGAAACGCGCGTCGGGTTCCTCCGACATTATTCTAAACTATGCTATATACCCAACTACTCCTGAGACTAACTCCAAACAAACTCTTTATTTGTTTGCGATACCGACCAAGGCATCAGGGTACTTGGGCCAGCGAAAAACAGTGCAGAATAATAGATTGACCGACTGTTGGTCTTTAATACTATTTAATTACTTCACTACCGCTACTTCTACCACGAAGTTACTTGACTCACTAGCAAATCACCTTCACTCTTGCTTTACTATAACCAGGTGCCCTTGAAGGCATCTTTCTTTCTCCTCTTTAAAACCTCCACGATTAGCTGTAGGAGAAAATTTGACGGGAATAATTGGGCAGCCCGCCTAGCCGCTAAACGGTATATGATTGCTATTGGTATCCGTAACGGCAGGCACTAACTTAAGAGGCAACCTAGCAAGAGATACGGCACACCGACCAGACTAAACATCTGATCACTTTCCAGCGCCCACTCCCCGCTACTTGCCCATCACGAGAGAAACACCCGTCAGCACTTAAGTGGTTATCTAATCCACAGATCTCTCTGAACTGGGAGACGACGATACCTCGTGCGTTGGCCAATTGAGTGTCATCAACATCTCCCAAACACCGCTTAGTCTCGGGAAACCGGACATGTAGCCAAATCTCTCTTTTACTCCCCAGTTGAGACGACCCTTTCTCCGGAGAGAACAGTAACTAAGCATTCTCCTCCAATAGCCACTTACGGCCTAGAACGAGCTAATCCTTAGAGGTTAATGGGAAAAGAAAGCAACCACATAACTGTGTTCTGAAACTGCCTCATCCAGCACACATGTTGACAAAAATAATTGTGGCTAAGATTGCATTGTGTTATATAGGGTGATTTGACATCGGTAATCATTTAACCATAACACATGGTGACAGAGTTACCTGGTTAGAAACGTATTATACCACACATGGTGACTTGTACCTGTGTATCCACTGAAACTGAAGTACAAGGAAGTAGTGATATACATGTTCTCGGGCAAGGTTTATTGACACGACCTCATCCGGAACTTGTATTGATACATATAATTGGTTACAAGTGCATTATGCTAAACACTTGTATCCATTTGAAGTACAGCAAATAAGTTACTCCACGAGTAGACCCACACTACAGGAATAACGATATTATGTTGACACTTGTACCCATTTGAAGTACAGTAAAACAAGTTATTCCACGAGTAGACTTATACTATAGGAATAACGATATCTGCACGCACAAAGTTGGACTATCACACAACTTGAAGTACAGTAAAATAAGTTACTTCACGAGTAGACCTACACTATAGAAATAACGATATCTGTACGCACAAAGTTGGACTATCATACAACTTGTGTCCACATTTTATGTTGTGTCTTTTCCCTCTATGTTTACCCCCCTACCTATACTCCCCGATTTGTCTTGTGAAAGTAAGTCTGGACACTAGTCAAGAGCTAGCCAGCATCCTACTGAGACTTTTAAATCGGTGAATGTTTATGTTAGGATCGTCTATCCCCCCATTAAAGTATCAAGTTTTTAACGTTTTTTCAGTACACCTAACTCTTTTGGGCGCTTTACCCTAAGAATACCTTGGTTCCTAAACAAACTAGGAAGATCTTTTCTGTAATTAACATCCCTATATTAGGAACATCATAAGGACAACTCTCTCTCCCTTTGCATTCTATACCTTGAGGGTTACCCCCTCCTTGTCCGGCCACACTGGATAATCTCATGGGCCAACCCACTTCTTTATTACGTTAACCTTAGGTTTTAATACCAATTTTGGCCATGCTAACAAGCCTTTCCACATAGAGATCAATGGTGGTAGTGTGTCTCTCCAATCATTTGTCTTCGTGTCCTACTATCCCTAACCTTATCCTCACTAATGACTGACCTCCTTGACAAACTAGGCGACCCTAATCTAGGCCAAGAGGAAATCATTAACGTGTTTTCGACCAACCCTTTATCCTCGCATGGCATCAGCAAGGATAACATTAACTCGGCATTTTTCGAAATTCAAAAAACATACCAGGAACAAATAAAAAGTTTCTGGGAACTAACTAGCCTCAAACAGTACTTAGAACAAAAGCTAGTACCGAGAGGCTTACGCCCTGAAATCCTATTGCCAGATAAAGTCCAAACCGAGGAACAGCTTGGCGAATGGAACTCAATCCTACTAAGCTGCTCGTTTAAATTGATGGACTTCTTGGTTAAATTAGAAACTGGCAACTTCGAAGCCTGCAACCTAAAACTGAAGAGCGAGATTACTCAAATCAAAAACCATAAGACTGATGACCTATATCCGTCCATGGAAATCAAACTACAGCAAAACATTGTCAATTACAAACAACATCTGAAAACGAAAAAACATAACAAATTTCAAAGAGATTATAAAGATTTCAAAAACGGTAATATCTTTAGGCAAACCAACATCAAACGCAGAAATAACTCTAGGGGATCATCATCTGGGGAAACAGATTGGTCAGATCAGGACCAACAACCAGTAAACAGACGAAGACCCCCGAATCCAAGGAACAGGTCACGTCCAAGAGATACAAGTTCACAACCAAACTCAAATAAGAGTATCCTTAGGAATTTTGACAAAACTGTCTCATTCCTCGACATCCCTATCACAGGCGACAATCCGGAACCAACTGTTCCCACCTCCAATCCTTTTTTAGACCAGGTACAGCCACACCAACTGCGGGGACGCCTGAGAGACAGAGATCGTTGGTCATACAAGCCCCAAAATCGGACTCAGAGACAGCAACAAATATGAAAATAATTAATCTCTCCGATTTTCAACTCTCTGTACACCACAAGAGCCTGCTGAACAAAGGACTATCTTTTGTACCGACACCCATATGCAATAAATTCAATTGGGCCAAAGATCTCAACCTCTTCGGAAGAAAACTGGCCCTCAATATTATGCACACCAAAAAAGACCAAGCAGCAGCAAATGAACTGGGCCTATCTCTTCAGGATTATGAACTATCTAAAACATTGGACAGCCTCCTGCAGGAAAATAACCCTATGAGACCTTTGACAGACTTCAAACCACCAAGTCACTTCACCCCCAACTTCTCCGACACCCCCCATGATGACTTATTTCTCCAGATGTCACTTAATGAATTCGATACTAACAGCAATGAGAACCGCAGGGAAAGCAACCTGAGCTTTTCAGAACGCAGAGCTCTTAAAGATTTACAAAAACAACCTGACCTGATAATCAAACCAGCCGACAAAGGCGGTAACATCGTGCTCCTGAACCGCTCTGAATATATCCTCATGTGTCTGTCTCATCTCAATGATACTACCTACTACAGAACACTTCCCTCAGACCCTACTAGCATCTATATCATTGAACTAGAAACACTTCTAAATGACGCTCTAAGTCAACAAACCATCAACCCAGATGAATTCAAATTTCTACACCCAAATAGAACTCCAACCATTGCGACCTTTTATTGTTTACCCAAAGTGCATAAGGGTACTCGACCCCCCCCGGGTAGACCCATCGTCTCGGGGAACAAGTGCTTGACCGAATGTTTGAGTAAATACATTGAAAAAATTCTACATCCCTTAGTGCTAAAGTTACCTTCCTACCTCCAGGACACAAAATCGACTTTACTCATGTTGCAGGACAGGATTGTCCCTCCATACACACAACTGGCTAGCCTTGATGTGGTCTCCCTCTACACGAACATACCTCACCACATGGGATTAAGGGCCTGTAGGTTCTTCTTAAATACCACCTCATACAATGACGCTCAAAAGGATTTCATCTTGGCCTCACTCGAGTTCGTTCTGACACACAACTACTTTGTGTTCAACGGCTCCTACTACCTCCAGACCTCCGGTACTGCTATGGGGACAGCGTGTGCACCCACATACGCTAATCTGTTTCTGGGATGGTGGGAACAGAATATCGTTACCACCACCAAGTTTAGCAAATTTCATGAATTCATTCTAACCTGGCATCGGTATATAGATGATATGCTGCTCCTATGGACAGGCTCCGTCACCATGTTCGAGGACTTCGTCAAGATGCTAAATAACAATGACATTAACCTTAGCTTGACACACGTGATTGACGAGCACCAGCTAGTGTTCTTGGACCTCAAGATCATCTTGGAACAAGACGGAACAATTCAGACCGAACTGTTCAGAAAAGAAACATCCACAAATAGCCTATTACATTGGACCAGCCACCATCCTTATAGACTCAAAGCATCTATTCCATATGGTCAGTACTTAAGGGCGAGACGGAACTGCTCAAAAGATGAGACCTTCTATAAGGAATGCCAACTCCTCAAATCCCGCTTTAAGGAACTCCAATACCCTAATCGGGTTCTTAAGCGGGCTTTTCAACGAGCCAGTGGTACCGATCGTCACACGAGTCTCCACTTCACTAGACCTACACAGGACTCAAGGACCCCCCGCTGCATTGCCACCTTTGACCAAGGTTGGGACTGTATGACAAATATTTTCAAAAGGAATTGGCCCATTCTACGACATGATCCGGCCCTTCAAAAAATACTACCCAGCCACCCATCCCTGACAGCACGGAGACCACCCAACTTACAGGACCAGTTGGTTCACAGTCACCTCTCCTCCCCTTCAGCACCATCAAACTGGCTCTCTGAGTTAAAAGGCACCTACAAGTGCGGCCACTGCAAGGCCTGCCAGTACATCTTACCCACTAAAGCAGTAATCTCCACTCAAACACAAGTCAAGGTAGTTACCAACGCCTTGATAAACTGTGGCACCACCCGCCTGATATACCTCATCACATGTAGTTGTGGTATTCAGTACATAGGCAAGACCTTCCAACAGTTCAGAAGAAGGGTCTTGCAGCATATCAACTCGATCAAAAACACTGTTACCCCAACCACAGTAGCGCGACACATTGTCAACTTTCACAATGGAAATAGCGATAATCTACGATTTCAGGCAATCGAGAAATTGATGCCCAATCCGAGGAAAGGTGACTTCAATAAAATCCTCCTACAAAAAGAATCTCTCTGGATCTTCACCTTTAAAACTCTAGCCCCTCATGGCCTAAACGAAGACTTTAATTACACACCTTTTATTCACCAGTGACCTTAGACAACGGTGTATAACCAATAATTGCTCTCTACCCACTGGGTCTTTCACCAGTAATTGGGAACACTCCAAATGGTGCCCTTACACATTTGTATGCTCCCACACATTAGATTGTGATAACAAAATTACCCTGTGGACTGACATTATTCTCAGAAATACCGGAATAATACCACCATTTGATCCCCATATTGAACCAATCCGAAAAGATCATCCCCTGTAATCCTATTGTATCATCTCATAGATGGACAATATCTAAACCAGCACTCTATTAAGAGACAATGACGAATTGAGCACATATCAGTACACATAAATAATATATTCTCAAGGAAGAGACAAACTAATCATCCCTTATTTGCTATAGAGCACAACTTCCCTTTCTTGACACTATACTGACATGCTCCTAATCGCAGTGACGAATTTGAAAACCAATTGTACACAAGAAATTTCGGCAATTTTGTGTCTTTAAATTAAACTAACAATTTTGACTCTACTGAGCCACCGTAGTCTCTCATTCCCTGACAGCCGAAATTCGACCAATCAGCTGCCTGGGCGGGATTTATAAACTCCACCAGTGGAGGGAGTCATTTCCCCCTGACGAGCCCCTAAACAGGGCGAAACGCGCGTCGGGTTCCTCCGACATTATTCTAAACTATGCTATATACCCAACTACTCCTGAGACTAACTCCAAACAAACTCTTTATTTGTTTGCGATACCGACCAAGGCATCAGGGTACTTGGGCCAGCGAAAAACAGTGCAGAATAATAGATTGACCGACTGTTGGTCTTTAATACTATTTAATTACTTCACTACCGCTACTTCTACCACGAAGTTACTTGACTCACTAGCAAATCACCTTCACTCTTGCTTTACTATAACCAGGTGCCCTTGAAGGCATCTTTCTTTCTCCTCTTTAAAACCTCCACGATTAGCTGTAGGAGAAAATTTGACGGGAATAATTGGGCAGCCCGCCTAGCCGCTAAACGGTATATGATTGCTATTGGTATCCGTAACGGCAGGCACTAACTTAAGAGGCAACCTAGCAAGAGATACGGCACACCGACCAGACTAAACATCTGATCACTTTCCAGCGCCCACTCCCCGCTACTTGCCCATCACGAGAGAAACACCCGTCAGCACTTAAGTGGTTATCTAATCCACAGATCTCTCTGAACTGGGAGACGACGATACCTCGTGCGTTGGCCAATTGAGTGTCATCAACATCTCCCAAACACCGCTTAGTCTCGGGAAACCGGACATGTAGCCAAATCTCTCTTTTACTCCCCAGTTGAGACGACCCTTTCTCCGGAGAGAACAGTAACTAAGCATTCTCCTCCAATAGCCACTTACGGCCTAGAACGAGCTAATCCTTAGAGGTTAATGGGAAAAGAAAGCAACCACATAACTGTGTTCTGAAACTGCCTCATCCAGCACACATGTTGACAAAAATAATTGTGGCTAAGATTGCATTGTGTTATATAGGGTGATTTGACATCGGTAATCATTTAACCATAACACATGGTGACAGAGTTACCTGGTTAGAAACGTATTATACCACACATGGTGACTTGTACCTGTGTATCCACTGAAACTGAAGTACAAGGAAGTAGTGATATACATGTTCTCGGGCAAGGTTTATTGACACGACCTCATCCGGAACTTGTATTGATACATATAATTGGTTACAAGTGCATTATGCTAAACACTTGTATCCATTTGAAGTACAGCAAATAAGTTACTCCACGAGTAGACCCACACTACAGGAATAACGATATTATGTTGACACTTGTACCCATTTGAAGTACAGTAAAACAAGTTATTCCACGAGTAGACTTATACTATAGGAATAACGATATCTGCACGCACAAAGTTGGACTATCACACAACTTGAAGTACAGTAAAATAAGTTACTTCACGAGTAGACCTACACTATAGAAATAACGATATCTGTACGCACAAAGTTGGACTATCATACAACTTGTGTCCACATTTTATGTTGTGTCTTTTCCCTCTATGTTTACCCCCCTACCTATACACCCCGATTTGTCTTGTGAAAGTAAGTCTGGACACTAGTCAAGAGCTAGCCAGCATCCTACTGAGACTTTTAAATCGGTGAATGTTTATGTTAGGATCGTCTATCCCCCCATTAAAGTATCAAGTTTTTAACGTTTTTTCAGTACACCTAACTCTTTTGGGCGCTTTACCCTAAGAATACCTTGGTTCCTAAACAAACTAGGAAGATCTTTTCTGTAATTAACATCCCTATATTAGGAACATCATAAGGACAACTCTCTCTCCCTTTGCATTCTATACCTTGAGGGTTACCCCCTCCTTGTCCGGCCACACTGGATAATCTCATGGGCCAACCCACTTCTTTATTACATACTCAAATCATGCCCAATCAGTCACTCATGGCCTAAATTCTGTAATTTGGTTGTAATTCACCAAAATCTGTGAATAATTTGTGTTTTTAATGAGTTATCCTGAATTTGTAATCAAAGTGAATTTCAAAGTATTGGCCAAAATAGACAAAATTAAATAACCAGCAGAATTTTACAATGTGTCTATTTTGGTGTAAAATGTTTAATTCACTGTGAATACATTTAGAATTCCTGACAGATTACACTTTATTAAATTTTTAACCATAGTCTTCAGTTAACAGACGGTAAGTGATATTAGATTTCACATCTGACACCTGTCTTGTTGATCCATTCATTCCGGGTTGTGTGTGCTAAAACCTGTGTTTGGCGTGCTATATAAGCCGTCTGGGAAGAAGAACGGGTTGTGATGAATATTTACTGACTTTAAGTTTCAATGTGTCAATAAAAAACAAACCTTATATGTAATAAACTACTTTTCCCTTCAATTTGCAGTTCCCTTGTAAATTCTCCACAATTCCTGATTTTTTTTTCTAATTCTATTGAAATCTAAATGTCAATTGACTAACTTCTTGTATGCACTTTTCCTACTGCCTACATTTTTGTGTGTTTTTGAGTGTTTAGTAAACTGGCTTATAGCCAGCCAACTCTTTCAACTGTCAAACTCATTTTTGTTCTTTCACCACATGTTCCAACTCTCACCTTCGCAACTTGGCAAAGAAAAAGTTTCTGCGGTAATTGTCAAGACAATTACCAGGTGTATCCAGAGCTGACTTTATTTCCCGTGGATCATAACCTTGATTATCTGAAAACGTGCCGTGTGAAGTTTGACAGCACTTTCCAAGTCACCTGATTATTGCAAATTTCGTATTTTGTGCAGCATTTTAAACCTTTTTATATTAATGTAAAATGTAGTTGTAAATAGAGTAAACATAATAAGAATTTCACTTATGTTTTAGTGTGTTTCTGTTTGGCTATTCCGGCCTTAAATTTGAAATTTACTTTGAATTCTCATATTTGTGAATAACCATGTATTGTTTTGACACCTGAATAAAAAAAGAGGGGGCAGGGAGGGGTATAGACTGGCAGACACACATTCCCAAAGTTATAAAATATACAGAAAGGATATTCTGAACTTACATTAAAGGGGACATCAAAAGGATCAATGACTCCTCCAAGCATTACGATCCCATCTGTGCTGACCCCCAACCCAAAAAAGTTGGACCACGGAAGGGTCTCCACCAGTTTACAGTCCACGTGGAGAGACACACCTTTGGCAGAAATAGAGAGGGCTACGCGATGCCATCTACCATCCGTGAGGGATGGTACCGGGAATCTACATATGGATATAATCAAATCAAATAAAAATAACATGGACATTAACCACATATTTATAAACTGCCAATTCCCCCCTTTTGCTACTTGTATCACAATCTTAAAAATCGGAGAAATAAATTGTTAATAGATATTTAATTCTATTCTAATGCTCTGCGTAGGCATATACTCCACTCAAACACCCCAACCCACTGGTTTTATTTTACAATTTATAAAACGAGAAATTTTCCACCCATTTCTATGTGACTTCGGAGGTCTAAGTGATCACGTTGAGTGAATTTTAGGATTAAAAATAATAAACACAACATTTAAAAAAAACAAACAGCTGGAAAGAAAACCATGTTTCAATCCAGATTTCGAACAGGTAATGTCGGCATACTCACTCATAGAGGCCTCTGCGGCTGGAGATGAATATGAGAGCGCTTGGGTTAATCCGGATCTGAAAGGAGACCTCTCCGAGTAGGTTCAGGATAGTTAGAAGAGCTGTTTCGTCCTTCAAAGATGAGCGTAACATGACTAACAGCGACAACCCGTCTGCAAAACTGCAAAAGGACAGGACCAAGCTGTTAACACAATACATGCTACATAGTAGGTGACCATGGCAGGAAACACAAACCGATACTGACCCAACAAATAAAAAAGGCATGAAATCCTGTCCTATTGTTATTCCTAAAAGAAAGTACTGATACATTTCACCCAATTTACCACGGAATTGATTCTTAGGGGCATTCAATCGAGGAAGACTTGCGCATTTACTAGGCAACCCAAATGTTGTAAAAAGATTTTTGCCCTAATTTTTGCTACAATGTTTGAATGTTTGACGGGCGTGCTTTGACAAACTCTGACACAGCACTTAAAGAGTTATTTTTGTCTGGACGAGACGCGCATGCATACATAATGAGGATTTAGAGCTTATGAAATAGTTTTTTTAGCATCCACTGCTGGAGCAGAGTCACACTGGGCTGAAAATTACTGACATTACTGTTTACTAATTTCAAGTTGTGCTGATGGGATTAACGCTTTGGCCAATCGACAGGTAGTTATGCCAGGCATTCTGTAATATACATAGTCCTGAACTCAGGGGAATTAAATTATTTCTTTCTATAATAAGTAGCTATAAGCATGTACAACGTTTGGAAGGTGGACACGTGCATTTGGAACTCTTTGTCTCTGTTCTATACTTTGCTTACTGTTACTCATTGTCTTCTAATTTCTCCACATTCAATGCAGGTAGAGAATTGCTTCTATCTTCATCATACTCTATGTGTACGGTATAAACTACTCCTGATATGGTCACACTTGTGGATACATTTCTGTTACTTCAAAATTCAATGTTCTCCCCTCAAACTTTTGTTTCAACGTAAAATTCCCTTTCTAGATTGTAAGTTTTAGTTCCAGTGTCTATATGTTTAGCCCCTGTTTGTATATTAGTCAATGTTATTTTTGCATAAATGTTAAAGTGCTCTGGATACGAATATAAGAACTGTTAAGTTAAGTAAATATGTAATGGTAACAGCCTGTTCCTGCTTTCGTCAAGCTCTGGTTAAACCAACGTGTAACCCGAGTACACCTACCTGTCTCCGAACGTTGTCCGAGTAGCAACGCTTAGTGTGGAGTATTGGCCCATTTCTAAGGACAGGCAGGAGTTTTCGGCCCCAAAAGAGACGTTCGCAAGGTTCACAGAATGGAGAAAGAGTGATTCTAGCACATCCACTTCTTCTGTAATGAGATGGGAGAAATCAATCATCTTTTTTACCATAGTTACATAGTCTGAAAAGAAACATGCATCCATCAAATTCAATCTTTCTCACAACTGTTTTTGCTTTTAAATGCGTGCATGTTTTCATTGGGGTATTTTTACTAAACTGTGTTTATTATTATTATTTTTATATTTGGGCAGTGGGATGTCCCTTTATTGAATTATTATAATTTCATGGTGAGAATATCCTTAAAATGATATAAAATAATTTTTGTTTTAATTGATATAATTTTGACATTAGATATTTTTTCTGAACAGCAAGCTACACACTATTTTTCATTTTTTTATTAAACACCTACATTGGAAAGCTATGCTCTGGATCCACTACCCTTTCGAGAAAAACATAATATACAATAAATAAAAGAAATACATCATACACTCCTTTTGGCCAATTTTTTCTTAGAGCCACCAAACAAACTTAATAGTGGTTCACAGGTGCCCTCCTCCTGTTGCCAGCTTCAAGGTTATCGTTGATTCTTCCCTTTCATTTAACCCTGACATTCAGTCCTTTACCAAAGTTAGCTTCTTATCCATTATTATCATTTAAAGCAGCACTATCACCCGTCCGCCTGCAAAATGAGTATTTCACCAGTGACGGCTGCAAAAATATTAGCTGTATGTGCGAGAGTACAGCAGTGACGTCGGTGAAACGCCAAAAGCAGAAGAGGACCGACCAGAGGAAGATTTCACCACCTGCGAGGGGTAGATTCAGGTAAGTAAATCTCACCTTTCCCTGCCCCCCTGCCACCTGTGGCGATGTGGCAAATTATGCAAAGTCCCCAGACGGTGACAGTGAGACTTATACGTGGCAAACATTGGGTTCTCAATAAACAGGCTGGAATCGGTAAATCATATTAATATGGCACAGGCAACTGGTTACTCTAACAAAACGTGGTACCTCAGTCCAATGCAAATACTTAGAATACTTTAAATAAAGAACTGATTTAAAATGGTCACTGTATTGGTCTACCGTCACCATGGACATAAATTTGGTACCTTATTAAAAATGTGAAGTACCAAAGCATTGCAGTTTGATGTCTGCTCACACCAAGATGGACTATGAAGTCACAAGTCTAGCCCTTTTAGATTGCAAACTCCTGTGAGCAAGTTCAAATTAAATGGTCTTACAAATGTGGCTAAAAAAAATCCTGCCCTATTTCTTTCATGTTATTCCCTTTAGAACATATGTGTTCCCGTATGGTACTTTGGAATTCACTGTCTGACTATGGGCACTTTCATGCGTCCACCACAACTATTTAAAATATAAAATTATAGCGGAGCCACGGACTGCCTGAGAGCATATCTGCAAATCCACCATTACTGTTAGAAAATTGCAGTAGTCATTGTTCTGAAATTAGGGGCTTATTCACTAAACAGAAAAACTGCAGTAAATAAATGTTATTCTAAAGTTGACCCATAATAGATGATTTAGTAAAATTCTCCACTTATGTTATTTTTTTTATACTCGCAGAACATGGTTTAGATTTTGTAATTTAGTTGTCAGTAGTCCACATATCACTGCTTAGTAAATAAACTCCTTCAGACTGTTAAAGGCACGGTGGCTAAGTGGCCATAAAAGCAGTTAGTAGGAATATATAGTATGCTGCAGTTTCTGCCCATAAACACCCTGGGGGGATTCACCCGAGTCGAGGGGTCATATATGGATGTAATTAGAAGTGAGGGCTTTTATAGCAGAAGGAAACCATCATTTATGTCCCACCAGGGGAAATACTCCTGTCTTAATCCACATCATCCAGAGATTGAGGAGTCATGCAAGGGATTAAGGAGTATCTCTCTCTTCAGCCATACACCATGTCAGCGGTCCTTAATTTATGGTGTACGCTTGGCATTCCTATGGCCTACAGTGAGCGCAGTGTAACACAACTAGCTCAATTGTTAGACACAGACACTTCTATGTGTATATATACAGTCTCACAGAGGAAAGAGATCCAGCAGGGGGAATGTTTATTACAACAGTCAATCAATGTCATCACAGCTGGCAGCCAGGCACCTGTATAGTCTGTATACAGGAATATTGACAGACACATCGACGCGGTGTTAAATAAGGTTTCGTAGAACATATTCACTAAATATCTACCCCAACTACTCAACAGAGATAACGGATTCATTATTGCCCAGTGCATCGTGGACCAGCTTCTGTGCAATCGAATCAGAAAAGATACCCTGTAGCCTGTACATTTTGTACCCTGTAGAATTTAATGATTATACATGGATTCTACAGGGATCTTAGTGAATGACCTACTAGTTAAATGTATAAAGCCTTGTGATCAACGGATTTAGAATCAACACTAACTCATCATGCCACAAGTGAACACAAGGTGGCAACACAAGTCCCATAGTAACTGTAGAACCATCGAAGGCTCTATTTCCTTGGACATTATTACAACTGTAAATATTAACTAACAATATATATAGTTATTACTAATATGACTGTTCAAAGGTGGTATCAGCTTGCTCGGGTTTCCTAACAGCCAGCCAGGTATGATGATGTGCAAGATAGAATCTCCTCCCATCGTATTTCTATAGGTCTGGGTGGCTACCAACTGCTGTATTTCCTAAACTGTGAATTGTAAATCAGAATAGTTAAATGACGGCCATTCTACTGGTTTGGAATCCAGCAGTTTACTCCCAATTGGCCGTTTCGGAATTCTTTTAGGAAATGTTTCCTTTCACGGTTTAGTCAGTAAAACCCCAGGTGGCATGACAGTATTATGGGATGTCGAATGCTGAATCCTTAGAGGTTTATTTAGTTAACAATGAATTAGGCTGCGCCAGAATACATTTTGCAAGTTGTCATCTAGCCAAAATGCTAAGAAATCCCTAAATTGGTCCAAATAGTACGAATTAAATAATATAATATTATATATTATATTATATATTATATTCGAGGCCAATACAAACCATTGTGTGGAAATCTATTCACAAACCGGACTTTACATAGGACACGAGGTCATGCGTTTAGACTAGAAGAAAGAAGATTTCGTCTAAGGCAAAGGAAAGGTTTTTTTACTGTAAGAACAATCAGGATGTGGTATTCTCTGCCTGAAGAAGTGGTTTTATCAGAGTCCATACAGATGTTCAAACAGCTACTAGATGCATACTTGCAAAAACAGAATATTCAAGGATATAATCTTTCAATGTAGGGTAATAACTGCTTGATCCAAGGATAAATCTGACTGCCATTCTGGGGTCAAGAAAATTTTTTTTGCCTAGCTTGATGCAATATTGGAAGTGCTTCAAACTGGGTTTTTTGCCTTCTTTTGGATCAACAGCAAAAAACATATGTGAGGAAGGCTGAACTTGATGGACGCAAGTCTCTTTTCAGCTATGTAACTATGTAACTATGTAACTATGAAATATAAAACCTGTGGGCCAGCTTGGAAATTTGAGATGAATACAGGGGGTATAAATCTAACTATGGGCAAATGACCAGTGTGCTTACTCTGAGTAAGTCGCCATCTTTCTTTGCCGTAGACCCCCAGACAAAAAAAATACTGTTACCTTACAATCTAAGTAGTTAGGATTTCTGTTCTTTCTCCGTTTTATTTTCGGTTGTTGTTGGTGTAAATAATTTTTTGTCACCTGTGGTTTTATTTGCACTGTAACTACTGTTTTGCTCATAATAAATATTTCTGTTCTGACTTTGTCCGGTAAGGACTCATGTCATCTGATAAGACCAAATTAGTGGAAATCTTAAATTAGTAATAGCAACGTATTTAACCAAGAAAGGTACATTCAGATTACTCTGTTCAAGTGTGTCGCATAGATACTGCGCTAAATCGTATTTTGTGGCTTGTTTATACATTGTCTTGGTGGTGGCAGCGTTAGGATATTATTTATATTATTAGAATTAAGTGTGGGTGGTGCTGAGGGGGATCTTTATCATTAATTTTGGTTTTCTAGTGCAGACAAATAGTGAAATTTGGACAGTGCACAGAAAACCGTTTTGACTTGCCGAGCGTGTACATGTGGCTGTATGGGAATAATGGGAGTTGGTGTGCAGGATGAACAGATGTTTTTACTAGAAGTGTGTAAAGCACATGCCCCTCTCTGGGACAATTGATCATGTCAGGTCATCAGACTGGATAGAGAGAGCGTCCCAGTGTGAGCACTTCTCTTGACATTGACTGTATGAGACCCCTTTTCCGTGGCCTTGGAATTCCAGACACGTGGCTACAGCACAGCTGGATGGGGTCACAGCAAGATGACCTCAACTGTCAGAGACACAGAAAGAATGAGAGATGGTTCAGCCAGGCAAAGTCTCATATCTGGAGAAAGAACTTTAACTCAAAGTATCCAGCTCCCCATTCTTTCATTAATCTGCTATTAATCTGCCAGGATAGCAATTAAAGGGACGATGATCTCTGGGTCACCTGGTTAACTTGGCTTCTATTAAGGCCTTTTTATTAATATGGTTTCAGCACCACTGCGGAGCGATAGGAGGACATGTGATCTGCCTCCCAGCAGAGGGGTTTAGTGATAACTGATAGAGGGCATTACACACAGTATGTTATTGTTAGGATAAATTGGAAAAAGTTAAAGTCTACATAAGCCAGATCATTTAACCTTACAGGATAATAACGCTTCCATGATAGAAGGTTAGATAGATTCCATTATATTGTGGCCCTCACTACATATGTGAAATCGGACTGAAACACCATAAGCTGACTGCTGCATTGTGACCTCCGACTGGTGCAGTGTGACCTCCGACTGGTGCAGTGTGACCTCCGACTGTTACAGTGTGACCTCCAATTGTTAAAGTGTGACCTCCGACTGGTGCAGTGTGACCTCCGACTGGTGCAGTGTGACCTCCGACTGTTACAGTGTGACCTCCGATTGTTGCAGTGTGACCTCCGACTGGTGCAGTGTGACCTCCGAATGGTGCATTGTGACCTCCGACTGGTGCAGTGTGACCTCCGACAGGTGCAGTGTGACCTCCGACAGGTGCAGTGTGACCTCCGACAGGTGCAGTGTGACCTCTGACTAGTGTTGTGAGTGACCACAACTGATGTATGGTGATCCCAGGGATCACTAGGTTTCTCGACTTGTACTGTGACTCCTGATTGTTGCAGTGTGACCCTTGAGTGATGCATCGTGACCCCTGCATGAAGCACCATGATTCCTACATGTTATGGCATGACCCACTGTTAGCCAATAACTGCTGAGACAATATCCCCCCAGGAACACAGTGTTTGGAGAAATAGCCCTTTTTTTTTTTGCTTCCCTCTAATCCACAATATGTAGTACATTTATTGATACTTTCAAGTTAGAAGTTTACTTACAAATAAAATAAATATCTGTCCTAAAATTTTCAAGTTAGCAACTCTCGCTTTGCTAAAAAGAAAATGCTCCAAAAACCAGTGAAATCTTCTGAAACTAGCGTGATCTTATAATCACGTGTCTGTTACACGTCAGAGCATGTATGCAGAATGCACAGAAGTCTAGTTTCACAGGATTTGGCGTTGTTGAGCAGTCAATGAGTTATATTTCCACTATAACATCAACTAAAAAAAAACAACGAACAAGGTAGTTAGTTAGTATGTGGATCTGCGGCAAGATGGCGGCTATCGCTAAGAAAAATGGATTTAACATCAGATGAAAATTACGTCCACTTTTCATTTCATCCATTTCTTTAACCCCTTAAGGACACATGACGTGTGTGACACGTCATTATTCCATTTTATTCCAGAAGTTTGGTCCTTAAGGGGTTAAAGACAAATCAAAAAAGAAAAAAAATTCCATCACAATTAAAATGCTGTCATCCTGTCCTGCGCCGAGGCATCCAAGCCTCTCTGGTGCAAAGAAAGAGAAAATAAAACTAAATAAAAGTCTGTTACTACTGATTTGTTTTACCCTGAAGAAGTAAATGCCTGTTCTTTGGACAGCATGACATTTTCTGTGAAATATGGCTCAGGGCTGACAGCCTTTACACACATTATTCTGGGGTCGCGTTCTGCTTGTTACCAAGGTGATAAAAATGGCTGCCAGTTTTGGATTACAAAGGTCTTTCTCTTCTTTTGATGCCGGGGGTTAGTGAGGGTGCACCCACATATCTGAATTTATGAAGTAGTTAGAAGAGAAACAGTCATTCATGAACGGCAAAAAAGGCGAAAACAACAACGAGAAAAAGCGGAGCGTATTACATTAAACCGATCTTACCGAGTTAATTAGAAATTACAGGTTTGTTTGAAGGATTTTGTAACTCAACACCAGACTCAATAAAAATTCAAACTCTTGCACAGCGGATTATGGCTATAGTGTAACAAGTTAATAATCTGTTTGAGAGGCTTAATTTCTGTCAATCAACTGAGTAAGCCATAAACGGTATGTAAACAATATAACCCGGAACGCTGACACGCGAGTAAGAGTTTTATTTTAAAACAGAAAAGAGGGCGGTGGTTGCGCACACAGTGAATGATATCCTTGGTCTTAAGTGTAGACCCTTAGGTTCTGTGAATATAAAAAACCATCATAGGGCAATACATCTTAGCCACAGTAAAGAGTGTAAAAAACTTGGAAAACTCACAATATTTAGAGCCTTTCTGAGTTGGCTCTAAACTTTAAAAGCAGTATGCTGAATCTGGTGCTGGTAATGCAGTCAGGGTCCCTTGGGAAAAACGCCAACCGCCTCCTTTGTGTATAAATCAGGAACCAGGGTCACCAAATAGATAATAAGTAAATACTTTAATTTAATACATAAAAATATATAAATAAAGCACAACGCGTTTCGACCTAGTCCAATAGGTCTTCCTCAGGTGCATAACACAAATGGACTGACAGTTTGCTTATATATCATGCCTAACACATACAATTACTAATCCAATTACTGAAAAATATCGGCAGCTGTGAAGTCCATCCTTAAAATCCATATAAGGAGTGTTTCCGGCGAGAGTTCTAATGCTTATGCCTCCTCCAAGATGGCCGCCGTCTGTTAATGTCCATAGGAGTGTGTGCGACCTTCCCAAGATGGCCGCGCGTCATTACCAAGGCGATGTGTGTGTGCCTTTCCGGTTTCTCTTTCCTCCGGTCACGTGATGCAGCTGCAGCCTCATGGTGCTTCATGGTGCTTCATGCAGGGGCCGGGCCGGACTGGGGATACAAAGCAGCCCTGGAAAAAACCTATGCCAGCCCCATAAGTCAGTGCGCCATGTATTGTCACATGTAATACGTACGGCTATGTGTTGCCACCCTAGATGATTGAGTAATATATAAACACATTATATATATATATATATATATATATATATATATATATATATATATATATATATGTGTGTGTGTGTGTGTTATAGATTACTCAGTCATCTGGGGTGGCAAGACATGCATACATATACGCCTTACATATTATTGATATATATTTCTTTTTCTAATATGGTGGGTAGGGGGACTGTGAGGTGTTTAGGAGTTCTGTATAGTGGATAGGGTAGCTGTAGGGGGGCTGTGAGTGGGTAGGGGTTCTGTATGTGGGTAGGGGGACTGTGAGTGGGTAGGGGGGCTGTAAGGTGGGTAGGGGGACTGTGAGTAGGTAGGAGTTCTGTATGATGGGTAGGGGTTCTGTAAGGTTGGTAGGGGGACTGTAAGGTAGGCTGTGAGGTTGTTAGGAGGCTGTGAGGTGGGTAGGGGGCCTGTGAGGTGGGTAAGGGGCCTGTGGGGTTGGTTAGGTGGCCTGTGAGGTGGTAGGGGGCTGTGAGGTGGGTAGGGGGCCTGTGAGGTGGGTAAGGGGGCTGTAAGGTGGGTAGGGGGGCTGTAAGGGGGCCTGTGAGGTGGGTAAGGGGGCTGTAAGGTGGGTAGGGGGCCTGTGAGGTGGGTAGGGGGCCTTTGGCTTGTGGGGTGGGTAAGGTGGCCTTTGAGGTGGGTAGGGGGGCTGTAAGGGGGCCTGTGAGGTGGGTAAGGGGGCTGTAAGGTGGGTAGGGGGCCTGTGAGGTGGGTAGGGGGCCTGTGGCTTGTGGGGTGGGTAAGGTGGCCTTTGAGGTGGGTAAGGGGGCTGTAAGGGGTCCTGTGAGGTGGGTAAGGGGGCTTAAAGGGGGCTGTGAGGTAGGTAGGGGGCCTGTGAGGTGGGTAGGGTGCCTGTGGGGTTAGTAAGGTGGCCTATGAGGTGGGTAAGGGGGCCTGTGAGGTGGGTAAGGGGGCTTAAAGGGGGCTGTGAGGTGGGTAGGGGGCCTGTGAGGTTGGTAAGGGGGCTTAAAGGGGGCTGTGAGGTGGGTAGGGGCCTGTGAGGTGGGTAGGGGGCCTGTGGGTGGGTAAGGGGGCTGTAAGGGGGCCTGTGAGGTAGGTATGGGGGCTTAAAGAGGGTTGTGAGGTGGGTAGGGGGCCTGTGAGGTGGGTAAGGGGGCTTAAAGGGGGCTGTGAGGTGGGTAGGGGGCCTGTGAGATGGGTAGGGGGCCTGTGGGTGGGTAAGGGGGCCCGTGGGGTGGGTAAGGGGGCTTAAAGGGGGCTGCGAGGTGGGTAGGGGGCCTGTGAGGTGGGTAAGGGGGCTTAAAGGGGGCTGTGAGGTGGGTAGGGGGCCAGTGGGGTGGGTAAGGGGGCCTGTGGGGTGGGTAAGGGGGCTTAAAGGGGGCTGTGAGGTGGGTAGGGGGCCTGTGAGGTGGGTAGGGGGCCTTTGGGGTTGGTAAGGTGGCCTGTGAGGTGGGTAAGGGGGCCTGTGAGGTGGCTAAGGGGGCTTAAAGGGGGCTGTGAGGTGGGTAGGGGGCCTGTGAGGTGGGTAGGGGGGCTTAAAGGGGGCTGTGAGGTGGGTAGGGGGCCTGTGGGGTGGGTAAGAGGGCCTGTGAGGAGGGTAAGGGGGCTTAAAGAGGGCTGTGAGGTGGGTAGGGGGCCTGTGAGGTGTGTAGGGGGCCTGCAAGGTGGGTAAGGGGGCTGTAAGGTGGGTAGAGGGCTGTAAGGGGGCCTGTGAGGTGGGTAGGGGCCTGTGAGGTGGGTAGGGGGGCAGTAAGGGGGCCTGTGAGGTGGGTAGGGGCCTGTGAGGTGGGTAGGGGGGCTGTAAGGGGGCCAGTGAGGTGGGTAAGGGGCCTGTGAGGTGGGTAGGGGGGCTGTAAGGGGGCCTGTGAGGTGGGTAAGGGGGCTGTGAGGTGGGTAAGGGGCCTGTGAGGTGGGTAGGGGGCCTGTGAGGTGGTAGGGGTCCTGTGAGGGGGCCTGTGAGGTGGGTAGGGGGCCTGTGAGGTGGGTAGTGGCCTGTGAGGTGGGTAGGGGGCCTGTGAGGGGGCCTGTGAGGTGGGTAAGGGGCCTGTGAGGTGGGTAGGGGGCCTGTGAGGTGGGTAGGGGCCTGTGAGGTGGGTAGGGGGCCTGTGAGGGGGCCTGTGAGGTGGGTAAGGGGCCTGTGAGGTGGGTAAGGGGGCCTGTGAGGTGGGTAAGGGGGCCTGTGAGGTGGGTAAGGGGGCAGTAAGGGGGCAGTAAGGGGGCTGTAAGGTGGCTAGGGAAAGCTGTTAAAAGGTAAATATAAATACCTTTGCTGCTGGTCCAGTGAGCAGCTTTCCAGCATCATCAATGTGCGTGGGGGCGGGGCTTGCGTGCGGGGGCGGAGCTTCCAGACAGGAGGCGGGGCTTGAGGGCGGGGCATGCCTGCGAAATTGATTTTCCCTGTGCAGGGAGACTGACAGGTCTCTCTGCAGTCTGCCCGGCCCCAGCTTGCTGCGGCCCACCGGGAAATTTCCCGGTATCCCGGTGGGCCAGCCCGGCCCTGGCTCCCAGCCAGTGTCCCCTAGTCTCCCAGTGTCCCCTAGTCTCCCAGTGTATGTGTTCTCATGTCTCTGTGTCCCTAGTGTCTTAGTGTCCCCAAATGTTTCAGTGTCCCCATGTCTCTCAGTGTCTGTGTTCCTAGTGTCTCAGTGTCCCCATTTCTCCCAGTTTCCCTAAATGTCTCAGTGTTCCTATGTCTCCCAGTGTCCCCATGTCTGTGTGTTCCCGGGTCTCTCAGTGTCCCCATGTCTCTCAGTGTCCCCGGGTATCACTGTGTCCCCAGTATCCTAGTGACATGGGGACACACAGACATTGGGACACTGGGCAACATGGGGACACCGAGTCACTTGGAGACTAGGGGACTGGGCGACATGGGGACACTGACACTGTGATACATAGGGACACTGAGACACTGGGTGACTTGCGAGACTGAGACACTGGGAGACATTGGGAGCAATCCATCTATACAGCAGAATCAAACTGTGAGTAGTTTGTTGGTGATTTTACAGAATTTTCTCTGATGTCACTCCTTGTGATTATACAAATGATTAAGGCTGGTATTTTTTCCCAAGAAAGGTGGCAACCCTAACTACTCTTCACATACTCTTGCTTAAAGGAGCACTATAGGGTCAGGAACACAATCATGTATTTCTGACCCTATTATGTTAAAACCACCACCCTGGCCCCTTCTTGCCTCCCTAAGTATGGTAAAATATAACTTGTATTCAAGTCTGCAGGTGCTGGCTCTGCCTCTGAACTGACTGTCTGCTGACATCATCAGAAGTGGTGGTCTGAGCAAATTACAATACTTGCCCATAGGATTGGCTGAGACTGTCAACTAGGCAGATCAGGGGCAGAGCCATCACAAGTCCAACATAGCCCTGGCCAATCAGCATCTCCTCATAAAGATAAATTGAATCAATGCATCTCTATGAGGAAAGTTCAGTGTCTGCATGCAGAGGGTGGAGACACTGAATAGCAGTGCTGCACAATAGGCAGTACTGCCCCAGGAAGCACCTCTAGCAGCCATCTAAGGAGCGGCCAGTGGAGTTATTTTCTCTGAAAAGACAGTGTTTACTGCAAAAGGCCTGAATGGAATGATTCTACATACCAGAACAAATACAATAAGCTGTAGTTGTTCTGGTGAATATAGTGTCGCTTTAAGTTTGGAAGCTTAAGAGGGATGTATGGGAACAAAACTTGAGTGGACTGGCTGACAATAAAATTAGTTTAGGTAATCCAGACATTGGTCTCTCTAACACTGTGGCATGCCCCCTTTCTTCTACACTCACTAAATACACCTTTTCTCTGTCTCAGACTATATACCAGGAATTTCTGCCTGCTAGTAAGAAAGTAAGGAGACAAGTGGACCAGTGAGTGCTAGGGGACAGTCCTTAGAAAGCATGGAGTGGGCGCATCTTTAGACGCATTTATGTCAAGCTCAGGGTGCTGCCTGCGTAGTATGCCTGCATGATTGGCGGGCAGCCTGACATGCATTCATGCCAGGCTGTCCTTCAAATTCTTTGGACAGACATGCCCCCTTTTTGGGCATGTTCTCCCCTTTTGGCAGGTCTGGTCACGTGATTCGCACCAGTGTCCCACCCTTTTACCCTGCCCATTGACTTCCTGCTTCACTGGACACTGACATTACATAGTCTGACACGCACTGACATAGAACATTACATAGTCTGATACCGAGTGACATAGAACATGACATAGTCTGATATCGACTGACATAGAACATTACATAGTCTGATACCGACTGGCATAGAACATTACATAGTCTGATACCGACTGTCATAGAACATTACATAGTCTGATACCGACTGTCATAGAACCTTACATAGTCTGATACCGACTGACATAGAACATTACATAGTCTGACACGCACTGACATAGAACATTACATAGTCTGATACCGACTGACATAGAACATTACATAGTCTGACACGCACTGACATAGACCATTACATAGTCTGATACCGACTGTCATAGAACATTACATAGTCTGATACCGACTGTCATAGAACATTACATAGTCTGACATGCACTGACATAGAACATTACATAGTTTGATACCGAGTGTCATAGAACCTTACATAGTCTGACACTGACTGATATAGAACATTACATAGTCTGATATCGACTGACGTAGAGCATTACATAGTCTGACACCGACTGACATAGAACATTACATAGTCAGATACCGACTGATATAGAACCTTACATAGTCTGACACCGACTGATATAGAACATTACATAGTCTGATATCGACTGGCGTAGAGCATTACATAGTCTGACACCGACTGACGTAGAGCATTACATAGTCAGATACCGACTGACATAGAACACTACATAGTCTGATACCGACTGGCATAGAACATTACATAGTCTGACACCGACTGATAGAGAACATTACATAGTCTGATACTAACATAGAACATTACATAGTCTGATACCGACTGTCATAGAACCTTACATAGTCTGATACCGAATGACAAAGAACATTACATAGTCTGATACCGACTGATAGAGAACATTACATAGTCTGATACTGACATAGAACATTACATAGTCTGACACGCACTGACATAGAACATTACATAGTCTGATAACAGGAAATAGTATAGAGGTGGCGCTAAAGGGTCAAAACGGTGGGTGGTGCAGCCAAAACCAAGTATATCACCACTATATATACTTAAAGAAACATGTACAACCAAAAAAAGTTAAAGCGCTCACACACACCAGATAGGAGTGATTACCTGAAATATAGCAAATAGGTATCTCCTCCTTACCTAATCATTGTGTATTAAGGAGGAGATACCTATTTGCTATATTTCAGGTAATCACTCCTATCTGGTGTGTGTGAGCGCTTTAACTTTTTTTGGTATTACATAGTCTGAAACCGACTGACATAGAACATTACATAGTCTGACACCGACTGACATAGAACATTACATAGTCTGACATGCACTGACATAGAACATTACATAGTCTGACACCGACTGTATAGAACATTACATAGTCTGACACCGACTGACATAGAACATTACATAGTCTGATACTGACTGACATAGAACATTACATAGTCTGACATGCACTGACATAGAACATTACATAGTCTGACACGGTACAGTTTGACATTCACGGCCACAGAACACAGTACAGTTTGAGACTAGCTGCCACAATGTATCACGCAGGTTGTGACTCATTGTTGTAGAACTTTGCACTATACTTAATCCCACGCTTCACATGGATTTTGGCATCAAAATGTAACCTCTCAGTGACTTAAAATCCACCGGGAAATAAAATTTACAGCAGCAGTCAGACACATGCCTTGAATTCTTGTATTGTTTCCCTTATCCTGCTGATCACAGGGAGCTCTATGCAGACACTACAGAAAGCCCTTCCATAGGCCATGCAAGAGGCCATAATTCTTGCAGATATCTTGAAACGCATCGTTATTTTACTTGAAATCCTGCTTGAGGTCCTCCATCATCTTGATCCTTCCAGGTGTAGAACATTTTCATCAAGTGGACATACTTATCTTATTACCTTGTGCTCGCCAAGCTGATTTAAACCAGGTGCACAGATTTATCTTGAAGTCCTTACATGACATGAAAAAAAACAAGCTGTCCTAGAGACGCCATCTTTATATCTGCTCCGGTTTCTTTGAACCTTGGGCTAACTATATGAGACTTTGTCAACACAAGTGATATTACCTCTGGAACACAACTAAATGCCCATGTAGACCTTGCACAGATTTCTAACGAACTAGATCAGTGGTTCCCAAACCTTTTAGGCTCAAGGCGCCCTTAATATTCCAATACTCTTCCAAGGCGCTCCAAGTCAAAACAATTTTCTAGGTTGTATATATGTACAGCACAGCGACATATACTGGGCCACAGTTCAACAGAAATGCTTGCCGTTCAAGTGCAGATCCAGATCCAGATCCAAAATATATTGCCGCACCCCTGTTCCCCCAAACCCCCCCCCCCTCCCCCGTGCTGCGGGACACAGTTTGGGAACCGCTGAGCTACATTTTAGTGACAAATTCTCAAAAGTGCTGCAACAAGCAAGTAACTGAACCTCAGTTAGTAATCTGTGGCCAGAATAGAAAAATATCCTCCTGTTAAGAACATCTACAATGCTCAGACTCTGGACTTTAATGTAATTGAAAATGGTCCATGTCTGGGAAATCTTAGAGATGAAAAAGAACCTTATTATCCACTCATAGTATCTAGATGGAGTCTAGTATAGTCAAAAAGATTGCCCCTTCAATATACATAAGTTGCCTTCACAAAGTGATTAGAGGTTGCAAAATAGAGTGGAGACCAGAAAAATACCTCTGGTCATTTAAATCTGACTGATGTCTGCTACAAATGATCTGAAGAGATTCAAATGTATTTACAGTAGGAGTGATACTGTAGCGAGTTTAAATGTACAGGACTTGCTCAGTCAGTAGCTATTGTTGTAGCCACAATTGTATCTGATGACGTCTGAAAACTTGCTAATTATAACATCTAGCCCAGTAGGTAAATTTTAAATGCAAAAATGCCAACTCCTAACGTCGTCAAAAAAAGCTCCATTTAGACTAAATATATATGAGTGACAGGAGGAAAAAAGTATAGTGTTAGAATAAAAATGTGCTAATGTGCAGAGCCATACTTACCTGCACATAGTGATACAGTGCCCTATAAGTGAGAAAAGTGAAGTGTGAAGGAAAAAACCTTCAACCCGACGCGCGTTTCGGTGCCAGAGTGATGCACCTTCGTCAGGGGCTGGGGCCAGTTTAGGGCGAGTAATCTGCGAGAAACTGGACAAATATCATATACAAACAGACTTCTGATCTAAAACAACCAAGGAAGCATCAAATTCACCATTTGTTGGTATATAGGATTCTCACACGCCAAAACCCCAAAAACAACAAAACACGTATCCCCTTCCATCCTGTGACCTTTAACATAAATATTGTAAGATGATTAGAACGTCCAAACCTTTACAATGCTTTATTTTTAAACACACAACACATCAACAGAGCATTGTACACTTTAAGCAGAGAGACCTCTTTAACTAAGTAAAATAAAATGTGCCCCCTTGATAAATATATTAATTAACTGCATATAAATACTCTGATAAACCGCCTTAATGTAAAAAGCGTAGCGGGCTCCCAATTCGGCACTCTCCCTCCTGCTTTCATACAATGTGGAAAAAAACAAATTATCCATCAATTCTTTAATACGTAGGTTGATATATGGAGGAGTCAGACCAGATATTCTGATGACCTTTACTCTTCCAATAATATTTAGCCACAATCCACAAAGTCAATTATCCGACTATACTCTGGGATTTAAATCACTTTCTTGTCAGTTATTTTTCTAGTATCTCGAAGTGAGTCTGTTAGGTGCCTCTTAATACCCTATTTGTCTCTCCTGCTACTCCTCTCGGGGATAAAAAGGAAGACTAGATCACCCTGATGTCTTTGATTGGGCTACAGTATGTCCCAAAGCATCCATTGAGGAAGCCCATCTTGGCCCATTACAGATATTGGGATGTTTACGCATCACTGAGGCCAAATGAATTCAGCAAATTACATGGACAATTGCCTGACCTTTGGGCAGGTTCTCATGTACTATTACAGGATATCTGAGCTCCCTGTTAACATTTGGTTAAGTACTTAACTCATCAAAGCTTTGTCAATCCGTAATAGCTACTGGCAAAGACAAGGGACAACCTGATCGCCTGACAACCTTTTGAAGTGAACACTTCTAAGATACAATTAGCCTCTAGTATTCTAAGTGCTCAATTAAGAAACCTCACTTTTATTTCCAAGACTGCTCAAAAGTTTGCAAATTCAGCTTTTTGGCCTAAAATTTCATTCTGAATTCTCCAACAATTCATACTTTAGGGAATAATTTGGCAATAAGCGCTTTATTAATCGAGAAATCTATTTTCAGCTTGTATTTTCTAGAATATATAAAAATTATCAATGTATCTATTTATTTTGCTCAGTGCTTGGATTTATTTCTAAATTTAATTATAAAGGGGAAATGGTAAATATGAGATTTATTTTAACGAGCCTAAAATTTGCTAAATGTTATATAGTGTTTGTGCAATTATATTTTCCGATATATTCCATTTTTTAAATGCCGTTTTCTGTTCTACGTAAGGCTTCCATGGCGCGATCTAAATGAAACTTATCCGGAGACGTGGTGTGTGTACGAGAACAAGCACGGACTTAGTTTAGGGTTAGGGTTAGGTAAGGATACAGAAAGTGAATCTGTATTCACTGAATTATGGGAAACAAACCTTGCATATGATGGTAAAATCTTTGCAAGATTTTTACACCAGCACCTGGGGCTATTTAACCCCTTAAGGACCAAACTTCTGGAATAAATGGGCATCATGACATGTCACACATGTCATGTGTCCTTAACCCCTTAAGGACACATGACGTGTGTGACACGTCATGATTCCCTTTTATTCCAGAAGTTTGGTCCTTAAGGGGTTAAGGGGTTAAAAAAAAAAATAGGTGAATAGGTAATATGGTCACTCTAGTTGGTTATAGTCACTTATTCAACATGTTTTGCTTAAACTCAGTCATAATGGTCTTAAACGATCAGATTGGTCGTGTTTCCTTATTCGGGCTACAAATTGGATATACAGAGAGTAGGGTCTACTTCAATCTGAAGGCAATTAAAGGCCTGCAGTGCATAAGCCCCCACACAATAGATATTTTGACTATTTGATGATCTTTATGGCATCGTCAACCTTCCAACAAGGCAGGATCATCCAGTAAAATTTTAACGCTGCTGATGAAGTGTAGCCCATGGCTGACTGTCTGTCGCTGTGGTCAGACCCTGTCCCAGGGGTACATAGGCGGTCTGAAGCTCTGTGCCCATGGACTGGATGCCCAAAAGGCTCTGTGTCTGATGGTGTGCTCATGCTGTGCTTGCCGAAGACAATACCCTGCTGCGCCACATCTGGGGAGGACAAGCAAAGGGACAGTGGGAGAGGACCCTGAATTCTGGAAGGTGTGATACCAGTTAAGCAGTTAAATCACAGTAAAAAAAACAACAACAACAACACAGTTTATCTGCTTTAACTCTCCATCACGCCATACACTTTGCACTGGGTCCTTTAATGGCAAACTGCCAACGTTTTGGCAGAAATTAATTACTGACTGTTTTATAAAGAAAAACATTAAAGGGACACTATAGTCACCTGAACAACTTTAGCTTAATGAAGCAGTTTTGGTGTATAGAACATGCCCCTGCAGCCTCACTGCTCAATCCTCTGCCATTCAGGAGTTAAATCCCTTTGTTTATGAACCCTAGTCACACCTCCCTGCATGTGACTTGCACAGCCTTCCATAAACACTTCCTGTAAAGAGAGCCCTATTTAGGCTTTCTTTATTGCAAGTTCTGTTTAATTAAGATTTTCTTATCCCCTGCTATGTTAATAGCTTGCTAGACCCTGCAAGAGCCCCCTGTATGTGATTAAAGTTCAATTTAGAGATTGAGATACAATTATTTAAGGTAAATTACATCTGTTTGAAAGTGAAACTATTTTTTTTTCATGCAGGCTCTGTCAATCATAGCCAGGGGAGGTGTGGCTAGGGCTGCATAAACAGAAACAAAGTGATTTAACTCCTAAATGACAGTGAATTGAGCAGTGAAATTGCAGGGGAATGATCTATACACTAAAACGGCTTTATTTAGCTAAAGTAATTTAGGTGACTATAGTGTTCCTTTAACCCCTTAAGGACCAAACTTCTGGAATAAAAGGAAATCATGACATGTCACACATGTCATGTGTCCTTAAGGGGTTAAATCTCTTAACTCAGTGGAGAAAATGCAAAGCCTTCCTCTATACATTATAAACAGCTAAAATGCAGAAATTGCTTTCTCCGTAATCCCATCTGTGCTGACTCCGCAAGAAACGCTCCGGAGACACTTTATACCAAAACTGCTTCTAAAACAGCAACCCCCCCCACACACACACCAATAACTCCAACAAAATAAAGACAAATATTATATCATGCTCATATCCTGGGTTTCTGGGCAGCGTTTTCTTTACATTTTTTTTAAACACGTTATACACGTTATTAATAACTTGGGATTTTATAACAAGACACGGAGGCTCATATTGCATATCCCTTTCTTTACTGTTGACAAATAGCAGCAAAGGAAACATACAGAATGAAAAAAGAATGAACATGTGATAACCTAGGCCCCTCCCCCTCAGGTCCCAGTATAACAGGCAGCACTTCCCTTCCATTTCCCTCTTTCTTTGCTGCTCTGACACAAAGATAAGTACATGCCATATTTTCTCTTATATACTATTCATTGATAATTTAATGGATTTTTATTTAATTTGTATTTATTTAGTCTTTTATTTCTGAGGTTAGTAATTGTGTCGTTATACACTAGCCTCAGGGCCCAGACCTCCACTGTTTATGTAACCTTGTCTGTTTCTTCTGCTCGAGCGCCTCTCTGCGCACTTCTTCTTGTTTCATTATTCCTCCGCGTAGCTTGCGGGTGCCGCGAATCCCACGAGATTCCCGGCGGCCATTTTCTGTCATTCTGTCCCTACCTCTTAGTGTGTCGCTGGTCTGGGCCCTGGTGAGAGCGTTTTTTCCTTTGCTTAGTTTGTTTGGGTGACTAACCCATACGTCCTTGATCATGCCTAAACCCAGACTATCTACTGGGTCCGCTCACTCTGGGGAGTCGGATTCCCCAGTAATCAGAACTGAGGTCCCTGTCACCTCAGATATTTCGCCTTCTATGGCGGATGGGACTACCCAACCCGGTGGACCACAGTTTCTGGCGCTACAGCGCTCAGTGACAGACGCCATTATGGCTGCTATGGGGTCTATGTCCTCCACCCTCTCCCACACCATTTCACAAGCCCTCTTGCCCCGTCCTTCAGACGAGCAACTCTCGGGCACCTCGACACCCCAGGGAGAGGTATCTAAAGGGGACTTCAAAAAGGCTGCCCGTAAATCTAAACACTCCTCTGCCTCCAGAAACACCATGACTGGCGTACCTTCGGTCGCCCCAGAAAGCGTGTCCCATCCACGCAAAAGAGCCTTTCCGCGCCAGGCAGAACGGGCGCGGCTTTGGAAATGTGCTAGAGCACAGATTGAGAGCGGCACCGACTCAGAAATCGGGTCAAATGAGGAGGCTATGAACGAGTCAGATTCCGACTCTGATGCGGATTCCGCCGATGGCGCTCTCGACCTCCTTTCCTCTGCTCAGGCAGAGATGCCCGGAGGCGAGACGGGGACCAGGAACCCTGCGGCTGCGGGGCCATCCCTCGTGGATCCTTCGGGGGTCCCACTCTTCGACCCGGATGACCTTCATCATCCGAGGTCGGCGGAGTGGCTCCCAGCCGACCACGTTGCCACATATCTGGAAAATTGGGTCAGAAAACCCTTAAGCAAGGCGGCCCGCAACAAATTGAGGGCGGAGTGTCCTAGGCCTCTGGTGCCCAACAAGGTGTGTTACACCCCAGAGGTTGATCCAAAAATGACCCAGTTCCTCACTAAACTGGGCTGGAACCCCCGTAAAGGACTAGAGTCCGCTTTGAAGTCCTGCCAGGACAAACACCTGGACATATTCGGGCCTTTGGCCAAATTATTTGACTTGGCGGAAGACGCCAGAGCGGAGAACCGCATGGTCGACCCTGAAGACCTTAGAGGTTGGGTCCAGAGAGCAATTTGTATTGCTGGGAGCGTAAATACCTCCCTGTCTATTGAAAGGCGTAAAGCCATATTGTTCAAAATTGAGCCAAAACTAGCCAACCTCGCCCTTACGGAGGCGGGCAAAGACGCCCAAGGACTCCTCTTCGGAGACTCCTTCATCAAAGACTTGGGGCGTTTTGTGGGGGCATTCACGGCTCTAGACAAGGCCCAGGCCTCCATGAGGCGAGTATTCCAGGGGCGGGTCTCTACCAGGGCCGGCAGAAGCAGGAGCCGTCTGTCCGGCCGCAACTATCCCCAATCCCGTGGCACGGGAAGAGGCTCCTTTCAACAGTATCACCAATACCAGGAGACCTCCCGCCCCATGTTTTTTCCATCCCGTGGACGTCAATGGCGATCCAGAGGCCTTCGGAGTAGCCCAAACTCCAGACGACCATACGGTGAGTTGCCTTCTACCACACATTTCTTCTCCGGGTTACATAGGGGGCAGACTCCAACATTTTTTCCCAGCCTGGTCACAAATCACTTCAGATCCCTGGGTACTGGCCACTATTCAGGGCTTCCATATAGAACTCACCTGCCGCCCTACACACATTCCCCCTCCTCGACCGATCCGCTTTTCCATCCAGGATCGCGGTCGGATCGACGAAGAACTTTCATCCCTCCAGTTCAAAGGGGCTATCGAACTAGCACCCCCCAGCCCTGCGGGCGTAATAAGCAATATCTTCCTAGTGGAAAAGAAAGGCGGCCAATCGAGGCCAGTCATAAATTTGCGCCCCCTCAATGCCGTAGTCAGGTACCGCCATTTCAAGATGGAGGGTATTCACCTGCTAAGGGATCTCCTCCTCCACGGAGACTGGCTAGCGAAACTAGACCTAAAAGACGCGTACCTGACAGTGCCAATAGCGGAGGCCTCTCGGGACCTCCTACGCTTTTACTGGCGACACGAAATATGGCGATTCACCTGTCTGCCCTTTGGCCTATCCTCAGCCCCGTGGTGTTTCACAAAACTTCTACGGCCCGTTATGGCCTGGCTACGCAGTCGAGGAGTTCGGCTAATCGTCTACCTAGACGATATTCTACTCATGGCTCAGGAGCGCTCCACCCTCCTCTCACACCTACGACTAGCCATAAACCTCCTGTCACGCTTAGGTTTCATAATCAACTGGGAGAAGTCATGCCTGACCCCCGCCACCCGCTTGGAATTCCTAGGTTTCCAAGTGGATTCGGGGGCAGCGACGCTGAGTCTCCCGATATCCAAGATTCGTTCCATCCGCAAAGAATTGCGCAGGGCCCTTATCCGACCCCAGCTCACCTTACGCCAATTGGCACGCCTCATAGGCCTACTGGCCTCTTCAATCCAGGCCGTGTTCCCAGGCCCACTCCACTACCGAGCGCTACAGCGCCTAAAAATCGCTCACCTAAGAGCCGGGGCATCCTACGCAGACCTAGTCTCCCTGGACAACGAGACGAAAGACGAGTTGCGATGGTGGATTCTCAACCTGTCTGCGTGGAATGGCAAAGCCATCTTCGGCTTAACGCCGGAATTCACGATCGACTCGGATGCGAGTCTACACGGTTGGGGAGCCCACTGCGAGGGCATCTCAACTGGGGGCCGGTGGTCGGAGTCCGAAGCCCGACTACATATCAATGCCCTGGAGCTCCTGGCAGGCTCCTTCGCCATCCGCAGCTTCGCCAAGGACCGTGCCCTATCATGTATTCGGCTCCGCATGGACAATGTTTCGGCGGTGAGATATGTCAACCACCTGGGTGGTACACAGTCGGCGGTCCTGGCCAGGTTGGCGAAAGATTTTTGGGAATTCTGCCTGGAACGGAACCTGATGGTCTACGCAGAGTACTTACCTGGCCTGCACAACGTCCAAGCGGACTGGGGTTCACGTTATCTTTCAGACACCAGCGACTGGAGATTAGCCAGGAAGGTGTTCTCCAACATATCATCTCTTTGGGGACCATTTACCATAGACCTTTTCGCCTCCCGGCTCAATACTCAACTCCCACGCTTCTTCAGCTGGAGGCCGGACCCAATGGCGGAGGCAGTGGATGCCTTCCTACAAGAGTGGAAGGGAGGCCTCCTCTATGCCTTTCCCCCATTTTCCATGATCCCTCGCTCACTCCTGCAGACCCGCAAACACCGGGCGGAGCTAGTCATGGTCACCCCATTCTGGGAGACGCAGTCTTGGTTTCCCCAAATGCTCGAGATGACGTTGGACTATCCTCGACTCCTGCCGGGTCGCCACGACCTGCTACAAGACCCGACGGGTCGCTATCATCCCCTCCGGCTGGAGGGCTCTCTCCCACTTCTGGCGTGGCGAATCTCCGGGGACCCTGGGAAATCCAAGGAGTTTCGGACGCAACTAGACTCTTATTGGCTGCAGCATGGGCTCCCGGCACTAGACGGGCATATGGGTCAGCTTGGCGAGCTTGGGCTAGCTGGTGCATGGCTCGGAACGAGGATCCCGTTTCGGCCCCTGTAACAACGATCCTGCAGTTCCTGACGTCTCTCTTCGAAGCCGGTAAGGCTTACAGGACCATTAACCTTTACCGCTCCGCTATCTCGGCGATTCACCAGGGCTTCGAGGGCCGCCCCGCGGGACAACACCCTCTAGTGTGCCGACTCGTCAAGGGCTCTAGATTTTCAAGGCCACCCAGGCCCCGCTACTCCACGACCTGGGATGTTTCAGTTGTATTGGCTTTCCTCTCATCCTGGCCCGCTAACGCAGGACTCTCCCTCAAACAGCTGTCGGCCAAATTGGTGTGCCTGCTCTGTCTCATCTCATGCAAGAGAGTCTCGGAGGTCAGTGCACTGGATGTCGATGCCAAGTCATACACCCCGGACGGGGTAACTTTTAACATCAGCAGACGCACTAAGACTTCCATCAAGGCGGTATCCTACCCTAGTTTCCCTGCCTCTCCTTCGCTATGCCCAGTGACCTGCCTTCGTGAATACGAATCTCGCACCGAACCACACCGATCTACTGCCTCCCGTCAGTTGTTCTTATCTTTCCGCCCCCCTTTTCACCCAGTTTCCAGCACTACCTTATCACGCTGGGTGAAATGGCTGCTGGCCCAAGCGGGCATTGACACTACAGTGTTCGGCGCCCACTCAGTACGAGGGGCTTCGGCCTCTTCTATGATGTCTGCGGGCGCCCGCCTAGAAGACATTATGAGAACAGCTGATTGGTCTAGGGAATCTACCTTCCGAGAATTCTACTTTCGGCCGGCCCCACACACATTCGCTGTAATAATGGATCAGCTTTAAACTTGCAATATGAGCCTCCGTGTCTTGTTATAAAATTGCATGATTTTGCTATTACATGACGAAAAGTCATGATTTTATTAAAGACACGGAGGCGAGTATTGCCCCACCCTTTTTTGTTACTCTCACGCTGGTAAGTATATATCTCCCCACCCATATTACTCATACCACGATACACCACATGTTATAGTTTGGGACGGTAAGTGGGGCCGTCCTTATACTTGTTGTTTTCAATATTACTGGATATGTTAACATTGATTGTTTTGTGGGATTGTATATACAAGGGTCTTTGTTCCCACTGGTGTAACCTTGTACTAGTTACAAGTATCGACTTTAACCTGTTGGCTCCTGTCCTTTATGTCTCCACAGCTTAATCTGGCAAGACGTCTAGCAAGGGTCCGGTTTATTGGTCTCCTCCCGCTGTCCTCCATCGGTCCTATGGATTCTACGGCCACACTTCCCAGTTTGTGATGTTATACCTCCTCGGTTTTTTCTGTTATTACCTTGGGACTTTATTCTCGCATTACTCTAGTTATGGACATTGTTCTTTGGTCGCATCTGCAGAAAGAGGGAAATGGAAGGGAAGTGCTGCCTGTTATACTGGGACCTGAGGGGGAGGGGCCTAGGTTATCACATGTTCATTCTTTTTTCATTCTGTATGTTTCCTTTGCTGCTATTTGTCAACAGTAAAGAAAGGGATATGCAATACTCGCCTCCGTGTCTTTAATAAAATCATGACTTTTCGTCATGTAATAGCAAAATCATGCAATTTCTCTCCCTCCCCCAAAAAGTTGAAAGGTGGATTCCCACAAAGTCAGCCAGGAAACACACTTTACCTAAGACATTTAACAGTCTGCTAATCTCCCAGCCCCTCCTAATAAGTGGGATAGTATAGCGTGTTTTATAGCGATTCCCTAGCTGAGGCGCGTCTAACAATCAGACGGGCAGTTTAATTGCACCATATTATACAGGTAACAGAATATTACAGGGCAGGCAGCCGTCTATATATGACAGGAGTGCTTTAAATCAAAGACACATGACTTGTTCTGTTAGATAGATAGATAGATAGATAGATAGACAGATAGATAGATAAATAGGGGATAGATAGATAGATAGATAGATAGATAGATAGATAGATAGATAGATAGATAGATAGACCAGCCAACTAACGGCAGGCAGATTCATAGATAGACAGGCAAAGAGACCAGCCAACATAGGACAGACAGACAGGTACATAAACAGACAGATACAGAGACCAATCAACAAAGGACAGATAGACAGGACCTGTCTGTCCTTTGTTGGCTGGTCTCTTTGTCTGTCTATGTATCTGTCTGTCTGTCTATGTACCTGTCTGACACGTACATAGACAGACAGATACATAGTTAGACATGTAGATAGATATGGATAGACAGACAGACAGCATTAATTCTATTGGACTTAATCCACCAAGGTAACTGCTGTGTTTTCTTGCCAGTAACACTGAAGCTTTTATCTTGTTTTATTAAAATTAGCGGAAAACCTGAGGCAAAAATAATGGGCTCAATATCTCATACAGAGACCTTTAAGTAAAGCACACATTTCTAATAGGAAATTAAAAACCTGGATTCCATCTTTGTTTAATTTCAGTCTTTGAAATAATGCCATACGCATTTAATAGCTAGTTAACGAAAATCTTTTTCGGAGCATAAATCTTAAAACACAAATGTGTATACATGTGCACTTCAAATGTTTGCTGATCTGTCCTCAGATACAGTGAGGGGAATAAAGTATTTGATCCCCTGCTGATTTTAAATGTTTGCCCACTGATAAAGAAATGATCAGTCTATAATTTTAATGGTAGGTTTATTTTAACAGTGAGAGACAGAATAACAAAAATAAATCCAGAAAAACGCATGGCAAAATAGTTATAAATTGATTTAGATGTCAATGAGTGAAATAAGTATTTGATCTCCTATCTTAAAGGCAGTGCTCCTAATTTCAGCTTGTTACCTGTATAAAAGACACCTGTCCACAGAAGCAATTAATTAAATTCTAAACTCTCCACCATGGCCAAGACCAAAGAACTGTCCAAGGATGTCAGGGACAAGATTTTAGCCCTACACAAGGCTGGAATGGGCTACAAGACCATCGCCAAGCAGGTTGGTGACAAGGTGACAACAGTTGGTGCGATTATTCGCAAATGGAAGAAACACAAAATAACTCTCCCTCGGTCTAGTGCTCAATGCAAGATCTCACCTTGTGGAGTTTCAATGATCATGAGAACGGTGAGGATTCAGCCCAGAACCACACGGGAGGATCTTGTTAATGATATAAAGGCAGCTGGGTCCATAGTCACCAATAAAACAATTGGTAACATACTACGCCGTGAAGGACTGAAATCCTGCAGTGCCCCAAGGTAGCCCTGCTCAAGAAAGCACATGTACAGACCTGTCTGAAGATTGACAATGAATATCTGAATGATTCAGAGGAGAACTGGGTGAAAGTGGTCAGATGAGACCAAAATCGAGCTCGTTGGCATCAGCTCAACTCGCCATGTTTGGAGGAATGCTGCCTATGACCCCAAGAACACCATCCCTACTGTCAAACATAGAGGTGGAAACATTATGCTTTGGGGGTGTTTTTCTGCTAAATGGACAGGACAACTGCACCACATCAAAGGGACGATGGACAGGGTCATGTACTGTCAAATCTTGGGTGAAAACCTCTTCCCTCAGCCAGGGCATTGAAATAGGATGTGGATGGGTATTCGAGCATGACAATGACCCAAAACACACAGCTAAGGCAACAAAGGAGTGGCTCAAGAAGAAGCACACTAAAGTCCTGGAGTGGCCTAGCCAATCTCCAGACCTTAATCCCATAGTAAATCCGTGGAGGGAGCTGAAGGTTCGAGTTGCCAAACGTCAGCTTCCAAACTTGAATGACTTGGAGAGGATCTAAAAAGAGGAGTGGGACAAAATCCCTCCTGAGATGTGTGCAAACCTGGTGGCCAACTACAAGAAACCTCTGAACTCTGTGATTGCCAACAAAGGTTTTGCCACCAAGTACTAAGTCGAAGGGGTCAAATACTTATTTCACTCATTGACATGCAAATCAATTTATAACTTTTTGCCATGCATTTTTCTGGATTTGTTTTTGTTATTCTGTGTCTCACTGTTAAAATACACCTACCATTAAAATATAGACTGATCATATCTTTGTCAGTGAGCAAACGTTCAAAACCAGCAGGGGATCAAATACTTGTTTCCCTCACTGTATGCCCAATTATACTCAGTATTTCAGAAACACAATAATCAGTCTCTTTTCTAAATCCAGTATTCACCAAATATCGCCTTCCTGTGATTTGACAGCTGACGTGGTTTATTCACTATAGGCAAGCTTGTCAGAAATTCAAGGCGATTTCAGTTTGGAAATTCAGATTTAGAATTTCCCTTCGAATTTCTAACGATTCTTGAATAACCCTGAGAGAGTTGTAAAAATTAGACTAAATAAGCTGAGATTTCAAAATTCCAAAGTCAGCAAATATTGCCTAAAAATTACCATTAGATTCTAAATTCAACGCTAAGTCACTGGTTAGCGAATAATCCCCATTAAAGATGAATTAATCCTCCTTTAGAGATTTTTGTGTCCTGACTTTTTCAGTGCCTGATAGCAAGGCAGTGCCTGGCGTGTTGTCCAATCAGTACATCTGAAACTGTTGCCTAGATTGATGAGAGTGGCAGCTGCAAGTTGGCTTCTCCCAGCATAGCCAGAGAAACCGCATTCTGCGATTGGTTCTCTTTAACATTCCTCCAACCAATTGGACAATCCCAGCTCTAAGTATCCAAAACAGCTGACTATTCACTCTGCACATAAGACAATTGTAGGCTTAAAGAGCTAAATGCACAAACGTCCTTTAAAACTACGGGCAATTAGCTCGCTTCCTCATTAATCAACTATGTCTTGTTCTAGATTTCAAGGCTCATCTGAACTAGACCACACACAGGTCTTCTGGTTGTTGAAAACTGTGGGTTTGATCCTCAGATGAGAGATGGGATTTTCTTTCTTTTTTTTCTTTATTATTTTTTTTATATATTTCTGTAAATAAATCATAAAATCTTAAATGTTAAGTGCTCCCCCTACGCCTTTACAAAACACTGTCCTGTATAATTTTCACACGCCCCTTAGCGCTCTCAGTAGAGTAAAACAGACAGATTATCCATCAATATCAGAGCAATTAGCTCTCGCAAAACACAGCTATCCCGTTACGAAATTTCAGAAAGGTTACTTGCGATCTCCAATTACATGGCGACTTCTAGAAATGGAATTGCTACTAAATATTAGGGGTCTCGTCACCAAACAGTGAGGTTTATGAATTTAAAAATATATAGCATGCTCCTCCAGCTGTTTAAGATTCTCACTCAATTACGGTACCTCTTCATTCCCTCTATATTCTACCAATAGCTGCAACTCTCTGTTTATTTGTTTAGCCATCACTTCCAAACTTCCCCTGCTACCTCTTATCTCAAATCCTCATGGTACCCTTTAGATTGTAAGCTCCCGGGCTATCTAGCCAAGCACTTTGTATAAAAATATGTAAAAGTGTGGGTCTTCCTCAAAGAAGTGATATAAAGTCAAATTTTAACACAATAATATTTAATATGTATAAATTGAAAACATATATATATATATATAAAATACTTACTTAGCTCTAAAGGGCTCATTCGTCTAAATGTGGGCTCAGAAAGAAAAATTCTAACTCATAAAAATGTTTGGAGATCACTGGTAACACTGCCACCAAGGATAAATGCAGATACAGTTGCAAGAAAAAGTATGTGAACCCTTTGGAATGATATGGATTTCTGCACAAATTGGTCATAAAATGTGATCTGATCATCATCTAAGTTACAACAATAGACAATCACAGTCTGCTTAAACTAATAACACACAGAATGAAATGTTGCCATGTTTTTATTGAACACACCATGTAAACATTCACAGTGCAGGTGGAAAAAGTATGTGAACCCCTAGACTAATGACATCTCCAAGAGCTAATTGGAGTGAGATGTCAGCCAACTGGAGTCCAATCAATGAGATGAGATTGGAGGTGTTGGTTACAGCTGCCCTGCCCTATAAAAGCACACACCAATTCTGGGTTTGCTTTTCACAAGAAGCATTGCCTGATGTGAATGATGCCTCGCACAAAAGAGCTCTCAGAAGACCTACGATTAAGAATTGTTGACTTGCATAAAGCTGGAAAGGGTTATAAAAGTATCTCCAAAAGCCTTGCTGTTCATCAGTCCACGGTAAGACAAATTGTCTATAAATGGAGAAAGTTCAGCACTGCTGCTACTCGCCCTAGGAGTGGCCGCCCTGTAAAGATGACTGCAAGAGCACAGCACAGACTGCTCAATGAGGTGAAGAATAATCCTAGAGTGTCAGCTAAAGACTTACAAAAGTCACTGGCAAATGCTAACATCCCTGTTAGCGAATCTACAATACGTAAAACACTAAACAAGAATGGATTTCATGGGAGGATACCACAGAGGAAGCCACTGCTGTCCAAACAAAACATTGCTGCACGTTTGCACAAGAGCACCTGGATGTTCCACAGCAGTACTGGCAAAATATTCTGTGGACAGATGAAACCAAAGTTGAGTTGTTTGGAAGAAACACACAACACTATGTGTGGTGAAAAAGAGGCACAGCACACCAACATCAAAACCTCATCCCAACTGTGAAGTATGGTGGTGGAGGGCATCATGGTTTGGGGCTGCTTTGCTGCATCAGGGCCTGGACGGATTGCTATCATCGAAGGAAAAATTAATTCCCAAGTTTATCAAGACATTTTGCAGGAGACCATAAGGCCATCTGTCTACCAGCTGAAGCTCAACAGCAGATGGGTGTTGCAACAGGACAATGACCCAAAGCATAGAAGTAAATCAACAACAGAATGGCTTAAACAGAAGAAAATATGCCTTCTGAAGTGGCCCAGTCAGAGTCCAGACCTCAACCCGATTGAGATGCTGTGGCATGACCTCAAGAAAGCGATTCACACCAGACATTCCAAGAATATTGCTGAACTGAAACAGTTCTGTAAAGAGGAATGGTCAAGAATTACTCCTGATCTGCAACTACAGGAAACGTTTAGTTGAAGTTATTGCTGCAAAAGGAGGTTCAACCAGTTATTAAATCCAAGGGTTCACATACTTTTTCCACCTGCACTGTGAATGTTTACATGGTGTGTTCAATAAAAACATAGCAACATTTCATTCTTTGTGTGTTATTAGTTTAAGCAGACTGCGATTGTCTATTGTTGTGACTTAGATGATGATCAGATCACATTTTATGACCAATTTGTGCAGAAATTCATATGATTCCAAAGGGTTCACATACTTTTTCTTGCAACTGTATGTGCCGTCAAAAGATGCCGTAGAAACAGTGAGCTCAACCCCTCTGTCCTATCCTACGGTATTGCACCCGATGTTCAGAAGGTGATTTCAAGACCTCTCTCGGACGCAATTACCGTGGTTCTTCTTAGGACCAGGATGGGGAGCACTAACAACTGTTATCTCGTGGTAAGCCGCGGCCGGTAGCTTCTAAAAAGGCCGCTGCTGCCTTGAAGGTGCAGTAGTCTAAATGTGGAAATAAGCTGGTGGGGACTCAAAAGTCTATGCGTTTCGTCTGTTGAAGGGTTTATCAAGACTGATGTTCCCACTCAATGCTACATGTCTAAAAAAAAACATCAAAAAGGGGGGGGGGGGGGGAATTATAAGTAATGACAAAACAAGTCAAATAAAACCAGGAGTGGAGTAAAGCCTCTTCAGTTTAAAACGAAACAATCGTAGTCCATCTAAATCGATTAATTTTCCCAAATAGTTAGGCTTTTTACTGTGAAGGAGACCTTTTGTTACAGTGTTTAGATACTATTTGTCTCATATTGAGATCGTACCTGGTAACAGTTGTGCTTGTACGGCAGTGTTACCAGAGTGATCTCTAAACATTTTTATTAGTTAGATTTTTTCTTTCTGAGCCCACATTTAGACGAATGAGCTCTTTAGAGTTAAGTAAGTCTTTTATATATATATATATATATATGTTTTCAATTTATACATATTAAACATTATTGTGTTAAAATGTGACTTTATATCACTTCTTTGAGGAGCGCTCACACTTTTACATATTTAACCGGGAATGTTATCAGTGTAGTGAAGTACTGAGCTTTACTAAGATGCCCCAGGTGACACGTACAGACGTTAACAAATGCCTGTTAAATTTAAGTGCCAAACCGATGAGATTAGGAGCCAAAAAACAAAATGCTAAATGCCCAAGTTCCTTCTGCCTAAAATTTGAAATTTACTTGAATTTCAAAAAACTTAAGGATTGATTTAGTCAATACTACAATAAATGAGTATCTGGACTAGTCTATAAAGACCAGGTTAATGTATTTTAGATAATTTGGGTCCCTGTCAATAAAAAGGTCAAGAACCACTGACCTAAAGACTTCCTACTGGAAAATAAAAATGTTGACACCTCCTGGTAAACCTGCCAGTAAATTTTACGAGGGCAAAGTGACAAAACATGAGTTGTGTGGCTGTGTACCAAATGGACATTGATGGAATATCACGAGTCTTGTAAACGGGGTATCGATATACTAAATCTCACAACATTCCACAGAAACATCATGAATAAATATTGTGTTACAAGAGTGAGGTTGACATCAAGACATTATAGACCGCAAGAAAATAAACCACAGAGACAGGCGAGTTCTTTTATCTTTGTCCTTCGGAGGGACGTTTCATGCCTGTGTTTCCAGAATAGCCCTAGGCTCGGCTGTGTGAAGGATTTATTGGATTTATTACATTGTATGTACACGCAGAAACGTGTTCTGCTACACGTGTGAATTACACATAACGATATGGCGAAAGCCAGAGTTACTTCACATTTAAATAGAATGCTGGTGCACAGAATGATCTGGGTTATATTACAATACTGCGTTGATAACCGACCGTAACATTTGCCCAGAATTGCGATACGGTTATCAAAAAGATCACAATCCAAATTTCACAGGCCATTCTACTGCTATTAACATCACAAAAGCCAGAAAATGTTACCGACTTAAAACATGATTGGTTGTAGTCTTGCGAAGTCAAAATACGGTAGGCTGAGAACGTGATGATAGTGATGAAAAAAATACTTAACTTTTACAGGTTTTTCGCCAACATTACCAGCTGCAGGTTACAGACAGCCCAGCGCACAGGTGATGCACAGGCGACAGGTGTGTAATTAACCCACTATGGTCCCATATGGACATTGCAATGTGTGGGTCTTTATTTAAGGTAGTCAATAATGGCAATTTTATGTATTGAGCACATGTCTGTTATTTGTAGTATCAATTTTGCTACATTATATTGTATATACAATGTTTTAATCGGTCTAAATAATTAACTAGAAATCCTTCATTCAAATCAGGGCAGTAGTAGACATTACTTAACATGCTGGTTAAAATCAAGGATGAGAGTGTAAGGGACCCCATATCAGAAGAGATAAAAGCCAGCTGCCACAACCACAGGGCTGACATACCCATGAACCAAGGCTTAACTTTTCGATGAGGAATATGGAGATCGATGGGTCACCACTTACACTATAGGGCTGCACATAATGTTTACACAAATCGTTGCAAGAAAGTTTTGTCAAACTTTAACGTGTGCCAGGACCTGAGGTTTCCCAAAGCATAGCACTGCCTTCGTCGGCCTGCCTTCTTCCCATAGTGCATCCTGCTGTCATCTCTTTTCCAGGTAAGTGATGCACAGGAACCAGGCCATCCCCCTGATCTAAATGAAAACGTGATTCATTAGACCAGACAGCCCTCTTCTATTGTTCTATTGTTCTATTATTCTGACACCCATTGAAGGTGCTTTCGGTGGTGGACAGTGGTCATCAAGGGCACTCTTACCGGTCTGCGGCTATGCAGCCCTATATGCAGCAAATTGTGATGCACTATGTGTTCTGACGCCTTGCTATCATGGTCAGCATTACGTTTTCCATCAATTAGAACTACAGTAGCTCTTCTGTGTGATCAGAACAGGTGAGCTAGACTTCACTTCCCACATGCATCATTGGGCACCCATCATCCTGATGCCGGTTCACCAGTTTTCCTTCCTTGTCCCACATACTGGGAACTCCCCACAAGACTTGCTGTTTTGGAGATGTTCTGACCCAGTCGTCAAAGTCACTCAGATCTTTTTTCTTGCCCATTTTTCCAGGAAATTCCAGAACGGACTGTTCACTTGCTGCCTAATATATCCCACCCCTTGACAGGTGAAATTGTAACGATATAATCAATGTTACTCACTACACCTGTCAGTGGGTTTAATGTTGTGGCTGATTAGTGTATGTTATGCCATTGGAATAACATGCCGGAGCCAAATAACTCTTTTTTTTTTTTGTGTTGGCACGGGTTCAGAATTTGCTCTCACAGGGGCAGTTTTTTTGTGTGACAAGGGCAAAAATAAAGGTATATATAAGGGTATAAAGTGCGGAGACTCTTTTATACACAACAAAATTCTACAAAAAAGTGATATCACCATTGCGCTATGTACAACTTCCAACACTTTTATGAAGCGTCCCATTGTTTTAAAGCATATTATAAAAAAAAACGCCGCGTATCCTCAAGGTTAGACGCTAACAAATCCAGCTCTGAATTCCTGAAGATGTTACAATAGTAAATCATAAGTAGCTGTGATTTACAGTAACATGGATCTACAGTATGGACACTTCAGTGAAAGCATAAACATATCACACTCTAAACTTATAATTATTTATTCCTAGTCTGATCCTTGTGTATTCCTGTTTATACATCTCCTTAAAGCTATACCCTGTACTGGCCGCGTCCCAATATCTGTTTATGTCTAGATATTCCTTGTATATACTGTATACGTGTTACAGATGCGGCCCAGAATTCACATAAACTTCACAAATAGCCAGATGACGATGATAACAGTAACCAGACCTCATCGACTGTAGGTGGAAGGGTGAAGAGTCTTAGGAATATATTTCATCCTTAGATGCTCTTGATTGTAAAAGAACAGGGATGATAATTGTAAACAGGTTAATGTATGTATGCCGTGCAGCTTTTCTAATGTCAAATATCATTTTGTTGTTGTAGGAATCCATAATCACGTTCAGCCCATCGTATTTATTTTATTTCATGTAATCGCTGAAGTGCCCTTTACATCGACTCTGTGAGTCTGACACTGGTCATTTCATGGAACATGAGGGACATATCTCTCTACTTTCTGTAAGCTTGTAGCAGATAACCAGGAAGGAATTCTAAGCTACCTATAATTTAAGATTTTTGTTTTTTTTTACTAACATTTGTTAAACAATTAAAATGCGTTTCTCCAGCTTCAGATTTCCAAATGAAGATCCTGAACACTTGGCATTCCTGCACCTTGACACATTATCAACAAGGACTTCTGAGAAATGAGGGACATCACCACTAAGCTTGATAATGAAGGATATCAATGCCTTGTTTCTCAATGGATTTGGATACATTCCATGATTCCATTTTTTATTTATTTTTTTCAAATTAATACTTAGTACCTTACTCCCAACACCGACTGAATCTGACAGATTCCTTATATTGCCTGAAATCTCGGCAGCATGGAGCTGATTTATTCCATTGTATTGGGGGATGTTTTGGGGGAGTTTTGGGGAGAAGAACAAACTTGAGATACTATGCGTTTCTCTGTGTCTCTGTCCTTACAGCGGTCCACCTTTGGCATTCTCCCTGGCATTGCCCCAAGATAATCTAAGCTATTTCATATGGTATTGCCAGCCGACCATTCTCCAAACTTTTCATCTGACACGCAAACACTGGCGCTACGCCAAACTAAATCAGCATTTTAAATCTGTGTTTAATTTGGACTGGGTAGAAGATCCCAATTCAAGGAAAGCAAAGTTCCAAAATTCTTTCAACATCGGGAGCCCTACATACAATTCTTAGATCCACATAATAAAACGTTTGTGCTCCACACATTTCAATTTACTAGTTGGTACTCGGTAAGAATTCTCCATGAGCAAATTCCAGTTTGTTTTAAAAAATGGGGAGGGTTGGGGAGATGTTTCTAACACTTTGACTTGGCTATTGTTTTCCTTTCTATTTCTCCATACTTTCACGTAGGACAGAGTCTGACTTATATTTCAACAAATTAACATTTAGTTTGATTAATATTAATCTTCTTGTTTATATTTTTATTTCTCTTTAACGTGGTAATGTTTATTTGGGGTGTTGCGTTACGTAACCCCAGCACCAAATTTATTCTCCAATAAAATGTTTGAGAAATTATAAAAAAAAAAAAGAAAGCTTTCTGGAGCAAAGTTTGTGATGTCTTAGAGACGAAGTTCAGGAAAGCGAAAGTTCCTTTAATATCCGATAATAAAAGGGGGTCCTTTATTGCTGACGTAGTAATAAAAGCATTTCCTATAATAGGCCCATAATAAAACATGTTACAGGAGAGAATTGTTTCTGCAGTGACTGTAAAGAGGTTTTGTATTTTTTCTTTTTTTGTGTGTGTTTTTTGGGAGATTTACACAAGCTGACACCTGCCTTCAGATAGCAGAAAGGGTTTCCCTACAACATTAGCCATAGAGGCGGCTGGGAGCACCTCCGGGACAAGACAAAGGATTTATGACTGTCAGTTACTACCTCGCTCCCTAAATCACAGCTGATGGCTGGAAGCTGCAGGCGTCCACTTTCCCGAATATAACCCCCTCTGCTTTTAGTGCCCCTATCATTAATCAAAATGCAGCTGTAGGGCATCAACCCAGCTCTGGACTAGTCTTATGAAAAAAACAAAATGTCCACCAAAAAAATGCGATGACCCCCCCTCTCCACCCCCCTTTCTGAAATGTATGCCATGTGTAAACATATCCATGTTCTAAAGCCAATCGTGCAAATCATGGCTGACTGCGTACATGTTAAGAGAAATCGAGAGGCACGCAATCAACCCTTCAAAGCCCAATGGGCCACACATTACAGGTACTCCTCACTTACCAACCGGGTTCAATTCCTATGACCCGGTCGTAGAACAAATTGGTTGGTAAGTGAGGAGTTAAAATAATGCCTGCTCTGGTGGGCTGGTCTACATTCAGGGAAATTTCCCCAAACACAGACGAACGCAGCAGAGCAGGGAATCCCTCTGATCTATGTTCGGGCAAATTTCCCTGAGCATAGATTTAAGGGATTGCCTGTTCTGGTGCGCATGTCTGTGTTCAGGGACATTTTCCCGAACATAAAAGAACGCACAAGAACAGGGAATCCCTTAAATCTATGCTCAGGGAAATTTGCCCGAACATAGATTAGAGGGATTTCCTGCTCTGTTGCGTTCGTCTATGTTCGGGGAAATGTCCCCGAAAAAAAAGGAGAACGCAGCAGATCAGGGAATCCCTCTAATTCTCACAACGGCTCCAATAACCAGCCCGCGAGATAGCTGGTCGTAAAACAGGTAGGTCGCCAAACGAGGACCACCTGTATACGTTAGAGCAAGAACCATTTAAAACTCGTGAATATAGTCCAATCAGAATATTTGCAAAACAGGATTGAGAATCGGCCCATCGGCTTACAATAAAGTATTTCATATAGTCACAAGGCGAAGAGGGGCCTGCCCAAACAAGTTTACAATGTAAACATCACTTCCTCATATCCCCTGCATGTTGGATCATACCTCCCAACTGTCCTATTTAGGAGGGACAGTCCCTATTTTAATCAAAATGTCTCTGTCCCTCTTTTCTCTACTAAAGTCCCTCTTTTCTAGGAGTTTCATATTGTTGATGTGTCTGAGTGTATAACAGAGCTCCACAGCAATAATACTCCCAGTAATGTGTCTGAGTGTATAACAGAGCTCCACAGCAATAATACTCCCAGTAATGTGTCTGAGTGTATAACAGAGCTCCACAGCAATAATACGCCCAGTAATGTGTCTGAGGGTATAACAGAGCTCCACAGTAATAACACTCCCAGTAATGTGTCTAAATGTATAACAGAGCTCCACAGCAATAATACTCCCAGTAATGTGCCTGAGTGTATAACAGAGTTCCACACCAATAATACTCCCAGTAATGTGTCTGAGTGTATAACAGAGCTCCACAGCAATAATACTCCCAGTAATGTATCTGAGTGTATAACAGAGCTCCACCGCAATAATACTCCAAGTAATGTGTCTGAGTGTATAACAGAGCTCCACAGCAATAATACTTCCAGTAATGTGTCTGAGTGTATAACAGAGCTCCACAGCAAAAATACTCCCAGTAACGTGTCTGAGTGTATAACAGAGACCCACAGCAATAATACTCCCAGTAATGTGTCTGAGTGTATAATAGACACATTACTGCTAGTATTATTGCTGTGGGGCTCTGTTATACACTCAGACACATTACTGCTAGTATTATTGCTGTGGGGCTCTGAGTGTATAACAGAGCTCCACAGCAATAATACTCCCAGTAATGTGTCTGAGTGTATAACAGAGCCCCACAGCAATAATACTCCCAGTAATGTGTCTGAGTGTGTAACAGAGCTCCACAGTAATAATACTCCCAGTAATGTGTCTGAGTGTATAACAGAGCTCCACAGCAATAATACTCCCAGTAATGTGACTGAGTGTATAACAGAGTTCCACAGCAATAATACTACCAGTAATGTGTCTGAGCATATAACAGAGCTCCACAGCAATAATACTCCCGTTAATGTGTCTGAGTGTATAACAGAGCCCCACCGCAATAATACTCCCAGTAATGTGTCTGAGGGTATTACAGAGCTCCACAGCAATAATACTCCCAGTAATGTGTCTGAGTGTATAACAGAGCCCCACATCAATAATACGCCCAGTAATGTGTCTGAGTGTATAACAGAGCTCCACAGCAATAATACTCACAGTAATGTGTCTGAGTGTATAACAGAGCCCCACATCAATAATACTCCCAGTAATGTGTCTGAGTGTATAACAGAGCTCCACAGCAATAATACTCCCAGTAATGTGTCTGAGTGTGTAACAGAGCTCCACAGCAATAATACTCCCAGTAATGTGTCTGAGTGTATAACAGAGCCCCACAGCAATAATACTCCCAGTAATGTGTCTGAGTGTATAACAGAGCTCCACAGCAATAATACTCCCAGTAATGTGTCTGAGTGTATAACAGAGCTCCACAGTAATAATACTCCCAGTAATGTGTCTGAGTGTATAACAGAGCCCCACAGCAATAATACTCCCAGTAATGTGTCTGAGTGTATAACAGAGCCCCACAGCAATAATACTCCCAGTAATGTGTCTGAGTGTATAACAGAGCTCCACAGTAATAATACTCCCAGTAATGTGTCTGAGTGTATAACAGAGCCCCACAGCAATAATACTCCCAGTAATGTGTCTGAGTGTATAACAGAGCCCCACAGCAATAATACTCCCAGTAATGTGTCTGAGTGTATAACAGAGCCCCACAGCAATAATACTGCCAGTAATGTGTCTGATTGTATAACAGAGCTCCACAGCAATAATACTCCCAGTAATGTGTCTGAGTGTATAACAGAGCCCCACAGCAATAATACTCCCAGTAATGTGTCTGAGTGCATAACAGAGCCCCACAGCAATAATACTCCCAGTAATGTGTCTGAGTGTATAACAGAGCTCCACAGCAATAATACTCCCAGTAATGTGTCTGAGTGTATAACAGAGCTCCACAGCAATAATACTCCCAGTAATGTGTCTGAGAGTATAACAGAGCCCCACAGCAATAATACTCCCAGTAATGTGTCTGAGTGCATAACAGAGCCCCACAGTAATAATACTCCCAGTAATGTGTCTGTGTGTATAACAGAGCCCCACAGCAATAATACTCCCAGTAATGTGACTGAGTGTATAACAGAGCTCCACAGCAACAATACTCCCAGTAATGTGTCTGAGTGTATAACAGAGCCCCACAGTAATAATACTCCCAGTAATGTGTCTGAGTGTATAACAGAGCTCCACAGCAATAATACTCCCAGTAATGTGTCTGAGTGTATAACAGAGCCCCACAGCAATAATACTCCCAGTAATGTGTCTGAGGGTATAACCGAGCTCCACAGCAATAATACTCCCAGTAATGTGTCTGAGGGTATAACAAAGCCCCACAGCAATAATACTCCCAGTAATGTGTCTGAGTGTATAACAGAGCCCCACAGTAATAATACTCCCAGTAATGTGTCTGAGAGTATAACAGAGCCCCACAGCAATAATACTCCCAGTAATGTGTCTGAGTGCATAACAGAGCCCCACAGTAATAATACTCCCAGTAATGTGTCTGTGTGTATAACAGAGCCCCACAGCAATAATACTCCCAGTAATGTGACTGAGTGTATAACAGAGCTCCACAGCAACAATACTCCCAGTAATGTGTCTGAGTGTATAACAGAGCCCCACAGTAATAATACTCCCAGTAATGTGTCTGAGTGTATAACAGAGCTCCACAGCAATAATACTCCCAGTAATGTGTCTGAGTGTATAACAGAGCCCCACAGCAATAATACTCCCAGTAATGTGTCTGAGGGTATAACCGAGCTCCACAGCAATAATACTCCCAGTAATGTGTCTGAGGGTATAACAAAGCCCCACAGCAATAATACTCCCAGTAATGTGTCTGAGTGTATAACAGAGCCCCACAGCAATAATACTCCCAGTAATGTGTCTGAGTGTATAACAGAGCCCCACAGCAATAATACTCCCAGTAATGTGTCTGTGTGTATAACAGAGCCCCACAGCAATAATACTCCCAGTAATGTGTCTGTGTGTATAACAGAGCCCCACAGCAATAATACTCCCAGTAATGTGTCTGTGTGTATAACAGAGCTCCACAGCAATAATACTCCCAGTAATGTGTCTGAGTGTATAACAGAGCCCCACAGCAATAATACTCCCAGTAATGTGTCTGTGTGTATAACAGAGCCCCACAGCAATAATACTCCCAGTAATGTGTCTGTGTGTATAACAGAGCCCCACAGCAATAATACTCCCAGTAATGTGTCTGTGTGTATAACAGAGCCCCACAGCAATAATACTCCCAGTAATGTGTCTGAGTGTATAACAGAGCTCCACAGCAATAATACTCCCAGTAATGTGTCTGAGTGTATAACAGAGCTCCACAGCAATAATACTCCCAGTAATGTGTCTGAGTGTATAACAGAGCTCCACAGCAATAATACTCCCAGTAATGTGTCTGAGTGTATAACAGAGCCCCACCGCAATAATACTCCCAGTAATGTGTCTGAGGGTATTACAGAGCTCCACAGCAATAATACTCCCAGTAATGTGTCTGAGTGTATAACAGAGCCCCACATCAATAATACTCCCAGTAATGTGTCTGAGTGTATAACAGAGCTCCACAGTAATAATACTCCCAGTAATGTGTCTGAGTGTATAACAGAGCTCCACAGTAATAATACTCCCAGTAATGTGTCTGAGTGTATAACAGAGCTCCACATCAATAATACTCTCAGTAATGTGTCTGAGTGTATAACAGAGCCCCACAGCAATAATACTCCCAGTAATGTGTCTGAGTGTATAACAGAGCTCCACAGCAATAATACTCCCAGTAATGTGTCTAAATGTATAACAGAGCTCCACAGCAATAATACTCCCAGTAATGTGTCTGAGTGTATAACAGAGCCCCACAGCAATAATACTCCCAGTAATGTGTCTGAGTGTATAACAAAGCTCCACAGCAATAATACTCCCAGTAATGTGTCTGAGTGTATAACAGAGCTCCACAGCAATAAAACTCCCAGTAATGTGTCTGAGTGTATAACAGAGCCCCACAGTAATAATACTCCCAGTAATGTGTCTGAGTGTATCACAGAGCTCCACAGCAATAATACTCCCAGTAATGTGTCTGGGTGTATAACAGAGCTACACAGCAATAATACTCCCAGTAATGTGTCTGAGTGTATAACAGAGCTCCACAGCAATAATACTCCCAGTAATGTGACTGAGTGTATAACAGAGCTCCACAGCAATAATACTCCCAGTAATGTGTCTGAGTGTATAACAGAACTCCACAGTAATAATACTCCTAGTAATGTGTCTGAGTGTATAACAGAGCTCCACAGCAATAATACTCCCAGTAATGTGTCTGGGTGTATAACAGAGCTCCACAGCAATAATACTCCCAGTAATGTGTCTGAGTGTATAACAAAGCTCCACAGCAATAATACTCCCAGTAATGTGTCTGAGTGTATAACAGAGCCCCACAGCAATAATACTCCCAGTAATGTGTCTGAGTGTATCACAGAGCTCCACAGCAATAATACTCCCAGTAATGTGTCTGGGTGTATAACAGAGCTACACAGCAATAATACTCCCAGTAATGTGTCTGAGTGTATAACAGAGCTCCACAGCAATAATACTCCCAGTAATGTGACTGAGTGTATAACAGAGCTCCACAGCAATAATACTCCCAGTAATGTGTCTGAGTGTATAACAGAACTCCACAGTAATAATACTCCTAGTAATGTGTCTGAGTGTATAACAGAGCTCCACAGCAATAATACTCCCAGTAATGTGTCTGGGTGTATAACAGAGCTCCACAGCAATAATACTCCCAGTAATGTGTCTGAGTGTATAACAAAGCTCCACAGCAATAATACTCCCAGTAATGTGTCTGAGTGTATAACAGAGCTCCACAGCAATAATGCTCCCAGTAATGTGTCTGAGTGTATAACAGAGCTCCACAGCAATAATACTCCCAGTAATGTGTCTGGGTGTATAACAGAGCTCCACAGCAATAATACTCCCAGTAATGTGTCTGAGTGTATAACAAAGCTCCACAGCAATAATACTCCCAGTAATGTGTCTGAGTGTATAACAGAGCTCCACAGCAATAATGCTCCCAGTAATGTGTCTGAGTGTATAACAGAGCTCCACAGCAATAATGCTCCCAGTAATGTGTCTGAGTGTATCACAGAGCTCCACAGCAATAATACTCCCAGTAATGTGTCTGGGTGTATAACAGAGCTACACAGCAATAATACTCCCAGTAATGTGTCTGAGTGTATAACAGAGCTCCACAGCAATAATACTCCCAGTAATGTGACTGAGTGTATAACAGAGCTCCACAGCAATAATACTCCCAGTAATGTGTCTGAGTGTATAACAGAACTCCACAGTAATAATACTCCTAGTAATGTGTCTGAGTGTATAACAGAGCTCCACAGCAATAATACTCCCAGTAATGTGTCTGGGTGTATAACAGAGCTCCACAGCAATAATACTCCCAGTAATGTGTCTGAGTGTATAACAAAGCTCCACAGCAATAATACTCCCAGTAATATGTCTGAGTGTATAACAGAGCCCCACAGCAATAATACTCCCAGTAATGTGTCTGAGTGTATAACCGAGCTCCACAGCAATAATACTCCCAGTAATGTGTCTGTGTGTATAACAGAGCTCCACAGTAATAATACTCCCAGTAATGTGTCTGAGTGTATAACAGAGCCCCACAGCAATAATACTCCCAGTAATGTGTCTGTGTGTATAACAGAGCTCCACAGCAATAATGCTCCCAGTAATGTGTCTGAGTGTATAACAGAGCCCCACAGCAATAATACTCCCAGTAATGTGTCTGAGTGTATAACAGAGCTCCACAGCAATAATACCCAAAGTAATGTGTCTGAGTGTATAACAGAGCTCGACAGCAATAATACTCCCAGTAATGTGTCTGAGTGTATAACAGAGCTCCACAGCAATAATACTCCCAGTAATGTGTCTGAGTGTATAACAAAGCTCCACAGCAATAATACTCCCAGTAATGTGTCTGAGTGTATAACAGAGCTCCACAGCAATAATGCTCCCAGTAATGTGTCTGAGTGTATAACAGAGCTCCACAGCAATAATGCTCCCAGTAATGTGTCTGAGTGTATCACAGAGCTCCACAGCAATAATACTCCCAGTAATGTGTCTGGGTGTATAACAGAGCTACACAGCAATAATACTCCCAGTAATGTGTCTGAGTGTATAACAGAGCTCCACAGCAATAATACTCCCAGTAATGTGACTGAGTGTATAACAGAGCTCCACAGCAATAATACTCCCAGTAATGTGTCTGAGTGTATAACAGAACTCCACAGTAATAATACTCCTAGTAATGTGTCTGAGTGTATAACAGAGCTCCACAGCAATAATACTCCCAGTAATGTGTCTGGGTGTATAACAGAGCTCCACAGCAATAATACTCCCAGTAATGTGTCTGAGTGTATAACAAAGCTCCACAGCAATAATACTCCCAGTAATATGTCTGAGTGTATAACAGAGCCCCACAGCAATAATACTCCCAGTAATGTGTCTGAGTGTATAACCGAGCTCCACAGCAATAATACTCCCAGTAATGTGTCTGTGTGTATAACAGAGCTCCACAGTAATAATACTCCCAGTAATGTGTCTGAGTGTATAACAGAGCCCCACAGCAATAATACTCCCAGTAATGTGTCTGTGTGTATAACAGAGCTCCACAGCAATAATGCTCCCAGTAATGTGTCTGAGTGTATAACAGAGCCCCACAGCAATAATACTCCCAGTAATGTGTCTGAGTGTATAACAGAGCTCCACAGCAATAATACCCAAAGTAATGTGTCTGAGTGTATAACAGAGCTCCACAGCAATAATACTCCCAGTAATGTGTCTGAGTGTATAACAGAGCTCCACAACAATAATACTCCCAGTAATGTGTCTGTGTGTATAACAGAGCCCCACAGCAATAATACTCCCAGTAATGTGTCTGTGTGTATAACAGAGCCCCACAGCAATAATACTCCCAGTAATGTGTCTGTGTGTATAACAGAGCCCCACAGCAATAATACTCCCAGTAATGTGTCTGAGTGTATAACAGAGCTCCACAGCAATAATACTCCCAGTAATGTGTCTGAGTGTATAACAGAGCTCCACAGCAATAATACTCCCAGTAATGTGTCTGAGTGTATAACAGAGCTCCACAGCAATAATACTCCCAGTAATGTGTCTGAGTGTATAACAGAGCTCCACAGCAATAATACTCCCAGTAATGTGTCTGAGTGTATAACAGAGCTCCACAGTAATAATACTCCCAGTAATGTGTCTGAGTGTATAACAGAGCTCCACAGCAATAATACTCCCAGTAATGTGTCTGAGTGTATAACAGCAATAATACTCCCAGTAATGTGTCTGAGTGTATAACAGAGCTCCACAGCAATAATACTCCCAGTAATGTGTCTGAGTGTATAACAGAGCTCCACAGCAATATTACTCCCAGTAATGTGTCTGAGTGTATAACAGAGCTCCACAGCAATAATACTCCCAGTAATGTGTCTGAGTGTATAACAGAGCCCCACCGCAATAATACTCCCAGTAATGTGTCTGAGGGTATTACAGAGCCCCACAGCAATAATACTCCCAGTAATGTGTCTGAGTGTGTAACAGAGCTCCACAGCAATAATACTCCCAGTAATGTGTCTGAGTGTATAACAGAGCCCCACCGCAATAATACTCCCAGTAATGTGTCTGAGGGTATTACAGAGCCCCACAGCAATAATACTCCCAGTAATGTGTCTGAGTGTATAACATAGCTCCACAGCAATAATACTCCCAGTAATGTGTCTGAGTGTATAACAGAGCCCCACAGCAATAATACTCCCAGTAATGTGTCTGAGTGTATAACAGAGCTCCACAGCAATAATACTCCCAGTAATGTGTCTGAGTGTATAACAGAGCTCCACAGCAATAATACTCCCAGTAATGTGTCTGAGTGTATAACAGAGCTCCACAGCAATAATACTCCCAGTAATGTGTCTGAGTGTATAACAGAGCTCCACAGCAATAATACTCCCAGTAATGTGTCTGAGTGTATAACAGAGCTCCACAGTAATAATACTCCCAGTAATGTGTCTGAGTGTATAACAGAGCTCCACAGCAATAATACTCCCAGTAATGTGTCTGAGTGTATAACAGCAATAATACTCCCAGTAATGTGTCTGAGTGTATAACAGAGCTCCACAGCAATAATACTCCCAGTAATGTGTCTGAGTGTATAACAGAGCTCCACAGCAATATTACTCCCAGTAATGTGTCTGAGTGTATAACAGAGCTCCACAGCAATAATACTCCCAGTAATGTGTCTGAGTGTATAACAGAGCCCCACCGCAATAATACTCCCAGTAATGTGTCTGAGGGTATTACAGAGCCCCACAGCAATAATACTCCCAGTAATGTGTCTGAGTGTATAACAGAGCCCCACCGCAATAATACTCCCAGTAATGTGTCTGAGGGTATTACAGAGCCCCACAGTAATAATACTCCCAGTAATGTGTCTGAGTGTATAACAGAGCCCCACAACAATAATACTCCCAGTAATGTGTCTGAGTGTATAACAGAGCCCCACAGCAATAATACTCCCAGTAATGTGTCTGAGTGTATAACAGAGCTCCACAGCAATAATACTCCCAGTAATGTGTCTGAGTGTATAACAGAGCTCCACAGCAATAATACTCCCAGTAATGTGTCTGAGTGTATAACAGAGCTCCACAGCAATAATACTCCCAGTAATGTGTCTGAGTGTATAACAGAGCTCCACAGCAATAACACTCCCAGTAATGTGTCTGAGTGTATAACAGAGCTCCACAGCAATAATACTCCCAGTAATGTGTATGAGTGTATAACAGAGCTCCACAGCAATAATACTCCCAGTAATGTGTCTGAGTATATAACAGAGCTCCACAGCAATAATACTCCCAGTAATGTGTCTGAGTGTATAACAGAGCTCCACAGTAATAATACTCCCAGTAATGTGTCTGAGTGAATAACAGAGCTCCACAGCAATAATACTCCCAGTAATGTGTCTCAGTGTATAACAGAGCTCCACAGCAATAATACTCCCAGTAATGTGTATGAGTGTATAACAGAGCTCCACAGCAATAATACTCCCAGTAATGTGTCTGAGTATATAACAGAGCTCCACAGCAATAATACTCCCAGTAATGTGTCTGAGTGTATAACAGAGCTCCACAGCAATAATACTCCCAGTAATGTGTCTGAGTGTATAACAGAGCTCCACAGCAATAATACTCCCAGTAATGTGTCTGAGTGTATAACAGAGCTCCACAGCAATAATACTCCCAGTAATGTGTCTGAGTGTATAACAGAGCTCCACAGCAATAACACTCCCAGTAATGTGTCTGAGTGTATAACAGAGCTCCACAGCAATAATACTCCCAGTAATGTGTATGAGTGTATAACAGAGCTCCACAGCAATAATACTCCCAGTAATGTGTCTGAGTATATAACAGAGCTCCACAGCAATAATACTCCCAGTAATGTGTCTGAGTGTATAACAGAGCTCCACAGTAATAATACTCCCAGTAATGTGTCTGTGTGTATAACAGAGCTCCACAGCAATAATACTCCCAGTAATGTGTATGAGTGTATAACAGAGCTCCACAGCAATAATACTCCCAGTAATGTGTCTGAGTGTATAAGAGAGCTCCACAGCAATAATACTCCCAGTAATGTGTCTGCGTGTATAACAGAGCTCCACAGCGATAATACTCCCAGTAATGTGTCTGAGTGTATAACAGAGCTCAACAGCAATAATACTCCCAGTAATGTGTCTGAGTGTATAACAGAGCTCAACAGCAATAATACTCCCAGTAATGTGTCTGCGTGTATAACAGAGCTCCACAGTAATAATACTCCCAGTAATGTGTCTGAGTGTATAACAGAGCTCAACAGCAATAATACTCCCAGTAATGTGTCTGAGTGTATAACAGAGCTCCACAGCAATAATACTCCCAGTAATGTGTCTGCGTGTATAACAGAGCTCCACAGCGATAATACTCCCAGTAATGTGTCTGAGTGTATAACAGAGCCCCACAGCAATAATACTCACAGTAATGTGTCTGAGTGTATAACAGAGCTCAACAGCAATAATACTCCCAGTAATGTGTCTGAGTATATAACAGAGCCCCACAGCAATAACACTCCCAGTAATGTGTCTGAGTGTATAACAGAGCCCCACAGCAATAATACTCCCAGTAATGTGTCTGAGTGTATAACAGAGCCCCACAGCAATAATACTCCCAGTAATGTGTCTGAGTGTATAACAGAGCCCCACAGCAATAATACTCCCAGTAATGTGTCTGAGTGTATAACAGAGCTCCACAGCAATATTACTCCCAGTAATGTGTCTGAGTGTATAACAGAGCCCCACAGCAATAATACTCCCAGTAATGTGTCTGAGTGTATAACAGAGCTCCACAGTAATAATACTCCCAGTAATGTGTCTGAGTGTATAACAGAGCTCCACAGCAATACTACTCCCAGTAATGTGTCTGAGTGTATACAGAGCTCCACAGTAATAATACTCCCAGTAATGTGTCTGAGTGTATAACAGAGCTCCACAGTAATAATACTCCCAGTAATGTGTCTGAGTGTATAACAGAGCTCCACAGCAATAATACTCCCAGTAATGTGTCTTACAATAAATGTGTTAAGATATCAGTCTGTGTAAATAAGATACATTGTTCTAAATTACATTTTCGTAGCATAAGTTGTTATTAGTAAGTCACCTAAAATTTCTCAGAACAGCCCAGCCCCTGGCCACCACCCCCGAAAACTAAAGTGTGGGTTTTTTAAGGCTACAAGAAAAGCTCTTTATTCTTCTTTCTTTCCTCACCTCCTGTAATCTCTACCTATACCATCACCATATATACCAGCTGTATTATTACATATTAATGGAAAGTTTTTCAGATCAGCTTTTTAAAAACAAATAATAAATGATTGGAGATACCAATTTGGCGCGTGACTCATTACTATAGAGCAGCTGCCGCTTCTACGATTTTAGACATCCGAAACTCTTCTAATATCACATTAGACTCACAGGGAGTTATTACGATAATAAACGATATAATCAGATTCATTTATCAGTTTTACTGTCATAATTATCTTTTCAATTAATGCAAATGAAGATTAATCTTTGGATTTTGGGGTAGTATCAACATACAAGATCTAGTACTTGACTCGCTACCAAACAATGCTGATTGTGAAATATTGTCGTCGTCCCCCCGCCCGCCTAAACTTCCCACCCTCTTTACCCCCCCCCCCCCCCCTCCCCCAGTTTGAAACAAATTATGGTTAACATGCTGCTATGTATTCGGTAAAACATGAATCGTGTTCATTGACACTTTCTATTTGATCTGAACGCAATAAATAGTTTGAAGCAAAAAGCAATGGTCCTAAATTTGAAATAACATGTATAGAACAATGATAACCGTAATTAACAGTTCCTAAATTGAGGAGCAACATAATTACTAATGACTAAACTTCTAACGTCTCGTTTGCTAGGTCTCTTGTCAACTTTTCTTCCTGTCTGTATAAATGCCCTCATTCGTATGTTGTGTTTACCCAGTATACAACACTACAGTATATGTTGCTGCCATTTGAATGAAATAAAAACACGAAAGTCATTTGTTAAGGACAAGACAAAGAGCTGGAACGTGCAGATCTATTAGCGTTATGCATTATGGCGTAACCGTGATACAGCAATAACAAACCAATCTGGAATTCTTTCTTTTACAAAAAATAATAAACAATGTGACACTATAAATAACTAATCTGTGAAAATATAGTACTGTATTTAACGTGCGCTTTGAAGAAGGATTTGTAGTTGAAACGTTGGCACTTGGCACTTTATATTGTAGGACTATAATTAGTTGCATTTATTGTTTCTAAATATATATTTTTAATTAATATTGCCATCCATCTTAGAGGAGGTGAGTCTTCGTATTACATTTGTTAGGCTATGTGTATATTTTCTTTTTTCTTTGCAGATTTTTTTTACCTAACTTGTTCTATTGTGGATATTGTGTGGTGCTGAATACCTCAAGTTATGGTGTGTACGTCTGTTTGGATTTTTTTTTTTTTTTACCTGTTTAGTATATATTTTTTAAAAGTATGTATTTTTTTTTTAATGCTCACATAACTGTCTTAATTATTTCCGACCTACAGTACTTTGTAATCAGCCACGGTTCAAAGTCCAGTGACTTGCCATTGGGCTACCTTACAGCGAATCAATCAGTATTCTTTAATCTGATGACAGCCCAGGTTAATGTGTATTCGGTGTGCTTCCTAAACAAAGAAATGATTGCAATCACAACCCCCCTCCAACTCTTTACCCGGACGTTCATGGCCCTCGTCCTTTAAAATAAAGGGAAAGGGAGAGCACATTGTTAGTCTGTGATTTAAACATCGTAGTGTAAAACTTTATTGTCTGATAAAAATTCAATTAAAGCAATTTACAGTATTGCAGCCCTGACTGTTTCAGGTAAGAGGTTTAAAGCAGGAGCAAGGTACATGGTTTGGGGTGTCGGAATAATGTGGATAATCTGGGAGTGTAGGAATAATATGGATAGGAATATGGCAGCTGGTCTAGGAGTGTAGGAATATGGAAAATGGTCTACGGGTGAAGGAATATGGCAGCTGGTCTAGGAGTGTAGCAATATGGAAGATGGTCTAGGGGTGTAGGAATATGGCAGCTGGTCTAGGAGTGTAGGAATATGGAAGATGGTCTAGGGGTGTAGGAATATGGCAGCTGGTCTAGGAGTGTAGGAATATGGAAGATGGTCTAGGGGTTTAGGAATATGGCAGATGGTCTACGGGTGAAGGAATATGGCAGCTGGTCTATGGATGTAGGAATATGGAAGATGGTCTAGGGGTGTAGGGATATGGCAGATGGTCTATGGGTGTAGGAATAATGTGGTTAGTTTATGGGTGTTGGAATATGGCAGATGGTCTGCGGGTGTAGAAATAATGTGGTTAGTTTATGGGTGTAGGAATATGGCAGATAGTCTACAGGTGTAGGAATATGGCACATGGTCTAGGGGTGTAGGAATATGGCAGATGATCTACGGGTGTAGGAATATGGCAAATGGTCTACGAGTGTAGGAATATAGCAGATGGTCTACAGGTGTAGGAATATGGCAGATGGCCTAGGGGTGTAGGAATATGGCAGATGGTCTACAGGTGTAGGAATATAGCAGATTGTCTATGGGTGTAGTGATAATCCCATTACAATGAAGCGATTGGTGCCATATTTTGAAGGCAGAAATTAGATCTGTGGCCACATTCTATGTTTGGAAGAATTGCCATCGTAACCGGTAGAATGTTTCGGTCAGAAGAGTTTCCATTTATTTTAAGCATTAAATACTCATTTGATTTGTTAAACACCAACTATAAAATACAGCAAAATGTGGGAGTAGCCTCCTTGTTCAGACTTTAATGGATTAATTCGATTATTAACATTATTAAAAAACCCGGAATTATCGGGAATTGAAAGTTCAGATTACGAGCCAGGAATACAGACATGACCCCAGATCCCACAATTCCGTAGCCCCAATAACACATGAAGACATCATTAACGTCACAGCAATGACAGCATTAACATTTACAAATAATCTGACAGCCCTTGGGGTATTTACCTAACAGGCAATTCTTCCACAATGCTTCCATGAATCCAAACTCCGTATGTCTACTGCCATCAGCCTTTAGCTGACTGTGGCTCCCTAAGACAATTGGCATATCAGATCTCTGTTTTACTGCGCTTGTAAGGAACACCGCCATCGTGATGTCGACAACACCAGCATTACGTTCCCCCAGAACAGCCAGCGCAACTTCCACACCCCCCCCTTTGCAGACCCAAATGAAAGATGCCCATGCCGATAGGACACAGATGGACTGTATCTAAATTACGTAAACTACAAAATCAACAACTATCAGAACAAATTCAAATAACACACTGACAGCAGTCTGTTCTTTTAAATATCTAGGTATGTTGCCTGACCTCAATCTATCCTCTGGCCTTCACATTGAAAAAAATCTCTTCAAAACTTTACCCAAAACTAGGTGCCCTGTACAGAAACAAATCGGTCTAAGCCCTACAGTAAGGAACACACGCTAATGCCGGTCGTTGATTGTGGGGATGTAGTGTGTGCACCCGCACCGCAAACCCACCTTAATAAACTTAATACGTTATATAATTTGTTCTGCCACTTTGTACTAGAATGTAATTACTTTACCCACCACTGTGACATGTTAAAAGAGCAAAACTGGCTGTCGCTGGAATCCCAACGCACTCTTTATCTGTCTAGCCTTGTGCATAAGAGCAATAAGCATTTCTGGGAAGCTCCCACCCTACCTGAGTAGAATGCTCTCCCCGGCTGTTCCCACCTCCTATAACCTCCGATCCAGTACTAGCACGATATTTAGCATACCGTAATACAAAAATAAAGTGGCTCGATCCTCCTTTTCCTACAGAGCACCACAAATAACCTCAGGGACACAGTCAAATCTTCATTCAATCTAAAATCTCTTAAGAAATCTATGACAATATACCTCAGCACAGAATGCACCTGTCATGGTTGAATATAATTATTACCGGTTATGTATTAAATTAATATATGTGTGTATGTGTATATATATATATATATAGTTTGCATATTGTATTTTTGTAATATTGTATCCTCTTGTCACAATGCAATGTTTTGTGGACCCAGGACATACTTGAATACAAGAGAAATCTCAATGTATCCATCCTGGTAAAATATTTGATACATAAATAAATAAATCTGTCTGCATTAAATCAACTTGTCACTTTCCAGTTCAACATGTCAAACCGCTGTGACACCAATCTGGCAAGTGCCATGTACCAGGGGTGATAGATTTCCAAATAGGTCGAGGGGTAACTTTAGACCACATTAAAGCTGGGCGATTGAACCAGCATCTAGGTGTGCGCATGCACGGGGGAAACCCTTCTGAGGTGTCGCAATAAGAACTGCAGCTTTTGCAAACTGTTTTAAGATATACCCAGAATAAATACAGGCATTAAATGCCTGTTTGTATTAATTGTGGTGTATATACTATACAAGGATTTCATCCTCTCCCCCCACCCCCCCAACCCTCCCAATATGGGCAGTGGAATGTTCCTTCAACTGAAAGCATAGCCCAGTTAGATAATCTTTCCAGTTTGGTCATTTTGTCCTTAAAGGGACACTGTAGGCACACAGACCATTTTAGCTCATTGAAATTGTATGGGTGTAATGTCCCATGTCCCTTAACCCTGCAATGGTAATTATTGCAGTTATTGAGAAACTGCAACAATTACTATCCAGGGTTAACTCCACCTCTAGTGGCGGTCTACCAGACAGCCACTAGAGGGCTTCCTGGTTTGAAACGGACGTCCTCACGTTCGGCATTAGGACCTCCAGCGTCAGATTTTTCCCCATATGAAAGCATTGAATAATTATTTTCTATGGGGAAATCCTAATGTGAGTGCGGCCATTGTCGCGCAAGCGCATTCGGTCTCCCCTTGCTGGCTGATGTCAGTGGGGGAGGAGCGTGGGTGGAGCCTGACCCAGTCCCGAGGGACATCTGCGCTCGATTCAGGTAAGTGACAGAAGGAGTTTTAACTCCTACAGCATCATGGGGGGGGGGGGGGGGGGGAGAGGGGGCAAGAGGGAAGGGGGCACTGCAGGAGCCTATAGTGCCATGAAAACAGATTTGTTTTCCTGGCACTATAGAATCCCTTTAAATTTGAAATTCACTTTCAATTCTCACTTACGTAAATAACCCTGATAATTTCTTTCTTGAAAAATGTACCATTAGTCTGAAGAGTTCATGAGAAACAGCCGCTCGGCATATGGCAGAGGTGGCCTGAAATACCCTACCCTTCACTTAAAGATCTCTCCTAAAGTTCACGTCCCTGCAGGGATCAGTCTGTGCACAGGAAACATTATTTAGGCCTGTAAGCTGTTGCGCTCCAGTGAACAGGCGGATCGAGAGTCACTCATCTGTACTGAGCAATTTTACAAACGTCAATGGACAAACACTGCATCCATACAGACTTTTCTTTTATATATAAAATACTCTGTTTGTAATAATTCTTTTTTATTCCCATCAATATTTCTTACATTCTATTTTCTTATTTTGGTTTTTATTCTTGTAGCCAAAATTGTCTTTTTAATTACAGAGAGAACAAGTCTCTGATTTGGATAAACAAAAGAAAATGTAAAAAGAAAACACAACATAAAGATATTAATGTGTAATCTCACAAGTTACCATAATAATACATGTGTAACGTGCATGGTAAAATTGTTTACAATGGTGGTATACATAGTGAATATGGAAACTGGCTCAGGCACCCTCTGTGCCCACACGGTGGGGCTAAACTAAAAAATAAATTGTGGGGGACATTACTATCATTTAACCCCTTAAGGACACATGACATGTCTGACACGTCATAATTCCCTTTTATTCCAGAAGTTTGGTCCTTAAGGGGTTAAATAGCGCCAATACATTCCTCAGCGCTTTACAATATTATAACGGGAGAAATGTAACAATCGATGAGGCAATTACAAAAAGTTACAAAAACAATAGGTGCTCGAAAGAGGTGGGGTAAGTACATAGTGTCCCCCTTCATGACCCCTTCATGGCCAGTGGGTGGGAGCTATTAAATAAAATAAATGGGGGGACCTATCCATAAGAAGCAGGTGGGGGCTCTAATTATTGTTTATATATAAATCAGTATTACTGCAGATTTCTGTGCCTTTCTACCTCTGCTCTGCTGACTACCCTATCTCCAATTCACTAAGCACACCTATGCTGAATTACTCTATTTAACCTGACGTTCTCCTGGACTTTACAGGTCAACATATCTGCTCATCATCACCTGCAAAATATCATAAAACTAACCCAGCACTACTCTAATCCCACTCTTATCGTTAGACCCCCAGATCGTCTTCCACCTCTCTTCGTCCATCATTTCTCCTATTCCCGTCTCTCTAACTTCTCCCATATTGAAGCTATCAATTTAATTCAATGCTCCCTCTATGTTGTACGTTGGTTTGAGCAGGGCTTAATTAATCTTCTTTTCCTGGTAAAACTTGCCGTTCAGCTGCGATGCTCCCACTGTATATCTGAAAAGTGCTGCGGACAGTGTTACATGGCGCTATATCGATTCTAATAAAAATTGTAATGATAATAATATTAATAACGTGTTAGGTTCCGCTCCCACTGTGCAGTTTCCCATGTCTTCTTCAGCACATCCATCTTTAAAAGACAACAACCTCCATAAAAATCTGTGCAGCATATGTTGCTTAATATTTTTGGTGCCTTTAAGACCATAACGGCTACCGGTATATACACAAAAATTAATTCTAAGACTGACGGATGGGTACACCAAAAGTCCTGAGAATACTCCCACCGCCAGCGGAAGAGGACTTTCTGGAGAAGCAAACAGGATGAGAAGCTTAGATTGTCCAAACAAACATACAGGAGATTATACAGAACTCTACATAGATCACATAAATAATGCCCAGTGTTAACATTATGTTCAGTAAAAAAGTGAAATTTGTTATCGCTACACGTGCACAACATGAGACTTCACTGTGGCTCCACCAACATTGTGAGCGGTGGAGCGCCCATTGAGGACGGCTCTGCCCAGGGCTCGCAGTACCTTAAAGGAGCCCTGACTGGCATTCTGGGCTGTGATGGAAGGTATGGAATAATGATGGTCTTTGAGGCTATTTGAGGATCGCATGTTGAGAGTGCTGTAAGTATCACACCTGTTAATACTCTGCAGTTTCTGCTGACTGCAAACTGCCATTTATAAAACAAATATGGTTCCAATTATTAAACAGAAAATCTATAAAAAGGAACTCTTCTATTCTGGCGCCCCCTCCCTTCTGATCGGTAACAGCGCTAGGTTACATCTGTTCCAATTTATAGCAAACGTGTCTTACATTTCCCAGAATCCTCAGCAACAATACTGCAACAGCTGGGAGGATACAGTTAGGATTCCATGATGGATCATTTACCTCAACAATGACTCACACTGAATACAGAGTATCAGCTGTCAAGGACAACGAATAGTTTTAAAAGAAAAAAATACTGCTTGGAGGTGTGTTGGTTATTCCCACGTATCCAGGGATAGGATTTCAGGGGGAAGATTCTTAAGGTATTGGATAGAATGGGTATATTATGGTGATTTTACTGTGAATAGGACAGATTCTATATGTGAATGAGGCAGCTTCTTAGTGTTAATGGGGCAGATTATAAGAGTAAATGGGGCAGATTTGCAGGGTCAGTAAAAGCAATATTATTACATAGCACATAGAGGGGATCTTGGATCACTTCATTTTAGCACTTGTGAATGGGAATCCACACTGTAGTAGAGCAGCCTTCGGCAGGTATTGCAGCTCCTGTCCTTGACCTGTACCTGGCCAGCCTGGTCCCCACTGGATCCCAGGGAAGCCACCCACACTGCTAGATATACACAGAGCTGCAGAATAACCCTCCCCTCATACAAATTATATCAGCCCACACACAAACGCAATACACAATCTGCACAAACTCAACACCACTGACAAAACACATACATGCACACAACCCCACATGCCGTCTCTCGCATGCAATACCCCAAACAGCCCCCACACATACACACACTACGAAACACACAATGTGATATATCCATTCACACACACAATTCCACAAGTAGCCCCCACACACAGCCAACATTCAAAGGTATCATACACGATACCACAAACTACTCATGAACATATACAATATAACAGCTCATATACGCACAAATGCAATGATACAAAGCAACTGCAGTAGAAATAGCACAAGCAGAATACAGCAACATGCACACCTCAATTTTAAAAAAATAGGACCGGCACGCTACGGGACATCACAATCCTATTTCGGCACAGTGCTGCTAATAGGTTGCCTACCACTGGTCTAGGGGATCTGTGTCCCCCCCACCTTCTCACTTCCGAGACCCACGTTTGATCCAGGTCAGTTGATAGACTGGATCCATACAGTATATGACTTTTATTTACTGCAGTAAATCGGTGTCTTGTAACGTCACAATTACAGCATCTCAGGGGAATTCAGTGACCTACACTCTGCGGAATGAATAACCTCATTTTTAAACATTTATTTTTTTCTTTTTTTACTATATTTTCATGTACGGATTTGCGCGATACTTTGGAGTGGTGTTAGAATGACTGGTTTATGGTTTAATGTCGCAATTAACTTGTCTAACCAGTCATTTCATCGGACGAGGCCCAAGGCATAAAATGTTCAACCCCTCCAATCGCCAATTACCCTGAGCTATGAAAGACTCCCTGATATACAGCCATTAAATACAGAGATTTACCTAACCCTGTCCTCACCCAGCCATAAAACTGATCATATGGTAGAGATCATAATAGCTGTACAAGCGGTAATTAGCCGACAAATTACAAGGCGATTCCCTTATCATTGTGATAAACTATCGTTATTTAGAAGGGAGCAGGGATAGTGTGAGGCCTACCAGAGATGGGATGGAGGGGTCACAAGCCTTGTGTTAGGGCTTAAAAGGTTGGCCCTAGTGGGTCGACAGACTGATCCAAGAGTGATATTAGAAGCTCAGAGATATTATAATAAACACCAATTCATAAACCTGCCACCTTTTTGAACTACATTATCCATGATGCTTAGTCAGCCACGGGATTGCATTTGGCCGTTATAAGCTGCAGGCTCACAACAGTAGGGATTTTGGAAAATTAGACATGTATTACTCGTGGAACAAACAAAGTTATGGCATGAAAGTCTGCGAGGACAACAAGGCTTCCATAACTTGTCTAAGGAATGCATGGAAAAAAGCAGGTCCAAGGTCATAAAATCTGAAAGTTCTGTTGTGATTGATAGAACCACTAAAGAATAAATACATTATATTTACTGTTCCTTTAAGAGTTAGTGTTGCAGGATGCATCCACCATTATTTAAAGGTTCGGAGCCTGAAACCCCTAGAAAATAAGCTTCATCGACCTTTAGGACAGCTGGGAGTGGAGGGGGATTAATTTTTCCATCTCATCGTTCACAGATCTGCTCTGTTCAGCATATGGTGAGTTTATGGGTTTCACATGTCCAGGAATTGACTCGGTAAATGGGGGCACACACGGGAGAAGAGAAAGGTTCAGGTCAGCGAAAGGGAGGACACGTCTCTACTCTATTTACTGGGTTCACTCAATGCCAGGTAACTGTGTACGATGTGCCTGATTACCGTATATCAGTTCAGGATATCTGTTGGCAGAGCATTGACCCAACTGCGACATACCTCCCGACATCTCACATGGACACACGGACACTTTAATTTTAAGGGTGTGAGTGGGGTTTGGGCCAGAAGCGGGGCTGTGACTTACTAATAACAATTTATAGAACTAAAATGGAATTTATAACAAGAACAATGTATCTTATTCACACAGACTGATTTCTAAACCCATTTATTTGCAGTTTACAGAAACATTACTGAGAGTATTATTGCTATGGAGCTCTGTTATACACTCAGACACATTACTGGGAGTATTATTACTATGGAGCTCTGTTATACACTCAGACACATTACTGGGAGTATTATTGCTGTGGAGCTCTGTTATACACTCAGACACATTACTGGGAGTATTATTGCTGTGGGGCTCTGTTATACACGCAGACACATTACTGGGAGTATTATTGCTGTGGAGCTCTGTTATACACTCAGACATTACTGGGAGTATTATTGCTGTGGAGCTCTGTTATACACTCAGACACATTACTGGGAGTATTATTGCTGTGGGGCTCTGTTATACACGCAGACACATTACTGGGAGTATTATTGCTGTGGATCTCTATTATACACTCAGACACATTACTGGGAGTATTATTGCTGTGGAGCTCTGTTATACACACAGACACATTACTGGGAGTATTATTGCTGTGGAGCTCTGTTATACACGCAGACACATTACTGGGAGTATTATTGCTGTGGAGCTCTGTTATACACTCAGACACATTACTGGGAGTATTATTGCTGTGGAGCTCTGTTATACACGCAGACACATTACTGGGAGTATTATTGCTGTGGAGCTCTGTTATACACTCAGACACATTACTGGGAGTATTATTGCTCTGGAGCTCTGTTATACACGCAGACACATTACTGGGAGTATTATTGCTGTGGAGCTCTGTTATACACTTAGACACATTACTGGGAGTATTATTGCTGTGGAGCTCTGTTATACACTCAGACACATTACTGGGAGTATTATTGCTGTGGAGCTCTGTTATACACTTAGACACATTACTGGGAGTATTATTGCTGTGGAGCTCTGTTATACACTCAGACACATTACTGGGAGTCTTATTTGCGTGGAGCTCTGTTATACACTCAGACACACCAACAATAGAAATTGGAGGAATTTAGAATTTAGAAATTGGAGGAATTTGGACCCAAGATGGGACTGTCCATCCTAAACAGGGGCACTTAGAAGGTATGTCACTGTCCTGGATTCTGTTTTTGGACCTGCACATAGGCCTGTCCACCTCCGTCCTCTTACATCTCAATGTTAAGAGGTTTAACTGAGTATTAACACCGCAGAAATTGTGGAGTCTTTGCTCCCCCCCCCAGCACAGTTTAGGCCTGTGCTCAATTACAATATCAAGATATTCCATGGCGCTGTACAATAGGTATACAAGACAAACAATGTACCGGCAACAGTAGGTGAGCAGGGCCCTTACCAAATAAGCTAACAATCTAAAAGCTCAATGCTCTCTCTTTGTCTGGACTGGTGGCTGTCTAGGTATTTCCTTGGAGACTGTAGTATCAGGGGGGGGGGGTGATGAATATATTAAGCAGGTCTTCAAATAGGAAAGAGAGGTTTGGGGGGAGGGTGGAGCCCAATGGCTGGGCATGCGATTTGGATCACTGACAACATGAAGGCACGTAAAGTGCCATCAATACAGCGCTACAGATCATGTTGGCATCTTATAGAGAAATGTTATGCAAATGTCACATTTAGTTGAAGGAAAATAAAAAGAAAGGGTTCTCTTTTTTAAGGAACACCTGGCTGGAGTACAAATCCAGTAATGCTGAAATAATTAAATAGAAATAAAATTTTCTCCTCTATCTCATAAAAACATATGGATTTTCACTTCAATATTCCTCACATCACGTGCCGTTGGCACATTTAAGGGTTAGAAGCAATGTGGCCTCTCGACCTGCTGTTTGCCGATTGTGGTTTCTAAAGATCACTCAGAAAAGACAGATTGGATCTGTTTGTACTAAAAAAATAAAATAAAATGCTTTGAAAGAGTTTTATTATACCTATGAGCCACACTTTCGAAGGCTTCCCAAATTTGCCAGATGCGCTACGTGTTATATCCAAGTGCAGTGTGCGAACCAGACGGAAAGGAATCAATCACGGCAGGTCCCATGCCAAAAAACGGCAGCCAACCTAGCACAGGAAGGGTTAACGTATCCCAGGTTCCAATACGGTTCCAGCTCAGTGATCGCCTGCTATGTCGTATGATACAATCACTGGTTCTCGGCTTGGAATTCTCCGTAAAATGATAGTCTGCGATATGACAGAGAGGACAGGAAGCGCCAAGTGAATTTCACTCGCAAGCGCCCTTTGTCCTGGTCTTAGCGCCTCATGAATCCTGCCGTTTGGCAGCCCCAAAATTTCATCATGACCATTCCTTGCTTACATTACTTGGAGCTGGTGCTCAGTGGGCTCGGATGTATGAGTGTATGATGTATGTACGAGAGTGTATCTTCTAGATTGTAAGCTCTTTCGAGCAGGGCCATCATACACCTATTGTTCTTGAAACATTTTGTAATTGTCTCATTTATTGTTAAATCTTACAATATTGTAAAGCGCTGCGGAATACGCTGGCGCCAATGTTGGACGCCCGGTGGTATAAAAGTGATACAGATGGTTCTCACATCCCCCTGAAAAATGACTAAAGATATTTTTACTGAAATTCCAACCGATTTAAGAAACTTTGTCTCTGTATATTTCCTCCCCCTGACTTTCTTAGACACTGGGCGGAGCTACAGTGTCAATCCCAAAGGTATCCCCAGTGAAGGCTGCAGGGAATTGGCTCTGTCGATGCAGGATGCCGCGGTCTCCTCCATAGACACCTATTCTGTATTCTCGCGAATGAGAGAGTACAGCAGTGATGTCAGCTCCTGGCACTTCAAGAGAACCTGACGGAGGAAGATGGCCTGCGAGGGACAGGGTCGGGTAAATAAATCCCACCGTTACCTGCCCCCCTGCCACCGGACCCCCAACAGAGATGTCATTGTCACATTATTCACATTAGTTATTATTCACATTATTTTTAAGGTTTTTAGTCTTTTCTCTTGTTGCTTCTTTTGATTTGCTCTGATAAGACAAGCGTTAACTGACGCGCTGCCGTGGCCTATGACCAAGCTCCTACTCTGGATAATAGCTGCTGGTGGATGGATATATGTGTTTCTGTATCCGTCTGCTCCCCAGGCAGCGTGCAACGCTGTGTTGTAATGTTTGGTCTCACGGGGATCCTTCCCTGAGGATATCGGAATGGATAAGAGATTTAACAAATGGTGATGGTACATATTATTACAGATTCCTCTTCTCCAGCACAGAAGGAATAATGGGGAAAAGCAGCAGAACTGTAATAATCTTTATTACATGAATTCACGAGGGGCACCTCTGGAGCCGTACAGAGGATCTGCAGCCAGAGAGCTTTGCTATTTTCCAGGCATTTAATAGCAGTGACATACTACAGTCATTAAACTCAGAGCCCTGCGAAGAACCAAACTCGCATAATGAAAGGGATCTGTTTATCCCATTCTCCATTGTGTACGGAAAACAGTGTGTCGGTGACCTGTATACATAGGGTAACCTGATCCAAGCTTTTTATGGAGGACGCTTTTAACAAATGCAGAGTGCAGGGCTATAGAAAAATCCTCTGTAGCGAGCTGAGCCACAGAACGTACCGTCAGCCTGCAGAATTCATAAACAGAAATGTATAGAGATTGCATTAACGGAACCCCCAAATTAACTTTTTTTATTTTTATTTTAATTCTTTATTTTCGTTGAGCATATGATACAGTAATAGCATGATGTGACACATGTGCATCAATGAAACACGTAACAATAAGCAATAGGTGTCATGGTTAGATTGCACATTTTTTAAACACAGAGCAAGATTATGACCCCAGGTGACCCTGATGAGATAGACATTAATTACTTTAATGTAAAGGAGATTGTGAGGTGTCTTCCTAGGGAGATCTTAGTGGCATATGTGTGGTTAGAGGCAGGGCGTAGAGGCAATATATGCAAGATTGCTAACTTGTAGGTAGCACATTACAAGATGGTGTCTTGAGGTGATTGGGTTGTATGCTTCTGTCGACAGATTGACTAGGAGTTTGCCTTGCAGGGTTCTCGCCTTTGTTAGAAGGCGTGGTAGTTAGGGTCTATTGGGGGCTTGCTCGTGAGGGGTGGTCATCCCTGACCAGGGGGGGGGTGTGCGTGTTGGCTTAGATTGGCATGGGTTGCGAGACTGGTATGGGTCTGTGTGTCATGTTATTCAGGGGGGTCTCCATTGGTAGACGTCTCCCCGTAGTTACGGAGTGCATTTTGGTGCTCTAGAACAATAAATGAGGAAGAGGTGTAAAAGAACAATGTAAACATTGTAAACCTAAACAAACAGCTTGGGTTGTGGCTTGTGCTGCCGATTTTTGGGGTTGTGGTCTGCCTCCTCAGTCGGGGGCCGCGGGGTGTCCGGTTCCATTTCTAGGCACAAACGGCACCACTCGGGTTGGGTCCCAGGTCTGGGTAGGCGTCTGGGCAGGGGTAGTGGGTGTTGAGTCCATGAGGCCCAGAGCGGAGAGGAGTGCAGGAGCCTCAGTTTCGGAGGAAAGTTTGTGCGTGGTCCCATCGTGGGTGATGATTAGTGATCTTGGTGCCCTCCATCTATATGTCACTCCTGCGGAGCGCAGTTGCCCTGTTGGCTCAGCGATTTGCGCCACTGAAGTGTGGCTCTGGTTAGGTCCTGGTAAAAGGATAAGTTAGAGTCCTCAGGGCAGCCATGATTTGGGCCTTCTCCTGTGGTAAGGAGCAGCGCAGGATTACATCCCCATCCAGGGGTGTTGTTGGTGATGCCCTTGTAGGGAGGCGGTATAACCCTGCCAGGGTGATCTTTTTGGCTACCGACGGACGCAGTACGGAAGCCAAGAGCCTCCTGATGTAGTGCGGCATTTCTTCAACAGTTACTGTTGCGGGTATGCCCCGGATTTTAATGTGGTTCCGTCTATATCTATCTTCTTGGGCTGACCGCTGCAGTGAAAATGCCTGCTGGGTAGATTGTAGTTGTAGGATTGTCTTGTTCATTGTAGCCATTCCATTCTGCATATCCTTGATGGCACCCTCAGCTGTATGCACCCTGTCTGTGACCTGCTGTATACCTGTATGGAGAAGTGCTAGCTCTGCTGCCAGGATTCTCTGGAACTCATGCAGAATATTCTGCAGGTCTTGTTTTGTAGCAGGAGCAGAGCCATCTGATGTGGCAGTAGCTGGGAGTTGGGAGCTCCGAGGTGCAGGCTGTTCCGGTGGCTTGTTCGGGACTGGCTGTGGAGAGGGAACAGAGGGGACTGGGCCTTCTGCGGCAGCCATCTTGGGGCGCACTTGGCGTTGTAGTAGTGTCCCTATATCCCCCTGTTCGGCCGGAGTACTTGACTGAGGTTTTTGGGATCATCTCCCCATTGCTGCTTCAGTGCTGTGGGGGGCTTTTGCGGTCTTCCCCATAGTAGCGGGAAGGTCGGTCAGACGGGACCCGAGGAGGAAAGTCTCCAGGCAGGGGAAGGCCGAGGGCACGCAGGCTCCCGGCTTGCGTTTCACTTTGGTCTGCTTCGGTGCGTACTTAAAAGGCATCGATCGATGCGGCAAGAGTTCCTGAGATTGATGAGGGTGGTTTGGAGGGTGAAAGGCTCCCGTGAGAGGTCTCAGTTTGTGGATTAGTATCGGCAGATCGGGAGCCGTTGGAAATGGCGTCTGTCTCGTCTCGCTCCCAAGCTCCGCCCCCCCCAAATTAACTTTTAATTGAAAATTGTAGCTGTGAAAAGCTTAAAATATGTTGCAAGCGTACAGATCTCCTACTTCGCACTACTAAGAAATGGATCCATGGGGTCGCCCAGCAGTGTGGCCCCTACAAATCACTAGGCAGAGAACATACCGTCACATTGTGACATCCCTGAGCGGTTCTGCTGGATTCGATATTTAAGCACCATAACAACTAAAGCTCAGTGCGTAGGTTATGGTACAGAGAGTACCATGCTTTCCGCTCATAGTATGGCTTATAACTCCAGTGATTTGTTAAAAGTACACAGATAGAGGCTATAATAATCAAGCTGTGACTATAATCATGAATTTTTCCAAATCAGATATTTGAGCCTAAATGTTGCAATTTGGTTTTCATTTGCTCCAATTAGTGAATGAGCCCCTGAAGTCGATCAGACAGTGAGAGCAGCCCGAGGCGTGCAGTGAAGTCCAATTACAATCCCAGCAGGATGCGTCAGGCATCGCAAGGGTTAAGGCCTAATCTGCTCCCGTCGCATGTTCGCCATACCTGCTGCAACTGGCCAGGGATCCAGACAGGAAATGAGAAACGAGGAGGAGGGGGGGGGGGATATGGGGTGCAAGAAATTATTAAACAGTTCTCCCTTTTCCATCTGTGGAGAAATATTATCTTCCCGTGTGTCAAATAAACCGCCAGTCCTGATGGTTCCCACCTGAAGCCACGGCTGAGCGTTGAGTCACTCCATACCCTGCAGGGTTTAATTAACGGTGCGTCAGCAGGTTATATTCTACCAATCCCATCATTCTCATCCAGAGAGTGAAAACTGTTATTTTGTGAATAAATAACCTAAATTATTAGAGGATTGTGGGGTGCTATAACTAGTAGCAGGCATCAGCTGGATGCAAAACTACAACTCATATCATCCTCAGCCAGATCATGACAGCTGATGTTTTGTTACTCAATAACATGTGATGCCGTTTTAGTTGGTTGGTGGAAACTAAAATTATATCATTGTTAACCTGTGAGGCATTTGTTGCATTACAACTACAATCCCATCATCCTCAGCCAGACTATGGAAGCCGATATTCTGACAAGCAATAACCCTGCTTAAATGTCTCCATACCATCTGTAGTCACCCCGTGTCTGGGCAGCAAGACCCATCTCTTATTAAAAGAAAAGGTTTCGTAATCCTTCTTCACCCTGCCAGCGGCTTTCGGTGAATGATGGGTGTAGCAGTCCAATAACAGATGGGGAACCATTGACAAAAACAGAGACTTGATCTAAGGCATTTCAAGATTGAACGTGAGGTTGTCAAAAACAGTTTAATTACGGAGGGACACCCCAATCACGGAGGATCAACTGCACCCAAATTAGCCTCCAGCAATTCTGTTTAATCTTGTTTTCAATGTACATTCCAGCAATCAGATGATAATTATATCATTTTGCCAGTCTGTAATTTAAAGGTACAGTGAACCTGGAGAGGGAATGTCACTTAACCCGTTCAGTGCCAGATACAACTGGTAACACTATCCAGCAAGGCAGAGCTAGGAAGGGGATGAGTTTGGCTTTATGTAGAGCGAGTATGGCTTGTGGATCTGAACGCTAGCCTGTGATATAACTGCTTATCTACACATTGTATAAAATTGTGGTGAATTCTGGCACACTCCAACTCCCAGAATGGTTAGAACAGACACAGTTGCCCTTTAATTAAGAGTACATATAAAAAGTGTTTAATATTCACACCCTCAGCACTGTGCTTAATAAAATAATAATAATCTCATTAAGGAGAATATTTGCAGTTGAGGATCTTTTATAAAATGCAAACTGTCAATTAAAGATCCGAGGTAACGTTTACGGTTGGAGCTAGAGGGGTAAAAACTCTTAGTTCTTGTTTAACCCATTTAAGAGGAGAGTACGGATTATATTCCCATCTCTCTGAGTCACTGTGTGCACCACCTGTGCATGGCGTGGTCTCCCCAGGTCAATGTGTACACCCCCTCTCATCTGTGCATGGTGTGGTCTCCCCAGGTCCAAGGCCGACTTTAACGCGGGGCAAACGGGGCACCTGCCCCGGGCCCAGTTTCTCTTGGGGGGCCGGAGGCACCTGCCCCGTGGGCCCCGCTGCCCTCATCAATTTATTTTTCTCCCGTCCTCTGAGTCCCACCGGGTGGCCCATGCACTTGGGGCCACCCGGAGGGCTTGTATCAGCAGGGGCCCGGTCGGGCGCTGTTTCCCTTTAACACCACGACCGGGCCCCTTGCTTTCCGGCAGCCGGCTGGGAGGAAGTGACAGCCGCAAGTCACTTCCTCCCATAAAGAGAGGAGCTGCATGGAAGGTGGCAGGAGTCGTCGCGAGGGAGAGAGGACGAGGCTGCAGTGAGGATGGGGGATCCTTACTCCCATCATCCTCAGGCACCACACTGGACCCCAGGGAATCCACCCTCCAGGAAAAAGTAGGAAACTGGAGGGTGGGTTTAAAAATGTACATTTTACATGTGTGTCAGTATGTCTGTGTGTGTGTCAGTATGTCTGTATGTCTGTGTGTCAATATATCTGTGTGTGTGTCAGTATGTCTGTTTGTCTGTGTGTCAATATATCTGTTTGTCTGTGTGTCAATATATCTGTGTGTGTGTCTGTATATGTCTGTTTGTCTGTGTGTCAGTATGTCAGTATGTCTGTTTGTCTGTGTGTCTGTGTGTCAATATATCTGTGTGTGTCAGTAGGTCTGTCTGTGTGTCAATATATCTGTGTGTGTGTCAGTATGTCTGTCAGTGCATGTGCATGCATGTGTCAGTCTCTGTATGTGTCTGTGTGTCTGTCATTATATCAGTCTGTGTGTGTGTGTTAGTATATGTGCCTGTATGTGTGTCAGTATTTCTCAGTGTATATGGGTGTCAGTGTGTCTGTCAGTGTGTGTGTGTGTGTGTGTGTATGTATGTGTGTCAGTATCTCAGTCAGTGTATGTGCCTGTGTGTGGGTGTCAGTATTTCTGTCAGTGTATGTGTGTCAGTATGTTGATCAGTGTGTGTGTCAGTATGTCTGTATATGTGCCTGTGTGTCAGTATGTCTGTATATGAGCTTGTGTGTGTCTGTCAGTACGTCTACCAGTGTATGTGTCTGTGTGTGTCAATATATGTACCTGTGTGTCAGTATGTTTGTCAGTGTATGTGCCTGCTTATCTGTATGTAGTCAGTGTATGTATCTGTGTATCTGCTTGTGTGTCAGAGTATGTACTTGTGCATCTGAGCCGCAACTTTATATACAAATACACCCCTCCATTCAAACTTCAACACTACATACAAGCACACTCCTACATTCAAAAACAAACACTACACATAAATGCACACTTGCATTCAAACTCCAGTACCACATGCAAACACATTCACACAAACATACTTCATACAAACACATGCTTACATTCAAACACACAAAACAGTGCTAAATACAACCCTGCAAGCATGGGAAATTGGTAGAGCCCCAGCTGTCAAAGCATTGTTGGAGTTGCACGACAGATGGGGTTCTACCTTTAGTCCAATCTTGCAATTGGGTGTCCCAATAAAATTCATTCTATTTTAGTGCCGCCACTGCATTGGGATGGATGCCGTGATTGCATACCAGGGAGTGAGGGGCGACGGCGGCAGGGCCCAGGGGGCCCAAGCAAACGCTTGCCCAGGGTCCAGTCGTTATTAAAGATGGCCCTGCCCAGGTCAATGTATACCCCCCCTCCTCTGTGCATGGCGTGGTCTCCCCAGGTCAATGTGTACACCCGGCCATCCTCTGTGCATGGCGTGGTCTCCCCAGGTCAATGTGTATTAAATAAACTGCAATCTTTAAGTTTGGATTCCAATATTGTAGAATGGGCAAGGCAGTAGCTGAGTGACAGGCAACAGAGGGCTGTAGTCAATGGAGTATATTGCAGAAGGACTTGATGGTAAGGTATGTCTTTTTGCTGATGATACTAAGATATGTAAAAGGGTTGATGTTCCAGGAGGGATAAGCCAAATGGCAAATGATTTAGGTAAACCAGAAAAATGGTCAGAGTTGTGGCAACTGACATTTAATGTGGATAAGTGCAAGATAATGCATCTTGGACGTAAAAACCCAAGGGCAGAGTACAGAATATTTGATAGAGTGCTAACCTCAACATCTGAGGAAAGGGATTTAGGGGTGATTATTTCTGATGACTTAAAGGTAGGCAGACAATAATAATAGAGTAATAATAAAGTATAGTAATAGAGCACCAGGAAATGACAGCAGAATGCTTGGTTGTATAGGGAGAGGTATTAGCAGTAGAAAGAGGGAAGTGCTCATGCCATTGTACAGAACACTGGTGAGACTTCACTTGGAGTATTGTACGCAGTACTGGAGACCGTATCTTCAGAAGGATATTAATACTTTAGAGAGAGTTCAGAGAAGGGCTACTAAACTGGTTCATGGATTGCAGGATAAAACTTACCAGGAAAGGTTAAAGGACATGTATAGCTCGGAGGAAAGACGAGACAGGGGGGATATGATAGAAACATTTAAATACATATAGGGAATCAACACAATAAAGGAGGAGACCATATTTAAAAGAAGAAAAACTACCACAACAAGAGGACATAATCTTAAATTAGAGGGACAAAGGTTTAAAAATAATATCCGGAAGTATTACTTTACTGAGAGGGTAGTTGATGCATGGAATAGCCTTCCAGCTGAAGTGGTAGAGGTTAACACAGTAAAGGAGTTTAAACATGCGTGGGATAGGCATAAGGCTATCCTAACTTTAAGATAAGGCCAGGGACTAATGAAAGTATTTAGAAAATTGGGCAGACTAGATGGGCCGAATGTTTCTTATCTGCCGTCACATTCTATGTTTCTATGTTTACACCCCCCCCTCCTCTGTGCATGGCGTGGTCTCCCCAGGTCAATGTGTACACCCCCCCCCCTCGTCTGTGCATGGCGTGGTCTCCCCAGGTCATTGTGTACACCCCCCCCCTCCTCTGTGCATGGCGTGGTCTCCCCAGGTCAATGTGTACACCCCCCTCCCCTCCTCTGTGCATGGTGTGGTCTCCCCAGGTCAATGTGTACACCCCCCCCCCCTCCTCTGTGCATGGCGTGGTCTCCCCAGGTCAATGTATACCCCCCTCCTCTGTGCATGGTGTGGTCTCCCCAGGTCAATGTATACCCCCCCTCCTCTGTGCATGGCGTGGTCTCCCCAGGTCAATGTGTACACCCCCCCCCCCTCCTCTGTGCATGGCGTGGTCTCCCCAGGTCAATGTGTACACCCCCCCCCCTCCTCTGTGCATGGTGTGGTCTCCCCAGGTCAATGTGTACACCCCCCTCCCCTCCTCTGTGCATGGCGTGGTCTCCCCAGGTCAATGTGTATCCCCTCTCCTCTGTGCATAGCGTGGTCTCCCCAGGTCAATGTATACCCCCCCTCCTCTGTGCATGGTGTGGTCTCCCCAGGTCAATGTATACCCCCCCTCCTCTGTGCATGGCGTGGTCGCCCCAGGTCAATGTGTACACCCCCCCCCCCCTCCTCTGTGCATGGTGTGGTCTCCCCAGGTCAATGTATACCCCCCCTCCTCTGTGCATGGCATGGTCTCCCAGAGTCACTGTCTGCCTCTCTCTGTGCATTGCATTGTCTCCAAGAGTCACAGTCTCCCTCTCTCTGTGCATGGCGTGGTCTCCCAGAGTCACTATGTGTCCCCCCTCTGTGCATGGCGTGGTCTCCCAGAGTCACTGTGTGCCCCCTCTGTGCATGGCATGGTCTCCCAGAGTCACTGTGTGCCCCCTCTGTGCATGGCGTGGTCTCCCAGAGTCACTGTGTGCTGCCCTCTGTGCATGGCGTGGTCTCCCCAGGTCAATGTGTATCCCCCCTCCTCTGTGCATGGCGTGGTCTCCCCAGGTCAATGTGTATCCCCCCTCCTCTGTGCATGGCGTGGTCTCCCCAGGTCAATGTGTATCCCCCCTCCTCTGTGCATGGCGTGGTCTCCCCAGGTCAATGTGTATCCCCCCTCCTCTGTGCATGGGGTGGTCTCCCAAAGTCATTGTGTGCCCCCTCTGTGCATGATGGGGTCTCCCCTAGTTACTGTGTGTGTCCCCCAGTGCATGATGGGGTCTCCCCTAGTTACTGTGTGTGTCCCCCCTCTGTGCATGGCGTGGTCTCCCAGGGTCACTGTGTGCCCCCTCTGTGCATGGCGTGGTCTCCCAGAGTCACTGTGTGCTGCCCTCTGTGCATGGCGTGGTCTCCCCAGGTCAATGTGTATCCCCCCTCCTCTGTGCATGGCGTGGTCTCCCCAGGTCAATGTGTATCCCCCCTCCTCTGTGCATGGGGTGGTCTCCCAAAGTCATTGTGTGCCCCCTCTGTGCATGATGGGGTCTCCCCTAGTTACTGTGTGTGTCCCCCAGTGCATGGTGTGGTCTCCTAGAGTCACTGTGTAGCCCCCCTGTGCATGGTGTGACCTAGCTCTAGGCGTGGTCATGAAGGGGATGTTTTAACCAGAGTGGCGATGGTTGACGTAAGAGAGTTAGACTGTATTTCATCCTGGCATTATGGGCAATTCGGCAGCAGAGTGGAACAAGCTGGGTATACAGAAGATTAAGGGCCTGGCCTGGGAGCTGGATACTGGCAGTGGGTGGTGGATGCGTCACAATAATTTAGAGCAATGAAGAAGGTCTGAATCCAATTTTACGTGCTGCGGCTAATGATTGGAGGGGCAAGTCACGATTCATGAGCCGTGCAACATTTTCCTAAAACTTCAAAGGAGATTTGCAGACAGGAGGCTTGAATTCCATGACTTCATGATGTATCCATGTAACGTGTCCGCTCAGGGCTTTGTTTACTTCGTATAAATGGAGGATAACGAGCAGCTGTTACCGAAGGTGCTTCCCAAAAAACTTCAGCCATCCACACAGCTGGCTGAGCCTTATAGGAGTTGTAATGCAAAAGTTACAGTGACAAATATTTTCTATATTAGCATAAAGACCTGCATACAGATTGCTGCTCCAAGGGACATAGAATTATAAAAATATTGGGGGTACACTATGCCCACTTGAAATATTGAGTGTATACTGTATTAATTTAAAAGGTTGGGGGTACACGGTGTCCATATAAAATGTTGGGGGTACACAGTGTCCATATAAAATGCTGGGGTACACGGTGTCCATAAAAAATGTTGGGGTACACTGTATCTATATAAAATGTCGGGGTACAATGCGTCCATATAAAATGTTGGGGTACACTATGTCCATATAAAATGTTGGGGTACATGGTGTCCATATAAAATGTTGGGGGTACACTGTGTCCATATAAAAATGTGGGGGTACACTGTGGCCATTTGAAATGTTGGGGTACACTGTGTCCATTTGAAATGTTGGGGATACACTGTGTCCATTTGAAATGTTGGGGATACACTGTGTCCATTTGAAATGTTGGGGATACACTGTGTCCATTTGAAATGTTGGGGATACACTGTGTCCAATGTTGTTGTTTTTTTTAAATGTCCTGCAAACAGTATCATTTAAAAACCACCTGCAGTAAGCTCTGACCCAGCCCCTCCTCCTCCTGTCTGATCTCTGCCCTTCTTCCTCGTCCAGCGCTGTGGTCAGCTGTCTGATTCCTGAACCCCTGGGAGGCTGAAAGCTCAAATCACGGCTGAGACACAGTCACTCGCCAGACAGCAGAAATCTCATTCCTGGCAGCGATACGCCTCCAGCACCAGCTGTGTGCAGGGCCAGGGCTGACAGGGTGGGCACAGTGACTGCATTTGGCACATGCCCCGTTGAAGCATGCAAACAAACATTCTCTGCACATTCTCAAGTCCGCTTTTTGCCAAATGGTTCAAAGCGGATCAGACGAACTATACAGCGATCTGCGTAAACGCAGTGGTACCTTAGTAAGCGCTGCATGCAGAGAATGGAGAGTAGAGAATGCAGCTGCAGCTATCGCACAAAGATAGAATGCAAGACCTGCGACCAATGTGCATGCTATGGCTTTATCTATAAGCTCTGAATATTGTGTCGCATTTATTCTGGAAAATCTGCATTAAAAGCCATTAATGGACAAAACTCTGATTACAGTCTGATCCCCATGGGCCAACTGGGGAGTCCTTGACAGACGCCATACACTTTGAGATCAGTCTGCGAAGCATTTAGTGTTTGGACGCAGGCGAGAAAGTCTGAGAATTCCCTGGACCTGTCGAGCTGCGCTGGCACTTCAAATTCTGGGACGCGCCAACATTCAGATCCGAGCCGGGAGTTCAGCATGCATTGGCAGCTGAGCCTATTCACTCTCACCGGAGTGGCAGTCACTCATTATCCTACTGAATGTATGCTGGATATGATTTATTGCGGGAAGGCTGAGCTGGGTCACCTAACGAGCCTTAGGCCTCAATTTAATATTGTTGTGTAAGCTTTCTAAACGATTCAAAGGAACAATTTACTGTTAGAAATACAACATTCTATTCCTTACGCTAAAGTGTCCCTCTGCCCACCATCCATGAAAAAGTTAAAAAAACATTTCAATCATTCACCTGTTTCCAGCGCCAATGGACCCTAGCACAGGGTCACGATCCACCTATAACAACATCAGCCGATGGGGGCCCCTAATATACATGCTTTCTTTGGGTTTTTGCTTAACGCTGGCTGTCCTCATAAAAATAGATTTAAAGTAATTTTAACTTACCTGGTGATGCTCCCAGCGCGACTTTTCATGCTCCCACATGACCTCACAACAGCCGCACAATGTTTAATCTCTATGAGAAGCCTTCGATTAGACAGGCTAAGAGCGCATGCACACAATACTAGGCTCAATACTTTCGTGCTGTGTGCGCTAAAAATGGATGCAGTTTATGCACAAAATTGGCATTTGGCAGTCCGGGACTGAGTTCTGGGGGTGCAACTAGCCCCTGGCACACGATTGCCAATATCTCAGTATGTGCAGCGTTTTAAGCTAAAACACTGCACATATGTTCTTTAAATCACTTTAAATCACAGAAGTGGTCATGGTGGCTAAAGTAAGCCTTTAACTGCTGTCTGTAGAATATTAAGGGAACCCAACCGCTCACACTGGAAGGAGGCAGTAAAACCAAAAGCACAATATCTTTTACACTAGAGGGATAAGGACATTACAACTTATATTTTGATGTATAGTGCAATATAGTGTAAGTCAATTTTGAATAAAGGATTCCCTTCAATCAACAGGCAGTGGGCTTTTGAGTATAGTATATAAAACTGCATTTTTTCCTCGTTACCGACATCGAAAAATAAAAATCGCTACACTCCTAAATAAATTAATTTTATTCTTCGAAGTTTTATAAAGCCAGAGAGTCCGATTCCGAGCCTTTGAAGTGCAGCCTAGTTACTGTAGAGTATTAATCTTTGTTGTCGTTACCTGGCTCTCCTGATTTAACGCTCCCGTGGCATTCAACCACTATAAATAAATAAATCACTGGCGATGTTAGCATTGCACTGTTTAGCCCAGAATAAAAAATATATACAAATGAAAAATGCCGCTTTGATGGAGATCCCTTATGGGAAGGATAAATAGATGTGAAAATAAATAATGTGTAGTTGCTATTCTTGCAGAACAGAGAGCGGGGACGCACACTCCTGCGAGCTGGGAAGGAACATTTTTTAGAGAGCAGGTAATGTGGCTGCGGTGTTTGCATCTGTCTCGTTATGGGCTGCGCCGGGTCCCATAGAGACACGTTCAATCAAACCCATTACCGAGAGCCAATACTGAATTACAGAGCGGCTTAACCCCTCCGCTTCAGGACACGGCTGCACAATGCGAAGTCAGACACGGCTTGAGCCCCGTACACCAAGAATAGAGTTAACCCAAGCCAGTAAAGTGTGCCTGCTGGGTTTTTATTAGCGTTGTACTAAGGAGGTGCTTTTCCAAATTAAAAGGTACTCAAGGCTCCGAATCCAAGGAAAATATTGAAAATCCTTTGAAAACCTCTTAAAAGCAATTTGGAGGCCCCCCAAAAAATCTAGCTTTTACCCACTTGTAAAAAAAGAATAAAAAATTAATTTCAGGCAGCGTTAACCAGCTCGACCGCAGTAAATCTTTCATTACCTGATAAGCTGCACTGACCCTGCACAAGGAGATAGGCAGCAGAAACAGCTGTAACTTTCTCACTGGACACCTGGAGAGCCGGCCCCGGGGTTTGAGATTTGGACAAGTGATTTGAGCGGGTCCCGTCCACGGATCTGCATCGTGGTGATATAAGAACTGTGAGAAGTGTAACTATCTCAGCACCAACAGGGTTATTTACTAAAGAGAGAATTTCAAGTGATTTTGAAACTTACTGCAGACAAGCTGAACTCAAAGTAATGATATTTTTTTGATTAAAATTTGCTTTCCTCTATAATACACTATTTGGTGGGTAAACCCCAAAATTCTCTGCATACATGAGGCATAGCATAGCTGACCTGTGGAGAGTATAATAAGTCTCAGCACATACCTCTCAACGGTCACGGATGTGGCAGAGTAGTCCCAATTTTAGAGTTCCATATAAAGCGTAAAAACACGCCCATACAAAAACGCTTCAACAATGCTTGCACCCCAGCATCTCTGGTTGGCTTCTGTGTAGGGCTACTCTTAATTCAATGCATTCACTGGCTAGGATGTCTGTCTCAAATAATTCCAGACTGTCCCAGGACACTCCACTATCCCAATAAAAATAATAAAAATTACAATGTAGTATATATATCCCCAAGTAAAACATTTGTATGTAATTATGCAAGATTTCTTGTCTGCAGCCTTTGCAAGCCCTCCCCTTCTAACCCCGCCCAGACTTTCTGTGGCTGTCCAATCACAGACTTTCCAATGCAGCTCAATGAGAAGTCTTTGCAAGGCAGGTGCTCTGAGCAATTGCTGCCTCTTGGGTTTAGTTCCACCAGGAAGTAACAGGATCGGCTGTCTGATTGTAACAGGATCGGCTGTCTGATTGCCAGCTGGGGGTTGTAACAATATAAATTTATAAAAGTGACAATTTTTATTGAAATCTGCACTTTTTGTTAAATAAAAAAGTGGACACTCTGCACACAAAGTGCTCTAGGGGCCTGGGGTGCCCCTTTTATAAACTCCTATATTTTGCCAACTTGTCAAAATTTGCTGAATAGCTGAGAAAAAAGTGCAAACAGCAAACAGAGAAATAAATAAACCAACAATAACATCAATAGAAAATTAGCTATTGGTTCTAATAGGTTTGAATATTTCTGCCAGGGGAATGTGAGTGAGATTGGGGGTACAGTTCCAGCCTCTCTCTGGAGCGCGATACCAGTTATAACATGTATAATGCGAAAATGTACAGAGATACAAAGTAAACAGTCAGTCAGTAAAGGATCTGGTCCTGGGTGGAACAAATCTAAACACTGCTGTATGACTTTTTAGTAAATCGAGCGCACAGTTTTATTTTTTGATATTTTTTTCAGATCCACGTTAGTATACTGTCAGTTAGCAGGATCTGGTGGAGGTCAGGGGGGCGATTTCATGGCGCTGCATATCAGACTCTGACAGGCCGTTTTGGTCTCAACGTGCCATGTCCTGCATGCCTTCAGGTGAGTCTATTTACTGAGATCGAGTACCCCCCCCCCCCAAGGCTGCTGTCAGCGCAGCGTCCGACGCATTATAAACTTAGTTCACAAGCAAGGCCTTCTCTGACCCCCTTTTTAAGGCTAAATTATAATTATTTTGTTAAATAATTATTATTTTGTATAATTATTATTATTTTTTTTCCAGTTAATTCTTTAAGTGTGCTGCTCTGATTGGTGCATGGCAAAGCTGGTGCCATTAAAATATACAACCCCTGTGCTTTGACTGCGCCTCCCGGCAATGCATCGGGTGTTATACATAAATGATGGTCTATTTGCACATTAATGGTAATTAGGGAAATATCTTCATGGGTTTTACACACTAGGAAAAAAAAGCCAAAGGTGAACATTTCTATGTTGTTGGTGCACTGGTTCCTATCTTTATAGAGATATTTATAAAAAAGAAAAAAAGAAACAACAGTATAACCCATAGCATCACTGCCTGCAATTACTGGGGTTATCACTTTTATCTACTAGGGCAGGCTGAGCATCATGGGAAGTGTAGTTCAGAAAAAAATAATGTTGTGCAAAGTCAACGCATCGCTGTCGGTGCTTCGGCAAGCAGACGGCTTGGGGGCAGCAGACCAGCTAGCTCATTCTCCTGCTGTGTGGCTGAGGTTGACAGGGGAGATTTCCCTGGCCAGCCACCACAGGGCTGGTGCTTGAATAGATGGAGGTTCTCCAAAGCCTGTACTATATCTCTGTGTTACCATGGCAACGCTCTGATAGATTCCCTAGCTCCAGCCAGAAGGAGCATCTCCAACCAGACCACCAGGGATCAGGATGTCTTAAGGTAAGCTCCAGGGAGGGGGAAATAAACTTTTATACAGCCCCTGTCATCCCACCTCAACCACTATCACCCCACTACAGTCCCTGCCACCCCACCACAGCCCCTGTCATCCCACCTCAACCACTATCACCCCACTACAGCCCCTGTCATCCCACCTCAACCACTATCACCCCACCACAGCCCCTGTCATCCCACCTCAACCACTATCACCCCACCACAGCCCCTGTCATCCCACCTCAACCACTATCACCCCACTACAGCCCCTGTCATCCCACTACTGCCCCTATCACCACACCACAGCCACTGTCACCCCACCACAGCCACTGTCACCCCACCTCAACCACTATCACCCCACTACAGCCCCTGTCATCCCACTACAGCCCCTGTCATCCCACTACCGCCCCTATCACCCCACTACAGTCCCTGCCACCCCACCACAGCCCCTGCCACACCCACCACAGCCCCTGCCACCCCACCACAGCCCCTGCCACCCCACCACAGCCCCTGCCACCCCACCACAGCCCCTGTCATCCCACCTCAACCACTATCACCCCACTACAGTCCCTTCCACCCCACCACAGCCCCTGTCATCCCACCTCAACCACTATCACCCCACTACAGCCACTGTCATCCCACTACTGCCCCTATCACCCTACCACAGCCACTGTCACCCCACCACAGCCACTGTCACCCCACCACAGCCACTGTCACCCCACCTCAACCACTATCACCCCACTACAGCCCCTGTCATCCCACTACCGCCCCTATGACCCCACTACAGCCCCTGTCATCCCAACACAGCCCCTGTCACGCCACCACAACCACTGTCATCCCATCTCAATCCCTGTCACCCCAACATTGTCCCTGTTACCCACTACAGCCAGTGTCACCCCATTATAGCCACTACCCCACCCACTAAAGCTCCAATTCCGCCACTACAGTCCAAAATGCAACACAACAAGCAGCCACCCATGAACATGCAACACCACACCAACAAGCAGCATTCCCAATCCAACCACCCACGCATGCAATCGAATACTACAAACTTTGTGCATACATATACACACATTGGGGGTATACGGAGAATACCTGCCTTGGGTCAATCCAGCCCTGATCACTTAGTTACTATTTGTAATGAAAGCACAGAGCACGGGGCAGCAGTTCTGTATCATAATCTGCTTTGTTCCTTTCCTGCAGCAGAGAGAGAAATATTCAGGCTCTGTGTCCGCACAGACATGTCTGGATTACACTAGGGGTTTCCCCTCTGTGCTTTCTCTATTTCTCTTGGCTAAAAAGTGCTGTTTTGAATGCACAACATGAGCCGGCGTTCCCATGCCACATTCCGCAGCGAGAACCGCACTTCCCCCATTAATAAACAGACCCTGAGAGGGATGCATTGTGGGAAACTAACCTCTTGCCACAAGCCGCAGTTGGCACTAGAGCTTGTAATCTCTCATGGCCCGTCATCAAATAAACAGGTTGTATAATTTTTGATACATGTGACCCATGACTAAACACACAGGTGCACAAAACCCATAATGTGGGATTTCCTGATGTACAGGATGTGTGAACTTGGTGGGGCTGGCGTACACACGGCAGCATGTGGCTACTTCACATCCACGTCCAGGGCGCAGTGATTGCCCCATGATGTTCTGGGTGCACTCCTGCGGCCTCAGGCATTTGCAGAGAAATGGCACGCATGCACTCACACGCTCAGGAATGTAATGTCTTGTAAAGTGTTCTATGCACGCATACGCTCTCATGGCATCAATGTGCATGGCCCTGAGCGGGTTAAATTTATCGGTACCGTATGCACTGCGGTAGGAAACCTTTTAGATTTATTTTGATGAATTGCATTTTTGTATAATTATCAATTTCTTCAAAATGTCCCTCTCTACTTATCGCATGGAGGGATCTCTTGCATTGCATACTAACAAGTCACCTCTTATCAGGGCTCAAAATTCCACTAGTCCATCAGCCCTGGCAAGTAGAAATTCCACCCAGGCTTGCAGTGGATAGTAGCTTCTCATGCTGGCTACTAGTATCAGACCTTCAATTTAGAGCCCTGCCCTCTTGATACTCTGATAGCTCGGTGGTTATAGCTCCAATTGTAGCACAGATCGGACTCATAGAACAGTAAATAAAGACATTTAGCCTTCCACGTTCAATAAACTAAATGCCATTAAGTCTGTAGCCCATGGATCAGCGCAGCCTGACAGAGCCAGGAGGTAGGCATAACCAGGGCCGGTGCAAGGATTTTTGCCGCCCTAGGCAAAAGTAAAGTTTGCCACCCCCCCCCCCCCCCCCATTGTGACATCACAATGCCCTATATGATCTGCCATGTTAACTAACACAGTGCTGCAGTGCCGCTATGTTTACATTAAAAGGCCTGCAGGGACAGGCCATAGACACCAGAACCACTACATTAAGCTGCAGTGGTTCTGGGGACTATAGTGTTTCTTTAATGTGAGGTAAATTAGAGATTACTGCCACGAATAATATACTAGATTGCCTACTTACAACCAGATGAGGATGATGATGGGCTCTAGCTGCAGTCTGGCTCCACTGGTCTGGTGTAGAACAGGCTCTCTGGAGGCTGTTTGTAACTGTGGTCACAAAGATCAATGTTCTGGGAGAAGCTCCATTTTTTGGGGGCCCTTTACACAGCTCAAGGTCTGGGTCCCAGGGTCCACCTTCATGTTCCACCACTGAGTTTGTTCACAGGGGGTGGAGTGTGTAGGGGATGTCCTGATATGAGTGAAAGGAATGCATTGTGTGAATCTGTGTTTGTATGTGTAAGGGCTGCAAGGTGTGTTTCTGTGCATGTACGGGATGCAGTGTGTGCGTCTGTAAGGGGTGCATTGTGTGTTTCTGTGTGTGTAATGCATTGTGTGTTTTTCTGTGTGTAAGGGGTGCATTGTGTGTGTGATGGATGTCAATCTCTCTCATTCCCCCTCCCTCCCCTGTCAATTTCTTCCTCTCCCCAACCTGTCAATTTCTTCCTCTCCCCAACCTGTCAATTTCTTCCTCTCCCCAACCTGTCAATTTCTTCCTCTCCCCAACCTGTCAATTTCTTTCTCCCCCCTCCCCTACCTCTGTTGTAGCGTGGCCGAGCCCTGTATGGTCCGCGGGTACAGGGAGCTTTTGTTTCCTGTACCCGGCCGGACTAAAAGGAAGTGCACACTCAGTGTTAGTCCGGCCGGGTACAGGAGACAGATGCTCCCTGTACCCGCGGAATATACAAGGCTCGGCCACGCTACAGTGAGGGAGTGACAGGAAGGAGCGCTGAGCGCTTCCCTCTTCTCAGCCCCTCTCCTCATGCTGCGCCCTCATGGACGCACCAGCCCGGGCAAAGCTGCAGCCGCCTGAGGGTCTCTACAGAGCACTCGGGCGGCTGCAGCATGAGGGGGGCCGGCGCTCCTGGCGGCGCCCCTTCCCAAGGGGCACCTTAGGCGCCTGCCTAGTCCACCTAACAGGTAGCGCCGACCCTGGGCATAACAGTAATAGGAAGTTGAGTGACAGCTAGCAAGCTGGGTGGGGCAGAGCTACGATGGGAGTATTTATACCGGCCATTTTGGGAAGTCGCCATCTTAACTAAACCTAAACTCACCTGTCAGTTGTCTCACGGGTTTGGGTAGGTTTTTTTCTTTAGGAGAGGTAAAAAAAAAAAAAAAAAAAAAAAAAATCGGTGGATATTAGAAGACCGGTATCTATTGAAGTCCTGCAGTGCTTAGTGGGTGTGCTGCTGGCGGTGTGTTCATCTCCTTTCGAGGTGGGGTTATTCTCGGTTGCCTTCTCGTTGGCGTTCTTCAGGGCCTTTCGGATTGGTGAACTGGTGAGTACCTCTCGGGCAGGTGTTGGGGGGGTTCAACACTCGGACATCGAATTACGGTGGTGATTCGGTTTGGCTGTAAAAAGACGGATGTATTTGGTAAAGGTTGTTTGGTAATACTATTTTCCTTGCCTGGGTCAGGTATCTACCCGGTTTCATGTGCATCGCACTACGTGGAGTTTCGCCCGGACGTCCTGGGTTGATTTTTCGTACATGGGGATGGATCCGCTTTGTCACGGTTCTAATTCTTTTGGGTTTTTCGGTTGGGTTTGATGGAGCTGGGTTTGGATCTCATGCAGTTTGTGACCCATTCCTTCCGAATAGGGGCGGCGATGGAGGCGCCCCGCTTGGGTTTAGGCGAGGAACTAGTGAAACGTATAGGTAGGTGGAAGTCGGTACGTTTTAAGTCCTCCTTATGGCCCGAACACTAATGGGCTTGGATTTGTGGGGTGGTGTTTGGTGTTATGACTTGTCACTGATTCTGTTTTCCTTTTAGGTTGGGTGGCCTGGTTGGTGGGCCAGTCTGACACTGGAGTGGTTTGGTTTTTGGGGTTTTGGTTGGCAAGGTATTAGTGGGGAAATTCTGAGGGGGTCTCTTGGGACACCGTTTCAGATGTACTGGTAATCCATGCTGGAGGTAATGATCTGGGCACGGTCCCAAAAAAAGGAATTGCTCAGATGGATGAAGATGGATGTGGACCGGCTACGGGAGCTGGCTTCAGATGTAGTGGTGGTGTGGTCCGAGATGGTTCCGCTGTTTCACTGTCGATATGCCAAGGTCCCGGACACGACGGCTCAGTGTCTGGGACAAATCAATAAAATGATGGTGGTCTTTATTAGGCTGTTAGGTGGAGTGGCAGTGAGGCACGGGTAATTGGAAGGCATGCTTCCTGGATGGCGAATATCTGTCGGATGTGGGGTGTGACCTATTTAAACAGGCCCTATTTAGTTGTGGTGGGGGGTGCTCATGAGCTTTAGGTGTCAAGTCCTGAGCTGTGGCAGGGAATGGCCAGGATACAATCGGGGGGGGGAGCAAGTGGGCATACGGAGGTTTATTGTGGATTAGGCAGTGTTACACTTGATTGGTAGGTTCAAGCCAGTCGGTGGCTCCAAACCTGGGGGTGTAGCGGTGTCTTGGTACACCTCTACAACTGAACCTGTGGGTGTAGCAGTGTCTTGCTACACCCCTACAATTTAATCTGGTGGAAATGTGGTCCTATTGGATGGCCAGTTTCTGTGTTAATATGTTAGATTGTTATTTATTGTTATTATTGTGGGGTCATTGCCAGGGGTATGTTATGTATATGGAGGGGGGGGGGGGGTGTTGGCTTTAATAATATTTGTTGGCAATGACCCTATTTGTTATTCCTTAATTAATTAATAATGAATAAAGCTGTGGACTAATATTTCCAACAGTATAACCTGTGTCCGTGTCTTAATGGGTTCAGGATAAGGTTAGCGCATATGCCGGTAAATCCGACTGTGTCCCTGTCAGGATGATTATAACATCAAGACCCTCGGATTCACGTGCAAACTAGTGAAAAGCCAAGTGTACCTTTCCTAGGTTAAATGTTTGATATTATTATTATTAGAAGCATAAACCCAGTTTAGGATTTAAATCCCACTTTCCTTCCTATCCAGATGTTTTTCCCCAGGTAACCTGTTACACAGTTGTCCTGTATTCTGCTTTAAACGCGAGGACATTTTTAATTAAATTTCATGTTTTTCACAGCTAAATCCTCGCTTTCAGGAAAGAAAAACAAAATAAGGAAACAAAAGCGTGTATCTTTCCTCGTTCTGCTAGATAAAACTAACAAGACTTTATCAAACTGCTTTGTGATAAAATAACCGGAATTAAATCCACTCTGCAAATTAATTAAGGGATGTGGAGGGGGAATCGGTTAATAAAAGATTTAATACACTCTGCCAAAAAATCACTAAACAAAGTCTGGAAATTGTCACCTGTGGCACGTGATCAACTTAAAATGGTGCGTTTCAGGCTTAAAAAAATATTATGTTTTATGCAATAACGCAATACACATTTATTCCAGACTTTTACGTTACTTTTAATGTTCAAAGAAATGTTTTCCATGATATTTTCCCGTTTGTTTTAAAGCACAAAGCAAGATTTCTAGAAGTCATAGAAAGAGATAAATCTATCAGAAAAACCCGGCATGTTGTGAAAAATGTATTACGACCTTTGCGGCAAATGTATTTTGAAGCAAAAAAATATTCCTTTAGGGGAAAAGTAAATTTAGCCCAGATCCAACACTTACGCAGAGTTTCCAAATCTGTCATGTTCGCTCTGGCCTCCCCTGCTGATATACACCACGCAGCAATAATAAATAATATATATTTACCTTGCTGCTGGTAGTTCGGGGAGTATTTGTGGGTGTGGGGAGCTGGATACTTAGTGATTAGTTAATAAAGGCAAAGATGTGCATCACCTGCAATTCTCAAATTGATCTTTGGAAAATCTCGAGAAATCATATACCAAAACTATCCCAGAGTTCCCAGCGTGATATGCAAATGCTTAAATTATTTTTTTAGACTAATTAAATAAATATCCCTTCTACATAGACATGTGCAGCTCCCAGCGGACACGGCACGAGGAGCTGTAAAAACACGAGATCTGAACATTTAGACCGGGGTTCACTAGCCTGGCTGTGAAATGCGGCAAATTATATTTATTCTGATGGCAATACAGGGCTAATGCCTCCACTCGTAACTGCCTCCGCAGAGGATCGCAGCCAGATTCTGGATAATTTTACAAAATACACATTGCACCAACGCACACTGATCCGTAATGTACACATTTTAATTGGTTCCCTCCTTATAAAATATTTAACTTGTATGTTTAGCTGTCAGACTATAATCTCCCGTCGTTTTAATATTCACAGAGCCGGCAGCGAGATAGACTGCAGAGCCAGCAGTCTCTCACAGTGGCCCAAATGCTGACACTTTAGATGAGTTAATGTACTCTGTGGTCATTCACGCGTCTCACCATCTGACACGAGGTTTTAATAAGCTGTGATTATTTTATTTATTAGAAGACGACCGACCATACACAAACAGCAATATTTACACTTGGTAACTGTGTACATCAATGGAACATTGAGATCTTTCAATGTGTATTTATAGCCCATCTCACTGATACAACCCAACACTTACAGCATCTTAACTGTGGTCGTCATGGAAACCCTTCCTTTGGATGTAGGGATAATATTAATAGAGTTACGTTGTATGCAAGCTATGATTTAGGCTGTATCATATGTGATAAATAGCCCGATTTCCAAATACCGTTATATTACTGGTGATTATGAAGGCATCAGCACCAGACTGATGGTTTCTGTGAACCTGCCCATTCATCCTAGAATCTACCCATTAACCGTAAAATTTTGTCCATTCACCTAGAGTATCTGCCCATTCAATTTGAGACTGAAAATCTGCTTAGTCACCTCCTGAGTCTGTCCATTCTACCCGAGAAACTGCCCATTTACCCTGAGAATCTGCCCATTCATACAGAGAATCTGCCCATCTACCCTGAGAATCTAACCATTCACACAGAGAATCTGCCCATTTACCGTGAGAATCTGTTAATTCACCTAAAGAATCTGCCCACCTACCCTGAAAATGTGACCATTCACCCAGAGAATTAGATCATATACTCCGATAGTCTGTCTGTTCATAAAGTCAATCTGCCCATTTGCCCTGAGAATCTGTTAATTCACCCACAGAATCTGCCAATTTACCCTGAGGATCTGTCCATTTAACCTGCAAATCAAACCATTCGCCCAGAGAATCTGCCCATTCGCTCAGAGAATCTGTCCATTTAAAATAATACTACCAGATTGAAGTTAATGCTTATAGATCATATTTGCAGTTTGCAGTACAGTGATATTTCAGAATTCTGTGATTATTTAAGTCACACATTGTAACCGGAGATCTGTGAAACCCTTCTAGAAAGGTCCAATATTACTCCGTATTCACATTAATCAAACTGTAATCTGGCCCTGAGGCTTTCGCCTTTTTCCACCTTCTGAGTAAATCCCTATTTATTCTGGAAAATTAAATTCTCTGCTCAAGATGTGTGACTCTCAATGCTTCCTGGGAATCGCGTCTATTTTTAATGTGTTAGCTATACTGTACCCCGCATCCCGTCTCCTCGCACCCCGGTCCTGTCAGAGAAGTCGTTCTGACGCTCTTCCCTCGCTACACACGTTTGCTAATAGATGATGATGAACGGTGAGGTCATCTAATGTCAATCCCATCCCCTCCAGCTGGATTTACTATATCCCTATATTATTAGTATATCACAGTTGGACAGATTGCCCTTCAGCTGTCATAACACCTACCCCTCCCTGCTGTGCATTAGGGCAGTCATCGACAAAATACCCCCTTCCGAATGTAGCCCCATCACTCCTTCAGACCTCATTAAATAGGGTGGGGGATCCGGTGTTTATTGAAGGCAGCTGGCGGCAGACATCCCTCTTCTTCTGACGATACCAGGGGTACATATTCCAACACCTCAACACCCTCTATATTAATCAGCTAAGCTAAATATTGGTCTTGGTTTGGCCTGCACAACGTCCCCGAACGGCCATAAAATACAAACATTTATTAACCATATTATAGCTTGCATGGAATCGTCAACATGTTGGATGTAATGAGACGGCAAGCTCCACCGATATTCAAACATTCAGATTAAACATTGTCAACAGATAATTTGCAATCTGTTGTGGGACAAACTTAACATAATGCTTGTCCGGCAGTAACGTGCCAAAGAATAGAAATGTATGCCATAATGGCCGCAAAGTTGTTTTGTAGCCGAAAATAGAGCGAGACGAGGATTGGGAGTTGGGTTTGGTTCCAGAACAGGTGTACTTGGCGTATACAAATGCACTAAACCAACCTACAGCTTTCATTTGAAATAGACCAGTCATGGATGAAGGGAAAGTCAAAACAGACAGATTGATCTACAATCTATAGAAGCGGCCATTTTAGACTGTGATGAGATATCGGTTCTCCTTGACCTGCAGGAGAAACTTATAGCACACGGAAAATGGGGAAACTGAGAACCAAGTGGGACTTTTCAAATAAATATTACCATTTCAGGTAAAAAAAAAAAAAAAAAATAGGTACTAGACAGATAGATCCAACATTATATATTAAATATATATAAATAATATATATAAAATATTATACAAACACTGAATCATCCAAATGTTGGATCACCGTACATGTTAGTAGCCAAAAATCACACAAAATGAAAATATATAGTCACTACGGACCTTGAATCAGTGGGATGGCCGTTATCACCATCTCACTTGGCAGTAATACCATATTTTGCCCTGCGCTAATTGTCTTAAAACGTATCACATTTAATTCAAAAAGGGAAATGTGGTCTTAAAAAAAAATCTGGCGATTACGCCCATTCGCCACGGCCATATGTTTCAAATGTCCAATTAACCTCCCATCTAACATTACCCTTCGCTCAATAAAACCATTTCCTACGCAGCTTGTTGACATAACGAAGGAAACACTGCGAAAACGAGCTCGAAGCTGGCGTATTAAGAGATGGATTCCCCATTATGTATTTAAAGTCAATTTACTCAAAAAGCCATCATAGATTTATTTTTTTTACCCCGCA